>NW_020954585.1:28468994-28557774 GCF_900497805.2 Vombatus ursinus
GATGGATGGATGGATGGATGGATGGATGGATGGATGGATGGATGGATAGATAGATAGATAGATAGATGGATGGATAGATGGATAGCAGCTCTTTGCAACAGTAAAGAAGTAGAAACTGAGAGGTTTTCCATCAAACATATAATGGCTGAACAAGTTATGATATATTAATGTGATGGGATACTATTGTGCTTTATGAAGTGATAAAGGGGATAATTTCAGAGAAAACTGGGAAGACTTAAATGAACTGATGCAGAGTGAAATGAGTAGAGTCAGAACAAGTTATATAGTAACAACAATATTGTAAAAACAATAAACTTTAAAGCATTAAGAACTCTGATCAAAACAATGACCAACCACAAATCCAGAGGACTCATGATTAAACATATTATCTATCTCCTGATACAAAGATAATGGACTCAGAAGACAAACTTTTTTTTTTGCATGGCCAGTATGGGAATTTGCTTTGATTACACATGTAGGTAATAGGGATTTTTCTTGTTTTGTTTCTTTTCTTTTTTATTTCTCATTGTAGGGAGAGGATAGAGAGAAGATATATCTTCATTTGAAAAACAAAGAAAAAATAGTATACACATCTTGTTTCCACTTCCTCTCATCTCACACACTCACTCTTCTATCCTTTGCAGTCGAAATTCTGACTACTGAAATGATTCACCCAAGTTATCAATGATCTCTTAATTGTTATATCTATATATCTTGATTCCATAATATTGATGTCATTTTGGTCCTCTTTGAGAATGAAGGACAACCAGTAGAACAAAAGATGTTTAATAGCCTTTTCTCAGTCTTTACCCTTCTTGAACTCTTTGCTACATTTAACACTTTTAACCATCCTCCCTTCCGGGATAATATCTAGACTTTCATGATATTATGCTATCTTGATTCTCCTCTTACCTCCTCCCCAATTTCCTTTGCTGTTTTATCATCTATATCTTGCCTCCTTTGTATAGGTGTTTCCAAGACTGTCCAAGACCCAATTTTCTCTTTCCATTGGTGAATTAATTGACTTCTATGGGTTTATCATTTTTATGAAGATGAGTCATCCCCTCCAAATATCTTTCTTGAGCTTCATTACTACATTATCAATACCTATTGGACATATTAAAATGGATTTCCCAAAGACATATCAAACTTAACATGTCCAAAACAGAAATTATCTTTCTCTAAAAAAAAAAAAAAAGCATTTCTCTTTCAAACTTTCCTAATTCCATTGAAAATACCACCATTACTCCAGTTTCCCAGGTTTGCTACTTCAGTGTTTTTCTCAAATCCTCATCCTCCATCAGCTGCCATATGCTATCAGTTGCCAAATCTTGCTGTTTCTACCTCCATAACATCCCTACATCTGGCTCCTAGTTTCTCTACTTGGATAGCCACCACTTTATTTCCAATTCCTCACCATCTCCTCCCTAAATTACTGCAATAACCTTATAATTGGTCTTTTGTTATTAAGATTCTCTGCATTTCCATTTGTCCTCTACATGTTTGCTAAAGTTATTTTCCTTAAGTACTGATGTCACCATATCCCCCACCTACTCAATAAGCTTCAGTGGCTCTCAGTTGCCTATAAGGATAAAATGTAAACTTCTCTTTACTTTTAAAGCTTTTCATGATTTTGCTTCAATCTATTTTTCCTGTCTTATACACTACTTCCCCTCCCACACTCTTCAGTCTAGTTAAACTGACCTTTTTTCTGTTCCTCACAAAGGACAGTTCCATCTCTATTCTCAATCACTGGTCATTCTATGGCCCCAACAGAAATGTATTTCTTTACCTATGCCTCATAGAATCCTTATCTTTATTCAAGATAAAACTCAAGCATTACTTTTATATGAAATATTTCCTTATTCTCCCAGTGAGCCTCTTTATCAAACTAACTTGTCATGTATGTGTATATATGTATGCATGTATGTATGTAAGTGTGTGTATATTTTCTTTTCCTCTCTAGAGGAGAGTCAGATTTCCTGGTATATTTTGGTTCATTAAAAACCACCTCTGGCACAAATAGCTTGGGTTTTGGAATATGTTTAAGGCATGCTCAAATAGGAGAGTAGAATCTAATATGTAGACTAAATATAAAATATAGACTAAATATAAAATATACATGCAATATATTGGTATATTTAGTATATTTGTAGGCATTTATTTCCTACACAAAACAGAAATGCAAAAAAAACCCTCAGTGCATAAATGATAGAATAACTTAAAGATGATTCAATAACAATGTATAATAATTATTACACTGTCTTAGAAGCTTGATACTTAAAAGTTTTTAGAATATAAGAACAGTTTTCAAGATTGCTGTTTAGGTATTTACATTTCATTTCAGTTTTGCGCTGTGTCCCTCAATTTCCATGTCTTCTTATAAGCCATACAAGGCTTAGTCCCATCACTGAGTCCCAAACTATGGTGGTTTCCAGGAATCATCTTTGCCACCCATTCCTAGAAACAGGGCCCAGAACATTTGAAAACCTTAAATCTCAACATTGATTCCAAGCCTCAACTATCTCAGGATGCATATGAACTCACTTAAGATGAATAAAAATAAATGTAGACAATGTAATCTCAAAACCTGGGCTCAGGCTTGCCGAGATAGGACCTATGATTTGGATGTCATGTGCTCATGGTCAAATGGAAGCCAGAGTTAGGGACAGGGCAAGATGACATGCCTCAACTACTGGAAAAATTGCTTGAAACAATCAAGACAAGATTTTTTGGTCAGAAAGGAAGATAACACTATGGATTAGGTCACTTCTTTTTAAATATAGACTGAATCATTAACTCTTCCTGCTCAGGCAGTGTACAATATGAAAACTGCCTCATCATCTCAAATCTCTAAGTCCCCTGAGTGCTGAATCAAGAACCTATGGTTAGCCAGAAACAAATGCATGCTCTTCACAATACCCATTACATCTGTATTCATAATCTAAACATTCATTCAGTATATATCTATGTTGCATATGTACTTGTTTTCTCTATTAGAATCTGTTACTTAAGCATAGAAATTCTTTTATTATTTGTATGGCTTATACCTACAGGGCACATAATAAGTATTTCTTGTTGAATGGTTGATTGATACTCTATTCTATTAAGTTACTTTTTCAATTTTTAACTACTACCAAATAGCTTTTATTATTGTGGCTTCATAAGGTAGGGTATGGTTTGGAAGTATCATTCGCCCATTTATTTCTAGGTTGGTTTTTTTTGTTTGTTTGTTTTGTTTTGTTTGCATTATTGCCTTTGACATTTCAGACATTTCCCCCTCTAAATGAATTTGTTATTGTCTAGGTGTTTTGATTCATATAATGCCATCCTGAAAATTAGTGAGATAGTATTGTCATTTTTAAAAATCAAATAGTTAATGATCAATTAATACCCCTCCAATTATTTTCCATGCTTTATTTCTCTAGAATGTTTTGAACTTTTGCTTGTACAACTCTTGACTCTGTCTTTCTGGGTTGACTCCAAAATATCTTTTGCCTTTTGTAGTGATTTTGAATTGGATTTGTCTTTCTGATTTTTTCTCATGAACTTTAATTTTATGATATAAAATTATTATTTTAAATTTTAATATATATCTCACTTATTTTATTAAAGCTATTAATTATCTAAATTAGTGGCTTTGTCTAGTCTCTGGGGCTTTTCTAAGTAAACCATTATCTTCTGCCAATAAGATAATTGTCTTTTTTTTTGCCATTTCTATAACTACAGCAAGTAATAATAAAGTTATTGATTTCTACTTAAAATTGGGAAATCTTTTAGCATTTCCTTGCAGCAAATAAATTCAGCTTTAGATTTCAGATTATCACTTTTGTCATATAAAATAATGTCACTTCTAAGGTTATGCTTTGCCCTTCTCAGTCTTGCTAGTATGTAATTGTGTGCTTCCTCTCTCTTGCAATTTCAACAAGTTTTTTTTTTACTTTGGTAATTTCTTTATTCACTCAATTTCATGATGTTAGCTAAAGATTTAATATTTTGCTATTTAAAAAACCTTAATTTTATGATTTATATATTTTTAATTTTATATTTTAGTTCTCTTCTAATTTTTAATATTTATTTATTTTTGTTAACATTCTAGGTTTTTAATTGCATAGTCAGTTCATTAATCCTCTATTTTTGAATTTTATTAATAGATTTTTAAGAGATAATTTTTTTTCAAAGACTACTTTAGTTGTCTTTACAACTATTACAACAAATACAGCAAAATTTCTGGGTTTACTTGCAACCCAGAATTTAGGTGTATTTTCTCATAATCATCATCTTTAACAAAGTTTTTTTTTTCTTTTTCTGATTTGTGCTTTGGCTCATATTGTCCATGGGATTTTTGTGGCAAAGATACTGGAGTGGTTTGCCATTTCCCTCTCCAGTGGATTAAGAAAAACAGAATTTACTTTCCCAAGGTCACACAGTTGCTAAGTGTCTGAAGCTGAATTACAACTCAGATCTCCATGACTCCAGTCTTGGCACTCTATCCACTGAGCCCTCTAAGTACCCCAGTTAATGCTTTAATAGAGATTAATTATCATGCAGCAAAAATGGGACATAGGTTGGAGGAGACAAAGATGTTGATGTGTGCCAATAAGAAAGAAAGTATTCATAGGAAAGCAGAAATGACTGAAAATAAAAATTTATCTAAAAATATTTTTAAAAAAACTTAAATTTTAAAAACTAATAAAAATTTTACTGGAGTTTTCACTGATCACAAGTTGTCTCCATATTGCAGAGACAAGGTAGTATGATTTAGGGGAAAGAATGCTGACTTCAAAGTCAAAGCATATGAAAACTGTCACTAAAACTATTAACTGTGTGACCATAGAAAAAGTCATTTAACATCTTTACTTTCTTTTTTTTATTAATTTATTTTGATTTAACAACAATCACTTCCATAAGCTTTTGAGTTTTAATTTTTTCTCCCCCTCCCTCCCCACCTCCCTCTGAAAGATAGCACAGAATCTGATATAGGCTATACATATACATTCCTATTAAACATATTTTCACATTAGTCGTGTTGAAAAGAAGAATTAGAAGCAATGGAAGGAATCACAAGAAAGAGGAAATGAAACAGAAGAAAAAAAAGAGCAAATAATATGTTTCAATCCTCATTCAAACTCCGTAGTTCTTTCATTGGATGTGGATATCATTTTCCGTCATGAGAATTTTGGATATGTCCTAGATCCTTGCATTACTGAGAAGGGCAAGTCTATTAAAGTTAGTCACCAGCCAACGTAGCTGTTACTGTGTACAATGTTCTCCTGGTTCTGCTCACTTCACTCAGCACCAGTCCATATAAATCTTTCCAGGTTTTTCTGAAGTCTGCCTGCTCATCATTTCTTATAGCACAATAGTAGTCCATTACATTCATATACCACAACTTGTTCAGCCATTCCCCAATTGATGGGCATCCTCTCAATTTCCAATTCTTTGCCACCACAAAAAGAGCTGCTATAAATATTTTTGTACACGTGGGTCTTTTTCCCATTTTTATGATCTTTTTAGGATACAGCCCTAGAAGTGCTATTGCTGGGTCAAAAAGTATGCACATTTTTATAACCCTTTGGGAATAGTTCCAAATAGATCTCCAGAATGACTGAATCAGTTCACAACTCCACCAACAAAGCATTAGTGTTCCAATTTTCCCACATCTTCTCCAATATTTATCATTTTCCTGTTTTATCATATTGGGCCAATCTGATAGGTGTGATGTGGTACTTCAGAGTTATTTTGATTTGCATTTCTCTAATCAATAGTGATTTAGAGCATTTTTTCATATGACTATAGATGGCTTAAATTTCTTCATCTGAGAACTGCCTGTTCATATTCTTTGATCATTTATCAATTGGGGAATGACTTGCATTCTTATAAATTTGCCTTAGTTCTCTATATATTTTAGAAATGAGGCCCTTATCAGAGACACTGTAAAAATTCTTTCCCAGTTTTCTGCCTCCCTCCTAATCTTGGATGTATTTGCTTTGTTTGTGCAAAAAACTTTTCAGTTTAATGTAATCAAAATTATTTGTTTTGAATTTCATAATGTTCTCTATCTCCTGTTTGGTCATGAATTCTTCTGTTCTCCATAAATCTGACAAGTAAACTATGCCTTACTCTCCCAGTTTGCTTATAGTATTAGCCTTTATATCTAAATCATGAACTCATTTTGACTTTATTTTGATATATGGTGTGAGATTTTGGTCTATGCCTAGTTTCTACTATATTCTTTTCCAGTTTTCCCAGAAGATTTCTCAAATAGTGAGTGTTTATCCCAGAAGCTAAGGTCTTTGGGTTTATCAAATAATAGATCACTACCTAGGTCACTACATTGACTACTGTGTCTTGCATACTTAACCTATTCCACTGATCCACCACTCTCTTTCTTAGTCAATACCAAGTAGTTTTGATGATTGCTGCTTTATAATGCAATTTAAGATCTAAATTGGCTAGGCCGTCTTCCTCTGCCTTTCTTTTCATTAGTTCTCTTGATGTTCCAGAACTTTTGTTCTTCCAAATAAATATTGTTATTATTTTTTCTAGATCTATAACATAACTTTTGGTAGTTTGATTGGTATGGTACTGAATAAGTGAATTATTTTGGGTAGAATTGTCATTTTTATTATATTAGCTCACCAACTCATGAGTGATTGATATTTTTTCCAATTATTTAGATCTGACTTTGTGTAAAAAGTGTTTTCTAATTTTGTTCATACAGTTCCTGGTTTTGTTTCAGTAGGTAGACTTCTAAATATTTTATAATGTCTACAATAACTTTAAATGGAATTTCTCTTTCTATCTCTTGCTGTTGGGTTTTGTTGGTAAAATATAGAAATGCAGATGATTTATGTGGGTTTATTTTATAGCCTGCAATTTTGCTAAAGTTGTTTATTATTTCAAGTAGTTTTTTTTTACTTGATTCTCTAGGATTCTCTAAGTATTTCATCATATCATCTGCAAAGAGTGATAGCTTAGTTTCTTCTTTGCCTATTCTAATGCCTTCGATTTCTTTTTCTTCTCTTATTGCTAAAACTAACATTGCTAGTACCATATTGAAATGGTGATAATGGACATCCTTATTTCACCCCTGATATTATTAGAAATGCTTCTAGCTTATCCCCATTACATATGATGCTTGCTGAAGGTTTTAGGTACATGTTACTTATTATTATTTATGCATTTATTCCTATACTCTCTAGTATTTCTTAATAGGAATGGGTGTTGTATTTTGTCAAAAGCTTTTTCTGCATCTATTGAGATGATCATGTGGTTTCTGTTAGTTTTGGTGTTGATATGATCAATTATGCTGACGGTTTTCCTAATATTGAACCAGCCCTGCATTCCTAGGATAAATCCTACCTGGACATAGTATATTATTCTTGTGATAAGTTGCCATAATCTATTTGCTAATATTTTATTTAAAATTTTTCCTTTGATATTCTTTAGGAAAATTGGTCTATGATTTTCTTTCTCTGTTTTGACTCTTCCCAATTTAGGTATCGGCACCATATTTGTATCATAAGAAGAATTTGGTAAGACTCCTTCTTCACCTATTTTCCCAAATAGTCTATATAGTATTGGAATTAATTGTTCTCTAAATGTTAGAATTCTCTTGTAAATCCATCTGGCCCTGGAGATTTTCTCCTAGGGAGTGCATAAATGGCTTGTTCAATTTCTTTTTCTGAGATGGGGTTATTAAGTATTTTACTTTCTCTTTCCATTAATCTGGGCAATTTACATTTTTGTAAATATTCATCCATTTTACTAAGACTGTCAAATTTATTGGCATACAGTTGGGCAAAATAGTTCCTAATTATTGTTTTAATTTCCTCTTCCTTGGTGATAGATTCACCCTTTTCACTTTTGATACTGATAATTTTATTTTCTTCTTTCTTTTTTAAATTAAATTAACCAAAGGCTTATTTATTTTATTGTTTTTTTCATAAAACCACCTCTTAGTTTTATTTATTAGCTTAATAGTTTTCATCATTTCAATTTTATTAATCTCTGCTTTGATTTTCAGTATTTCTAATTTGGTATTTAATTGAGGATTTTTAATTTGTTCTTTTTTTTTTAGTTGCATGCTTAATTCATTGATCTTCTCTTTATCTATTTTATTCATATAAGAATTTAGAGATATAAAACTTCCCCTAAGAACTGCTTTCATTGCTTCCCACAAGTTTTGGTATGTTGCCTCATTATTGTCATTCTCTTGAATGAAGTTATTGATTTTATCTATGATTTGTTGTTTGACCTATTCATTCTTTAGGATTAGCTTATTTAGTTTCCAATTTCTTTTTTAGTCTATCTTTCCATGTCCCTTTATTACATATAATTTTTTATTGTATCATGATCTGAAAAGGATGCATTTAATATTTCTGCCTTTCTGCATTGGATTGTGAGGTTTATATGCCCTAATACATGGTCAATTATTGTGTATGTGCCATGTACCACTGAGAAAAAAATATATTCCTTTCTATCCCCATTCAATTTTCTCCAGAGGTCTACCATATCTAACTTTTCTAAAGTTCTATGCACCTCCTTAACTTCTTTCTTGTTTATTTTGTGGTTAGATTCATCTAGTTCAGAGAGGGGGAAGTCGAGGTCCCCCACTAGTATAGTTTTGCTGTCTGTTTCTTCCTATAACTCCCTGAACTTCTCCTCTAAGAATTTGGATGCTATACCACTTGGTACATATATGTTAATGATATTACTTCATTGTCTATGGTGCCTTTTAGCAGGATATAATTTCCTTCCTTATCTTTTTGATAAGACTTATTTTTGCTCTTGCTTTGTCAGATCAGGTTTGCTACCCCTGCTTTTTTTTACTTCAGCTGAAGCATAACATATTCTACTCCAGTCTTTTACTTTTGCCTTGTGTGTGTCCCTCTGTTTCAAATGTGTTTCCTGTAAACAACATATTGTAGGATTATGGTTTTTAGTCCATTCTGCTATCCGTTTCCATTTTATGGGAGAGTTCATCATATTCACATTCATAGTTATGATTACTATCTGTGTCTTTCTCCCCATCCTATTTCCACCTGTTTATGCTTTTCTTTCTCCTTTCTCCCTTTCCCTCCTCACTAATGTTGTGCTTTTGACCACTGCTTCCCCTAGTTCTGCCAGCCTCAGTCATGCCTCCCTTCTATTAACCCCTTCCCTTTCCTTCCCCTTTCCCTTTACTACTTCTTTCCTCTCTTCTAGCCCCCCTCCCTTTTCTTTCCCCTTTTCCCTCCTACTACCTTTAGGGCAAGTTAGATTACAATAACTAACAAATCATGTTATTCTCTCCTTGAGCCAAATCTGATGAGAGTAAGGTTTAAACAATGCTCATCTCCCTCCCTTCTTTCCTTCCACTGTAATAGTTTTTTGTGCTTTTTCTGTAAAGTAATTTGCTCTTGTCTCTTTAGCCCTTGTCTAATTTACCTTTGCCTCTTTCCCTTTTCCCCCAGTACAATCCATTAGTTAGATCATATTAATCCACTTACTAAGATACATTTAACCCACTTAATTAGATTGTTTTTTATGGTTACATCAAAGTCAGCTTATACTCACCCTCTCTATGTATACCCCTTTAAAATGGTGTAATAATACAGTTCTCAAGAGTTGCAAGTGTCATCTTCCCTTGTAGGGATGTAAACAGCTTTCTCTTATTGATAACATGTTGTTTTTTTTCTGTTCTGTTTACCTTTTTATGTCTCTCTTGAGATTTGTATTTGAAGATCAAATTTTCTGTTGAGCTCTGGTCTTTTCATCAGGAAGGTTTGGAAATCCCCTATTTCACTGAATATCCATCTTTTCCCCTGGAAAGATTATGCCCATTTTCACTAGGTGATTGATTCTTGGTTGTAATCCAAGCTCCTCTGCCTTATGGAATATCATAATCCATGCCCTACTATCTTTTAATGTAGAAGCTGCAAGGCCCTGTGTAATCCTGACTGTGGTTCCATGATATTTAAATTTTTTCTTTCTGGCTGCTTGAAGTATTTTCTCTTTGAGCTGGTAATTTTGGAATTTGACTACTATATTCCTTGGTGTTTTCAATTTGGGATCTCTTTCAGGAGGTGATTGGTGGATTCTTTTGTCGACTATTTCACCCTCTGATTCTAGGACCTTAGAGCAGTTTTCCTTGATGATTTCCTGAAAGATGCTGTGCCGGCTCTTTTTTTCATTGTGATTTTCAGGTTGACCAATATTTTTTAAATTGTCTCTCCTGGATTATTTTCCAGGTCAGTTGCTTTTACCAATGAGGTATTTTACTTTTTCATCTATTTTTTCATTCTTTTGTTTCTGTTTGACTAATTCTTGCTCTCTCATATAGTCATTAGCTTCCACTTGCCCAATTCTAATTTTTAACAAATTGTTTTCTTCTATTAGATTTTGTACTTCCTTTTCCATTTGGCCCATTTTATTTTTTAAGGAGTTCTTCTCAGAGAGTTTTTGTGTCTCCTTTTCCATTTGGTCAATTCTGCTTTTTTAAGAAGTTGTTTTCTTCAGTGTACTTTTTTTTCCCCAGTTGGCCAAACATATTTTTTAGGGACTTGTTTTCTTCAGTTTACTTTTTTTTTCCAATTTGGTCAATTGTATTTTTTAAGGACTTATTTCTACAGTTAATTTTTGTCCTTCCTTTTCCAGGCTATTGACTCTGTCTTGTATACCTCTCATTTCTTTTCCCAATTTCCCTTCTACCTCTCTTATTTGACTTTTAAAATCCTTTTTGAGTTCTTCCAAGAAGGCCTTTAGGGCTTCAGACCAGTTTATATTCCATTTTGAGGTTCCAGATGTGGGTTTGTTGACAATGTTGTCCTATTCAGAATTTCTGCCTTGATCTTCACTGTCCACATAATAAGAATCTATGGTATTTTTTTTTTTTGCTCATGGTGTTTGCTTTATTTCCTGGCCTTTAAAAAAATTGAACCCTCCTGCTGGGGAGCAGGAGGCACTGACACAAGCTTATTGTGCTAGGAGCCCTGGCTTTGTGTGCTGGGGACTCAGATGCTGGCAGTTGAAGGCTATAGGGTTCTGGCAACTTACCTGGTATTGGGTTGGAATAAGAAGCACTGGTGCTCTAGAGGTTGGGGTGGGTAGTCAGACCTCTGGAGGTTGCCTCCTTACCTAGGCCTTTTGCTTTCTTTGGTTCCCTGCAGATGGATGTTTTGCTGCTATAGGATGTTTCTCAGCCTAGAGCTTTCCAGAGCTCCACTGAGTCATGGGGAGACTTGAGGAGAATGCTGTGGCATGTAGTGGCTTTCCTGGTGCTGGTGCTTGCCTGCTCCACCACCTGGAGTTCAGGATCTTCTCCTCGTATGCTGAGGTTTTCCACTAGCTTGTTGTCATGTCTCCTGTTCTGTACTGCTCCCCCACCCCCAGGGCAAAAGGGGTCTTCCCCATTAATCCCCCAAGCTTCCTAGGCTACAGGACTGCTTCACCCTGTCTTTCTGCTGGTTCAGCTATTCCAGGGTTTTTCCCAAGGTGATATTTTCTAGGCTTTCAGAGGTTGATAAGGGAGAGTGAGAGCAACTTACTTCTTACTCCACCATCTTGGCTCCTGGAAGCAGAACTCCCGCACAACAGCTTTACTTTTTAAGGATTTGTTTTCTTCAGTAATTTTTTTACATTTTTTTTCATTTTTTTGTGCTTCCTTTACCAATTTATTGATGGTTTTCATAATTCTCTTGCAACATCTCTTTCCCATTTATTTTTTTATCTTCTTATTTGGATTTTTAAAATTCTTTTTGAGCTCTTCCAGGAGTTCTTTTTGGGCTTGAGACCAATTGACATTTTTCTTTGAGGCTCACATGTAGCCATTTTAACATTAATGTCCTCTTCTGAGCTTGTGTTTTCTTCTCTGTGACCTTAGTAACTTTGTAAAGTCATGGTTCTTTTTATTTGTGCTCATTTTCCCAAGCTATTTCATGACTTTTAATTTTATGTTAAAGTTAGGCTCTACTCCTGGGATAGAGGGGGTATTATCCCAAGCTTCTTGCTTTTGGGGCATGGGCCCTCATTGCTGACCTGCTGTTCAGGAAGGAGGAGGCTGCTGGCCTGCTTCACTGGGACCATGGGGCCTTGCAGCTGACTTTCACTGGAGTTTAGAGCTCACTGCTGTTTTAGGCTCCCCTTCTACCCAAGTGAAACAGACCTTTCCTGCTGACCCTCTAAGTTGTTGTGGGCTGGAAAATTGTTTCCTCCAGTCCTTTTGTTGGTTCTGTAGTTCTAGAATTGGTTTTGAAACATTTTATAGTAATTTGAAACTCAATATGATTTTCTCATTTAATATCTTTAGACCTTAGTTTCCTCATTTTAAAAATGAAGTCATGTGTATTTTCTTCCATATAGCACAATAAATTTTAATCTAAAAGGTCAAATCATTTAAAAAATAGAAGAGGGTAGTAATACATAGATAGCCCCAATAATTATTCCCAGGAGAGAATTCTGAACTATTTATAAACTAACTTTTATCTTCTCCCAACTCTTGCCCTAAGGGATTTCAAAATACATATTGACTCCTTCAAACACCCTAACTACTCTGTTCTTCAACCTACTCACCTGAATTGAGCTATTCTTCCACCCCACCTCAGTCACACACAAAAATATCATACTCTTGATCTTGCCATCACCCATAAGTGTACCATCTTCATTTTCAGGAATTCCAAAATACCTCTATCTGTCCATAACCTATTGGATTTTCACCTCTTTATCTACCTTCCCTTACAAAATTACACTTTTCATCTTCACTGTGACTTCTAACTCCTTCACCCCTCAATTCTCTTCTAAGCCATCTCCCCTGCACTAGCCATCTTGACCTCTTGGTGAGATAATCCATTCTATACTGGCCTCTCCTCTTGAATACCTAATCCTTTTATTGTGTCACCAAATTTTCCCTGCTAAACCTCAGCCTGGCTTTATTCCTATCATTCATCTCCTTGCTCCTAGAAGTATGATACTGAACAAAAGTGGAGAAAACCACATAATGGTCTTTCTTACTAGGTCCAATACACATATGTTACACAACCTCAACTGGGATCTCACTGCTAGGTAACACAACTACATGAAATTGCTATCTCAATCTCCACAGCAGCTTTTCAAAACTTTTCTTCCATCTTCAAATCTTCCATGGCTCCCCTTTCCCTCAAGCTCTCAGTTGAGAACCTTGTTTTAAATTTTATGGAAAAAAATAACACCATTCATTGTGAACTCCCTCTTCCTCTCCTCCCCTTTTCCTTATCTTCTATTCCTCAGATGCTTTTTGCTACAATTTCCACTTTCACTCCTATCTCACATGATGAGGCGGCCTTACCAAAGCTAAACCCTCTATGTATCTAAGAGACTCATTTCTTCCCATCTCCTCCAATAACTTTCCCCCTCTGTCCCTTATTTTTAATCTATCCCTGCCTACTGATTTATGTCTTCTAGCCTACAACATAACCATGTCTCCCCCATCCTGGAAAAAAACAAAAAACAAACAAACAAACAAAAAAACCTCATTCAATCCTCCCATCCCTGCTATGCTTCTTCCTTTTATAGTTAAACTCCTCAAAAAAAAAAAAAAAGACTACAACAGATACCTCCACTTCTCTCCTCTCAATCTTAACTCCTTGCAATCCAGTTTCTGACCTTATCATTTCAGACAGCTCTTTCTAAAGTTAATAATGATCTCAGTAGCCAAATCCAATGGTCTTTTCTTAATCATCATTCTCCCTGACCTCTCCACAGTCAATGACACTGTTTATTACCCCATCCTTCTTGATAGTCTCTTTTCTCTATGTCTTGGGACCCCACTCCCTCCTGGTTCTCCTTCTGACTGACCAGTCAGTATTTGTTTTTTTTTCTAGATCCTCATCCAGATCATGCTCTGTAACTATAGGCATCCCTAGGAGTTCTATCTTAGGCCCTCTTCTCTTATCCCTCTACACTACTTCATTTGATGATCTCATCAACAACCATGAAATTAATTATCATCTCTGCTGATGATTCTCAAAACTTCCTATCATGTCCTAACCTCTCTGCTAACCTCTAATAGCATATCTCCAACTGCCTTTCAGACATTTGGAAAAGATTTCTAGTAGATGTCTTTATCTCAACACATATGAAACAGAACTCATCTTTTTCACCTCATTCCTTCATCCCTAGCACTTATTACAGTGCCTGGTACATAGTAGATGCTTAATAAATGTTTATTGATTGATTAATTAAACCAGACAAGGAAGAGAGGGAACCATAAAAATCACAACAGACAACTGGAATAGATAATATTTGTAAAAAAGCTTCTTCACAATGAAAATCAATAAAGATAGAAAATGAAAAGTATCTATTAAATGGAAAATATTAATATCATATACAACTGATAAAAGCCTGATATCCAAGGTACATAGGGAATTAATAGAAATACATAAGATAAAAAACCATTCACCCAATAAATGTGGTCAAAATGTATGAACAATTTAAAAAAAAATAACTTCAAACTATAAAAGTCCACATGAAAACATGTTCAAATCTCACACCCTGGAAAATTGTTAAAGATGCCAAAAAAAAAAGGAAAGAAACAAACAATGTTGGAAGGCCTACGAAAAGGCAGGCACAGAAACACATTACAGGGTAGAGATGTGAATTACTCTGCAAATTAATATTAAATTGTATAAGAAACATGAATAAACTTTCTATATCCTTTGACCCAATAATTTCATTCCTTGGAATGTACCCAAAGAGACTGAAGACATAAAAAAGTCCAGTACATACCTAAATATTTATGGCCATGATCTTTGAGGGAGCAGAGAACTAGAAAAAAAAGTAAGTGCCCATCAATTGGGTAATGGTTGGAAAAATGATTTGTGAATGTATTGTGATATTATATTTTAGTAAGAAATAATATATATGAGAACTTCAAAGAAATGTGTATATACAATCACGCAAAGTGAAATAAATAAGACTGAAAGAGCATTATACAAGATGATTTGAGCAATGTAAATAAAAAGAGCACAGAAAGGAACTTGGATTAAAAGTAACTGAAAAAACAATGAAGTCATAAATGATGAAATATAACTCTTGCCTCATGCCAGGGAGGCAGCAGATTACCAGGACAGAGGATTGTAAACATTGTAAGGTCTTCTCATTTTATTTTTTCTTAATTGCTTTTCATTGTTTCAAAAGAGAGTTCAGAAAGGGATAGGTTTTTTGAAATGTATATAATATTGTGACAAAGGCAAATATATATGTATGTATACACACATACACATATTTGCTTGTCTTTTAGTAATATATCATTATGTCATATAATGTTATGTAGTCTAAATGTGTATGTATATATGTGTGTGTGTGTGTGTATATGTGTATATTGCATAAGAATATGTGTGTACATGTGTATATATGCAGATATATATCCATATCTATATATAATTTAAGGCTTTGGAATAGATGACCTCAACAGTCATTTCCAGTTCTATGTCTATGATTTTATGCATAAAATGTAGACTTCACTTTCCTCCAATATTTAGTTTGCAGACTGTAATCAATGTGTTGTGTTTGCTGTTGTTAATCTGTAACCATATTTTGTTTCTTTTGTTAGGTCTCATTTTTACTGCCCTCCTGAGGAATCTATATGTGGGCTAAGAAGCTACAGTTAGTACCAGACATGAAACAACTTACTGGTTTAAGATTGGAAAAGGAGTACAACAAAGGCTGTATATTGTCACTTTAATTCATATGCAGAGTACATCATGTGAAATAGGCTCAATGAATCAAAAGCTGAAATCAATATTGCCAGGAGAAATATCAACAATCTTAGATATGCAGATGATGGTTGGTTGTTGATCTTCATTTTTGAAGAGGATCCAAATGATATCACTATGTTGGGATCAAGGTACAGTATGTCCAATTGTGGCTGATCAGACTAATATGAGCTCAGAACGCTCAAATAGTCCATGTGAACATTTGGAGTCGAAATGTCTCTAAATGCATTTCACACTTCTTTTGAGCTATGGTAATTCTGCTTCATTCATAGACTACAGCACCTTCATTGATGCGGGCATGCCATCTCAGGTGGTCCTGTGCTAACACCTCCCATGCCTTACAATCCATTCCAAAGTTCTCTAGAGAGACCTTGAGAATGTCCTTGTACTGCTTCTTCTCCCCACCATGTGAGCACTTGACTTGTGTGAGGTCTTCATAAAATTGTCTTTTAGGCAAATGTATGTTTGGCATTTGAATAACATGGCCAGCCCACTGGAGTTGTACCCTCTGCAGTAGAGTTGAATACTTGGCAGTTCAGCTTGAGAAAAGACCTCAGTGTCCAATACCTTATCTTGCCAGGTGATCTTCAGAATCTTCCCAAGACAGTTCAGAATGGAAGTGATTCTGTTTCCTGGCATGGTGCTAGTATACTGTCCAGATTTCACAGGCATACAACAATGAGGTCAGCACACTGGCTCTGTAGACCTTCAACTTGGTAGGCAATTTCATACTTCTCTATCACGCTTTCCTCTGGAGTCTCCCAAATACTGAACTAGCTTCAGAAATGCATGCATCAACCTCATCATTTATGTGTACACCCCTGGAAAATATACTGTTGTACATTTTTTATTGTTATTGCTTTGCATGGGGTGGGATCCTTGCCTGCTGCAGTAAGCAGGCCAGTATTGGGTAATGCAGATAATTTTTAGGGCACCTTTTCTAGCCCTTTCCTCATGCCAGGGAGTGAGCACTGTGGTCCTTAAGAAAAACTGCTCATATACCTAGGGGGCTGCCAAATCACACAGCTGCTTCAGTTCAGTGAGAAAATAACCCTCTGGCATGGGCCTCCTATATGCAGGGTTGTGATTACAGTTCCCAGTGTATCATCACCTGCTACTTTGTCACTCACCCATTGCAGTAGGACTTTGAGGTAGGTAAAAATGACCACTGGAATAAATTGCCCATTCCACTAGGGAAAGTCTTCATATGCTTGAGGTAGAAACCACTCCCAACTCACCAACAGATTTGCAACCCTTCAGTTATGCTCAACCAGATTTAGCCCATCTGACAAAACAGTTTACCATTGTGTAGCATTGTGAATGCTACAGCTTCTTGGAGCCACAGGTGAGAGTTGGATGAATCAAGTGGACACCAAAGGTGGACAGGCAGCCCTGAAAAGGGCTCAGCAGTCCTCATACCAGATGTACTAGTCTTCCCTGAAACCCCTACACCTCTATGCAGATGGTACCACTCTGATACAGAAAGTGAAGAAAAATCAAAAAGCCTCTTGATGAGGTGAAAAAGGAGAGTGTAAAAGCTGCCTTAACATCAAAAAACAGAAAATAAAGAAGATCTTGGCAACTGGTTCCATCACTTCCTGGCAAATAGAAGGAGAAGAAACAGAAGCAGTGTCAGATCTTATATTCATGGACTCAAAAATCACTGCAGATGATGACTACAGCCATGAAATTGAGACTTTTGCTCCTTGGAAGGAAATCTATGGAAAATCCAGACAGTATATTAAAAAGCAGATATATCACCTTGCCAATAAAGGTCTATATGGTCAAAGCTATGGCTTTTCCAATAGCAATATATAGCTGTGAGAGCTGGATTATGAGAAAAGCTGAGTGCCCAGAATCTATGCTTTTGAATTGTGGTATTGGAGAAGGCTTTTGAGAGTCCATTGGACAGCAAGGAGGTCAAGTCAGTCAATACTTAAAGGAATTAATTCAAGCTATTCACTGAAAGGTCAAATACTAAAGCTGAAGCTTAAATATTTTGGCCACATAATAAGAAGACAGGATTCATTGGAAAAGACACCTGATGTTGGGAAAGAATGAAGGCAAAAGAAAAAAGGGACAGCAGAGGATGTGAAAGGTAGATAATATCATGAAAACAATGATAATGCTTGGACAGACTTTAGTGGAGGACAGAAGGGCCTGGTGTGCTATGATCCATGTGGTCATGAATAATCAGACATGACTGGACAACTGAAGAAAAACAACTTCTAAAGGAAGGAAAATCTTCCAGAGCTTCAATAGGGCATTTCAACTCTTAGACATTGCCATACAATGTTTCAGCCTACCATTAGAAAAAGAGAGACAAGGCCATGAATATTTCATAGTTATACCTTAGAGAAGATTCTTTACAAATGAAGATTTTTCTATGTAACTGGATTGAAGGAACTGGTTCCCTATAGGATTTCACTATAAAAAAAAAGAAAGGAAAAAATAAAAAAGAAAGAAAGAAATGTTGCTGTTTCTTGTATGAAAATGGTTAACTACTGTATAGATGATGGCTTATCAGTTTCAAGTGTGCACATTTCTTTAAAGAATTGCCAAATAATACCAAAGAAAACATCAGCAGTACTTCAATATTTCTACACCACAGGAATTTGTCCTAGAGAACAGAGATGTTGCTATGAGATTTTATTTTATATGCAGACCATGTATAATTATAATATTTAAGGGAATGAATGCTGATGCACATTGCCTCAATTTAGTGAAAGAAGCTGATGAGAACACATCTCATCATGTCACTAATAACATTTATGTACAAAAGCAGTGTTTGTGCAAGTTCTCAATTTGAGTTCTCTCCTTGGTTATTCAAATGTACTGAGACAAGCTAAGCTGCTTTGTGTGCACATTTACACACTGAAGCAGTACATTTACATACTCCAAAAGCAACTTATTTGATTGAATTTTAAAATTACTTGGAATGATACATAGGATGATGGTGGGAATTGTGTCTCAGTATGGACAGGAGAGGGGACAGAAACTCAAAGGAGAACTAGGAAAGAAATGAAACCTGTAGTCCAACCTCTCATTTTATAGATGCGAAATTTAAGACTCAGAGAAATTAAGTATAGCTAAGGACTGAACATGTCATAAGAAAAACTTCCCTTCCTGATTTTGCTCATTCATGAGAAAGTGCTGAAGGACTCTTGCACACTGACATGATGAAACAATCCCCTCATTTGGCTGCTGAGCCAGAAGATCAGATGACTCAGTGAACTTTAGAAAGGGAAAGACAGTCTCTTCCTCTCTCATCCCTTCTAACCTGAAGGGATGCTTTGAGATGGAGAGAAGAGAATCTTTTGCAATCCCTCAGTGTGGCTGCCATGGACATGAGTATATGGCAGCTAAAGCCCAAGTTCTGCTTAGGTAAGTCTGAATTTGTGTCAATCAGGGTTTGTCATTTCATGATGTTAGATAAATAAATATCAATCCCAAGATTCACAAGTCCATATTTGGAGGTAACTTTATAATTCTGAGAGGTTTGGAGATCATAGATCCCTTGGTGAGAGTAGACTGGTGGAAAAGGAATGAATCCCCCCCATAACTACTCCAGCACTTCCTGGGGAAGGTGACCACTGACAGGAGAATGAACTCAATCTTTCCCAGAATGGGTTCCCAGAATGATTTGCTGAGAGAGTCAGTACAAAGCCACAGTGAACTGCAAAAATGTTTATGAAGATGTCCTATGAACACTACTTTTTTTTCAGCCAAAGACAAAGTTTATTAGAACATCCATCATATTGGGCAGACTCTTAAGGAGTCTGAACACGGTAAACAGTGGCTAGATTATAAGAATCCCAGCAGTGGCTAGATTTTAAGAATCTAAGCCATGGCTAGATTCTGAGAATCTGAGCCATGACTACATTTTAAGAATCTGAGCATCTTAATGGAGACAAGATGGACCTTATACACAGAAAGACTGTGGGAGGGATCTAGGAGTGGCCAAGTAGTTTGGGGTGATGGGAGGAAGGGCCTAAGGAGGTCTGGATGGGCATGGCTAGTAAGCTGGGGTGAACAGAACTCCTGGGACCTGGACTTGGCCAAAGGAGAATGGAGCCTAGCTAGGATTAAGGGTGGGAAATGGCCAGGGGCCATAAGGAGGTAAGACAATGGAGGGGAGATTGGGTGTAGCCACAATGAAAGGCCAGTTGATGGGATTATAGCCTCAGGGGAACACCAGAGATTTGGCCATGTGGGAAAGTCCAGGGTCCATGAGGTAATAGAATTACCAAGGGTGGGAAGTGGTCTGGGGCCAGAGTTTTTCCTTTCTGGGGTCCAGATTCTGACCCCATCATTCCCCCCTCAAACAAATAGGAGCCCAAATTCTTTTGGGGTAAGGGGCGAAGGTATCAGTTTCTGAAACTGCTTCCTGCTGGCAAGGGGTGTAGAGCTGTCCCTGCCTCGAGGGGATCCCAAAGATGAGGTTGACTGGAATTGAACACAGGCTGCATCCAGAGAACGATGTGGGGACATTGGCTGGTACTTGTTGTTTGCTACCAACTGTAAGTGAATGGCCCATAGTCTGGAAGACATAAATCTGACAGAAAAAACTGCAAGGCCCAGATACTAGATTTAGGGCCCAACTTTGAGAGGATAAAACATCCTGAGTTTTGTTTGGTTTCAGATAATTCAGTTTTCCAACCATGTAGTATCGAAGCCACTTCACAGCCAGACTCAGAAATAGCCAGGTGGGTAACATTCCTTTTCAAAGGAACATAATGGGGAAACTGAGCCAGGAGGATCCCATCTTAGACTGAGGCTAAAATTGTCCTCTCAGCTTTTCCCAATGCTTACTTTCCATCCATATCACCTTCTCTGAGTAGCTTGTGGCATTTCTCTCAGATGGTGGATTATTGATTATCAATGGATTATGACCCATCAGACAACTCAAAATAAAACCCTATGAGCTTTTACCTCAAACAGCAAGTTTTACTAATCACAGCTTAGGAAAAACTTTTCCAGGATTTACATCTCAACTTAAATTTATCCTAACGTAAAAAGCCAATCATTAGAGATTTCTATACACTTGCAAATTCTCAGCAAGCCACAACCTAAACAAACTTTTCAGCTATTTTACACATTAAAACAATAACCAACAATAGCCAAATTATTCTAGCAGTAAGCAAATTATGAAAAGTTGCTTGACATAATTGATACAGAAAGTTCACCAATTTGAAACCTGAAACAAACCTCCTACCAATCAGGTGACTTCAGGTTTGTTAAATGCACTTCCAAATTACTTTACACAGAGAATCAACATCTCATCATTAACAGTTAAAACTACAAATTTAAAAGAGTGTGCTTACCCAAGTTCAGAGGCCAGCTTCATTACCTTGAGCAGGATGTGCTGAACCTGGGTGATGCTTCTGGGTAAAGGTTGCCATAGGGCCCAAGCCCATTGCCTGTGGGGCCCATGCTGTAGCTGCTGCCCCTCCCCCCCTCCTTCCTTTTGCCCAGGTGGGGGAGAATGAAATCAA
The DNA here is from genome assembly GCF_900497805.2 of Vombatus ursinus. Taxonomy (NCBI): domain Eukaryota; kingdom Metazoa; phylum Chordata; class Mammalia; order Diprotodontia; family Vombatidae; genus Vombatus; species Vombatus ursinus. The sequence continues at coordinate 28,490,224 of NW_020954585.1, forward strand.
AAGTACTCAAGTGAAGGGAGTGGAAGAAAAGAGTGACCAGTGTTGTAAGGAGGAATTCTAAACTCCTTAATGATCAATCACAAAACCTCCAGAATCTGCCAAGATATTTTCAGGTGTTCTAACTTTCCCCTGTAACCTCCATGAGGGAGAATTCAGGGGCATAGAGGGAAGGAGTAAGTAAGCCTCAGGGAACCAAAAAGCAACTGAAGTTTTCTCCAATTCCCTAGCACTGAGGGAATTCACAGATGCACTTCTGGATAGGGCGTCCGTCCTTGTCCTCTATGCTGCAAAAGGTGTACCCAGGTCCATGGCCTTCAACCGACCCAGTGGACCAAGAGCCTGAGAGCATCAGGCCGAGTGCAAGACAGCCTAGTAACTGCCTGCCAGAAAAGCACCTCCAAGCCTTAGTGCTTGGAGAGTGACCTCAACTGCAGAGCAAGAAAGGAGGAGAGGGGGGAGGCTTACATACCTTCCAGTCTTGGCTGGAGAAGAACTTGGGGTTAGGCAGTTTCCCTGTACAGGCCACCAAAATGATTGCGGTTTAGGGGTTCAGGGGTGCTGGGACCCCAAAATCACAACACGTGGGTCCTGCCTGAAAGAATTTGACCCAAGCCTTCTTTCAGCCAAAGACAAAGTTTATTAGAACATCCATCATATTGGGCAGACTCTTAAGGAGTCTGAACGTGGGTAAGCAGTGGTTAGATTATAAGAATCCCAGCAGTGGCTAGAATTTAAGAATCTAAGACATGGCTAGATTATAAGAATCTGAGCTGTGGCTAGATTTTAAGAATCTGAGCCTGAACACCACTTTTTGTTCTAATATAACTTAACCTCCTATGAGATTGTGAGAGTACTTATAAATTAGTAATTATTGATTGCTTGTCAGTGAGCACTCTTAGTCTTCTATAATTTCTTTTGGAAATAAATGCATTCCAATATCTGGTCCAAATAGCACATTGAATGCTTTCCTATCTCCCCTTTTTGGGAGATCTTAGACATGAGCCAATACTTAACTTATGAATAGTTCTCCCTTTAGTGCTGGGGTAGAGAGTGCAACAAGCCAAAAAGTATGAGAAGAGGGAGCCTGATCCTTCTCATTAGCAGTCAAGCTCCCCTGGGACTGACAGTTGGGTCACACGAGTCAAGATCAGAATGTATCCTCAGTGGAAAGAGAAATGGGGGATTGGTCTAGTTATTTTGGCCAAATAGTGCTTCTTATTTCTTGATAAGTAACTAGTCCAAGATCACACAGGTAGTAAATGTCAGAGTAGAGATTTTCATCTAAGTTTTCCAAATTCAAAGGCAGAAGTCATTCTACTATAACATGTAGATTAAGAAACAGTATTAGAGGCAAAACCATATTTTCTGCTTGACATGAGGTAAGAATTTTTATTCCTCCATTTTGGTAAATAGGAATTAAATTGACTAGTTGCCTCACAACATCATTTGGTGGAATAAGTAATGTATCCCTATGAAGAGACTAGTAAAGCCCTCTTGAACAACAGTGGGAACAAGAAGCTTGAGAATCAAGAAGGTTCTTCAAGGGACACACATGACCCAAGAGATGGCAGCAGATGGAGGAAGTAGCAAACAAGTCATTTCTGACACATTTGAAACTACAGAAAGCGAAACTAGCATTTATGGAGCAGCAGAACCATGATAGAGTGACAGAGGATTCCTTGCATTCACATGAGGAATAGAAATCCTGGTCAAAATCAAGTTCCTGGATGAAGGCTCCTGGGTCCAGTAAAGCAGTTCCTGAAGAATTGCATAGAGCTAGAGCTAAAGCAAAACAAAACAAAACAAAAAAACAAAAACAAAAACAAACAGCAAGGGAGAGACACACATTAAAACCAGAGCTTGCCCTTCCCTAGTATGGGGAACATCTAAGAATAGGGGAAGACTCTCAAAGTATTTCATGTAAGTTCCTTTTGAAGTGACACTTCGATGATGCCAAGGCACTACTAGAAGTCTTGAGGACTGTATAATAGATATATAGGGGGCATCAAAACTGACTGAGGAGGTAAAGAGAATTGTCTCAACTTTTTAAAGCTTTTTAATATTTTTGGTCAGGTTAAGTTGTCATTTATTTGATCTTATTTAAATCTGAGTGATTATATGGGATATGAAGACCTTTTCCACTTTATTGTTGATCTATAATATATATAGTAAATATAGATATATAAAATATGCTGGTGTTCCCCTGGTAAATGTTAGAAGTGAACAAGAGCTCAAAAGAATGAAAGCTACTAAGAAACCCCCATGATTGAACTTGATCTGCATAAATGTACAACTTCAGTTCTGAGGAGTACGTAAAAAAAAAATCATGTTTGGTATATTCCACCATTTCATCAAGAATATAGCCACCACTAGATAAAATACACTATAGTCAAGTTTTAGAGAGTGACTTATTTATGATAAATCAGAGCCTCCTTACCTGCTCCCTGTCTGCTAGTGAGAGGATCAAGTCAAAAGAGATGTGGGATCTAGCAGAGAGATGGAGAGGGAAGGAGACAGAGGTGGAGAGATGGAAACAGAGATACAGGGACAGAGAGAAAGGCAGAGACAGAGACAGAGAATGTGTCTAAAAATGTCTCCCTGAGTACAATCCAAAGTTAGAAGTTAGTTTTTCATTATCTGAATGATCCTTAAATATTTGTTTTCAATACATTTTTACAAATTCAGTAATCAAGAACAACTAAAATAGAAAAATTCTCAGAAAGGGTAAGGTTGGCCGAGTAGAATGAATGAAACTATAACTAACTTCTCCCTTTATCTTCCCAAGATAAATTACTTTCAGTGGTTCTTAACTTGAGATCTGCAGACCATTAAAAATATATTGATAACTGTATTTCAATAGAAATGTTTTCCTTTGTAATCCTATGTGTTTTATATAATACATTAAAATATTATTTTTAAAAGAGGTCCATAGGTTTAACTAGCCTGTCAAAGAACTAAAATATCTAAAAAAAAGATGAACCCTTGATATAACATATTCAAGATATATGTCAGAGCAATTATAGCCTTCATGGTTTAGTTGAGAGCAGTGTATGGGGCGGGGGTGGCTAATAAAAACTCATTGCTCTGGAAGTCAGAAAACCTAAGGTCTAATCCAAGATTTGTTAATAACTAACTCATGTTATTAACTTGGGTAAGTTATTTCAAGTCTCTGAGCCATCTGTCAAATGAAGACGTGAAAGTAGCTACATTCTAGGTTCTTTCAACATAGTACATTTTTTTGCATTTTATGCTACCCAAAATCAAGTATAAACGAAAGTGATCTTCAGTTTCATTGAATTAAATTGGATGAAATATAGAAAACATGCTCAATTTGTTGCTAGAAAAAAGTGGGACAGGGATCCAAACCTTTCAAATGTTCTCTAACCAAACCCTGGGAAAGTCACTTTATCCCCTCTGAGCCTCAGTTTAGTCATCTGTAATTTTATCTCAGAACTTTTGTTTTTTTTTTTCTGGGTTTACAATTTTCCATTGTTTATTTCAACTAGCTGTATTTTCCATTTATGGCATTTCTACTTTTTTATGTGCTGGTTCAGGCTGACGGTTTGTTTATATTTTTATGATTCATTATATTTACATCTGAAATTTTAATGAAAATTTAAAAAGTCAGCTTCCCTCACCCTTTCTCTTTTTTTTTCTCCCTTTCATCCTTTCAGAAACATATTGAACACTTACCCCATGTTAGGTGCTAGATGATAAAATGATGACTAATGGGGGGAAAGCCCAACTTTCATGAAAGTGACAAATAAGTAGCTCAAGGAAGTTTTAAAATGTGTCTTCCGTGCTCTGCTATCCACTAGATCCTGTGACCCTTCACTGCATTTTGGAACAGTAGATAAAACCCTGGATTTGGAATCAAATCAGAGGACTCTGTCACTTACTGTCCACGTGATCTCAGGCAATTTTCTTATTCTTTTTAGGTCTCTGATTCTTTATCTATAAAAAGAACTAGATGACTACTGAGGCTCCTTCCAGCTCTAAGCTTATGATCCTGTAGACAGATGAAAACTTATCAAGATAGTAAATAACCGTTCTGTGGAAAGCAGAGTTTTCTAACATTAAATATAGGCATTTATAAAAATTAATGTTAAAAGATGTCCTTCATTGCTCTTATTCCCACCCTATTTGCACTCTAGGTTTCTGCTGAGGTCCTGGTTCCTCAAGGCAGTTGGAAGTACCATAAGAGAGGCATGAGCAAAGTACTCTAAATGTTCAGAGTAAAGAGAGATTGTCAACTAATGGTGATCAAGAAAGTTGCCCTCTAATGCTTAAACTTAGGAAATTCATATTGAGAGACTTATATGATGCTTACATCACTAAATAGAAATCATTTATAGGGGCCAGGTAAATGTCAGTGGTTATGCTACAATCAAGCAGCTGATGAACACTTTCTGAGCAGTTCCTATAGAGAAGGCACTATGAAATATTGAAGCAATGCAAGCAAGTACAAGATATAGTACCTATACTCAACAAATGTATAAGACATATTTGAATATAAAAAACATGAAGATATAAATGAAGAATTGTAAAAGCCACAAGTGGTAGGATTTCAGAGAGTGGAGGTCACATTCTGAAGTCAGGTGGTCAAGATGGAACTCATGGAGGAAGCAGAGTAGTAATGTTCTTTTTCATTTCAAGAGATCATAACAAGTTGATAATAGAGAAATGCAATAATCTTACATACTTAGTGATGAAACAGCCAATTTTATCTCTTTACTATGTAATTACTGATTGATTACTGGTAATTATAATAAGCTAATAAAGAAGTAAGGACTGTGGGGCTATAATTGTGATTTTGAAAGAGGCAATCTATTGCTGAGAAAATAGATAAAAATAGCTTATTTGCAATACAAATACTGTTTGCCTGTAGAATTTTCAGAGTAACAACAGATTTTATGAATTTCATACCTTTCACTATTCATATTTTGAAGAGTCTTTTATTAGGAGATCTCAAAGCAGTTGTGTATATTGAGATTGCTTTTACAAACTTGGAAGACAGGAATTTTGAATCTGTCAAAATATCACATATTACAAAATAGTCATAATAGCCACATGTAGCACTAGCTTTAATGGCCTTTCCCATAGAGGCTGTAGAGACTGTTACTTTTTCTTTAAGGGGGCATGGAATCTTGGAATGACAGTTTAACTGTCATTCTTTAAGGAGTCTGTGAGGGAACTGGGAGTTTACTGTCATTCTGGAGAGACAGTAAAACATGATGGGTGAAGAGATGACAAAGAAAAGGGGCTAAGAGATTTAAATTTAAACAACCCTTGTGAAGAAACATGAAGGGAATTATTAACAAAAGACTTTTACTGGTTTCCTTAGAGAATCAAATGGTGATACTACGGCTTCTGAAATGAGGAAAATTCTGCATTTGTGTTGATGATTAAAGGTGACTTTAGTTGTGAGCTCTCTCACAGCTGAAATATTAAACAATTATTTTTGTCTTCTTTTTACTGCTTATTACACTGTTAACAGATAATTTAATTAGTAACCTTGATATTTATTCAAGACTCAGACCTTAAAAAGTTTGACAGAAAAAGAAAAATGAGCAAATACATTTGGGAAAAGATAATTTTCCAGTTTAAGAAAATGAGGTGGGAGCTCAGAGCTAATTTATTAATTATATAGATACTGAAATATTAGAAATTAATGGGGAAATAACAGAATATATTAACTGATTACCATTTAAGGTAATTGAGATTTGAGGTAGGATTGACTCAAGCCTGTGACTAAGTTTAGGATCAATATTAGAATGAAATGAAATACATTCAATAGTTAACAAAGTATTTCTTAACTCTAGTAAGAGAAGAACACTTCAAGATGATTCAGCTGGTCAACTTTTACTTCCAAGATTAAAGAAGCCTGATAATAGGCAGCAATAAAGAAGGGATTTAAAAATAAAACAGAAATATAGCAAAAACAGAACAATATGATAGTTCCCTGAAGAAGTGACTAACTCTGAGAGAATCCCAGGAAGGACAGAGTTGTGAACCTAAACAATCAAGTCCATATGGTGAGAATGTCAATTTTTGACAGGTCACAGAGTGGGTATTTCAATGTAAAAATCTGAGCATAAGCTGGAGTAGCCCCAGGAATATCAGGGCTACAACAGTGATTATGAGTCTTTCTGTATAGTCACCCATGATTACAGAAAAGGAAAAAAAAATAACTTATACCACAATTTACCCTGGGCTACCAATTAGAACTCCTCTTCTCTGAGAGCTCCTTTTCTTATGTGAGAGCTAGTTAGACATTTCCTCCTCCCTTTGTTTCCAGAAAGCAAACAACTCCCTCTCAACAAGCCCTCTCTGGGTAAGAACTGTACAATAATGACTAGATATTCTGTTGGTAGCTTTGTGAAGAAGCCATTTAATTTTATATTCATTATAATAATTTATGGCCTACAGTGGGCCTGTCTTCTGCCACTGCACATGCCTGTGCCCATTCTTCTAGGGTTGCCATTGCTTCTGGGGGCTGATCTGCCATCCAATGCCACTAGACTCACATCTATGTCTGTTGTCTGTCATTGACCACTGTCAATTGAGCTCATATCTGTGTCCACTTACCACAGCTATTTGCTTCTGCTAGGGCCCAAATCTATACTCACTGCCTGCAGCCCAAAGTTATCCTCTTCCAGTTGGACCCATATCTCTGCCCACTCCTCATTGCTCTCTGCTGCCTCTGTAACCCACATCTATGACCATTGCCAACTGTTATTCTCTGCCCTGGAGCCAACATCCAGCCCATCACCCATTGATGTCCTCTGCTTCTGGAGCCCAAACCTGCTACCTGTCAGCCACTGCCAATGGAGCATTCATCTCTACGTACTTCCTCCATACACACATACACACAAGCACACACACACACATATGCATGTGAGAGAAGTGATTTTTTCTATTATATAAATAACCAATCATTAAATTAGGATTGAAGTTTTCCTTTCTACTTCCTCATTAAGAGACCAGCCCTTTATAGGTCATTCAGTTAGTCTCTGAAGGACAAGCACGATATATGAGGTTGGCCTAGTCCTCAGGGTGCATGCTCCATGATCTTGGGCAGATCCCACCCAACTAGGGGACCTCACTTCTGTTTGAGTGACCTATAGAATCTAATTTAGGTGCATTCCAGTCCTATTTGCTCCACTCCATTTCAGTCTAAGAGAACTCAGCTCATGAAGGAGGAAAATCAACTAGAGTGGTTTGGGTAGTGAGACATTCCTTTATCCAGATTGCTAGAGGCAGCTGTCTCATGGTTAAGTCATGTTCTCAGCAGAGGGAGTTGAACACTTTTAGCCCACCTCCTCATTAATATGTTTATCCCCTCATTAATTGTTAACCTATTAGGGTTGCTTTTCACTTATCAGGTGCACTTACTTTTCCAAAGGTATTTAATCATTCAGGGATCTCCATGTTTTTTCCCCCCTTTGGTTACATGAGAGAAACCACTGACCATCACTTTACTGATTATCAGCTAGTCTAATTAATAAGTTGATTACCCAGAAACTCTGCCTCTAGGGCTTTACATTCACCTCAAAAGGTCTAACCAGGGGTCTTGAAGGAAGAGGGCAGAGTCACTTTTCTGGAATATTTTAGAGTGGATTCTGATTCCAGTAAAGGTTGGATTTCACAGCTTCTGGGATCTTCCAGTTCATATTCTATAATTTTCATAGAACCATAGTAATTTTAGAGCTGGAAGGGACTTTAGTTTTTCTCAGTTTCACTTGGTTATCAGATAGTAATACATGCCCATGGATTTCAATCAATCAATAATCAATAAATCAATAAATACTTATTAAGCACCTACTGTATGTCAGGCACTACACTAAGCACTAGATTTAACTTTATATTTGGAAGAGGGGTGGGGGAGATTATCTTGTGAATACTATCAATTATGTAACTTGGGTTAAGCCTCCATCACAGAAGGAAATTGGTAACCTCTTAAGTCAAACTTAGATCTCAATATCCATGTAAATAACATCATTTAATTAGAACAGAAAGAGGAACATAAAACCCTGGAGGTATTTTCAGCACTCATTCCTCAAATGAATACCCTCACACTTCTACCCTCCTAGTTTCTACTTGCAAACTGGGGAAAATGGGGAAAAGTCTCATCAGCCAAGAGCTAATAGTTCTTAGTCATCATTCTGCTCCCACGCACAATTGTCTTTGGTGTGTAAACATTACAAGAACCTGGAAGTTTTAATAGCTCTAATGGTTCATGTTCTCATAACTTATCCAGCAGCTTGCTTACTAGCATATCAATGTTTCTGTTTCTGGCTAGCTCAGAAACCTTTGCCCTCTCTGTCACATGACTCTCTCCCTTCTTTCTCCTAGCTGTCTCCATTGTCCTCCTTATGTAAGGACATTATTTTATAGGTGTGTGGTCCCACAAACTGCAATCCTGGAAATTTCAACTGGGATCACTTCCAAGGACCAGAGTTCTATAAGAAATGCATTCCTTTTCGTAAAATGTGTTCCAATTACATCAACTCCAGTGAATTAATTTTGCATGTTTTCAGGTAACTGAGTGTGACGCTCAAGTAAGGTGATAAGAGAAGGGTAGATATATGGGGGAAATGAGCACATTTATTTGTTTTTCTGATTGCCTTCTCTTTGGCAGCACAAACCCAGCATCAAAGGAGTTGTGATTTCTATGATTCTAAGGTATTGTGTGTGTTTCTCTGCCTTTGATCTCTTCTGCCTGTGAGGTGGTCATCTGCACTTGGGATGAGAGCCTGTGGAGAAAGATTTGCCCAAGTTCAATGAATGTAACCTCCCTGATAACATTCTTTCTGAGACACTCTATACCCAAAGGGATATTTGTCCCTGCATTTTCAAGATGCTCATGTACTGACAGTACATCAGGAATGAATCATCCAAGAATTTGTATTTCTATATGTGATAAACAAAAATGTTAGTGAGAATTTTCACTTCTCAATCCCACAGTCTTTTTTTTAAAATCAATATAGCCTAAAATATAGAGAAAAAGATCAATTTGTCATGCCAAACTATAAATTAAAATGTGTTTAGTATAGTTTGGTATAGCAAAAATATCTTTGTATGGTGAGTCAGAAGACCTGAGTTCTAATGGTTTTGCTTCAAATTAGTTATGAAAAACTGGGCAAGTCACTTAACCCCTTTGGTCCCATTTTCCACATATGTCAAATGACAGAGGATTAGATAAAAATAATTAAATACTTCACATTTTTTTTAGATCTGTTATTTCACAAGTATACATACTTTGCACTTACATAAATCATATCTCTTCTGCATCTTAGGACATTACAATTTATAGTTGTTTCAATTAAAATAATTATTCCCACAGCAATTAAATTGGTGATGAGTGGCTACAAATTTATTTAGCTGGACTGATCCTTGAACAGTAGTCAACTGCAAACCATCCCCATGGTAAGAAATGAAGAGCTTGCAATTTAGAAGTATAATCTTTGAGAACCCAAGGTTTCCTTCACTGATGGCATCAGAGTGGGATGGTAAAGGAGAAAATATTAGGGATACTTCATATTTCTATAGTAACTCAATCAGTCAAGAAACATTAATTAAGAATCTATTATGGGCCAGGTGTTATTCTAAGCACTGGAGATAAAAAGAAACGCAAAAGACAGTTTCTGCCCTTGGGAAGCTTACAATATAATGAGAGAGACAACATGCAAAAAAATATACACAATCAAGCTATATACAGGATATATAGAAAATCATCAACAGAGGGAAGGGATTAGGATTAAGAGAGTTAGAAAAAGGTTTCCTGTGAAATATGGGATATAGCTAGGATTTGAAGGAATCCAGGAAAGTTGGGAGGCAGAGATGAAGAGAAAGAGCATTCCAGGCATGAGGGACAACCAGAAAATAATGCCTAGAGAAGAGGTGTGGATGGGGTTTCTTGCTCATGGAACCCCAAAGAAGTCAGTGTTATTGTATCAAAGAATATATGGGGAAAAGGAATGGAGGGTGTAAAAAGACTGGAAAGGTGTGAGGGCGGAGCAGATTTTGAAGGGCTTTGAATTCCAACAGAGGATTTTGTATTTGATCCTGGAGGTGATAGGGATCTACTGGAGTTTATTGAGTAAGTAGGTGACATGGGTCAGCACTTAAGGGAAATCATTTCAGTGGCTGAAAAAATGATAGACTAGAGTGGGGAGAGCCTTATGGCAAGCAGACCAACTATAATGCTTTAGTTATAAAGTTTTTCTTATAATAACAATATGGAGCATGTAGTATCAGTATTATTTTCCCTATTTTGCAGAAAAAGAAATTGAGGATTTGTCCAAAGTCAGAAAAAGGACTTGAATCCACATATAATATTCATTCTACCTCACCATGCTTCTAATTTCTAACCTTTTCAGCTCAAAAATTGTAAGCGCAAGTATTTGGAGAATCTCAACCTCACTTAATATAATCTCAAAAGATTTGGATATCTGAAATCAATGAATCAATCAACATGTTAAAGTGAGTGTTAAGGAATTCTCCTACAACTCCACCATAATGTATGAATAGGTCATTTATCACTTGGAGAGGAATATACAGTTCTAGTCATTAGATGAAGGTGGGAGATACTTCCCAGGAACCATCCTGTGATTGGATATAAGAATCAGACTTGGAGAGGATGTATAAAAAGAGTAACCAATCAAATTGTAAGCCAATCCAGCATCAAAAGACTCTGTTTGAGTTGGAGCCAATCTCCTGAGAGGGAATCACTCTTAAAGAAAGAAAATAATTTCACTATCTCATCTCTCTAATCCCATTGACCATGTCATCAGAGAGAATGGAGCACTAGCACACATATGTACAGGGATGATCTGAAGAGAAGACAATATATTCAGCCAGGGGCAGAATGACATATTGAAGACAAATGGATGGAAAAGAGATAGCCATCTGAAAAGGAAAGCAGCCTCAAAGGACATAGAGAAGAAGCCAGCAAAGGACCCTAGCGAGGACTTTTAGTACATAAAGTGCTGGGTGTTATGAGATAGTATTTTGTCACATATGTATCATATATATGTGCTTCACTAACATTGTGCTCTAAGTTTGAGTCCACCACTCCCATTGACCTGTGTGTACTTTAGTAAAATGTATTCTATACTTTTAGAGGGAATGTTTGTACCAAATATTTTTACTATACTTCAGTAAATGCCTTTGGTAAAAGCTCATTATATCTACTGCTGATTATTGGTGGGAAGCATGAAGATGGTGATTTTAGACTGATGGTATTAAAAATGTAATCCTTCAGGAAACAAAATAGAACTAAAGCAAGTGCCATACATGATTCTTGCTCTTTCCACAGAATGGTATAGTAGAAAGTGTGAACAACTTGAAGTCAGGAGAATTGAGTTCAAATCCTGCTTCCAAAAATCACATTCATGTGACCTCAGAGAAGTCACATCAACTCTCTGATCCCCAGTTCCTTATCTATCAAATGGAGCTGATGGTACTTGTATGATCTGATTTACAGGATTATTGTGAGAAAAGCATAAATTTTAAATAGCTCTATAAATGTGAGATATTGTTACTACTATTCTTCTATTGTACAAATTATGGTATATAAAAATCATAGAATATTAGTGCACCTAAATAAATAATGAAATGGATTGATTTAGGGAAACCTGGGAAAACTTGTATCAAGTAATGCAATGAAATGAACAGAATTAAACCAATGGCTACCCTAAGTGATAACCTTTGTAATGTGGTGATTAGACAAGTGGTGTGGTCTTGCCTAACTTTCCTCAGTAAATAATGTGGTTGACAAATATGGATTATCTGGAGATGATAAAAAAATCAATTAGTTTATGAAAGCCCACCCACTGTAAAAGTCTCCAAGATATATCTGTTTGATATAGCATTTTGTGAATGTATATATGCATGTATGTGCATAAATATCCACACATACTTATGTATATTCATGTGTGCATACATATATACACATAAATATGCATATATAAATGTGTATATATACACATACATACATGTCCCTCCCTAGTACTTACCACAGTGTAGTGTTACCACATAGTAAGTGCCTACTAAATGGTCATTTTCAGATAGGGTAAGGATTTCCCAGCTGGGTTGCTCTTTTGGTATGCTGCATAGAAATCCAAAGATTGGGTGGAATTTCTTCTGTGAGACTTCTATTACCCTTCTCCAAGTGGTTCTCTGAAAGGTTGTGTGGTGACATTATTTGAATGTGCTTGTCCTTGAATTTTTCACTTATTTATTATTCAAGCTATTCCTGTACTTTGATTCATTATAACAAAAACTATCAAAATGCTGATTCATCTCCAAGGAATATTGAGGCAATTGACCTAGTCTTCTTTTTGAAGTCTTGGTTTGTGTTTTTTTTTTTTTAAGTTCTCTTGATCTAAGTCTTATAATGTTAAAAAAGATTGAGGCTTATCTCAGAACTGATTTAGATTAGAAAACACCATCCTCCTTTACCCAATACATACTACATATCCTTAGGGAATCTTACCTGTCACTGAAAAAAAAAAAAACTATAGCTGTTGTTTCCTTCTCCTTAGTTGAGATCATCCTTCCATCTGTTTAGCAAAGCAAAGTCCTGCCCCTCTTCTTGGTAGAGGAAGAGGAAATTTTCTCAGTCCTCTCCCCATCTTTAAAAAGAAAAGGAAACATGAAAGCTTTCATAAAATTTCCCCAATGAGAATCTTTTATATCTCCAATTTGAAAAGTCCCATCTTTCTTTCAAGGGCTACTTTGCCACATCTATCCAGCCTTCTGCAATTAATCTAGCTCTCGGTACTCCTTCCCTCCTCTGAACATCTATAGTACCATATGGTTTTGGTACTTAACTTTTTTTATTTTTTATTGCTTGTCATCCTTTTAGGTTCAAGGCCAAGGTCCCCAACTATACAGTGAGCCCTGGAATTAAGTAACTTTGAGATCTCTTTATAGAATAGTTAGTATTTATGTAATTGCTTTAAGTTTTATAAACCACTTTATAAATATTATTTCATTTAATTTTACAACTCTATAAAGTATGTGCTATTTTTATGCCTATTTTATGAATGAGGAAACTGTGGCTGAGGTCACATAGCTAATAAGTGTCTGAGGCAGAATTTGAACTCAGATCTTACTAACTCAAAGTCTAGTGGTGTATCCAATCAGGGTCTTGCACTCAGTAGGCATTCAAATCTTAATTGATTATGGTGACAATGAAGCCAAAGTCTAAATTTCATAAGTTCTCTGCTCAGAATACCCAAACCAAAGCTCAGATATTACCTGTAGAACCAAGCACAAGCAAAGATCTCCTTCAAGGAGAAAAGGGTATATACCTCTTGTCAAGTCCTCTTTGCCACCTTAATAGAACACGGAACTGTGGGTAACTTATAATACATTCCAATAATTACACCCATCTAGGTCCTGCAAGGTCAATGAAGCTGTCAGGCTGAGGGAAGGCAGTCTGTAATTAGTAGCCTGCAGGAGGCTTGGGCACAAAGGTCCACAAATACCATGTTGGAGCACTTGTGTGAGGAGGGTCTCGGAAAATAGCTAGGCTCCTGGCCTGCCCCTAACCTTCCCTCAGTGGATCATACACATTAACCGAATGACTGTATTCTCTCCCATTCTGCAACTACATATAGCAGGTAAAAGGGAAGGAAACTAGCATTCATCCCTTCCTTCTTAGATTTATATGTGAAAGATAAAGAATCTGTTCCTATTTTATTCATGCATCATCTCAAGTATAAACATGAGGGCTACTTACCTATATCTCTCTTTTTCTTGACATTCTCCTTATCCCAGGTAGATGATTTATAATCTTGCTCCCTTTTCTTTCTCATTTCCCTTGATATACTCATACAAAGAGCAAACTAAATTTACTTCTGGGGACTTAAAAATACAGAAATATACTTTCTTTTCCAGGCCTGTTTTTTTTCTTTTGTTTCATTTTGGTTTTTTTTTTGTTTGTTTGTTTGTTTTTTGCTATTGTTATTGTTGTTGTTGTTTGGTTTTGGTTTTTGCAGCACTAGAACAACTTCTTAATTCAGCCTTGGATTCTTTTAAGCAGCCCAAGTTACCTATATTGTGTGCTACTTTCACTGCCATTTGGGAGCCTCAAAAGAATAAAAGGAGTCTAATAAGGCATATTACAGGACTTTGTAATCATAACAGAGATGAAGACTTAGACTTCAGTAACCAATCGGGGTATATTGAATAACCTCTTAGTTCAGGTGGTCATTTGGATAGCTATCTCTTTAGAACATTCTTGTGAATTCATTTCCTTAGGATGGTCTCTGTGACTGGCAGATATATTGATTTATTAGAAGGTCTGATTGATTCTTGTTTTTGTTTTGTTTCATTTTTTGACAGCAATTGTAGTTAAGTGACTTGCTGAGGGTTACACAGCTAGTAAGTAGTTCTAATTGATTCTTACTCCTTTTATTCTTTCTTCTTTTTTATACTGTTTGTTTGTTTGTTTGTTTCTGGAAAAGACATCCTAGGAATAGAATTTAGAAATAGACAAGATTGCCTTGCTTTCCCTTGACTTGATCATTTTTGAATACATAAACTCCAGAAAGGAATGGGTTAAGATTTTTCTACATATTATATCTCCTCCCACCTACCCTCCCCAGTTCTTTGGTCAGTGCTGTGCACACAGTAGTAATATAATAAATGTATGTTGAATGAATTAAGTTGTTCACATGGTGCATATCTTAAAGTTAATTCTCATTTTCTACTTTCAGGAATAAGTTAATAGAGAATTTATATTGCCTTTAGAGTAGTAATCAAAGCATTTAGAAATTACTAAAACTTTATTTGTTTTCTAACAGTATGGTCTGGGTAGCCTTATACTATCTCTCCATCAAGTTCTTCCTAATAAAGGAATGAATTATTGCTGAGAATTGGTCCCTTAAGCATCAGAGCTGACCACTTAAAATTAACAACAAATTGCCCTTCCTGCCCTGCCACCATTAAAAAACTCCCACATGTAGTAGGGAAGATTTCTGACAGTGGTTTTAAGTTCTGCCCCTCCCTCTCTCATGCTTCTAGTGCTATCACATTTCTAATTCTTAAGGGTAGTTTGCATGGGTTATGGCAAATAGAAATATGAATGTGTCCTCAGTCTCAAAAAAGACTCAGTGGGAGATGCTGACTAAATAGGATCAGCTCTGAAACTGGTAAAAGAGAAAAAAAATCAGTCATCCTAACTCAGGTGGGAGTAAGGGAAGAGAGACAAGTCTTTAGTAGCACTACATAATGGACTGAGAGTCTATGAATCTAACAAAAGAGCTAGGGATGTAGTAATTGTCCTCTGGAAACTATAAGGTTTTTTTTTTTTTGCCTTCTTGGGGTGACCTCAGCTCCAAGATGGTGTCATGGTGCTCTGTCTGGAGCAATTGTGTAGGATCCTGGGGATATGAAGAGGTACCATAGAAGGAAAAATTTTTGATTTTACACAAGCTCAGATACTACTCATATAGAGAAGGCAAGAATGGAAGTTGCCGGAACTACATTGGTCATTTAGTCAAAATAATACTCCTTATCTCCCCAAAATTCCTTCCACAAAAATTCCCGAACATATTCATCAAATAGACATCAAGTTTTTGCTGGATTTTTGAAGATCTACAACTAAGAGGGATCCACTGTCTCCCCAGTCACTCTGTTCCACTCTTGAGAAGCTCTTGTGGGAAAATTTTTCCTTATGTCAAGCCAAAATCTACTTTTTTTCAACTTCCACCCATCACTTCTAGACACCATGAGATATGGATACTGTGGGTCGTCAGTTGGAAATTGGTCCCTTTTACACCTTACAACTTTTCAAAAACTGATACAATTATCACCTGTCACTTAGATTACTTTAATAGCTTCTTAATTTGTCCTAGTTTGTCTCTCTGTCTCAAGTTTCTCACTGTTCAGGTTTTTCCAGTACAATGATCATTCTCCTTGTAAGAAAAAACAAAACCAAACATAGAATTGAAAGTGAATACCACTGATATTTTTCTGTCATCAGTTATTACTTGTTGATTAACTAATGGTCCTATTCCTACCACTCAAACAAAGACCTAATGTCTCCTTTGATTTTTTTATTTTCCAAAAACGACTTTAAAAAGATTTTTTTTCTCATCCTCAGATTTTCTTGTTAGCCTCAAATCATTCTGAACCTCAGTATTACTGATATTATTCTTGCAAAACAATACCATATTCTAATATTTATTCTTTATTACATATCCTTGATTCCATCATATATATATATTCTATTTTTAAATCTATATTCATTGGTGATGTCTACCTCCATCTTTTTAACTACCTTCTCTTTCTCTTTATCATTGGAAATTTTTCTACATCATCAGAATTTGAGTTATAAGAGTTTCACATCCCTCCTTGGCTAAGTTCCATTCTAGAATTTTTATCTATGGGATCCTACCTATCCTTTTTATGAACCCTTTTAAGTCTACTCTCCTCAAATCTAGGGCAGATATCAGACTACCCTTGACTTCCTTTCCTTTCCTTTTCTATCAACAATTGTAAAAGTGACGACTGCCGCAAAGTTCCCATTATTTCAAGCCCAGCAACCAATTTCTCCCTTGAGTTTAGAATCAGATCCATAATTAAATCCTCTTTTGCTATTTCCTCTAGCTTTTGAAGAATGAAATTATCATTACATGAAGTAAAAAATTATTAGGTCCTCTGCTTTTGAAAACTTCAGAAGACTGAATAATTGAATTCCCCCTGCATTACTGCATCATGTTTCTATTCCATTCTTGTGATTTGCTTTCTTTGTGATCTGTTTGTGATTTGAGTCCTTTCTCTGTTCTTTATTGGTAATAAACTTGTTGT
The DNA here is from genome assembly GCF_900497805.2 of Vombatus ursinus. Lineage (NCBI taxonomy): Eukaryota > Metazoa > Chordata > Mammalia > Diprotodontia > Vombatidae > Vombatus > Vombatus ursinus. The sequence goes on from NW_020954585.1 coordinate 28,507,048, forward strand.
ATGTTGCATATCTTCTTAGCTCAGTGTTTGCAGAGGTAGTGAGAACAGTTAGAAATAAGCCAAATTCAGATGTTCCCAGAAGAAGACTTTATGAGGAGGCACAAATCTTATAGAGCATTATTACTGATAAGCCTTTGAAATTGGAGGAGTCCAAGTAAATCTAGAGAGTTGCTGTTAGGGTCAGGAATATGAATTATGTCCAGAATATTAGGTTAAAATGCTGCAGTACTGTTTGGCTATTAATTTTGCATTTTACCCAAATGGCAATGAAGGAAATAACAAATACTACAGTGTAAGGTCACTCTGCAAGGGGATATTTCTCTGCTTTCAGCAAAGTAAAATTACTACAATATATCAAATCTTAGTTTTTCTTTATCTGGAAAAGTACATTGAAAATATTAGCAAATAGCAACATTAGCAGGGAAAGCTTTAACATTTTACAACCAAGCTAACAGACTACTGCTTTGAAAGTCTTGCTACTGAACAATGGCTTGTATTATCCAAAACCTTAATTTATTTTTGCTAAATCCTCTCTTCTATTTCCTGGCACTTTCTTAGGTTTCTCTACAGCATTTGAGAATTTTGTTATTTTAGTCGGGTTCTCAATGATTTAGCTTCTCTGCTTTCTGTATTCTTTTATTATTTGCCATATTCTGTCTTTCAGATTGGGGTTTTTATTTTTTTCCTGGTTTTGGCTTACTGAGATGTTGGCAGGCTGCTGCTATAAAATACAAGAGGTTTGGAAGCTGTGCAGATGGCAAATGTAGCATTGTGTGCATTCATTCATGATGGGCTTCCGTCTTTTTATAACAGGAGGGGAATCTGCCAGCTCCCATTTCCCTTGCCCACTTCTGACATATTTAAGCAAGATTGCAGTAGTGACTTAAAGGGCTGAACGTTTTTTAGCTATAGGTCTGCTTCAGTGCTCATGATTTTTAAAAATCTGTTCTGTTGAGGGTTAGTTTTAGGGGTTTTATGGTTTTTTTTTTTTTACTTATTTTCTCTCGCTGCTACCTATTTATTAGCTCTATTTAGCACTGGCACTAACTCCTTCCTCCCCTTACTTTAGTTAAATGTTTGGCATTTTTTTTATCCTTTTGATCTTTACTGCTTGTTTGTTCTTCTGGGCCATGCACTTTATTACAAAATATTTTTAAAAGGAGAAGCATATTGTCCATAATCGGCATTAAAATAACAAGATACTATATCACTCACTGTATGAGTTGCAGATTAATAACATTAATTTTTAATTTTTTTTAAGTCCTAAAAAGAGAGACATTCGTATCAGTAGTTGGACAGGATTATGATCAGGGCTGTTCAAAACTCAAGTCAAATGTGCTGGAGATACAACCATGAAAAAGACAGAGAGACCCTGCCCTCAATTCTGGATTGGGGAGTGGGATGAAGGAGGAGGTGAAGAAAAGGAACCCCAGGCAAGGGCATGATGGAAAAGCTGTAAAAGCCCACCCAGGTGGGAAATTAGGAAATGTCTGGGGAGATATTTTTCCTATCTTCTTGAGTTCGTGGGTCTACTCTCAAGTCAGAAGGGCAAAGGGGACTGATGAGATATGAGTACCAAGGCTGATTGGACTTTGCAAGAAAAAGAGATTTCCCAAAGATGATTATAATGGGGGCATGGTAGTAGAACTAAAGAAGTCCAAAATGAATGCTACCAAGTGGGAAATCAGGAGATATTTAAGGACATTCCTATTTGTTCCTCACCCTAGTAATGCCCTATTGAACATTTGGATTTTCAGGATTAAAAGTTCCTTCTCTATTCTGGGAAGTAGTATTAAAGAATCTTTAATCCTCTTTAACTTTTATTAGCTCCAAACACAAAGCCAGAGATAGTGATTCTGGCAAAACAAAACAAAATCTCAGTATTAGTGCTTTCTCTCTGTTTCCTTTGGGAATATTTCTCTCTCTGTTATATCTTCTCAACTTTGTTTTCCAAGTAGTAGTAGTAATAGTAAGAGTGATGGTAGTAGTGGTGATGGTGGTGGTTGTGGTGGTAGTAGTAGTAGTAGAAATAGCAGCAGTAGTGGGACCAATAGTAATATTAGTAGTTGTAACAATAACTAATATTTATACAGTGTTCACTGTGTGCCAGGTACTGTGTTAAGCACTTTACAATTATTATCTCATTTGGCCCTCACAACAATCCTTAGATGTAGCTACTATTATTTTCCCTATTTTGCAGATGAAGAAATTGAGACAAACAGATTAAGTTACCTGCCCAGGGTCACATAGCTAGTAATAGTAGTTATAATTGGTACAATGACATTGCATAATAATATTACATGTTATGTAGGTATTACATATAACATTATATATTATTAATCATAATAATTTTTATCAATAATAATAATTGGCATTCAAATGGTGCTTACCTCTGTGTGACATGGGAGACACTGGCACAGGAACACCCGGCATGGCATACCCTCATCACCTTCAACATTGAAATGATAATTGTACTAACTCACAGAAACAATAGTCCATTCATAGGAATATTCTACAGGGTGAATGATTTTACTTCATTTTCTTTCTACCAGAGCACCACACCCAGGATATAGAGGTGTGTTCTGAGAAAAACACAGCTTCATTAATTTAGCATAATTAATATAAATTAATAACTTGTATCAGCAAGTTAATTCCTGTTCTGCAGTTGACTAAAGGCTGTCTAATGATTTATGTGTTCTTTCAAAGTGCACATATGAGCTTTGGCAACATGCATCTAATAGTAAGAAAACATACAAATAATTGTTCTGAATCTAGTTCCTTGTCAGAGCCCAAGGCATTATTCCCTGAATTCAGTGAACATTTTGAATGTCTGGCTGGCACTAGGAAGCATCAGAGCCAAACAATGGAACCTCAAGACATAGTCATGGAGATCAGCTCAGGCTCCCTGATGAATTTCCATAGCAGAACACAGTGCTGACTTTAAGGTTTTTAAGATGAAAAGCCACAACAATCAATAATCAGCAAGGGCAGTCAGATTATCAGCTCTGTAGAGACTTTGATTCAGAGATTCTCCAAATTCTAAGAGTCACAAGATAGAGACTTTTGGACTGTTATTAATTATTTAGTTCAGTTAGAGTAGTCAATTTGGTTTGGTGTATAGAGCATTGTCCTTAGCACTAAAAGAAACTGAATACTGCCCTCAAGAAGCTTACTTTCTGTAAGAGGGAAACAATATGTACACAGATAAGTAAATATAAAATACACAGAAAGTAAATACAATGTAATTTCTGAGTTGAGGGAGATTAGGAAAAGTATAATATAGGAAGGAGCTTTGGAACCAAATCTTAATATTTTAGATTCTTTGTTGTGATCAGTGATTTTTCAGTCATGTCCAACTCTTTGTGATCCCATTTGGCATTTTCAAAACAAAGGTACTGGAACGGTTTGTCATTTCCTTTCCTATTAGATTCCTTAAAAATGTTTAAAAATAAGAATTATAAAACCAGTAGCCCATAAGTCCTTTCTAAGATTCTCATTCTTTTCAAGGAGTTCTGGATTAGAGTATATACTCTTACTATAAATATATTCCTAACAAAATTTAGGCTACATCAAGATTGTCAACAAACAAAATATAGTGAAGAGACACAAAACCAGATAAACTGTATTGGATTCTAGAACCACTTTATGGGAGATTAGATGAAGATATCTTGATTATCAGAGGCCAAAATATCCACATAATCATATTGTTGCATACTAAATATGTGGATTTAGTACACTAAAATGTTACACTATTGGATATTTTAAATTGTATGCACAATAGTCTAAGACAAAGGATAAAGGACCATGAAGCTTGGAAATAAAAAATAAATTAGTCTGAGTTTTGTATGGGACTTGTAGTCATTGATTTACAGTCATTTCTCATGCTATTTTCTTAAAGCTCATTCAACATTATAAATCCAAAGCTATCAATTCTCCATTGAGCATCATTGTTTACAGCAAAATGTCTATAGTTGATATTTTACTTATTTTTTGTATGTATTATTAGTGCTTTTCCACATGTAACTATTATCTTTAAAAAGCCAGGGCTCCATGTGTTTATGAGACAAATTCCTCACTCCTGGTGTTTTCTGCTTCTGAAATTTTTTGTTTAATCTTTAGGGAAGTTTTTTCAGGAAGTTTTCTGTATTTGACTTCCCTTTCAAGAGAAAACAATAAAGGAAAATTCTACCTAAATAGCCTTTTGCCTCCTTTCTACAAGATCTGTCTTTTTTCAATATGAAGTTTTGTTTTTCTTTAAAATAAAATATTTTGAGGCAGCTAGGAAGTGTAGTTAATAGAGCACCAGCCCTGGAATCAGGAGGACCTGAGTTCAAATGTGACCTCAGACACTTGATACTAGCTGCATAACTATAGGCAAGTCACTTAACCCCAATTGCCTCACAAAAATAAATAAAATAAAATGTTTTAACAAATTCATCAAATATTTAACACATATATCATGTCCTCTTCAGGGATATAAGCAGGAAAGAGAAGGTTACAAATATAAAGATAGGATTCTTATACTTAAGAAATTTATAGGTTAATGCACATCTATTCATTAGTGGAGTTCTGATGAGATTAAACCCAAAAGTCTAAGGGCATCCTTCAGGGGTTTTCTTTAACAGAATATTCTAATTTGACTTATTGAATCTGATTTTCCCATGAGATCAATTCCTTCCTTACTAGTAAGTGAAGGAAGTTGCATTAGGATTTGATGACATTTTCTTTCTTAGATTAACTCTTTCAGGTTCAACATAGAAGTATTTAATGCACACTCTGAGAGGTTCATCAGCCAGTGAGAATTTTTAAATCCTATGAAAACATCAGTATTTAATGTCAGTTGTTTATCATTAAGGTGATAATAGTTAGCATTTATATAGGAGCTATTATGGGCTGGGTACTGTGCTAAGTGTTTTACAAGTATTTTCTCATTTGATCCTTACAGCTACCCCAGGTAGTATTTTTGTTCCCATATTACAGTTGAAGAAATTAAGACAACCAGAGGTTGTGACTTGGTCAAGGTCACACAGCTAGTAAATGTTTGAGGCAGAATATGAACTCAGATCTTTCTGACTCTAGGCCCAGCACTCATCAATGGAGCTGCTAGCTGCCTGATGAACGTAGACCTTTAGGAACTGAGCCATGAGATGGAAACTATCACAAATTCACATATTTATTTTATAATGCAACACAGCTGGACAACATAGTAGGTTATCATCAATGTTAGCTTCACGTCATTTCCTTTCAGAGCTGTGTCTGTTTATCTGCCTGCGTACATACGCACTTGTATGCACATAGGTCCCAAGGAAATGATTATTTTTTCTTTAAAACAAAGTTTTGTTGATGTACTTTGCTGCTTTCAGCATCACAGTCTTATCCTGACATACTCCTAGCCTGCTAACTCTCCTTGTAACAGACAAAAGGAATTAAGCAAAATCAACACATACAAGAGATCATAGGCAACATTCAGCATCTATAATTCCCTTCCTTTATTATTCCAAAAGAAAGGGCTATGTTTTATCATCTGTCCTATGCAACCACTACTGGTCATGGCTTTAATCTTAATTCAGATTTTTTTTTTTTGTTTTCATTTACATTAGTCCAGTCATTGTATATTGTTCTCTTGATTCTCCTTTCTTTGATCTGTATCAGTTCATACACATTTTACCATGTTTCTCTGAATTTCTCATATTCATTGTTTCTTCTCATCCAACCATTGTACCCCATTATCTTGCCATATACCATGGCATTGAACTTCTCCATACTTGAAATAGCACTCTCAAGACTGTATCTCTAGAGACCATACCTCCTCTCATCTTCTCCACCCCTAACCCCTAGTCAATATATTCAACTATGGACATAGACAGGGCAGCTAAGTGGCCCAGTGGATAGAGAGCTAGGCCTGCAGTCAGGAAGACTCCTCTTTCTGAGTTCAAATCTAGCCTCAGACACTTAGCTGGGAATGTCACTTAACCCTGTTTCCTCATCTGTAAATGAACTGGAGAAGGAAATGGTAAACCATTCCAGTATCCCTGCCAAGAAAACCCCAAATGAAGTTGGGTATGACTGAAAATGACTAAACAACAACAACAACAACAAACAGACCTAGACCCTGGGGTTGAGCTGACCCAATTGTGAGTGCAAATTTACCTAACCATTATTTATAGCTAGCTCCAGGCAATGTTTCATATTTCATTTATCTATCACCTCATATTACCATCTGTCCTTAAATGTTCCATTTCTCTGTCCCCCAACTACCACATACATGCATCGCAACTCCAGTTTCAACCTCTAGAAACAATAATCAAGTCAATACTACCATTACTTCTGGAAAGGAGTCATAAGGCTCAATTATTCACCATTCTTGAGAGTACTAGAGAAACATGTAACATTAATGCCTTATTTTGTTGTTCTTTTTAAATATCAAGAAATACTATTTTATCAGTATTTTAGTCTAAAGTACTTGGCATAATATGAATGAAAGACTTTAACAGTGTCTAATTACCTTTGCCAAGGTGACAATGTCCTATTCTGAAGTCCTTAGTTTCATTCTTACCAAAATCCTGGTTGGTCCTTGTCATAGAAGACAATCAAGTTAAGGGAGAAACCCCCTCAAAAGTAAGAAAACTTCGCCTTGATTGTGAAATTCAAATCAATGGTGGGAGTGTTTTAGTTTAATTCAAATTAAAAAAAAATATCTTTAAAGTTTACCTTTAACCAGATTGAATAGAGAATCCTTAGGGAGAGTAAAAAGGGAATATATGTTAAAAAAAACTAATTTTTATTAGATTTATTACAGTAAGTTTTATCATATATAGTTCTCCTAATTTTATTACAATGATATGAAATCTCACATGACCAAGACACATACTTTTCCAGTTATATCTCTCTCTGATGATTTTCATTTAACTACTTTTCTTGCACAATTGCACATCAATTAAATGTTGCAATTACATTGCATACCTCTATTTTGAATGACTTACATGTTTAAGATTTCTGAGATTATGAAATTGTAACTCTTAGACATATGGTATCATGAGACATATAGCGATGTGGCCATTGTTTCATAAGGAAATTTGAAATAATTAAAAATACTCTGCTTTTTCCCTATAAATTCTTTTTCTCCTCTTCAGTTGTAGGCCAACTTCATTGTCCATCCTCAGTATTTGTCTTGTATATACACACCATACACACAGACACGTATCTTGGTCTGTACAAGAGACATGCTTCATCCACTTTTTTTTCCCTGTGTGAATAGTAAGACAGATATTATACATACATACATACATACATACATACATATATATATATATATATATATATAAACTAGCTATAGATGGAGATATGGACAGAGATAGATAGAGATGTAGGAAATTCCTTGTTTTACTCTAGGCAGAAGGTATTCTCTATGTCAGTGGTAAATACTTTTGTCAGCCATAAAGCATAAGACTACCTGCTATAACTCTTTGCTTTACAGAGGAAGATAAAAACAAAGTTCATTCTTTCTTTGGATGAGCCTACTTATTATACGTTAAGCATTGTGCTAGGAACTTGGGATACAAAGAGTAAAAAAAATTCATTCCCTTCCCTCAAAGAGCTTATATTCTTATTTGGGGGAGGAGGGAAATAATGCATGCACAGATAGGTAACTTCAAAATATTGAAAAAGAGCTGTTAATTTACTGAATTAGACATTCCCTCTAATGATTCAGATCCCAATGTATCTATACTCACCCATCCTGTGTGACTACTGTCCATGTCCTCTCACAAATTTGCCACATTTGGTCCATTCAACCTGCTGGGAACCTTCCTTATTTTCTACTGACATCTCCAGGATATAATAATCAGACTGTTCACTGATACCTCTTGCCCTCAGCATGTGACAAGGCTATCTTCTTTCTTTGATAAGGTAGTACATTTCCCTGATGACATCCTTTTTTCTAGTTTTTTGAAGTCCCTTATTTAGTATATGTTGCAGCCTGCTGACATCCCCTATGTGCCTCTCCACTGAGCTCTGTATGATACTCATTTTCAATTCACTACAATCTGTTGTTCATGGTTCAATCCTATAATAACATTGGTAGAATACTAGTATTAAAAAGATTAGCCTTTTTTTCTGCAAGAAAATAGGGGTCATTAATGGAACTATATAATTTGTTGAAGGTTCTAGCCCACACTCCTGTTCAATTCTAGGCCCAACTTCCTATCAATTTATACCATATAAGTATATATATGCATGTGTAACATGTATGTCTGTATGTATGTATATGTGTGTATGTGTATGGTAGCACAGTGGATAGAGTGATAGCCCTGGAGTCAGAAAGACCTGAATTCAAATCTAGCCTCAGATATTTACTAGCTATGTGACCCTGGATAAGACATTTAATATGTATCTACCTCAGTTTTTTCAACTGTAAAATGAGAATAATAATTTTATCTCCCATTTTATCTCTTTACCTACCTCCCAGGGTTCTTATAAGAATCAAATTTGATAATATTTGTAAATCACTTAGCACAGTAGCTGGAACATAGTATGTAATTAATAATTAATAAATGATTCTTCCCTTTCCTTTCTCCTTATAGGTGCACATGCACATATGTGTAAATATCAGTCACTGTTTTATGTTTTCCCTCATATTTGTGATCAGAGTCTTTGAATAGGGTTATCTCTGTTGTTATGTCTTTCAAGGAATGTTATATTTTGATATACAGATGAGAGATGATTTTTTGAAGAAAGTCTTGAATGTGTTTTTTTGTTCTATTGAATTAAGTGCTTTTTAATAATCAACAAACAACAAGGACAAATTATGTATATTCTAAAACTTTTATTCAGTTATGTGATCACTCTCTCCTCCTTGATACGTTCTTCTCTATGTTTTCAGGAAATTATTTTCTTCTGGTTTTCCTCCTACCTACCCATCTGACTACTTCTTTTGTCTCCTTTGCTGGATCTTCCTCTGTATCATGCCTGCTAAAGGTGAGCATGGTGTCCTTCAAGGTTTTGTCTGGGCCCTCTTCTTTTTTTCCTTCACTTGGTGATATCATCAGCTCCTATGGATTTAATTACCATTTCTGTGTGATTCTCAAATCTACCTCTCTTGCTCCAAACTATCTGCTAACCTTCAATCTAGAATTCCCAATTGTCTCTGAGACATCCAAAATTGGATGTCTAATAGACATCTTAAACTCACCATATCCAAAACAGAACTCATTATCCTTCCCCCAAATCTCTTCCTCTCTTACCTTTCCCCTTATTGTACAGGGCAATACCATCCTCCCAGTCCCACAGGCTCACAACTTAGGTTTCTTCTTGGGCTTTTCACTATCTGTCATCCCCTATATCCTATCTGTTGCCAAGGCCTGTTGATTTGACCTTTGCAACATCTCTCAAATAACCTCCTTTCTCATCTCTGACACTGCAATTATTCTAATACGGGCCTTCAATACCTCATGCCTGAATTATTGTAATAGCCTGCTGATGGATTTGCTTGCTTCTCCATATTCCAATACATCAACCATTCTGCTATTAAAGTGATTTTCCTAAAATACAGTTCTAATTATTTTCCTCTCCTACTCAATAAACTCCAATGACTCCCTATTGCCTCCAGGATCAAATACAAAATGCCTTGTTTCGCATTCAAAGCCTTTCATTACCCAGCCTCCTCCTACCTTTCTACTCTTTTTATACCTTACTCTCCAACACATAATCTAATCCACTTACACTGGACTCCTGGTCAAGAAAGAAAGAAGACACTCCATCTTTCTGCTCTAGGCTGTTTCTCTGACTGTTCCTCATTCTTGGAACATCTGTCCTCTTTTGTTCCAACTACTGATCTACTTAAAGTACTAACTAAAATCTCAACTTCTACAGGAAGCTTTTCCCAACTTCACTTAATTATAGTTTCTTCTCTCTGCTATTTGTTTGATATATATATATATATATATATATATATACATACATACATATATATATATATATGTATTAGTATAGGTATAGGTTTAGGAGTGTCTTTTGCTCTTTTTGTATCCCCAGTACTTAACATAGTGACTGGAATGCAGTAGGAACTTAATAAATTTTATTTATTATGATTTGTGTTTTACAGATGATAAATATATTGTCTATTATGGAATATTGTTTGTGAAAGCTTGGCAGTTCTCTTCAGAAACTCTCCCCAAGGATGCTCTTCCAATAAAAAAATAATAAATGTGAAAACAGATATAAGCCAGAAGTTGATGATTTTCCTTAGTTGCTATTTTTTTGTGTTTTAATAAGAAGTCTAATATTTCTTTATATATTCTTTTCCCTCAGATCTCCTGTGAAATAATTTCTCAACCCCAGGTCAATAATGGTAAAGTCCCAATGGAATGTCTCTATTATTTTTGATGAAGAAAAAATTTTCTTATGTATATCTTTGTAGAACTTATTAATTTTCCTTTATTGTGTTGCACTCTTTCCATATTAATTCTTAAATTCCCTCAAGCCAGCATTGCTTATTTGGGTCTGTTGCAAGACTTTATTTAAACTGCTTTTACCCTCTATTGCTTTATTCACTTTATGAAGAAATACTGTTCATAATTTCCCAGTGTGCTTTTCCATAATATTTTATAAGCAAGCTGCTATTTTAAATGAACATTGCCTTTAGGTGCTTTCTCTCTTGGCTGAGCAAGTCAAGTATTTGTTCTTTTGGTCTCCTTGTTAACATAACTGATTTATCAGTTTAACTTTTGCCTAAAAATATTAGTCTATCTCTTGGTACTTTCTTCCATTCATTATGTATTTTTCATTACCAATAACTTGCTTGGATAGGTCAGGATTAATTTCAGTACAGTAGGCTACAAAATAAGCTCACAAAAAACAATAACATTTCTATATAATAATAGCAAAATCTCAGAGACAATGATACAAAGAGAAATCCCATTGAAAGTAACTACAAAATACATAAGGTATTTGGCTATCAATCTACCAAAGCACACAAAGTTGTATATATACAATTACAAAATACTACTTTAAGATATAAAGAAAAATTTAAAGAGCTGGAGTAATATTCAGTGCTCATGACTTGGCTGTATCAATACAATAAAAATGACAGTATTTCTAGAATTAATTTATACATTTAATGCTATAAAAATCAGATTATCAAAAGGCTACTTTGTAGAATTCCATGAAATAATAACAAAATTGATTTAGAGAAACAGGAGATCTAGGATATCAAAGGAAATAATGAAAAAAAGTAGAGATAAGGGGTAATGGCACTTCTATACCTCAATAGGGTGCTGGAGCCAGCTCAAACTGCAGGAGATTTTGAATAATTATGAAGACAAAAACATAGAAAGACTTGTGTGAACTGATACAGAAAGAAGTAAGCAGAGTCAAGATAACAATACGCATAGGAACTACAATGTAAATGGAAAGAACAACCACCACAAACAATAAAAAGTGAACAGTACAAAATTACAGAGAATAATCATGGCCACAAAGAAGTGATATGAGAAGATACTTTTTCCTACTCTTTTCCAAAGTTGGGTAGTCCATGAGGGTGGAATACTGCATCTATTTTCAGACTTGGCTGTATTTATTAGTTTCCTTGTTTTTTTTTCTACTCTTATTTTTTTCCTTTAAAATATTATTTGTCATAAGGGATGGTCCTTAAGATGGGGAAGTAATAGAGATATTTAGGCAATGTAAAAAAGAAAGCAATAAAAAATTTAAAAATATGTCAGGTATTAGCTATCTTAATTAGATACTCTTTCATTTTTTTCTTTATTCAACTGTGATTTGGTATTAATTTCGACATTCCCTTAAAAATGCATATAGCTGATTTGGAAATGACCCTTCTGTCAGTAACATGTCATTTACTACCTGTTTGATTTCATTTTTTGTTGTTGTTACTCAATGTTTTTCATATCATAAGATTTTATTTATGCTGCAATGATAGAATGCAAATTCCTTTTCTTTCTAGCTAACATTATAGGACTCAAGAAATATTAAGTAGCAACTTTACAGCTAAATGAGTATGAGGAATGGAAAAAAGTATTGGTTATCAGAAACAGGAGGCTTTATTTATGAAAGTAAGACATTTAGGTCCCTTTTAAACTATGATTTCTACAAATATGTGGAGAAAGAAGGAATAAAACAATAATGGGTATCCAAAATTTAAGTGACTACCTAAGAGACAAGTATGTTAGTTCACTGGTACTAACAATATTTTAAAGAACATGAAAACCAACATTAGATTCCATCAAGTCAGACTCTATTTAGTAGAGGTAATATTTAGTGCAGCTTTTATTATAGTTTGTTTCCCTTCCCCCTTTCCTGAAGCAGGGATCTTCCTACCACACACATTTGTATTGTTACCAGCTAAGTCAATAAATCCACTTAAAATAGAAGGGCACTTTGGTGTCTGCATTTGAACTTGTAAAAAGGAAAAAGTAACTTCTAAAACAAGAAGCAATTAAAAGTTTTTTTTTAGTTAAAAAATAGAAAGGAACATAGTATTTAGAGTCAGAGGATATGATTCTAAAACACAGAATTTGGCATTTACTATCTATGTGACCATGAACAAGTGACAGTCTGTCTGGATGTCAGTTTCCTCAGCTATAAAATGATGAAGTTGGAGTAGATGACCTTTAAAGTTCCTGCTGGGTTTAAATCTATAAATAATCTACTTTCTATCTGTGTGATCTTGGTCAAGTCATTTTACCTCTTTGGGCTCTGATTTTGTCAACATTAAAATGAGGGTTGAGAGAGGCTAGTTACATCCCACTTCTCTTCCAGAAAAAATCCTGGAAACATAGTGAGGTGAGAGATAACCTCTTAGTGTAGCTTTACCCCTACCAACTCAAGTACATAAAAGTCTCATCAAAAGCAATACTAAGATGAAATTCAAAAGTCATTTCTCCAAAGAAATTCTTACCAAGAAAAAAAAATATTGAAGATCATTTACCAGCTCAGTGATCCTCTCATTCTAGCTCCTGCACCCCAATCCTCTTTCCCACAGCACAAGGATACATTGGCCAAAGCAGCCCTGCATTCCTTCTATCTATTGCCATTAACTTTTGGAATTGAGCTCTTATGCTATTTCCCAGAAGAAACGCTGACTCCAGGGTGAGTTGAGGCAAGATGCAAAGGAATGTGCAGCCTGGGAGACAAGATCATGGTTGAGGAAGGAGCTGCAAAGTATAGTGCTGGCAACAATTATTTAATAAATCACAGGAAGAAATAGGCAGACAATAAAAAAAAGAAAGGTGGAGAAATTTAATCGCAAAGTCTTTTTCAAGCATCTCTCAATGCAGTGTCTTTGGAGAATCTCTATCAAATCCTTCAAGGACTTCCTCCTGCCCACCCTAAGGGTCACCCAAAATAATGAACAAAGCCAGTGTCCATGAAAAGCATGGGGCCCAGAAGAGTAGGAAAGATGGAGAATAGGTCCAACTACTCTAACATCATTACCACAGCTTTCAAGCTGGAAGATACATTACAGACCATCCATCTCCCTCATGTTACAGATAATTTTCTTTTGGATCACCCTATAGCAATTTCTCTCTTGTTACCTTCATCCATTGATGACCATAGACCTTATTCAACCAAGAAACAACAGCAACTGTTCTGAGATTTTAGAAGACAAAGAGATGGTGGTAAGGATCCCATTTACAACAAGAACACCAACTGAATAATTGATAAAAGCAGAAAAAAACATGAACCAAGGAGAAAAATTGAAAAAATATTCAAAGAAAAAAAGCCTGAAAATTTCAATGGACAACTGTTTTTCAACCTAGGAAAATTGATCAAAATACCCTCAGGTAGGTATAGGCATTGCAAGAAATCCTTCAAATCCACTGGAACAAATTCGTATTTATCTTAAATGTTTTCAATTCCAACTCCTTCCACCTCCTGGCTCCCAGTAAAACCTAACTCAATCCCAATGTCATAGTCTCCCTAGTCACCATTTCTAGCAGTCTGCACTTTTGCTCCTTCCCTTCAAATCACTGGTCAAAATGTAGAGTTGTAATATTCCTTGCTCTCCATTTTTACTTCCAGGTTCTCCTCATACAAGTATCACTCCTTCTCTGAGGCTCATACAATCCACATCTACCACCCAATCAAAATCCTGGTAGCTCTTGTCTACAGACATCCAGGATACTTTCCTTCCATCCTCAATGAATTCAGTACTTGACTCACAATCTTTATCTTCTTTCCAAATTCTGCCCTCATACCAGGGTACTTCAACACACATGCACACACACACACACACACACACACACACACACACACACATAGAGAGAGAGATGTTGATATACCAATATTAATGTTCCCTCAAACACTCTGATCTCAGTTCTTCAATGTGCACATTTCCCATGACCTACTCCTCCATCCTACCTCAATCACACAAAAAATAGTCATAGTTTTGATGTTACCATCAATCACAAATGCACCATTTCCATGTTCATGAACTCTGAAATTCCCTTAACTTCTCATAATCTATTGGCTTTTCACTTCTCCCCCTGCCTTCCAATATTAAACCGTGCTCTTTGTCCATATCATGACCTCCAGTCCCTAGACCCCTAATTTCTCTTCTAGGCCATCACCACTGCACTAGCCACATTCTCCTTATTTACTCATCTTGACCACTTGGTGAAACAGTTGAAACATACACTGAACTCTTGTCTTGAGGCTTTTATCCCAGGATCATATCATAGGTTGTACCTTGGCCAAACCAAGGCAATCCTTGAATCATTTCTACCATCCACTGACTTCACTTGTACACACCTGTTGCTGAATGAAGATGCAGAAAATCACACAACAGTTCTGACTATGTCCATTAAAAATTTATGCTATATACCTACAACTGGGCCTTCACTGCTGTTAGGCAATTCTTCTGTACCTCCCTAAATAATTCATTTTCCCATTCACACCAGCATTACTTCCATACTTTTTATCCATCATCAACTACCCCCTTACCACCCCACACACACACACATACACACACACACATACACACACCTTCTCAGCTGAGAATCTTGTCTTATACTGAAAAAAACGAGGTCATTCTCTGAGAGTTCCTCTTCATGTCATATCACTCAGATGTCTTCTGCCACTATCTTCTCTGTCATCCATTTCTCAGATGAAGTATGAAGCCCCCTACTTACAAAAATGATCTCTCTACAATCTGGCTTTTGATTTCATAATTCAACCAAAACTGCTCTCTCTAAAATTACCAAAGATCTCTTAATTGCCAAATTCATACCTTTGCTCAATTCTTATTCTTTCTGACCTCTCTTCAACTTTTGATACTATTAATTTCTCCTGTTTTCTTGATGCTCTCCTCTTTCTAGATTTTTAGAATATTATTTGGTTTTGGTCTCTCTCCTACCTATCTGACCACTCTTTCTTGACCTTCTTTGCTGGGCCTTTATCCAGGTCATGACCACTAATTGTGGTGTCCCACAGAGTTCTGTCCTAGGTCCTCTTCTCTTCTCCCTCTACACTATTTCACATGGTGATGTCATCAGTTCCCATGGATTCACTTCAGTGCTAATGATTCTCAAATCTACTTATCAAGTTCTAACACCTCTCTGACTTTCACACTCCCATCTTCAATTGCCTATTAGATATCATACATCCAAAATTGAATTCAGTATCTTTTGTCCACAGATTCCCCCTTCCAAACTTCTCTCTTACTATTGAGAGCGCCACCATTCCCCTAGTCCTTTAGGCTTACTACCTAAGTATTATACTTAACTCTTCATTATTTCTTATTCAGTCTTTTACCAAGGCTTGTTGGTATCACCTTTGCAACATCTCTCAAAGATGCCTCCCTGTCTTCTCCAATACTGCCACGACTTTGGTGGCATCCCTCATCTCCTCACATCTAGACCACTGCAATAGCTTGCTGGATGGTCTTCTTGCTTCAAGTCTCTCCCCACTCATGACCATCCTTGGCTCTAGAATCAAATATAAAACTCTCTATTTGTTATTTAAAGTTTTTCATAACCTAGTGTCTGCTTTATAAGGTATATATACACATATATATCATGTATGCATATATATGTATATATGTACATATGTGTGTATATGTATGTGTATATACATATACATATATTATTTGTGTATGTGTGTATATATATGTATATATGTATGTATGCATATATATATACACACACATATATATACACACACATATACACACACACACACACACACACACACACACACACACATATATATATATATATATATATATATATATACACACACATAGTGTACCATTGCCTTTACCCCTTCCTTATGTACTCTGTTATCTAGGGACACTGGCCTCTTTGCTGTTCTGTGAACAAAACACTCCATCTCCAGGTTCACAGTACATTTACTGGCTGCGCTTCATGTTTGAAATGCTCTTCTTCCTCACCTCTGTTTCATGCCTTCCCTGACTTTCTTCAAGTCCCTGCTAAAATCCCACCTTCTACAGGAATCTTTTCCCAAGCCCTCTTAATTCTACTGTCTTCTTTCTGTTGACTTTTTCCTATTATTTTTTGTGCATAGATTGTGTATAGTTGTTAGCACATTTCTACACATTAGATTACGAGCTCCTTTAGAATAGACACTGGTTTTTACCTTTCTTCATATCCCCAGCACTTAGCACAGTGCCTAACACAGAGCAGATGCTTAATAACTGCTTATTGACTGACAGAATTAATTGACAAAACATTTATTAAACATTTCTATGTCCAAAGAAATGTGCTAAGCACTTATGATACAAATAAAAAAGTATAAAAAGTCACTGCTGTCAAAGCACTCACTTTGTAAAAGGAGAAATAGGACATATAGAACACTCAGCTGGAAGTCAGATGCAAAGGTGTCATGATCCTTAATGGTGCAATGGCAAAGCAGGAGGCACTGCCTTTTTTTTATGCTATTTCCATTGAGCATATCACATCAGTTTTTGATGTTGATCCATTTACCTTTACCCTGACTAATGGATGTTGAAAAATTAGAATGGATCAAATAAAATTCAATGACTCCATGAGATAAAAAGAAATATAATAAAGTCAAAAGTTTGAAAAAAATAAAAGAAAATGTAAACTATCTACTCTTTAAAAAAGGATAAAGAACCTTACCTAGAAAACAGGTAGAGGAGAAATAATTTAAGAATCATTAAGAATCACCAAGTTTCATGGGGAAATGAATAAAAACTACTGAGATCTATTACTACTAGAAGTATAAAGAATTTATTGATCACTTCCTAAAAAGAAATCCAGTACTGCCATAGCTAAAAACAAAGTTTTCGTATCAAATTAAAATATTTCCACTTAGCAGAAAGATTTTAAATAACAAGGAACCACAGTCAAGATCACACAAGACTATATAACAACTACAATAAAGGAATGTCTTAGCACATGACTCTCCAAAAGGCAAAAGATGAAGGTTTAATTCTAAAAAGAGCTTACCCTGCAAGTCTGAGTAGAATCCTACTTAAAAAAATAGATCTTCCATAAAAAAGAGGATTGAATGAAAATGAAAACACCAGGATGGAGTAGAAATTCTGAAAAATACAGGAATCATGAGAAATCTAGAAAGGTAAATAAATTTGAGGAAATAGAAGAAGCTGAACATTGATGAACTACTTACATTCTAATGAGGAAGAAGAGACAAGATCCCTTCAGAAACCCATTGCCTTTAAGGGTAAAAAGGTAGTAAAAAGTTATTTTTAAAATGCCTTATAGGTAATTTTGCTTTTGTTGTCACAAAAAGTATATAAAAGGAGGGAAAAAAGTAATACACTAGGTAAGAAATGATAAAGAAGACCAATTACTTAATATTTGTGATAATTGGGGACACATGAGAAAAAGAGAACACAAACATGTAGGAGAAAGTGGAAGGATTGGTCATTATTATGATCCTTTACAAGGTGTAAATTGATACACTCAAATATAAGAGAGGAATCCCTTTACTTTTGAACTCATTTTCTGGTGACTGGGACTTGAGTCTCAAGCTTAGGGTTGGCATCTTCTATTTGTTTCCAATGACTAGATTACAAGCAGTAAGCCTCCACACTAGGCATTATCTCTGGAGCAAGCTATTTGTATTCTCAGGGTTTGAGACTTCATTTTTTTCATTTCTTTCAGTCCCCCATACAAATAAAATGTGAAATGGAGAAAAACAGAGAAAATATAGCACAGGAAATAAGATTGCTATTGTTTATTCCTAACTTGTTATACTCTTGTCTTCTGTGGGAAATGTTTGTTTGCTTAGCCAACTGAACAAGGATTATGCTGTTTGGCATATCTGTAGTTAAGGTTTGATGACTTCAATAAAAAAAAGTAAGAGCTTAACCATGGAGCTTAGCCACTAGATAGATAGATAAGTAGATAGATAGATAGATGGATGGATGGGTAGATGAAGCATTTATTAAGCTCCTTTTATGTGGCAGGAATTGTGTGAAAAATTATGTGTTTTCAAGTCAGTGAGATGATTTTTCTGATGATTTCTCTAAAAAAGGGGAGAGGTATAATAGCATACATTGCCATATAGGCCATAAGGAACATGGTTAATTGCTTTCTCAATTTGTCAATCTAACCTTCATATAGGGTCATAGATAAATTTAGAGTCAGAAGGTACCTTAGAGGCATTGATTCAAACCCCCCACCCCCATTTTGCAAATAAAAACTAAGGCCCAGAGAGAAGAGGTGACATATCTAGGGTCACACAATAAGTGTCTCACAAAAAGTTGGAACCCAATTCTTCCTGACTCCAAGTTTAGCATTGTCTCTTCACGGGTATTGTAGAATCACAAACTTCAAAAACTGAAAAATACCTTAGAAATCATATCATGTAATTAACAAAAAAAACCTGATATCCAGAGAGATGGAATGGTTTGCTCAAGGTGACCTCAACCTAATGCCTCTATGCCTTAGTAACAAATTCAGAGAAAATAGTGACATATTCAAACAAATTTGAGTTTGAGGACTTTTCTGAATGGTCCTTATGAAGAGTAAAAAATACATTAATTGGTTACTTAGAGCATATTACAACAGCCTTAACTATCTGCTTATTTGCTCCTAGGTAGAATTTGAAATACTGATCTAGGGGTATGTTGGTAAATGTATAATAATCAGCTCTCAAAAAAAGTATGTACATGAACTTTTAGGCTTAATCTGCACTACTAATATTTTATCCATTATTTTCTTAAGTCTACACAATCAATAAAGCAATAAATTAAATGAAGGCAGGCTTTTTTTCTTTGCTACTTTTAGAGATCTCTTTCTGCTTCTTCACTGTGTTCCCAATGATAAGTTGGAAAATTATTATTTGAATGGCTGTATATTTATTTACAAAGTCTTCCCTTCCTTCTTCTCTAGGCAACTGTTCATCTCTCAGTTCACTGACCAACCTCTAACTCGGGCTCTGACCCCAATTCAACTACTCCCACAAGTTAAGTAGGACAGTAATACACTCAGGAACACTCAAATGCTTGGGTAATGAATCACTGTACTACAAAATAAAAGCTGCATTTAAAAAAAAAACAGGAAAGCATTCTGACAGAAATTAAGTTTACATCAACATCTCACACAATGTCTTGTAATTAAGTACCAAATGGATGCATAACCTATATATAAAAATGTTTATATCATAAACATAAAACATATTTATATTTTAAACAAATTAGAGATGGTCATAAAGATACCTTTCATAGCTATGGATAGAGGAAGAATTTTTGACCAAAGTGGAGTAAAGATTACAGGGAAAAATGGACAAATTTAAATACATAAAATTAAACAGTTTAAAGGCCAGTTAGGGGGATGTATTTACAGTAAACATTTATGATGAAGTTTTGATAGCTAAGAATTGATTTAAATATAGAAGAAAAAGAGACATTACCCAATATACAAATAGTTAAAAGATATATGAACTGGTGGTTGTCTAAAGTAGAAATGCATGCTATTAAGAAATATGAAAAAATGTTCAAAATTACACAAAAGTTAGAGAAATGTGAATTAAATGAGGTTTCACTTCATACCCACCAGATTGGCAACAATCTTAGCAATTGACAATAAGAAAAATAACAATTATTAGAGGAATTATGACAGGGTAGGTGCAATAATTTGCAGTTTGTTTGGCTATGAAGTGGGCCAGCCATTCTTGAAAGTGATTTGGAACAATGCCCAAAATGTCACTAAACTATACATACCCTTTGACTCAGTGATACTACTACTAGGCATATACCCAAAAAGATCAAAGAAGGAAGAGATACATAGGTACAAAATATTTACAGCCATAACATTTGCTGTAGCAAAGAACTGGAAACAAAGTAGGTGGCCAAAATGGGAATAGCTGAACAAATTACAGCATACAAACATAACCAAACATTGTATTACTCCTAGAAATTTGGGAAGACTTGTATAAATTGGTACAGAAAAAAGTGAAAAGAACCTGAAAGACAATGACTAAAACATTGCTCCATAATGAGGCATGCATATTATGACAGTAATTTGTGGATTTTTTTCCCCCTTGACTATTTCATTCAAAGTAGATTTTGTTTTTCTAGTGGGAAGAGGGAAGAAGGTTAATGATAGCAATTCTCTGCCCCCCCAAAAAAAACAAAAATAAAAATAAAGAGAAGAAAGGACCATCTTATGAAACATTTGAAAAATACAGAGTAAACCTAAATAAAGTTCAGAAAGGAACAGAGAAGCAGAAGAGTTTTGAAACTAGTATTAAATTTGTTACCTACTTTAAAAACATAATTTTTTCATGGTGGAAATCCATGATTTTATGTATGGTCCTCCTTTCCTACTCCATTTTGTATATGCATATAAATTGTTGTGTGTGATGATGTTCAAAACAATGGAGGAGAGATAATTTAATATATATATATATTAGCTAAAAACAATAATACTTAAGATGAGATGTGAATAGATGCTCTAAAGATCTTCCGAAAAGACAATGTGAAAAAGAAAACCTGAATGCTATACTTCAAAAAATCACACAGAAAAATTCTATAGAAATATTGGAAACAGATGTTAAAGTAAGATTATCCATAGAAAAGCAGCTAATAAAAATCTCAAGTTTAACCAACAAAGATCACCATAGTGAAATATCAGAAGTAAAATATCAAACAACAAATTATAAAGGTCACAGGGGGAAAAAATCAAATCCTTAAGAGAATATGTTAAATTACATAGGATTACACTGTTACTTTGTTAAATTAAAATCAATTAAATTAAAAGAATATATGTTGAACAACAAAAACAATCAACTTGAGTCACAAAAATAGCACATGAAAAGTTATGATATATCTTCATGGATTTATGTTATATCCTGTGATTTTTTTCTCCAGAAATAAATTTATTTTTATCACTTATCTACTCACTTAATCTTTGCAATTATGTAATTTGCTCTTTAAATCCTTCTAGTTCATTGATATTTGATTGGCCTTTGAAAATGCCTCTCAGATATTTTCTACTTAAAAAAAAAATTTAAGAGACCTTGCTCACTCCTTCATGGTTTTGTCTAGCCCTATCCAAATCAAAACAGCAATTTCATTTTTAAATATTTCATTAATACCTATGTTACAGTAGTTTCCCTGTACCATTGCCTGAAGTCCAGTTGTGTTACATTTCTCACACTTCCCTCAGGGGTTTTTGTAGCTTTAAGGGTGTTTGGAAAGTTTAAGTTCTCTGCAAATGGCTCCAGCCCCTACCAATGGTGTTTCACAAAGGGTAGAGGAGTCCCCTGTTCATTTAGTCACTAATCATTGAATTGACTTTTACAAAATAATATTTACTTTAAGAGGTAAAATCACAAATACGCAAACTTACTCCTTCAAAATGTAGGGCTTAATTTTCTTCACCCTTTGGAATCTGGGCATGTTCCAAAGACCTATTGTACCTAAAAATAGTTAGCTTTCTTCTTAATAGTCAACTTGGATATTAAATATTCTGTTAATCTCTGGAAATTCCTACATAATACTAGGAGAAACCAGGAAGAAATTCCATTCAAAATAATTACAAAATGCATATTCTATCTTAGACTAAGATGACACACATACGGTTGACCTAAATACATCTACACATCAGCAAAACACATTTTACAGAGATAAATTTACAAATATTAACAATAACAAGTGTTAGGTCATCCAAAATGCCAACAAAAATAGCAGTACTTTCTAAATGAACATACAGTTTTAAATCTATGCCAACTATAGAATTAGACAAAAAAAATTTACAATTTTATTTGGAAGTATAAAGGTCTTGAATCTCAAGAGAAAAAATAAGATTTGTGAAAATAAAGAGGTACAGCATTAACAGTTCTCAAGCTATACTATAAAGCACTGGTTATCAAAATTTTTTTTTTACTTGCAACAAAACAGCACAGTAGATCAGTGGAATAGATAATCTTAACATACAGTGGAAGAACTTGAAAACTCAGTGTTTGATAAGACCAAAAATAACAATTAGTAGAGAAAAGGTTCATTTTAAGATTAGAACAGATAAAAGAAATTGGAAAGTAGTGCAGCAAAAATTAGGATTAGAACAAAATCTTATACTATATATCACTATAAATTCCAAATAGACATAGAAACTAAATTAAAAGGTCATAATTTAAATATGTGTATTTAATATATTTAAATATATGGATGCAGCTATATGGATATATATATATATACATATGCACACATACTCATGTACATGTATATATTCATATACACATGTATATACATATATATTTACATGATATACATTTGCATACATATGCATATGATAAATGTTTGTTAATAAACAAAAGAAGACTTTAGCTGGGAAGAGAATTTTTAGCCCAACAAGACAAATTTTGTTGCCTTAAGGTAACCATAAATGACTAAATAGACAATTTTGATTATATGGAATGGAATGAAATGAAAAAGCATTTGTTAAGAGCTTTATTATGTAATAAGCACCATGTTTGTGTATAAAACTACAAAGCACTTTCTTGAATAAACTCAATGAAGATAGAATAATAAAGGAAATTGGAAAGTGATGGAAAATAATTAGTGTCAAATATCCAGGAAAAAATCTGATATACAGTATATATAGGGAATTGATACAAAAAAAAGCACTAAGAAACATTTTCAATAGATAAGTGATCAAAGCTTATGAACAAAGTGTTTTCTAAAGAAAAATGTCAAACTATAAGAGACAGCTTAATAACATGCTCCAAATCACTAGTAAAAATAAAAGTGCATACAAAAAAAACTCATTTTACTTTTCATCCTGCAGACTGACAAAGATGACAATGAATGGGAAAAGTCAATGTTGGTTAAATTGTGGAAAGACAGACAGACTAATAACTAGTTAAATATGCCATCAACTGATCCAGCCATTCCAGATATCAATTTGAAACTATGCAAGAAACCTGATACAACTTTTCATATTCTTTAACCTAATGACCCTAGTACTGTGCATTCCACCTCCACTCCCAACTCAAAAACAGAAACAAAATAATCATAGCAGCAAAGAATTAGAAACAGAATGAATGCCCATCAGCTAGGAAATGGCTTTAAAAT
Organism: Vombatus ursinus; assembly: GCF_900497805.2. Lineage (NCBI taxonomy): Eukaryota > Metazoa > Chordata > Mammalia > Diprotodontia > Vombatidae > Vombatus > Vombatus ursinus. Next base: position 28,530,587 of record NW_020954585.1, read on the forward strand.
TTTTTGATATATAAATATAATTGATTGTAATAAATTTAGTATGAGACATCTAAAGCAACATGGAAAGATTTTTAAAACTCATAGGGAGTGAAGTAAACAGAAACAAAAGAATATTATATGCATATATAATGACTACAAGAAGGGATAAAAGGGGGCAAAAGGGGATTAAAAAGGGTAGAAGATTTCAAGGGACCTTAAAACCTGAACAATAGCAAAGATGTGACAGTTGAACTGAGTCTTCATGAACTAAGTCCCCTGAACCCACCTAACTCCCACAGATGAGTCAAATTCTTTTGTGTGAGGTAATGGCTGATGAAATATAGTATTTCCCTCAACTATATTTAAACCTATAATTATCAGTTAAATAATTTTGCCAAAATTGAATCCTCTCCAAAAATTTCTGATGAAGCTAGTTGTCCTTTGTTGGAGGCAGCTCTAAGGGTGGCACATTCTTATCAAAGTCAGTCATCACACAGTATGGTTGTTACTATGCACAATGTTTTCCTGGTTCTGCTCACTTCACTCAGCATCAGTTCATATAAGTTCTTCCAGGTTTTTCTGAAGTCCACCTGCTAATCATTTCGTATAGCACAGTAGTCTTCCATTACATTCATATACCACAGCTTGTTCAGCCATTCCCCAACTGATGGGCATCCTCTCAATTTCCAATTTTGGCCACCACAAAGAGATACTATAAACATTTTTGTGCATGTAGATCCTTTTCCCATTTGTATTATCTCTTTGGATTACAGCCCTAGAAGTGGTATTGTTGGGTCAAAGGTATGCACAGTTTTACAGCCCTTTGGGCATAGTTCCAAATTGCTGTCCAGAATGGTTGGATCATTTCACAACTCCACCAACAATGCATTAGTGTTCCAATTTTCCCACATCTTCTCCAGCATTTATCATTGTCCTGTTTTGTTATGTTAACCAATCTGATATGTGTGATGTGGTACCTCAGAGTCATTTTGATTTGCATTTCTCTAATCAGTAGTGATTTAGAGCATTTTTCATATGACTATAAATAGCTTCAATTTCTTCCTCTGAAAACTGCCTGTTCATATCCTTTGACCATTTTTCAATTGGGGGATGACATGTGTTCTTATAAATTTGAATCGGTTCTCTATATATTTTAGAAATGAGGCCTTTATCAGAGACACTAGTTGTAAAAATTGTTTCCCAGCATTCTGCTTCCCTACTAATCTTGGTTGCATTAGTTTTGTCTGTGTAAAAGCTTTTCAATTTAATGTAAATCAAAGTCATCCATTTTACATTTCATAATGTTCTCTATCTCTTGTTTAGCCATAAATTCTTCCCTTCTCCATAGATCTGATGGGTAAACTATTCCTTGATCTCCTAGTTTGCTTATAGTAGCCATCTTCATATCCAAATCATATACCCATTTTGATTTTATCTTGGTATAAGGTATAAGACATTGGTGTATGCCCAGTTTCTGCCATACTATTTTCCAGTTTTCCTAGCAGTTTTTGTTCTTATCCCAGAAGCTGGAATCGTTGGATTTATCAAATAGTAGATTATTATAGTCATTGACTGTTTATCTTGCATACCTAGCCTATTCCACTAATCACCACACTATTTCTTAGCCAGTACCAAGTAGTTTTAACTATTGCTACTTTACAATACAATTTAAGATTAAGCTAGGCCACCTTCCCTTCCATTTCTTTTCATTAGTTCCCTTGATATTATGGACCTTTTGTTCTTTCAGATGAATTTTGTTATTGTTTTTTTTAGCTCCATAAAATAATTTTTGGTAGTTTGATTGGTATGGAACTGAATAAGTAAATTAATTTAGGTAGAATTGTCATTTTTATTATATTAGCTTGTCCTACCTATGAGCAACTGATATTTTTCCAATTATTTAGATCTGATTTTATTTGTGCGAAAAGTGTTTTGTAATTGTATTCATATTATTCCTGAGTTTGTTTCGGCAGGTTGACTCCCAAATATTTTATAATGTCTACCGTAACTTTAAATGGAATTCCTCTTTCTATCTCTTGCTGTTGGGCTGTGTTAGTAATATATAGAAATGTCAACGACTTATGTGGGTTTATTTTATATCCTGCAACTTTGCTAAATTTGTTTATAATTTCAAGTATATTTTTACTTGATTCTCTAAGTATGCCATCATATCATCTACAAAGAGCTGTAGGGGTAGGGGTGGGGAGTCTGGCCCTTGGGGGGATGCCTGCTCACCTGGGCCTTGTGCTCCTTTCTTTGGCTCCTGCTTACCTAGGCCTTGCACCCCTTTCTTTGGCTCCTACTCACGTGGGCCTTGCACAGGGATGTTTCGCTGCTGGAGGATGTCTGTAAGCCTGGTGCTTTACCTCTTAGAGTTGTGCTTCCTAGAGTTTTGCTGAGGCACATAGTGGTTTTCCAAGCTGGTGTCTATAGGTTCCCCTGCCTGTACTGAGGCACTCAAGGGTCCTGGTGTTGGTACTTGTTTGCTCCACCACCCTGAGGTTCAGGATCTCCCCCTGGTATGCTGAGGTGGGGCTTTCTGATGGCTTGCTGGGACAACTCCTTTTCTTTACTGCTCCCCCTTCCCCAGAGTGAGAGGGACCTTTCCCATTAATCCTCCAAGCTTTCTGAGCTACAAGACTACTGCACCCCATCTTTCTGTTGGCTCAGCTATTCCAGGGCTTTTCTTCAGGTGATATTGTCTGGGCTTTCAGAGGGCAATAAGGGAAGGTGATAGCAACTTACTTCTTACTCTGCCATCTTAGCTCCCAGAAGCCGAAGTGTTGCTTTGTCTTCTTTTAGGTAAAGCTTCACCATATTGTAAGTAGTATGTGGCGGGGGGGAGGTGGATCAGGGGAATATTGGTCCTATCCCACCCTTCAGGGTTGGTCTAAAGACTGTTAGTGTTAAAACCTTAAATTTATTCACCAAAATTTATTTCATTACTAGTCCCAATACCAAAACATTCTTTTCATCCCTTGAAATGCTTTTCTAAGCCATTTTACCATACTCCTTTTTCTACATTTTAGTAAAAATATAGCACATTATAACTGGGTGTATGATTTCATACAAATGACTCTACACAAATCTCTCAACAACAGTGTGAAGATAGTTCAAGGATAATTTTCCATATTTTGGATATAGCCCCCTTTTACCAAGGGGATATCCTCTTTGAAGACAGAGACAGAAGATGAGGTATAAATCTTCAGTTTGTTATAAATCTCAGAAAAAAAAATGAGGGACTATGATTTAGAGATAGCCTTGCCTCCCCTGGGCATAGAGAAAAGGTCTCAAAAGAGATTTGTTCCATTCAATTAAATCAATCAACAAGTACTACTTACACACTTACTGTTGTTGTTCAGTGATTTTTCAATCATGTCCCTCTCTGGGATGCCATTTGGGGTTTTCTTTGTAAAGACACTGATGTGATTTGCCATTTGCTTCTTCACCTCACTTTACAGATGAGGGGACTTGAGCAAACAGAATTAAGTGACTTGTCCAGGGTCACACAGCTAGTAAATTCCTGAGGCCAGATTTAAACTTGAGTCTTCCTGATTCCAGGCCTGGCACTCTATATACTGCTATCCTACTAAGTACTTACTATTTGCTACTTATCAACCACCTACTCTGTGCTAGGCACTGGATGCGGTAATGGGAATACAAAAGCAAAAAGGAAACATTCTCTCTCAAGGAATTTACTTTCTATTTGGGCAAAATAATAGTACATATACTTTTATCATTATAGGATGCTTGGGAAAATAATCTTTATGACATTCTATGGGTTAAATAGTTTATTATCTGGTATGTAACCTTGGCATAGGCTTCTCCAGACTTACTGAGACTGATTACCAGGCAGATATTACTAACACCACATCAAACTGATTGTACTCTAAAGGACCTCAGTAACATATAGAACTAAATTATAAGAAACAATATGTTCCCTAAAGTTTCTGCAGAAAATTCTACATCTCACACTTCATCAAAAATTTCAATGAAATTAAAAGAAATTTCACATGAAGTAGCTATAAACATGTTAATTCAAGGGAAACCTAGTAACTCTAGTCCTTAATAGTAAAGCCATCAATTTTTTTGTTGTCCTTCATCCCTCTGTGGCCCAAAACAAGTATTATGAAGTATCTTTCTTATTCTTATAGAGTGCCAGACACATGAATTGCAACTGAAAATTTTATTAGCTATGTGTTACTTTTCACCATCCACTGTGGATGTAATGCAATGTATAGCAAATCCATCAATTGGAACAAACATCTTGGCATATGCACTGGGCAAGTGTCATGTAGGCCCTTTTGTCTGGGTACTGTACAGATGATAGCAAGCAAAGTTGTGAGTCAAAAGTTGGGACTGTTTTTACTGGTTTATGAATGAGAAGTTGTCCCCAAGAAATGCTATTCCATTGTGTTAAGAGTAAAGCACTATATTTAGTTCTGCTCAACAACCTGAGCCATTCCAGGCCCTTAAAAAATTTATACCTCTGCCTCTCACCTCTTCTTACCTGGTGTATTTCATAGTCAGCCTTTGTAACTGAATGTACTACTTCAAATAGTTTCTGTCACTTTAGAAATAGGATTGTCCTCTTAGTGCCAGATTGATTGAGTCAGTGTCAAGGTTTTTTAGAGCAGTAGCATGGCTAGGGCAAGCTGTGTCCATGATAAATCCTTTATATATAAATGGTCCAAAGAGATCCAGATGTTCCTATTAAGGAATGATATCCTCTGCCATACATACAGTTCTTGTACCTTTATCAAGACAGAAGTCTTTTGCAAGTTCTGAAAATGGTATCTGGCTTCATAGCTCAAAGTGGAAATATTTCTGGAAGATGAACAATTCCTTCCTGCACAGAGATAGAGTGCAGAAAGGATCTATTTTAAGTTTAGAAATATAGCATTGGAAGGTTATCTAATACAAGCCCCTCATTCTATAGGGGAGGAAACTAAGACCGTAAAAGTTAAATGACCTATTCAAGGCCCTTGGGGAAAAGGCACGCATGTAACAAATGTTGGAGCTGGAATTCATAAACAGGTTGTCTATCTTCAAATCTATCCTTCATTCTACTTTACCAAACTGACACTCTCAGCTGATTTCTCTGACTAAATAGGACAACTTAAATATTTTAATAATAATGACAATTAGTGTCTTTCTTTGTCTTTGTGTTTTGAACCATCTCCCTGGAGATGATTGAAAAAGATGATTTCTTTACTTCCTTGAAATTCAGACCTAGAACTCAAAATTGGAAGAACTTTTGTTGAATAAAAATAAAATAAAACTTTACTACTCTGAAAGATACATACTACAGTGTCCTCCTAGGACCTCCCAATGAAATTAAAAGGATTTTCACATAATGTAGTTATTAACATACTAAATTCAAGGGAAATTGAGAAACTTTAGCTTTATAAGATTCTTCTAACATAAGCAATAGCATGTTTAAGTCATACTTGCAATTCACTTCATCAGTTTTAAGACCTACTCTGTGTTCAACACAAAAGATGCAAAAACAGATGTGATCTCAATGTAGTTCTCAAAAGCGAGGAATGGCATTTACAGAAATATCCAAAATCCAAGAGAAAGAAAGATGAATACTAAGGAGAGGTCTGAAAAAAAGTCTAATAAGAAATTTAAGAAGGGAGAGATCACTTTCACTCGGTGGGGTCAAGGAAGATCTTGTGAAAGAAGTGGCCCTGAGTTGGTCCTTGAAGGAAAAAAAGATACTTTAGTAGATAGAGACGAGAATAGGGAGTCTATTACAGACATAGGAAAAGAATGAACACAAGCTTTGTGATGGCAGAGGACAGGCTAATGATAAATGGAGAGCTGGCCTGTTTGATATGTGAAGGAGAATAGCAGGAAATAAAGCTGGAAATATTAAGTGGTAGCCAGGTTTTAAAGAATTTTGAGTGTCTCAGTAAAAAAAAAAAAATTACACTCATTTACTAGGTCATGGAAGGTAATTAAAGCAGTTTCAGTAGAAGAATGAAGTCAGAGGAATATAGCATTAGGAAATTGAGTTAGAAAGTCATATGAAGAATAGGTTTAAGCTGAGGGTAGGAGAGATGCATAGAATAGGCCAGAGGTAGGAATGCCAAGTTAAGTCAACAATCATTTATGAAGTACCTACTATGTGCCAGGCACTGTGCTAAACACTAGGAATAAAAAGAAAGTCTAAAACATTTCCTCAAGGAACTCATATTCTATTAGGTGGAGCATCATGTAAACAACTATGTATGAACAAGATATGTACAGGAAAAAAATGGAGATAATCTCAGAGGGAAGGCATTAACATTAAGGAGGAGTAAGAAAGGTTTCTTGCAAGAGGTGGGGTTTTTATCTGAGACTTGAATGAGTAAGCTAGGATCATAATCTAATGAATTAGATAATAATATAAGCTAGAAGAGATGAGGTCCTGGACCAGAAGTCTTTAAGTGGTAGTTAAGTAGTTTTATTCATCAGGCCACCTACAAAGGGTAGACTCCTCTGTGCTGAGCTCATGGGAGATCATGGAAAAGAGATGTGTAGGATGGGAACAAAAGAGAGGTTGTAATCTCCATCATTAGAGGAAAATTTTAAATTGATGGTATTACAGATCCATCTGAATATTCAAGTATACCTACAGAATTATCTAGGAGAACATAGCTGAAAGCAAACTGAAAACTAGAAAGAGATTGAATGGGAACAATTCCAGTTTTCTTTCAACCAATCTATCTATAGCATGGGGATGATTTCCTGGGTTCATATCTTTCTTGGTCTGGAAGCTGATGTAGATCACAGTTCCAATACCTGCTCTGTTATCCATTTCCCATTACTTCTGACTTCTACATGGTTCTCTACCCACAGTAACTCACAAAAACCTCAGGGTACCCCTTTCCATTCTACTTCTGCTTCTTTCCATCTTCTTTGCAAGTCCATATCTTCTGATGTACAATTTCTACAGGATTTGGATATCCTAAGCCTCCCCCAAACAAATGCCAGCTCCATTATGAGCGCTTGAAATTATACTTGTGAACACTCTTATGGGAAAAGGCAGCCCCTCTCCATAGTCTTAAAATGTGGCACCTTAAAGTGAACACAGTAATGCAGATGTGGTTTGACCATGGCAGATTACAAAGGGACTCACCTCTCTCTTTTATAACTTTTAATGTAGCCTAGGAGAACATTATACTTATTTTGTCACCATAGTACATGATTGACTTATACTGAATTTGTAATCCACTAAAACCCTCAAATCATTTTTACAGAACTTATTTTCTACCCTGACCTTATGCTTATGAAGTTGATTTTATATGCTCATATATGAGACTTTACATTTACCCTCTAATGAAATCATTTTATAAGATTAAGTAGCTAGGTGGCACAGTAGATAGAGAGCTCAACCTAAAGACAAGAAGACTGAGTTCAAATCCAGTCTTAGACTCTTATTAGCTGTGTGATTCTGGGCAAGTCACTTAACATTTGTGTGCCTCAGTTTCCTCAAGTGTAAAATGGGGACAAAAACAGCACCTACTTCATAGAGTTTCTGTAAGGATGAAATAAGAAAATACATGTAAAGCACTTAGCACAGTGCCTGGCACAAAGTAGGCACTGTATAAATACTAGCTGTCATTAGCTATCAGATCACACAGTTTATTACACAACTAGTAATTACTGAAGCTTGAAATCAAATCCAGGTGTGTTGACTGTAAGTATAGCGGTAATTCTAGTACATCACACTAACAAAGATACAAAAACTAATATTATGCACTTTTTAAAAAATGCCTTCCCCCAAATAATTACCTAATTTGAAATTTCTTGCCATTTGACAGTTGGGTTATGGCACCTGTTTCCCTCTATCATCAACTCGTTCCTTACCACACTCCAATACACCATGTCAACCATGCTTTTCAAGTGGAATGGAATTGGAAAAAACAAGTTTATGTAAGTATTTACTTTGTGCAGAGAAATGTGCTAAGTGCTAAGAATACAAATTGGGAATTAAGCTAGTCTCTGCTCTAAAGGAGATTTTGGTTTTGTTGAGTTGTTTCAGTTGTGTCTGACTTTTCATGACCCCATGTGAGTTTTTCTTGACAGAAATACTAGAGTGTTTTGCCATTTCCTTTTCTGACTTATTTTATAGATGAGGAAACTGAGACAAACAGGGTTAAGAGACTTGCCCAGGATCACGTAGCTAGCAAGTGTCTGAGGCTGGATTTGATGAGTCTTCCTGACTCCAGGCCCCACACTCTATCCACTGTGTCACTTAGCTGCCCTAAATGAGCCTATATATTAATTAATGGAAATAATTATATATTAATTATATATATTAATTAATGGAAACAATACATATAGGATGGTTCAGCCACAGGACAGATGGAAAGGCCCAGTGGTCCTTAGCTTGTAGAAACATGGCATAGGACAAATCCCAGCAGTCCTTAGGGTTCAATGACAGATCAGGTAGCAATGTTCTGGGGCAAGGTAGGATGGTAAGGCCTCAGAAATCAGTGGCAGGGAAAATTGTAAGATGCCATGATCTATCTTATCAAAAAGACTGTAATTGACTCTTGCTCATCCAAGAAATGTGATCAGATCTCTTACCAACAACTGCCTGCAAAGGTAGTGAGTCTGAAGGTCCAAGGGGAATACAATTCTGAGATTTTCTGGTATGAAAAAGGAGCTTTGGTATCCAGCTGAGAGTAGGCATCCCATGCCTGGTGGGAACTGAACCAGCAGGGACTTAAGTGGGGAAGGGGAAGAATCTCTCAATACCAGCTTCTGCTGAATCCTAAAGTATCTTGCTGGGATTTTGTGTTCTCATTGGGAATTTTACAGCCTGAATCCATAGAGAAGATCACAGCCTAAGGTCAGAGGCAATGAAATCTCAAAATTCCAATTCTCACATCTGAATGCACCCCCAAACAGCAAAAGTCTCTCACAGAAGAAGTCTTTCCTTTTCCTACCTCTTGAAAGGGTATATTGTAAGAAGAGATATGAACAATTATCTAAGGGAAAACACATGAACACCCAACTGAGTTTTAACTAAATAGCAGAATCCCCTTGTTACTACAAAAACAAATTTTTGTTCCATATTTATTTATAGAAATACACCCTTCACTAAAGGCTCTGGGCACACGTGCAGCAATGAAGAATTAGCAATGAAAAATAGGGGGGGAATGGTAGATTTTGCATCCTCTCCTGTATAGCAGAGTTTCCCTAAGAACCCAAGAGAGACCAAAAAATTCAGAAGAGGAAAGGCCTTTCTGCAGGCTATGGAGCAGGGAAAGAAGAGATAGAGAAGAGAGAGTATTCTGTAATTCTTTAGCATTCTAACCTTAAAACTATTGAAAGGAATATTCCACCTCAGCGTATTATCTGTGGGGAAATTGTGTCAAGATAAACTATGAGAGGGAGAGTTGAGATCACTCCAAGCCTGTGCTGGAGCTAGCTTGAACTGATTCCAGAGAACTGATTGTTAAATTTTCAATGTGAACATTTACATCTGAGAAGCTATAAAGCAGGTTTTGATTCATCATTTTGTGGATCGTCAAGATTTAAGAAAGTGATAGATACAAGTTAATAACGTAGACTAAACGTGTGTGTCCTAAATACTTTTTTTTTCAGAGAGCTATTTGTTAAATATTTGCCAGCACACCCCCGGATCAATTCTTCAAATGCTACCTAGAAGCAAAGAAACAAAGAGTAAAGGCATTGTAAGTTTCTCTGAGCAACCAATCAATATACTTTCATTTTCCCTTGGGACATCCATGAAAGTCCTCAAAGTTTATGGATTTTGTATGTTACTAAGGCATGGAGGCATCAGGTTGTAGTGACCTTATGCAAATTACTTAAATTTTCTGGACTTCAGTTTCCTCATCAATTGGATAATATGGCTTCTAAGATATTTTTCAGCTCTAAACATTTATGATTTACAATATTTGAAGAGAGGCAATTTACCAGAGTAGATAAAGTGCTGGATTTAGAATCAGGAAAAATTAATGTGCTGTCTTGGACACTTACAGTATGATGCCAGACAAGCTACTTCACTTTCTGAGCCTTACTTTCCATATCTGCAAAATAAGGTGACAGGACTCCATAGTCTCTAAGTTCCTCTTTGGCTCTAAAACTACCTATGATTCTATGAAAGTGAGATTGGCAGATTCAGAGGACAATTAGCCATGTTTCTATTGGCCTGTGGGGCAGTGCATACTATTTATATATTTCCTGTGTGATGGAGTAATCTCCCTCAGCAGTAATCTGTCTGTCTTGAAAATATACAGGGTTTAGCATAATGTCTATCCCAGAGTAAGAGCTTAACAAATGCTTTATCTATCTATCTATCTATCTATCTATCTATCTATCTATCTATCTATCTATCTATCTATCTATCCATCTATCTGGTGGCCAAGCACCATGAGAATATGCTTACCCTATTTTATGATGAGATTATACCTTACAACTGTGTCAAACAGCATAATCCCCTTTCTCAGGCTGCAACAAAATAGAATAAACTTTAGTCCTGCGTTTAGTTTTAGAAACACACTCCCTCATCCAAACTTCTGAGAACGTGTACAAAGCTGAACACAGGGAAACAAAAAGAAAGAAATTTAAGGAAATTTGTAACCCTCATGAGTGTTTTTATGCACTAAAGGCAGGAACCTTTCTTGTTAGGCCTAAAAGATAGCAACTTTGTCCCCTGGGCTTCATTTTGTTTCCATACTTCTCTCTCTCTCTCCCCAGTGAGAGTAGAAGGAATTAAAGAATTACGAAAGCAGGGGAATCTCGGACCCTGAGATCCCTGGAAACTGGTTCCAAGTTCCAAGCAAAACAGAAGTTAATTATAGTCTAGCCACAGAAGGAAAATAGAGAATGCCTACTCTGAGTTGGAGACCCAAGCCCCAGTCCACAGGCAGTGAGTTTAAAAAACAGAAGTAAAGGTTTTTCCCTTTTAAATTTGAGTGGATCAATGTGTGCCTTGTAAAGGATCTGAAACTTTTAAGTGAGTCGGCTTATTGGGGAGGTAACAGTAGTGGGGAGGTGGAGTGGGCAGAGAAGTGAATAGAGTGCTACATTTCAAGTTAGGAAGACTTGATTTCAAATTTTCCCTCGGATATTTACCAGCTGTTTGACTATGGACGATTCCCATAACTTCTCTGTCTTAGTTTCCTCAACTGTATATCACAAGTATTCTAAATTTATTCTCTCAGTGAGCCCAGATACCTATCAGCCTTCAGGGTTCTAGGGGTACTCCTGAGGAGATGTACCTTTACCAACATTGGTCAAATCTCCATTCTGTGTGTGTGTGTGTGTGTGTGTGTGTGTGTGTGTGTGTTATCTTCACTTTTAGCCACTGCTGACTAATGTGCCAATTGCATTTAACCAATTATTATCAATTAGCCTTTTACAAAGTGATATTTACTTCAAAAATATAACAAGAACAGAAGTGTAAACATTTTCCTCTATACCTTGGGAACACAGTCTTCCCTATCCCACCTCAGTCTTTAGGAAAAGTGGACTTAGATTTAGTATAGTTTCTACATAGTAGCCATACCACATGATTCACAACCAAATGCAGCATTAGTTTCCTTTGTGCTGAGCCCCAAAGATCACTTCTCACTTCTCTGTGAATTGCTAGTGAGCTGACTGCAAAATCTCACACTGACTCACTCAGTTTCTGGACTTCTGAAATCTCACAGGCTCTTGAATTTTTATTATTTACAAAGTTGTAGACTCCAATTTCACCTCCTTTACCTAAAATGAAAAAACAATCACCAAAACAAAGCACCACTCAAATTTTCACAAGGCCCAGTTTCACAGGGCCACACGTTTGCCTAGGATGGGAAAAGGACCTGAGATTTCTCTTTTTATGGCATTATCTTTCACCAGAAGACATTTAGCAGGAAGAAGTCAGCCAAAGAGAGACATCCTAAATTCTCAAAGGCTGAGACCAAGTAAGGCCTTTTGAATGTCCCTTCATTTTTCTCTCCAAAGCCAAAACCTAACAGGAAGCTCCTATTCAGCCCACACTGAGCAGTTGGAAACAGGTCCAGAATGGCTTATACATCCTTCAAAGCCTCTGCAAGGCACTGCCATTTATAAGCTACATTGTCACTTTTCATCATGAATTATAAAAATGGCCCTAAAGAGAAATAGGATACTTTAATAAAGATCCTAAGTTATCTAAGATAATAGAGTTACTATCATATGCTATCAATAATAAGACATTTCCAGAAAAGACCTAAAGCTAGATATAACACTGAGATATTTTACCACAGTGCCAACTCTTGCTAGGGTCTAGGAGCTAAAAGAAAAAAAAATTATAGATCCCATGATATAACATCTTAGAGCAAAAAAACAAGTTTATTCTAGAAAACTCACCAGCGATGAATCAATAGTAGGGTGGGGAGCAAATAGGAATGACTGAACAACCCTGCTCACTAGACCACAGTACACTTACTACAGAATGGGAAATAAAATGATAGAAGGAGAGAAACAGAGAGCAAAAGTCAGACAGAAAGAAAGTAAGAGACAGAGTCAGAGAGAAAGAAGGCAAAACAGATATACTTAGTTTTTGTTTCAGTAATTTTTCAGTCATGTCCAATTCTTTGTGACCTCATTTAGGGTTTCCTTGGCAAAGACATTGGAGTGGTTTGCCATTTCCTTCTCCAACTCATTTTACAGATGAAGAACTTAGGCAAACAGAGTTGAGTGACTTGCCCGGGTCACACTGCTGGTAAGTGCCTGTGGTCATATTTGAACTCAGGTCTTCCAGACGCCAGGCTCAGCACTCTATCCACTGTACCACCTAGCTACCCCCTGATGTGCTTATTTGATATTTATATGTTTTCCCTCAGAAACGTTTACACTCTTAGCAGAGATGTTGAATCAATTGGTTGTGAATATGGAGATAGCATACATTGTAAATTTTTTTCTAAAAAATTACCACACAAGAGTCCTGAACTGATCCAGCCATTCTGGAAAGCAATTTGGAACTAGGCTCAAAGGGCTATAAAGCTGTGTATACTCTTTGACCCAGCAGTACTACTTCTAGGTCTATATCCCAAAGAGATTATAAAAATGGAAAAAGGACCCACATTTACAAAAATATTTATAGCAGCTCTTTTTGTGGTGGCAAAGAATTGAGGGGATGCCCATCAGTTGAGGAATGGCTGTAATGAAATATTATTGTGCTATAAGAAATGATGAGCAGGCATGCAGATTTCAGAAAAATCTGGAAAGACTTGAATGAACTGATGCTGAGTAAAGTGAGTAGAACCAGAAGATCATTGTACATAGTAACAGCCACATTGTGTGATGACTAACTTTGATAGACTCATCTCTTCTTAGCAATGCAAGGATCCAAGATAATTCTAAAAGACTCAGGATGGAAAATGCTATCCACATCCAGAAAAAGAACTATGGAGTCCAAATGCAGAATAAAACATATAATTTGCTCTCTTTTTTTTTCTTTTTCTTTTTTTCTTCTTTCTCATGGCTTCTCCCATTGGCTCTAATTCTTCTTTACAACATGACTAATGTTAAAATAGGTTCAATAGGAAGCCTATATCAGAGCCTATATCAGATTACACACTATCTTAGGGTGGGGCGAGGGGAGAGATGGGGAGAAAATTTAAAACTGAAAGTCTTATGGAAGTGAATGTTGAAAACTAAAAATAAATAAATATATTTTTTTAAATCACCACACAGAAAACCTGCTTATTGGGAAATAAGCTTGAATCCATTTCTGCACCTCTATTTTATTTAATAAACAATCATCTGTGGGATTCCTTGATATAAGCTCTAACACCCAGGTTAAAATTTCATTCTGTGGTACTAACTCAAACTTTTTCCCTCTATGTCTAGAAGATTGGCAGAATTCAGTCAGAAAGTGCTTTGGTTCCAGAATTCGTCTTTTCATTAGCCTTTATTCCCTTTGATGAAATCAATCCAGAGGGTACATTGTATGCCAGAATGTTGATACATGTAATACAGAGCCCATTGCTCTGAACTGTCTCAGCAATGTCTTCCAGATGGAAAAGAAATGAGCTTTTCCCCATAGAAGAGTTTAGAAGAATGATGTGGGTAACTTGGTTTAGGATGTATGCCTAAAATAAACTTCTCTTGGGGAAATTCAGTGAATGTGTTGTTAGCAAATTCTAGGAAGACGATATCTTTCAAGGTAAACATCAGAGCCGTATGCAAATTCAACCAAACTTTCTTTGGGAATAAAGCCCAAGGAAAGCAAATTGGCAAATATGTTTTGAAAGTTCACCACAATCTGACTCTTAAGAGGATAAAATATGCGTATTTACTCTTCCATGACTTTTGAGAAAAACTTGCCAGGAATGTAGAAGAGTTGTGAAATGAAGTATAACTAGAGTGTAAAATTGTTTTAAAGTGCCCTATATCTGAATGAAAGAACATAGCCAGTTACTGCAGAGCATCCTGTGTTACTTAAAGAAGAATGACTTTGGGCAGGACATTTACTCAATAAGCAATATCTAGAAGAAAGAGCACAAACTCAGGCCAACCACAACAGCCACCCCTGCACCATGCATGCAAACAACTGTCATCCTAAGTGAATGATTCCTCACTGTGGCTGCACTGTACATAAGTCATCTCAGAGAAATGGAAGGTTTTTTCTGAGTCACCAGTAACTCAAAATTGGCCCATTTTTACAGCAGGCTGATAACAAATGTTTATAATCCTCACACATCCTTTCATACGCTATCTGACATAAACCAGATTCCAAGTGAGGAGTCAATGAGCCAATTATCTGTAGTTCCATTTGGTGTCTGTGTGGGGGGTGGGGGGGGATGTTATTTGTGCTAAGAAATAACTTACCAATGCTATCTGCATTAATGACATTTGTCATATTTGCTGCTATAGAAATTCTGTGGGTAATTTTCTCTATGTTAACCAGGGCACAAACAACACAGATTAAAAAAATAAAACACCTCAGAGATCATTTTATAAATGGGAAAAAAATAAAAGCTATATATGTAAACATAACTACATATAAGGCAGGCATAAGATCTTTGTCATACTTATCACTTTTAAACAATTATATATGTATATATATAATTCTATTAATTTTGACATGACAAATTTTTCTCTCTCTCCCATTTATATAAGGGTAAATTTAAAATCTTTTCTTTCCAAGCTGGACAGAGTTAACATGTGAAAGGACAGACAGGAATGTGCCCAAGTATGGATAATGGACAATTACTTTGACAAATTAGGTTGAGTTTTATATTTGCCTCCTCCCTACCCATTCATCTACTTAAGAGAGCTGAAGATATCTAAATTTGAAAAACTGGAGAACCCTGAACCCAAGAGTTACTTCATACTTACTGGGTAATTAGTTCTAACATAGAAAATAACCAGGTATAGCTGAGCTGTCAGAGATTAAAATCAAGAGTTGTGTGTCTGTGTGTCTGTGTGTGTGTATACATGTATGTGTATGTGTATGTACCTGTCCATTGTCCAGCAATCAGTATGAAAGTAACCTCTGTCCCAAAACCCATTAGTATGAGACTCTTTGTTTACTGATGGATATGAATGTCCCTACCCTGCATGAGGGACAGGGCAGAATTGGCAAGAGCTAGAGAGTTTCAATTCTCCTCCAACCTTCTTCAGGATTCTTCAAGTTTTGAGTTGCTTTGGTATGTCTGGCTTCCAGATTCAAGAAGGAAGATAGAAGAGGTCAACCTCACTCCAGGTTGCTGAAATAAAAGACTCTGAGAAGGGACAAGGGTTACATATACACACATGCTTAATTCATACATATATACATATATTTTCATATATACATATCTATATATTTATGTTGGTAGCCAAGTGGAGCAGTGGATAGAGCTCCAGCCCTGGAGTCAGGAGGACCTAAGTTCAAATCTGATCTCAGACACTTACTAGCTATGTGACCCTGGGCAAGTCACTTAACAATGCCTCAATTCTTCATCTATGAAACGAGCTAGAGAAGGAAATAACAAAACTACTCCAATATCTTTGCAAATAAAATCCCAAATGGAGTCACAGAGAGTTGAATGTGACTGAAATAAAACAACAAAAATAATTCAAATATACACATGTACATATATACATGTTTGCTTCCCTTTTACAAAATAATTTCTTATTTTTTTAAATCCATGTTTTTTTGTGCCCTGGTTAGCATTGGGCATATTACCTATATAATTTGTATAGCACTAAATATGAAAAATGTAATTACTCTATGTATCTATATTATATATATATGTATATACGTACATATATACATGTGTGAAGGTATACCTCTATAGGTATATGTGTAGTTGTATGTATGTGTACATGTACAATACACATTTGCTTATTTAATTATCTACTGTGGCACTGTGCTAATCACAGGGGTTACAAAGAATAAAGAAAAAACACTTTTGCTCTCAAGGAGCTCAGAAGAGAATGAGGGAGACAACATGCTAATAATTATATACAAAAAAAATTATATACAGTTTAAATTAGAGATAATCATAGAGAGAGGGGACTAGTTTTTGGGGAGAGGACTATAATAAACTTCTTTCAATAGATAGAATTGGAGCTGGGACTTAAAGGAGGATAGGGAACCCAGGAGATATAAATAGGGAGGAAGAGAATTCTATGCATGAGGGATAGCTAGTAAAAATGTATAGGGTGGGGAGATGGAGTGTTTTATTCAAAGAACAGCAAGAAGCCTAGTATCCCTGGATGACAGAGTATATAGAAAAGAGTAAGGTATAGGAAAACCGGAAAGATGAGAGGAGGCACACTTTTGAAGGGCTTTGAATGCTAGAGGATTTTATTTCTGATTTTGGAGGAGAAACTGGAGTTTATTGACTTGGGAGGGGGGTTAGAACATGTGAATGTGACATGCTCAAAACTTTGCTTTTGGAAAACCATTTTGAAAGATAAATGGAAGATGAGACAGCATAGGGAAAATTTGATCCTTCAGTTTTCTTTCTATATCCTATCATTGAAATCTATACATTTTGCTTCTGTAGAGATCATGTGTTATTTTACCATCATTGCTTTTTGCTTCTCCCTTAAATTACCCTTTACTGTTGTATATTTGTATTCTCAATCAGGTGTTATTGCTTTTGATCCTTTGGTTAGACTTGCCATGATTGATTCATTTTTCTATTCCACTATTAATTTTGTTTTCTGTACTTAAATTCTGTACAATAAATTCTGTAATTTTCCCATTTTAATTTCTTCCAAGATTCTAATTTTTCTCATCAACTATTCAGAAAACATTCTGCTAGGGTTCCATGTTCTCTTGGAATTCACATGGTCCTCTCTCTTATTAAGACTTTAATTACCTTTATTTTTTTTAAATTGCCTTTGGTTTAATTATTTTTTCTTGGAATATTTAAAGACTTTTGTACTCATTTAGATGTTTTGGTGGTCATCTTCCTCCATTTAATGTTTTACCTACTGATTAATCTGCTTGTGCTTTACATTTTTAACTAAATTTTCTTCCTCCTGAAATCTTTGTTAATATTAGTCTGTTTTTCTTTATAGTTTCTTGCACTCACTTTTTGACTCCTTTCTTGGTGAATCCCTTGGGGATGGGACCTCACAGATGTCTCAGCTTCCTATATAATTGGAGAATTCACTTTTCATCAGCTTTAGTCCCCTGAGAGAATAGAAATGATCCCAGATGGATGTCATTACCCTTTCCTTCAGATCTAGTGTACTCCTCAGTATGAGCTGATTCACTACTCTGCTTCCCTCCATTTTTTAGTTTTCTGGATGAGTGCTGCTATGCCACCTTAGGCAGTATTCTTTCTCTTCTCTATGCCTCCAGCACCCGTCCTCAAGGAGGTAAAAATGGTAGATGTTTGCTGCTTGTGGTCACAGAATAGTGAGTTTAGAGTAGGGAGAGAGGGGCAGCTAGGTGGTGCAGTGGATAGAGCACTGGTCCCCGAGTCAGGAGGACCTGAGTTCAGATCCAGCCTCAGACACTTAAAACTTACTAGCTGTGTAACCCTGGGCAAGTCACTTATCTCCAATTGCCTCACAAAAAAAAAAAAAAAAAAACAAAAACCCAGAGGAGGGGGAGAATTTACAAGCCAAGACTGAAATAGTATCAGGAAAAGTACTGAGTGGGTAGATCCTAAACACAAACTAGTGGGTTGGGTTATACAACTTTCCAGAGAAGGGGGGTGCTGAGTGAATTATTTAAAGAAAATTATTGTCTACTATTAATTCATAAGGCTGTTAACTTTTTAGGCTTCTTGGTGTCTTGGCATTTGAAGAAAACTGTAATTGCTTTTCCTAATACATATAATTCCTCTTTTGGAGGAGTTTTGAGTTAGTGAGGATTAGAGAAAATATCTTTTCTTTTTCTTTGTTGGTCATGTGACCCAGAAAGTCTCTGCTTGCCTTTTAAAGACATTCACAGTCTCATTCCAGCCTACCTTCTAAACTGAGTACACATTTATTCTTCTCCATGTGCTCTATATGCCAGCCAAAATGGCCCACTTGCTATTCCTCAAATATATCTCTCCATCTTCAGTCTTTGTGTATTTGTATAGGCTGTCTTCCATGGTTAGAATGTTTTCTCTCATCACCTCTTTATCCTTAAGCCCTAGCTCCTCAAGACTCACTTCTAGTACCAACTCCTTCAAAAGACCTTCCCTGATTCCACCAGTTATTATAGTTTTCTTCACCTAAACTATTTGTATTTATTTCCTATGTATGTTATATCTACTTATCTTTGAATATATTGTATTCATACCCCCTATCCCAATATAATGTAAATTTTCTGGATAGAGAACATAGAATTTTTTGCGTATATGCAGAGTACTATGAATAATAGTGCTAATACACAGGCATCATGTTCTATGCCTGGCACACAGTAGGCACTCAATAAAATTTAGTATTGATTGATGTCTCTTCTACCTCACAGTTTTCTCTGTTACTCACAGATATAAGATCATGTTATTATTCCTTCTAAGCATACATAGATTGCAGGAAATTTGATAAAGTAGGTTTGCAGAGTCAGTTTTTCCAAGCAAATTCTAAGTGGCTAATTACAGTATGTTCCAAGATGTATTTTATGTGAATTGGATGGATGATGGGATAGGGGTAATATATATGAAGTAGGGTAAACATGTAAATGCTGGGAGAGCTCAATGAAGAAAACATCTGGTTACCCAAAACAGTAACTCTTAACTTGAAAGGAACCCCCAAAGAGTGAACTATCAGGCCTAGAACATTCCATTAATGATAGGGGCAGGTAGGTGGCACAGTGGATAGAGCACTGGCCCTGGAGTCAGGAGGACCTGAGTTCAAATCTGGCCTCACACACTTAACACTTACTACCTATGTGACCCTGGGCAAGTCACTTAACCTCATTGCCTATCGCCCCCCCAAAATTATAAACAGTAATTTAAGGAAGGTACTCTAACCTATTAGATACTTATTAGATCTCATTAAGGTCTTTGAATAAATAATGAATGAATAAACAAAATTAAAAAACAAAGAAACATTTAGTAAGCTCTTAGTAGATAACACATGAGAGTGAGTGCTTTAGCTCTGGTTAGAGTGGCGAGGTAGCTGGCAAGAAGATATCTTAAAAGGGAGAGGTAGAAAGGGGTAAATTATCTCACAAAAAAAAAAAACAGAAAAAAAAGGTTCTTACAGTGGAGGGGAAACAGGGGAAGGTGATAGGGAATGAGTGAATCTTATTCTCATAGGATTTGGCTTAAGGAGGGAATAACATACACCCTCAATTGGGTATGGAAATCTGTCTTACCCTACAGCAAAATGGGGAGGAGGGGACAAGAAAGCAAGGGAATGATAGAGAGGAGGGCAGACTGGGAATGGGAGTAATCAGAAGCAAACACTTCTGAGGAGGGACAGGGTCAAAAAAAAGAATGGAATAAATGGGGAGGTGGGATAGGATTAAGGGAAATAGAGTTAGTTTTTCACAACATGACTAGTAGGGAAGTGTTTTGCATAACTGCACATGTATTACCTATATTGAACTGCTTGCCTTTTCAATGAGGTGGGGTGGGAGGAAGGGAGAAAATTTGGAACCCAAAGTTTTAAAAACACATGTTCAAAAAAAAGTTTTCACGTGCAACTGAAAAATAAGAAATACAGGAAATGGGGTATAGAAATCTATCCTTCCCTACAGGAAAGTAGAAGGGGAAGGGGATAAGAAAAGGTGGGGAGGGGGTGATAGAAGGGAGGGCAGACTAGGGGAAGGGATATTCAGAATGCATGCCATCTTGGGGTGGGGGAGGGGCAAGATGGGGTGAAAATTTGGAACTCAAAATCTTGTGGAAGTGAATGTTGAAAACTAAAAATAAATAAATTTAAAAAAAAGAAATCTTAAAAACCTTTCAAGAGGGTATCTAGGTGGTGCAGTGGATAGGGCCCCAGGTTTGGAGCCAGGAGGACCTGAGTTCAAATCCGGACTCAGACCAGATACTTGACACTAGCTGTGTGATCCTGGGCAAGTCACTTAACCCCAATTGCCTCACACAAAAAAAAAAAAACTTTTAAGGAAAAATTCATCTGAATTGGTATACGATTTACAGTATGATGGCAATTTCCAAGTACCTTATCTGAAGCATTACATCAGCTTCAATGTATAAATATTATGTACTCTAACTTCTTAAAAAATGCTTTTGGAATTGAACTGAGAAGGTTCTTGGTACTCTTCTGGTCGAGATGAATTATGACATGTGTTTAATAAAGGCATTAGTCAACATTTAAATGAAATGTGCAAAAGCTGTAGGCCCATCATGAAGCACCAGTATGTAGCGAGTCTATTGAAAGTAGAAGCCAGGGAAAGTGACACAAATAACTGCAGGAGGAAATACTATAACTTTTGTTTCCCAGAGTGGTCATCAGAAAGATCTCCTAGAAAAATAACTATGGCTTTAATGATTTCAGAACTCTAGGGAAAAGTAGCAGAGAACTAACCCTTTATTTCACCCCCTGTATCTTCTATTTCTCTTCAGAGAAAGCTGATATCTCTCTGAGGGTCACCTTGGTTTTGGTTAACAGCAAAAAAAATGCCTCTTACCTCCCAGGACAGCATAATTCTCTTCTCTTTGGACCTTGGTAGCATTCAGAAGACTGCATTATCTTCTGGATAAACAATAGGAGTCTCTCCACGGAAAATAATACAGATCACAAATCAGCATTTGGTCCCTACAATATCTGGGAGATCGAGAGAAGAAACGCATATAAAAACTCTTATCCCCTTTCCCCCCGCCAACTGCAATATCATTTCCATTATTTCTCCAGGCTCCCATTCTGAATTCAAAGCAATTTATCTGAAGTTCAGACACTGTCGCTGTGATTTAGTTTCAGTTTTATGGCAACTGGAGGTCTCTAATAAGTATGCTCCTTTCATTGATTTTGTTCCCCTTCAGCTGTTGTTGTAAATTAATTAAAATTTTTGTTTTTTTCGTGATCTAACTTTTTTTTACTGACAAGAGAGCAACCAGTGCAGTGTCCTGTGAGTTTTATCTACCCCATTAATAAGAAATACAGCTTCTCTTAGGTATAGAATGTCCTATGATATCACTTCAGCAAGCTATGTATTAACAAGGTGAACATGACCCCCCATCATTCCCATCTCATGGTATTTATTCTTTAGTATCATTTATTTTAGGTATTATAATGGTACACTTGTTTTTTGCTTTCTTTTTTTTTTCTTTTTCTTCCTTTTTCTCTTTTTCCCCTGCTATAAGATATTCTTGGGTATTGAAGATATTTCCATTAATGAAGGACAACTAAGTGGCAATTACTACAAATAATGAATCTCAAGAAGTGTTCACATATTTAACTCCTCATTGTCTTAAATAATAATTATATAAAAATAAAGTAATTGGCTTCAGCCTGATGGAAATATGCTATGCAAATTTGAATAATGCTACTACTTCATGTGTTCATTATTTGTATTAATCAGAACTTAGCTGGATTCTCTCAATTATATTAAGTCTAGTATACTCTGGAGACTCTGGATAAAAGGACCTAAACATGACTTCAATTAAGAAAAAGATAGTTAACCTTGATATAATGTGGTGGACAGTTTTATGTGTAGTAAGTCAAGTCTCAGATACGGGCTTTCTCAAAGGTATCATCCTTTATATTTTGCATGAATTCACCTATATAATTGACATCTTATTGCTTGCCTTCTCAATAGGTTGGGGGAGACTAGAGGAAGAAAGAATTTAAAACTCAATTTTTAAAAAAATAAATGTTAAAATAAATTGAGTATAACTATTTTTTAAAAGGTGTCATCCTTAGATACATAGACTAAAAGCAATGCTATAGTGAGTCACCACAACACTCATTTCAGTTCTACAGGAAATGCTCCAAACCCTTGAAAATGAAGAGATTAGGAATGAACAAATGAATAAACATTTACCCCATGGATTTTTCAGGATGCTAAACATATCCAAAAATATGTTAATGCAGATTAACTGATTGTTCTTTTGTTCTGAAACAGTGCCATGATAGATATTAATAAGAACTTTTAACATTTCATTTCCAAATGCAGCTAGGAAAGAGAAGCAAAGAGGTAGATTAGTCTGAGATAGAAGCCATCATGCTAAGAACGTATTTAATGAAACACAAAAGCATAGCTGTCCTCCTCACTTTTGAAATAGCGCATGATTCCCTTTCCTTTCTTTTCTAGCTTCTATTGAATTTCCCCTGATTCTTTCCTACTTTGATTTGCCACTCTTCATCTCCGAATGAAATTGATACATGGATAATATCTCAGAGTGGTGCATATTTCAGTAGTAAAATTGTGCTAAGAAGTTTTTAAACTATCAAATAATTGTTTTGATTTAAAAGCATAGGAAAAAACAATAATCATCCTTTGAGTTGATATAATTGTTGCAATTTCTTTTGAATCATTTATGTATTTAAATGTGGAGATTTTTTGGTTGAAGTAATACAAGTGCCCTCATATGAAAACCTGTATATAGTTCACTTTACAGGTATTTATACACGAGACATATCTTAAGTCAGAAAGAAAAGTAAGGGGGCAGCTAGGTGGTGCAATGGATAGAGTACCTGTGCCCTGGAATCAGGAAGACATGAGCCCTGGAGTAAGGAGGACCTGAGTTCAAATCTGGCCTCAGACATTTGACACTTACTAGCTGTGTGACTCTGGGCAAGTCTCTTAAAACAGATTGCCTTGACAAAAAAAAATCACACACACACACACACACACACACACACACACACACATGAAAA
Source organism: Vombatus ursinus (assembly GCF_900497805.2). Lineage (NCBI taxonomy): Eukaryota > Metazoa > Chordata > Mammalia > Diprotodontia > Vombatidae > Vombatus > Vombatus ursinus. Next base: position 28,553,786 of record NW_020954585.1, read on the forward strand.
GTTATAATAGTAGGCATGAGATAGCACTGTGGTTTCAGAATTATATTGGGCACCCAAATGTTTGCATGAAGATTACTTCTGTGATTCTTCTTTATAAATGAAGTTCAATTATCTTTAAATCAAAGGGGAAATTGTTAGAAGCATGTATGGTGATGGCAGATTAACCATTAAATAATTATCCTCATAATTGAGACAGATCCTGACTTTGGGCACCTTAGTCTAAACAAAGAGAGAAGAAACGTTCACAGTATCAATGTTTCTAATACATGCTCAGATGCACTGAAGTTACGTTCCTTGCCTTAATTATGAAGTAAGGGAGAAGGAAGGTAAATGACATTTTCCTTGTATGATTCTCCCATAGATCAAAAGGAAACAGAATCAGCTCCCTTCCCCTTCCCAAGGCCTCTAGAAAAGATAGCTTTTAATTGGCCCAGAAAGATATTGGTACTCCTCCCCTTAAAAATCTCCATGGTCTTGTTGTAACATTGTTACAGCATTTCATAATAATAATAGATAATATTTATTTTTATTTTCTATTTTTGATAGCAATAAAACAAGTGTTGCTTCCTAATGCTAAATCTAAAACACTAGGGTTACAATAAATTCAGATATAATGGTGCAGTGGATATAGTGCTGGACTCAGTGTAAGAAAAGGCTAGGTTGAAATTTCACCTTTGACATTTCTAAATTTTATGACCAGAGGCAGATCATTTATCTTCTCGAGATTTATTTCCCTTATAGATGAAATGGAGATAATAATACCCAAAGTACTTATTTAATAGGGTTATTGTGAAAAATCAAACGGAAAGATGTCTGTAAAGCATTATAATATAAATGTCAGCTATTATCATTTTCTTCAAGGAAAATACCACAAAAGTTGCTATCGCTTATGCGTATATTTCTTTTCTTACCCCTCCACTTCTACCCTTTTTTCCTTAAATAAGTAAATAATGAACAAATAAATAAATGGATGAATAAATAAACAAACTAATTAAACCTAGTTCTTTAGGTTGTCTTTGTAGAGTCTTTATTCAAAGTTTTTTTTTTTTAGTTCACCTTAACATCTGAATATAGTCATCTCTTCCCTTCCCTGATGAACTATCCCTTGTAAGGGAGGGTTAAAATATCTCAGCAAATCTAAATATAAACTGAAGTTGATTATATATGTAATATTCCATACTCATAGTCCCCAGACTCTGTGGAAAAAAGCAGGAAGGTACATTTTTTCAACTCTGAAACTTAATTTTTTTTGTCATAGTTTAATCAAAGTGTTTTTTTTCTAATATCTTCTGTATCATTTCAAATAACTGAAATCAAGAGACCACTATCTAGAAACTGAAGGATGAAATGCTATGCACTGACAGAAAAGAAAGAGGCAGTCAAGCAGCCCCATTGAGGTAGAACAATTTCTGACTCTAACTGAATCAGAAGGGGGAAAAAAAGTACAGTAATGGGACATGGAGATTTGTGATATTAAATCTGTCCCTAGACACAGATACTTAATGTGTTAACTCTGAAAACCTATTTGTAACATGTAACACCAATAAAGTTATTGAAATTGAAGCTGGAATTAAATCTGCAGCCTTTCAGCTCTGAAACTGACCTATCTAATCTGATATAGAGGAAAGGAGATTCTTTAATTTAGTCTCATAGAAGTTCCATTGAATCAGTGTCCTAGAAAACATGCCTCTTCCATGGATGAGAATATTGCAGAGTACAGATGAGCCACTTGTGGGTTTGGGGGCTACAGAGCTAAGGTTAACTGGAGAAATTGGCATTTTAAAGATGTATTTACAGATTTTTTTTGGTTGTTCTCAAACTGCTGCTAGAGAGGTCTAAGGTATATGAATTGTCTCCAGCATGAACACATCAGAATGTCACCTCAATAGCAGCATAATGGAATTGAAAACCATTATGGAAAACTGAAAGTCTACCTCCTGTTACTTTGAACCAGTGTTGAAAGCAATACAGTCTCTAATGACACAAGATAGGAGAGAACATTTACAGAATTCTTTGCATCCAGTTTAGGATTGCCCACAGCAGGCAGATCAATATCACTTCAAGCAAATGAACAGCCTGGTGTGCTGGCAACCACATCCCACCCTCAGATGTTCTATCAATGTACATCCCTTGAATCTTTGGAGGGAATCATGAGTCTACTTCAAATTAAAATGGGACTATAGGACATACATTCCTATACCATTAAAAATAACAATGATGAACAAATTCCAACAACCTCATGATCAGCATGATGCTCACTTACTATTGCTCCTGCTTGTGGTTATAATATTAATGAAATGCTAAATATATTGGAGAGAGGATTTGTTTTTCAGGAATACTTTAACATTTCTTTCATACCATTGGCTTGTGTTTTACTAGTACTTGTATAAAACAAATCAGGTTAACAGCTAATTACCTTCATGAGCATAGCATAAAATTTAAGCCAAAGTCTCAATTATTAAGCAGTAATGATTTCAGAATAATGAATTTGAGCATTCTATAGACCCAACACAGGTGTTTTTCCTGAGAAATATCAATAAATAAAACTATAACTAAAAGCATAGCAAATTGAGCTGTTAATTCAAGAGGTCAAAAACATACAGATATTTTCTTGGCTGTTCCTTTTATTTTGATCACAATATCTTCTAGAAGATAGGATACAATGGATCAAGTTAAAAGAAAAACTGCTTTAATAATGTTTTGCTATTTCAACAAATAACATACAAGTGGCATGTATATTTTTAACTACCTGGAGAAGCCACAAAAATCACAAGGAAGGTCCCTAGAGAATGGCTACCCAAAAACCAAATAATCCATAGGTCTGCACCTTTGACACAGTAACTCACAAGTGCCCACTGATCCATTTACCTCAGATGTACACAAACTTATTTGGCCTACCTCCCCCTTTACAAAAAAGAATAATACTCAGCACCCCACACCCCCAGAAATCTACTTTCTTTAACTTTTTTTTAAAATTTGCATCATTTAAAATATATAAATATTTTTAAAATTATGGATCTTAAATTTAAGAATTTATTGTAAATTTGTGACTTTTTTCCTGCATTGAAATTTTGATGATGCAATATTGTGCCATGTAACCATATAGTATCATATTATAAACAAGCCATTTTACATATACATATTCCTGCCAATGAACACTGGACTTCCCAAAATGCATGACACACTCGCTTGTTAAGACCTGTTGGTGGACTTGACAAATGACCGGTTATAACCTGCATTTTGTGTGTTTATTTGGAAAATAATGTAATCACTAAGACTTTAACTTGGTTACACAACAGATGAAACATGTACAACCTTTTTTTTAATTTTATCTTCTGCTTTCCCCTTATGCTTCCACTGCCCACTTATTTTTATTCAACACCCCCCAATTGCACCAGAGGCTACTACTGCCCCACTGCATTGTTTCAGCACCTACTAGGGGGCAGTATTGCACACTTTGGGAACCTATTTTTACCTTTATTAGTTAAACAGGGGACATAGTTGGATAAAAATGAAGGCATTTAATTAAATAGCATAGTAAACAAAATAAAATATTTCCTCTATAAACTTAGGGTACATCTACTACAAATAAACATAACATCATTGGAAGAAATGGACTTATATACAGAGCACACATGGAGAAGCATACATGTAGGAAATATATGTGACCAAAACACACACATAGGGAACATCTGTGGCTAAGATACACATGCAGAGGGACAAGTTTTGTCTCTTATATTACTGGCATCTTCTGGCAATGTCATCATGGCATTCCTGGTAGGCCTGTTTACTGCAAGGATGATCAGCTGGAAGGTTCTTCCTATTACTCTGCTCTAGAGTGTAGCACTTTTTAGCTTCTTGCTTAGCTGACATCCTTGGCAATCTAATACTCGGAGCGGGTGCTGCCATGTTTTTAAACTGCAAGTCTACAGGATTTCTCTTTCTCTCTCTCTCTCTCTCTCTCTCTCTCTCTCTCTCTCTCTCTCTCT
>NW_020954585.1:28557784-28648348 GCF_900497805.2 Vombatus ursinus
CTCTCTCTCTCTCTCTCTCTCTCTCTCTCTCTCTCTCTCTCTCTCTCCCCCTCTCTCTTTTTCAGAAAGGGAAAAATAAATAAACCTTTCCCTGTGATCATGATCAAAGTATCTATATTCAATATTTTTCCCCTATTCTCCCAGAGACTTGGGTCCTTTAGATTCTTTTATATCCAGCATGAGATTTTCAGCCCCAAGCTAAACTCTTTAAAACAAAGAGCCGTCCCCTCCTCCCCGCCCCCGCAACACACCTATCTAATGAACTTAGTACGAAGTTAACATGCTGTTCCATAAATGTCAAAGTGACTGTGACATTGACTGACACACTGACATAAATGTCAGTCTCTGAAGATCAGCCTTTAAACTAGATAATGGATATTTGCCTAATACATATCAAACATCTCTGTTGTTGTTCAGTTGTGTCCAGTTTTTTGTGACTTTATTTGGGGTTTTCTAGGAAGAGATATTGGAGTGGTTTGCCCTTTTCTTCTCCAGCTCATTTTACAGATGTGGAACTGAGATAAACAAGGGTAAGTGACTTGCCCAGGGTCACACAGCTAGTAAGTATCTCAGGCCAGATTTGAACTTAGAAAGATGAGTCTTCTTCACTCCAGGTGCAGCACTTTATCCGCTGTGCCACCTAGCTGCCCTAAACATCTCTTACGTTCAGGCTTCCCTACTTTCTCAACTAAAAATATCTCCCTTTCTCTCATGTAGATGAGTGTGTGGTGCAGGGGTGGGGGTGAGGAATCTGTGATCTGCTGGCTGCAGATTCCCCACCTGTGGTGTAGGGAATCGCAGAATTTGAGAGTTGGAAAGAACCTCAACAGCTTTCTATTCCCACCCAGAAGTAATTCTCACTATAAGGTCATCCAGCCTCTCCTGAACACTTCAAAAGAGGGAGAACCCACCAGCTCCTGAGGCAAGTCAATCCACTTTTGGACGTCTCTAATAGTAAGGACATTTTTTTTTTTTCCTGACATCATATCAAAATTTGTCTCTTCCCAACCTTTACCCATTGTTCCTGGTTCTTTGCGATCAAACAAAACAAGTCCAATGCCTCTCCTACATGGCAATCCTTCAAATGGTTGAAATACCTACCACCTTCACATATACCCCAATTCTTCTCTTACTCTGGCTAAACATGTTCATTTTCTTCAATCAGTCTTCATATGTCATCAACTCTAGGCCCCTCATAATCCTAATTGCCATCCTCTGGGCACTCCCCATCTTATCAAGGTCTTTGTTAAACTATTACTTTAAGAACCAAATACAATTCTTCTGGTAAGGTCTCATGAGGGTACAATTCCATAGAACCATATTCCCTCTATTCCTGGAAGCTCTGAATTTCCTAATGCAGTTCCAGATCACAGGAGCTGTTTTGGCTATCAAATCATACTGCTAACATATCTAGCTTACAATGCACTAAAGTCCCCAGATGTTTTGTTTTGTTTAGTTTTGTTTATTTCTAAACAACTGCTCTCTAGCAATGCCTCCCTATCTCACACTGGTCAAGTTGAATTTTTATACCCAAATGCAAGATTTCACATTTATCCCTATTGAATTTTATCTTACTGTAATTAGTCCAATGCTCTGTTCTGGATCCAGACTATCATGATCACGTCAGCTATCCTTCCCAGTTTTGTGTCATCTGCAAATTTGAAGGCCATACCATCTATGCCTTTATGCAAATCTTTGATTAAAACAAATAAATTAAACAGCATAAGGCCAAGGACAGATTCCTGTAGCATTCCACGAGAGACTTCCTGCCATGTTTAAGATGAACTATTAACAACAACTCTTAGAGTCCATCCATCCAACCAATTCTAATTTCACCTGATTATATTATCATTTAATCCATGTCTCTCCTTTTTTTTTTCCCATGAGAATAGTAAAAGCTATTCATGTCAGAAAAATCACAGGGGACAAAGTACTTGTCTCCAATATTTTCTCTGGCTTCTTCATACCAGGCCAATCAAAATTTAAAAGTTTTGCCATAGCCCATTATATCCCAGTAACTACAATTCCTCTTTCTATCTTTTGTCAATGTTTTATAATAGAATATACACCAGAGTCAGAAGTCCTGAGTTCAAGTCTTGACTCTGGTACTTTCAAGATTTATCTCTAAGTGCCTCAAAAGCTCTACCCTATTGTCAATTCCTACATAAGGCCTTTCCTGATTCCCCCAATTAGCACTCTTTACTTTTTCAAAGATGTACTGTTTTGTATTTACTTACTTGCAAACATCTTTCTAATAGAGTATATATTCCTTTAGGGCAGGGACTATTTAATTTTTATGTTTATTGTGACTCTGGTGCCTAGGACAGTGCCTTGGACATAGTTAATTTCTAAATCTTGTTAAATTGAATTCAGTTTACAATATTGGGCAATTGGCTTCCATTTAAAGATAATAATCCTAACAGAGATGCAAAGTTCTCTTATAAATATGGGCTATTATTAGTAGTCGCTGTAGTAAGGTTAGTGTTTTATTCCTATAGTAGAGGTCTTTAATCAGATGACCATGACTTTTTTTTAATATTTGTGTATTCCAATAATTGTTTTCCTTCATAATCTGATACATTTTATTTTGTGCATTTAATAACATTACTCTGAGAAGGGGTCTATAGGCGTCAACATACTGTTTGAGGAGCCCTTTTCACAAAAGGTTAAGAATCCCCATTTTATAGATTTGTTCTAATCAAAGTCTGTGAGTAAAACTATCTGAGATTGCCCTTGCCTAGAGTTAAAGTGCTAACTTATGTTTGCAAATGAATTGAAGGCTGGATTTAACCTTAGGGGAGGGTGTTAAGACATCTCAGATGGCTGCAATAGCAATGTTACAAGGAGAAAAATAAGGTGTTAAATCAAGCAGTGACAGTGAACTATGTCTTGAAATATTAGTAAAAGTTAGCACAGAAATAGGACAGTGGCTCTAGTGATGCCTCCAGCAACAAGTAAATGAGAAAATCAGAGACATGCAGGCAGAACTACAGATGAAAATAAAAGCAAACTTTTTGTAGTTGTTCGGAAAGGAATAGAATGAGCTTGAATCAGCCAAAACATGGTATAGGGGCAAGAACATGAAAGTAAAGATAAGAGGACATGGGTTTGAGCTTTCACTTTGCAGCTATTTGACATCAGGCAAAACATTCAACCTCCGTGAGCCTCAGTTTCTTCATCTATAAGATGGAGATAGTAATAACCTTACTAGCTCCAAAGTTGCCATGGCTCGAAGGGCACCAAAAACTGAAAAGGACAAATAAAACATCAGAAACACCTCCAGGCCCATTTCTCAGAACCAAGGTAAAAGGGGAATTAAAAAAAAAGAGGAAGGAAGTCCTTCTCCTCTTACCTCTTCAGTTCATGATGCCCATCTGTGGGTGAACTCTGATATTCACCCTCTGAAAACAGTAGAAAGAAGCAAAAGCCAGAAAAGCAAGGGGCAGGAGTGGGGTAGGGGTATCCTAGATAGATGCTAGACATGGGGGCATGATGGAAAAGCCAAAGAAATACAAAATGAGCACAATAAAGTACAAAGAAGTGTAGCTGGGTGGGAAATGATGAGATATCTGAGGAGATATCAGTTATGTTCCTTTTCCTTAAATGGAGGCGTCTAAGGTTTTACTCTCTAAACAAAGGGCAGAGGGTACTGAGGAGGTGTGAGCAATAAAGCTGATTGGATCTTGCAAAATTATGAGATTTCCCAATGAGTCCAAAATGAATTCAGTGAAGTAGGAAAGGAAGAGATATACTCTGGACCTTTGTGGTACTTGTCTAACTATCTTAATTTTTTTTCTATTATATCTTTTAACGCACATTGCTTTGCATTTTTTATTCATTTTGTCTTTATGTTTGGTCTTTCCAACTTTACTTTAAGCCTATTGACTTGTAATTCATTCCAGATACCATTTATTATGCTTCTTTGAATCCCCAGTGTCTAGTACAGCACCTCCAACACATAGGCTTTAAATAAGCTTGTTTTTGACAACAGTGATGAGAATGATGATACATAGCCCCTTGGTACTGATATTTGGTAGGAACCAGATTATGCCTGGGTAGTCAGAGCCCCAGGGGTAGATTCAAAGGCAGCCCACCTCAATATAACCCAATATGACACAATGAGAAGGCATAATCAATCAATGAGATGCCATGTGAAATAAAAGGTCAATAGATGATTTTTACATCAATTCATTATCAAAATTTACCTTATGGGAAGGAACTTTGCAATTCAAAATACAAGGATTCTGGCATAAGGAATGCCAACAAACAATGGAATCTCTCTTCACAAACTGAGAGCTTTCTGGAACACTTCCTTATAGCACTCAGTTGAGTCCCTTTTGGATCCTATCCAAAGGATAGTAGTGAAGGGCTACATTACAAGACTGTTTCATCTGTAGCAAAGCCCTGCTTCTAGACCCCAAGGACATCATTATGACATGACTCCAGTATTCCCTGATGCCAAAAACATCACTAAGGAATAATTTATTTCAAAATCTTCAAAGTCAAACTAGAGTGTGAAAATGATGCTTGCAGTCCTTAGTTCAATAGGGTTGTCAATTATTTCTCCAATCTGTGCAAATATCAGCATGATTCTCAAACAAGACAGTACAGATTTTGAAAATGGACAGAGGGGATAAAGTGCTAATTGCTGAGACTCCCCAAGAAGTCTTCCTGCCAGTTATTTTGAAAATTCTAGATTGCCTGGATTCCTGAGACATGTTTTGCATTATCCATCACTGGACATCACTTCAGTTTTACATGCAACTCTGCAATTAATTTACAATTGTATATACTTTTCCCTTGATAGTAGAAAAGGGGTTTTTCACAGAGTATAATGGATGGTTAGTCTCTGAACTCCCATGATCAGCAGCCACTATTTTTTACATTTTTGTTACAAGCTTTTCCTCCACTTAGGCTTAATTTTCTGTCAAAATTGTTATGATATTCATAAAACAGAAGGCCAACTAAGGACTTCCAAATTGTCCTGTCAATTTTAAGGAGTTGTTCTTTGTTTTGTTTTGTTTTTCACTAAAGTCTAAATGAAACCATCAATTATTTTCTTTTCCTACTTGGAAATAAATCTTCCATGTATAAGCACAATCCTTAACCTATAGTTTCTTTTTATTTCATTACCATGATCAATGTAGGTCTCTGATGTCATTTATTAAGGTACAAGTTTATATATATATATATATATATATATATATATATATATGCAATACACAACTGAAATGACTGAATAACAATTCCTATGTCATTTATCCATTTTCTTTAGTTAAGGCAAATTTATTACATATGTATCTATTATAGGTATATAAGGAATAAATTAATGACACTCACACAGGGGGGATATGATCCAGATTTAGAAGATTAAACCAAATGATTAAAAAGAAAGTTGTTCTCCTTTGTCTAACAGTATTTTAGGAGTTTCCAACCAACCACACATGTCGGCTCTCACCCATAACACCTACTACTGGCAGGGGGGAGAGGTGTTGAAGCTGGTGGATTACTTGAGCTGGGAAGTTTTAAGCTGCTTTAGTTATGAAGTCTAGCATCAATGTGGTGAGCTCCCAGGGGCTGGGAACCACCAGGATGCCTAAGGACTCACAACATGATCAGAAAGGGAGCAGATCAAAGTTTCCATGCTAATCATTGGTAGGAGTGAGCTATGAGTGGCCACTGTACTTCCAGCCTAGGCAAGATTTACCCAGTCTAGCTCTGGCCTGAAGTTGAGGCGGCTGACGGGGAGTTGCAGTCCAAGTCCTCTGGCAACTCTTAAAGGCGCCACGCCTGCTGCAATGCAACTGACCGTGAAAGCACTCCAGGGCCGGCAATGCATCCTCCAGATGAGGTTCGCCTTTCAGACTATAGCCTTGGGCCAAACTCCAAGATCAACCTAGCGATCAAGCTTCCTGATGAGGGGACTGCTCGACACCTGCTCTCAAAGCCTCAGGCCCAGTCTCAGTCACTCTCCACCTGGTTGCTGGTCTCTCAGATCTTGGCCAGACACTTCAGCAGAGCTGATGCCAGGAGAGTTCTAGAACAGCTACAGAAGGACTATGATTGGAGTCTATGCCTCATGAGCTAGGATGATATTGAATGTCTGGCTACCCATAAGCTCAATTGTACTGTGCCTGAGCCTGTGGAAGTTGGCTTCCTGGACTAACTCCCTCCATCCCTCTCCCTGGAAAACAAAACAAAACAAAACAACACTAGGCTTGGATGGAGTAATGGGGGTTGGTTTTCTGGCTGAAAGCTGACCCTCCGTCCCTGCTACCTCCATCCACCCCCTACTAGGCATGGAAGGAAGAAAGGATAAGGGGAGTAGTATTAGACAAGAGAGCTGGCTTTTGTGGTGCAGAGTGGGATGGTGGTCAGGGACTGGCTACTATGACACCTTCCTCTCCCCAGTTTTTTCCCTGGGATATGACTACTGACCTTATGATGTCACCATCAGACTCCTCATTCCAGGCATCCTTGGCCCCTTGCCCCCAGGACTGCTTCTTTGAACACCGAATCATGGGCTTTTTTCTCCAAGTATAACCCTGTTCCCAACATGAACAAAACCTACCTGCAAAAGGGCAGCCTTACAGAGGGATCAGAAAGCCTTTGAGGAAGGGAAACCTATTTAGCCATCCCCTATCCTTGTCTGAAGGTGGGGCCCTTCCTGTATAACTCTTTTCTCACTCCCACTACTGTACAAAAGGGGTCAGTGCTTGGGTGATGGGACTCTGGTGAAGCCACTGTGAGGCCTCACCTTGTGGGTGTTCCTCAGCAGCTTCCTAACTCAAAGAAAATCTACCCTAGACCTATGAGGCAGCGGTGGAGAGCAGTTATCTTTAGGGAAGGGAAGTGGGTGAAGGAGACCTCAGGGCCTCTCCTACTAGGGAGAGAGAGCCTAGCTTTTCAAACTTTTGCTTCCAGTTAATTCAATTAAACCTTTATTATGCACCTCTAAAAAAAAAAAAAGATTTACCCAGTTTCAAAAACAAACAACAAAGAAACAGTTTTCCTCCATGATGATAATGGCAAATGTTTGCACAGTATATGGAAAAATGGAGGTTTCTGTTTCTTAGCCTCCTGTTTGACCATATGAAGAAGGACTGGGTACAATCTATGATTCTAAGAAATGAGGAGGGGCAGCTAGGTGGCACAGTGGTGGAGCACCGGCCCTGAAGTCAGGAGGACCTGAGTTCAAATCCAGCCTCAGACATAATACTTAGCAGCTGTGTGACTCTGGGCAAGTCACTTAACCCCAATTGCCTCACCCCAAAAAAAAAAGTAAGAAATGAGGACCCCTCTTTGGGAGCAAGATCCTAAGCCATACTCATCCTCTTCTAAGCTTAGTCTTAGTTTGAGACATTCCCTAAGTGTAAAAACTGTGCAAAAAAATTTGCAAGCAGAGCCAGTTCTAAAGGTAAGCAAGGCAGGCTATTGCTCAGGGTTCAAAATGTAGGGAGCAGAATGACGGACTTTAAAAAAATATAACTTTTAACAAATGTTCACATTTTTAGCCACACAGTTCTGCTTTCCAAGGCACGTATTTATTTTGTGATTATTAAAATCATATATATGCACTACAATAAAGTCTCAAAGCCTCTTGTGGAACATGGCGGGGGGATAGGGGTACAATTTTCAAATGTAGGAGAAGGTGTCTATTTGTCAAACCTTGCCCAGGCTGTATCAATGCCTTAACTCTGCTCTAGAAACAACTACTCTCTTTCCCTGGAAATGTGAAAGCAGTACAAGCTACCAAAACGGACCACTGGGAAATTTTTCACTTTTCCTCTAACATAGCTTAGCCCTGCACTGAATAAAAGTTAATACCTACTCTTAAGTTATACTTGAAATGAAGTATGAGGGCCTAAATAGCATACAAAGGTAGAAGGACAAGAATATGGACACAGTATCTAGAACGTTTTTGATAGAAAATAAATAATATTCAATAAATATGTTTCAACCCCCTGAATTCCTATGTTGAAAATAAAATTGTCAACCTTTGCAAAATTCCAATGCTGTTGCAAGGAATTTGCTTCAAATTAGGTATGTTTCAAATAGAGCTGTGCCTCTTTCATTTTGAAACATAGGCTTTGTTTTATCTTTCATTGTTTTTCTATATTGCACTTCTGTAAAAGATCAGGATGGAATTTCTATCGCAATATATACACATAAGCATTTGTTTCTACACGGCTATCAGAATTCAACTCTACTGCCTCCCTAGGTTTCAGTTTCTTCACCTGTAAAATGAAAGAGATCAAACTAATGGACCTCTAAAGTCCCTCCTAACTCAATATCTATGATCTTAAGAGTCATTCCATGTGCACGGATCCCAAAATATTACATTTAGAACTGGAATAAATCTTAAAGATCATTTGGTCCAATATATTCATTTTATAACTGATGAAATTGAAGTCTAGAAAGCCAAAGTGATTTTCTCAATGTCACACAGCTTTATATTAGCATAGCCAGGATTCAAATCTAGGTTTTCTGACTCCAAATCAAACATTTTTTTTTCCAGTGAACCATGAAGCCTCAGGTGGGCAGAAGACATGTTATACGTCTATATCCTTTCCTTCCCTCCCAAACCATGTGACCACACAGCTAGTAAGTGTCAAAAACAGAATTCAAACTCAGGTCACAAATAACTAGTCTTCTCTCCACTATGTGACCCTACTTTTAACCTTGTTGGTTAAAATTACAGCATCTTTTTGTTTTCCACAAAGGTCCAACACAGCCTGTGACATAGTTGTACCCAATGCAATGATGAGTGCCTTGTATTCTTTTTTTCTGCCTGAAGTTTTTGCTATATTTAAAACTTAGCCAGTCTGACACAATCTGTTTGGAGGAGGACCATGGGTTCCACTTAGCCTTTTTACTTTAGGAGAAAAGAATTTCCCCCTTCACAATAAATGAAAGTAGCCAGAGGTGTGCTGAAACCAGTTCAAACCAAAGAGCTGATTATTAATTTTTCAGTGTGAGCACTTATACCTTGAGAATTGGTAAATTCTAAAAACTAAGTCTTGATTTGTTGTTTTTTTTAATTGTGTAGATCTATAGATTGCCAAAGTGAGTGATACCGCCCCCTGGAGGGATGCTGGAATGATCCAGAGGGCAGTAATGGTTTGAAATGATGCAAATTAAAAATAAATAAATAAATGTTAAAGGGTTAAAGAAAGTAGATTTCTAGGGGAGCATGGAGTAATTTTTTAAAGGGGGATAGGTCAAATAACTTTGGGAACCTCTGGTGGACTTTAAAAAGTGATGGAGAAAATGTTAATAATGCAGATTAAATTTAAAAGTGTGTTCTGTATGTTTTTTTCTCCCCAGAGAGCTATTAATTAAACATTTACCAGCAGCATACCTCTGAGAGTTAGCAAAAGCCAAAATCTTTACCAGATGATAAAAGAGTCTAGGATAAGAAAATTTTAGAAAAACCCAAAGCCATTTCTAAAGCTGAAGTCCAAGTCATGCATTGGACCTGAAGCTTTTATTGATTTATAATCCAACTAAGGAGTCCTCTCCAATGGGGAAATGCTGCTCATAAATTCCAAGTTCATTTCAAACAAGTTTCAGAGGAAGTCATATAATATACATATCATTTTAAAAGACTTAATAATTATCTGGACAATCCATTTTGTAATTTTTTTTTTACCTCAAACACTACATGTAATGACAATGTAGACAAATACTTGTGGGGAGGCAGTCAGAAAAGTATTCAACCAGAATTTCACTGGTAGAGGCTTTTTTGAAGGTTGAAATTCATGCCAAAGGGCTATGAAGTTACCATGATTAGAATAAAGATGATTAGAATAAGGTTCAATTCCCACAGGTCTCTAAACTCATCACTTGAAAAGTACAGCATCAATATTGTTCCAAAAATATTTAGTTTAACTTCCAACATGCTTCAAAACCCCAAATTAAAGAGAATATAAGATGAACTGCACTGTGGCCTCACATTAAGCCAACTTCTCCCCACCCCTACCTCTCCCTAGACCCCTCCCCAAGCAGTGTTGGAAATTTTAAACTTTAAACACTTTAGGTACTTTCTATATTCATAGCAAATTGCCAAATCCCCTTGGGTTAGACTGGATATAATTTTCAAATTAAAATTTACATATAAAGCTAGTTGAGGGCAATAGTCCCTCTAGAGACATTCTTTTGTGTGTTTTTAATTCTAGAACCATAAATAGATTGGTAATGGAGCTCTTTACCTCTGAGTGTGCTCAGTCACCAATCCTCAGGGCATGTGCAGATATTCCTGATATTTCCTGCTTAGTGCTTATTCAATGTGGAAAGGAGGTGGGGATGGGAAGAGGAAACTGGTTTATAGCCATGTGTGACTAAGGGACTTATGATGACAACTTTTTTTGTTCTTTTGTTTTTCAGTTGGCTATAGGAACAGAAGACCTGATCATTCAGGGGTTGCTGAGCCAGAACTCAGTGGGGATCTGTAAGGAGAAATTTGCTTCTTCCTCACTCTCCTTTGCAGCTGTGAGTGACAAAGGACGACTCTAGCTGCATCCCTAAAGCTGGGTAGAGAAAGGGTGGATGCCCTTGACTCCCACCCAACCAATGACAGCTGTGAATACATAGCCACCTCTGTATCTTTTGTATTTTCTTGCCTTACCAAGTAACCTAGAAACAGTCTGGAGTTAGGTGTGTCCAGGCAATGACCTTGTAAGTTCGGAAGATCAAGAAGTCTCATCAGCAACTGGAGGTGAATGGTGTCAGTAACTACAGTGCTCACTGGAGCAGTAGTGACTAGCAGCAATATAAATACCTGAATTAGGAGCAGAAAAAAATGTCTTCTAAGAATAGCAGCAACGTCAGGTGCCATGATGTCCTGTAGCACAGAAAAGCATCAGCTGTGGACTTGAGTAAGACACTGACTCTTGGAAACCAAGAATATGCATAAGAACATGCAGACTGTTCAAAGAGAGAAAAGACTTCTAGCATAAGGCTAGTGTTACCCCTTAGCCACATGAATTCTCCAAATGGGTACTTCACTACCCTTGAACTTTTAAGACCGAAGTGACTCTCTCCATGGATGTTGTGCATATTTGTAACAGAGTGCAGCCCACATTTTGGAGATAACGTTTTATACCAAATGTTCTTATTATACCTTCTCTAAAAGAGAAACTGCCCACTAGCATGGGGAGCACATTAGAGGGGTCTTGTGCTAGGAAAATTATCATAGGATTACTCTTAAAATAGGAGAGTAGTAGCAGTATCTCTCTGGGGACACAGCCTAACTGTGAGGGCAACTGAAGGCCAATGAACTCAGAGAGAGAGGTTGCTATAAATTCGTAGATTGTTAGAGTTGAAAAGATCATCTAGCCTATTTTCCTTGATTTACAGATGCAGTCCATTGACATAAAGTGATTCACCCAAGGTCACACAAGTAGTGAAGAATGCCAAAGATGTTAGCTTGGTTGATATCTGAATTCATTTCAAATTCTAACATGATATGATCCTAAAAGTTAGATCTTTAGTAACTGTTCTTCTCCATTAATAAATATTCTGTTATCACATAGTCAGTATCTAATCTTGGTGAGCTGCCTTGGCACTGCATTTGAAACCTCCATATCTGATGATCTCCACCCAAGCCATCCTTTAACATAAAGCCACTGGCTGTTCAAATAAGTCCATGCAGCCAGCTTTTAACATCTCAAGGCTAGCCAATTCTTTTTTTTATTTTTTATTTATTTATTTATTTTTGGTGAGGCAATCGGGGTTAAGTGACTTGCCCAGGGTCACACAGTTAGTAAGTGTCATGTGTCTGAGGTCACATTTGAACTCAGGTCCTCTTGACTCCAAGGCCAGAGCTCTATCTACTGCCACCTAGCTGCCCCGAGGCTAGTCAATTCTCAGATTTTCAGTGTGATGATTTACACTTCTGAAATTAGCGGATGCTACAAATCAGGGCTTGTGTATTGCTTTGTTGATTATCTAGGCATTTTTTGGGGGGGGTGATGTGGAGGAGACTGGGCAGAGTCATTTGTTAAACATTAACCAGCATGCCACTGAGTACATAGTATTAGTTCCTGGCTAGCCTTACCTTTTGGCAGAGGGAGATAGTGGGGTCCAGAAAACTTCCTTTCTTTCTCCAAAAATCTTCCACTTGCTCTGAAATTCTTTCCAGAATGGATAGAACTTTTCATTTATTAAGACCTGTTCTGCCAGGATTGTGCCAGTCATTGTTCTAAACTCTGGAAATACAAAGAAATGCAATAACAGTCCCTGCCCTCAAGCAGCCCACAGTTGAAGGGTAAAGACAACAAGCAAATAATTATATTTGAAACTATGTCCAAAACAACTATGTCTTCACTGGGTTATTGTAAGGATAATGTGCTTCAGAAGACTCAAAGTATTGTATACATGTTAGCCTTTATTATTATTACACACATGCATAACTAATTGAATTAAATCCAATTAAATATAAAAACATGTGTGTGTGTGTGTGTGCGTGAGAGAGAGAGAGAGAGAGAGAGAGAGAGAAGAGAGAGATCAAGGCATAACATATATAATATAGGCCTTCAACGTGTGGCATTGTGAATTAACAGTATTATACGACAGTCCAAATCTTTCCACATCCCTTACATCCATCCCCTCTTCACTATTTACACACCACCTTAGTCCAAGTCCCCATTACTTCTCTCCTTGATTACTGATTGAAGTGGTGGCTTCAGAACTGATCTCCCTGCCTCAAGTCTCTTTCCCACTCTAATCCCTCTTCAACAAAGTTGCCAAAATAATTTACCTAATTATAGCTCTGACCATGTCACTCCCCTATTCAATAAACTCAAGTGGTTCCCTATTCCCTCTAGGATAAAATATAAACTTCTGTTTGGTTTTTAAAGCCTTTAATAATCTGGTTTCACTCTACATTTCCAACCTCAGTATACATTAGTGACCTTTCCATTTTCTACAAGATAGAGAAACTCACCATCATCCCATTCCCCACACTGCACGTTGTCTTCTTCTTTGTATCTTTTGCATCGGCCTACAATAAACTCCCTCTTAATCCCCATCTTAGAGGATTCCTCACATATTTCAGCACTTAACTCAGTTACCATGTCTATACGGAGCCTTTCCTAGTCCTCCAACTGTCAGTGCCTTCATTTCCTAACTGCCTTGTATTTATTCTGCATATACTTATTTTTGTACATATTGTCTTACCTGATGAGTTCCTTGACACCAGAGCCTTTCATTTGGGAGAATACGTCTCCAGTGTATGTATGACTGGAACGCAGTAGGAGCCTAATCTTTGTGAACTGATTGGTTTACCTCATGTATAATAGTATCTGTTCTTGATTAATAAATGTTTTCGAAAGCTATCACTTCACTATAACTTTTAAATGATTTTGTATTTAATTAAACACTATACATTTGAAAAATAGATATCCAAGTATGTGGAGACATATTCATTCAGACTATAGAAGGAATGTGTGCTTATTTGTTATAGAGACATTTAATGAGATTTCTGGTGTTGTGTTTCAGCTTTCTAAGTTTGGAAACCAGGACCCCTAGGGAACTGTGACCCACAGGTTGGGAAACACTCTTCTAAGACATACTAGTGAAATATATTTATTTTATGTTTTCATTAGAATTGTTTATGATTTCATTCCCTCAAAGAGCTGGTGGCACTGCCATTTAAACATCCAAGTTAATTGAAATGAGATAGCTAGGTATGCAATAATTTCTTATGGTGATACAAAAAGCCTGAATAGGACAAATAGGAAGAGGGCCAAAGTGATCCACTTTCCTCTGAGCACCCAACTAGCTCTATAATCCCAATCACACATCTTATCAAAGTCTAAATGATTAAGTTTGGGTGAAAATAGATGAATACTGGTTTGGCTCAGAATGAGTTTTAAAACATCTCTTCTCCAATACTGAATATCTGCTATGAAACATTCATTTGGCTAGTAGGAACATTCACTAGGTTTCTTCTTTGAAACATCAATTTATCTGACATTGGATATCTTCTTTGACCCAGGTGTCCTTCTCCCTACTTTTCAGCCACATGCATACTATGAGAATAATTGCAAAAATACTAAACCAACCATCCAAAGACTCATTGCATTTGTGTGTGTGTATATATACACATACATACATATAAACACACACACATATATATATGCATATACATATATATATGCATATACATATATACATATACAAATGTGTGTATACACATACATATACATGTGTATATACACACATGCATATGTGTATCTATATATCTATATATCTCCAGATAGAAAGGCACATTTTATAGTAATAATTCTCCCAGGAACTCCCAATGGCTGAGAGCACCTGTGTGCAACAGGGAGTATAAAGAATTAAGGATTACAATTACAAACACACTGAAGAGCATATAGGTATGTATTATAGAATGACTAGGTCTACATGAACTGGGAAAATGGAAGAAATATAGGAAATAAAGGAATTAGCCTCACTCTGGATAAAGGTTTTACTTAACCCACTGTAAAATGGTAACAGAGACAAAATGTTGTTCTATAAGATAATGTAATCATGAGGCCACACTCTGTCCAGAATGGGTCCAGATGAGTCAATTGTCTCACTCAGGCCACCCCAACAGGCAACATCTTATGCTCATAAACTTCCAGCAATATTTATCCTATTTCTGATTTCTTCTTGGCTTTGAATTTTGATTTTTTTTCCATTTCAAACTATTTACTTAAAAAATCTATGCAATAAATAATACACATTGTTTTCAAAGCTACCCAATTTTTCCCTGCTTCCTTCTAAGTTTTCTTTTGTTCTCTGCTGTGCCCTCTTTATTTTTTTCTCCCTCCCTCCACATCCTGTAATAGAGAAGGCTACATATGTGAATATATATGTGTATATGACCATATAAAATATAAACATACACACACATACATGTATATGTATATGTGTATATATATATATATATATATATATATATATATATATATATATATATCTGAAAGACCGTACGATGCATATTTCTATTTATCAGTTCTTTCTCTGGAGGTAGATTGTATCTTCCTGCATAGGTCCAAGTCTTCCCATGTTGTTATTTTTTTTTTCTAAATCAACCAGCTCATCATTTCTTATGGCACAATAGTAATCCATCACAATCATATACCACAATTTGTCTAGTCATTTACCAATTGAAGGGCAGTTATCAATCTAGCCAATCTGATAGGTGTAAGATGATATCTCAAAATTGTTTTAACTTGCATTTCTCTAATCAATAACGATTTAGAGAATTTTTCATATGATTATATACAGTTTTCATTTCTTCATTGAAAAACTGCCTTTTCCTAACCTTTGACCATTTATCAATTGGGATATGATTCATATTCTTATAAATTTGACAAAGTTCTAAATTTTGATTTTCCAGAAAACAATTACCTAATGACATAATCTGATCTATGTTAATGTGTGGTGATGTATTGGGGTGGGGTGGAGAATTTCACTCTGGTGGCCATTTTTTCTCACTCTAGTAAAGTACATTTTTGTTTATATGTCCTTTGGGAGAAAATGATCATCCTTCGTAGCCTAACACCAAAGAATGACTGGTGATGGGAAATTCAAGCTGGGCATAAATGCACCATGCCAGAGTAGAGGGTAAGAGATTTTGGAGCAGGTGGGGTATTGTGGAACATCTGAAACTACATTATGCAGGCAGAAAATGTCTCCTACTTCTCGCAGTGCAGGCTTTGTGTTGGTACCCAAGGATCCTAAGGCAATATAGGCAGGCACATAGTACAAATCATACACAAATGAATTTCTATAAGCACAATTAAGCTAAAAATTCAAATGAAATTGAAAATGAGTTTAGCTACTATTCAGTTATGATGGAACCTCTAGCAATACCAGCCAAACTTAGTAGCTCTTCCTAAAATCAGAAGAGCAAAAGACTAAGAGCACTTTATATTAGACCTCTTAGAAATAGGCATACAAAAATAAAAAGAGACATAACCATCTTTTTTACCATGAATTCCACTAGAGGTCATTTTCAAAGGTTGCTCAAAAGTTATTCAAGGCTCATATTTCTCATTGTGCTTGATGTTGACAGTGTCTCAATTGAATAATCTTAAATGATATATTAAAATCTAGAATATGAAAGTTTAATTGCAGGTAATAAGACTAGCAGATCTAATAATAGAAGCAAAGCGAATAAGATATTGTTCTATTGCAATCATATTCCCCAGAAAGGATAGATACAAGTAACTTTGTTAGTTCTGAAAATAGTTCCATAAAGTATCTAATAAGTATCGATAAAATCCAGTGTAAGAAAAGGAGCAGTGATTCTTATTTCCTTCAAAGAAAGAGCCATAGGCAGCACTGTGCAATAGTCTCCTCATCACTAATAAGTAAAAAGAGAGAGATTGAAATAGAAGGAAATTCTAGCAGAGAGCCTTGGTTCTTGGAACGAGGATCCTGCTGCTCACTCTGGAGCAGGATTCTAGCTCCATCCACTAATCTCTCTGTCTCTTTCTGTCTCTCTCTCTCTCTTCCTCCTCTCTTTCTCCCTTTCCCCACCCCTCTCATTGAATGTATAGAGCAAGGATGTTATGATTCTACTTACACTTCAGCTCAGTGCCATTATAAGAACCAAGCTCTCGCCTTGAGCTTTCCTCTACACAGGGGTTTGGATTTACAAAGCAATTTTCTTGAATTCCTCTATTAGTTTGGAGGGAAGCACATCTCTGATGGTCTTGTGCTTCTGCTGCAAAATATTATTTATAATGGGGTGATAGTCCCCTCTTTTCTACCTTGCTTCACTCTGCTAGAAGCACTCACAAGAGCTGACCATCTCCATTCAGCTTCTCAACCTGCATTAAAAAAGCTGGATCCACAGCTTTTAAACTCTCAGTCTCCCGCATTCTCCTAATATCAATAAAGGGCTTGAGAAAAAAGAATCTAGCCAATGAAATTTGAGAAGTAAGTTAATTGTTTATGATATGACTAATTTACACTTTTTTATCTTTCATATGCAAACATGGCCACTCAATATCTAAAAGGGGGCATACCTTTATAGGTTATTGTCCCTGTTACAAGTCTCTTACATCCTGCAAACTGACCACTCAAAATCTGACACCTTGTAATTTCAACTAGTGACTTGGGGGGGACTCAATTAATCAGGAATCCCATAATCATTTTCCATATATAGTAGAAAATATATACCTTCATGGAAGATTTTCATTTATAAATTCACTCTCCTTATAAGCAATACTCAAAATGTTTAAGAATCTCTTTTGAATTATATTTTTTTGTTCCTGATTGTTTATGAGTGAAATACAGGGTCAGGATGCAGAGAGAAAAACTTAGTGAAACATTAATAATTGGTTTAGTTTTTATGTTTCCAAACATAAATACCTCCTGTGTGTTGTCAAATCTATTAACTATTAGGTTGATATACATGGTAGTTAATAGATTTGACTTACATACAAGAGGTATTTATGTTTGGAAACATAAAAACTAAACCAATCATTACTGTTTCACTGAATTTTTCTCTCTGCATCCTGACCCCGTATTCCACAATTATGGACAATTAGATAGAAATATATATGTACACACACACACACACACACACCCATATATATATATATATATGTATATATATATATGTATGTATGTGTATGTGTATGTGTATGTATGTATGTATGTATGTATGATACACATGGTAGGCAGCTAGGTGCCATAGTAGATAAGAGTGCTGAGCCTGGAGTCATTTTCCTGCATTCAAATCTGGCCTCAGACACTTAGGAGCTGTGCAACCCTGGGGAAGTCACTTAATCCTGTTTGCCTCAGTTTCCTCATCTGTCAAATGAGCTGGAGAAAGAAATGGCAAACCACTTCAATATCTTTGCCAAGAAAACTCAGATGGAGCCTCAATGAGCCAGATGTGACTGAAAAATGACTGAACAACTGATATACATGGTAGTCCTTTATTTATAAAAATCACACTAACTAGTAGAAAGAATGCTATATATGTAAATGGTAGACCTAAACTTAAAGTTCTTAGAATAATGGCTATGGCACTGAGAGTAAATAAACAAGGATATGAAAAGAGGAAAGGGCCTGATGTCTTGGATCTGATCCCAGGACACTTTAAGAGCAAAATAATAGGAACAACAACAACAATTTACTGGTTATATAGGTTTAAGTAAATTACTTAAATTCTTAGGACCTTAATTTTCTCATCTAAATATTAAGATAGTTGAATGATGTCCCTTCTAGGTATAAATCCTACGATTCTTTATTGGGCTGTGGTAGAAAATGATATATTCCTTTTCTGTGTATATGGTCCCTTGTTTGGTATCTGCTTCTCTTGTTTTTCTTTTTCTTTTTGATCCAGACTTACTATTTCACACATGTAGGGAACTTCTAACAATGGAGATCAAAAACTATACTGCATCCTATGATCTCAGGGAGCTGCCTCATATCAGAGAGTCAGTATGTGTCAGAGGCAAGATTTGAAGTTAGGTCTTCCTTACTCTGAAGTTGGCTATCTGTCTATTTCTTGGTTAATTAGTTAGCTAAGGTTCTTATGAATTTGTGGGTTCAGGAATCGTTTTATAATCACCCCAAATCATTCCATAAAAGACTAAACCAATACATCCTTAAGGAGATATCATGGTCCTCAATGAGATGTTACTAAACATGAGCCTGTAGATATCTGGCTCTTTTTGTTAGATTGTCATTGGATATGCCTACATCCTCCATAGCAAGATTGAATCAAAGTTATAAACCAGGGCACACCAGTCTGTAAACTTATTAAGTTGATCAAGAAAGTTTCCTGATCAATCCTTTACAATATGTTTATCTTTATTTTGCTCACAGAATCTGATACAGTAATCAATTAATTTGTTGAACTTTATCTCATACTTTACCAAGAAAACTGGGATCTTTTTGTCATGAGCTTCCTTTTCTCTTTGGTTTTACACTTCAAATGCCCTCAACATAATTTTCTCCTTTGTCTTCTCTTTTCTCCTTTGTCTCCTTGATGTCTTTGAGGAAGTGGGCCTTCTTTCCTCTATTTGTGCCTCAATTCCATTCCTTCACATAGTCTCCAGGAGCTTGACATTTTGATCAGCTCCTTTCTCTTTTTAATCTTCAATCTCTCTTTAACCATTCTCTTTCTTATGTATGTCTGCAAACATCATCAGCTTTCTCCCATAAACACAAAACAAAACAAAATCTTTACTTGACTCTATATTAAATTTTTTTTAAAAAATTATTTACCTATATCACTCTTTCCTTTTCTGCTAAACTCTTGTTACTAAATTTTGCTCCCATTATTAGTATTAATTTCAATATATACTTTCTTTACCGGAATCTTTTTTGGCTTCTAATTTGTTCTAAAAGAGTTACTTTTAGATAAAACTAGGTAATATAATTCACAGACCAACTTAGCTGTAACACAACATATCACATGAATGTGAGTAAATGAGTAAGAACACCACTATCAAACACTCCCAACTCTTCCCTTTAAATACTTCGTGTATCATATATGACAGGTGAGCGCCAGACATCTAGAACAAGTGGGTTACAGTGTCAAGAGAATATTAAGTATTAATAAATCTGAGATTACTTTTTTAAAATAATATTTTCTTCCCCAATGGATCATCTTGTATGCCTCACTTTGGAGACTACTGAAATAGATGACACATAAGATCCCTTCTTGCTCAAAATCTATTGCTCAATGAATGAATAAATGAATTTCTTTCAAAACACAGGGCAAAAACCAAGTCATATTTTGATTGGTAGTCATCATCATCTTCATAATATCTGATATTGGTACATTGTTTCTGGATATTTTCCTTTCAAAAATAATATTATTATAAATTCACAAGGAAGATTTATGATTTCCTTAGATAGTAGGATTACTAGTAAGTGACTTTCTTTTGCTAATGTAGATTGAAAACTAAACTCTGGGATTTAGAATATATATCACATGAGAAATATAGAGGTTAAGTGACTTGTTCAGAGTCATTCAGGTAAGAATAGTGAAGGATAAAATTTGAACTCATGGCTTACTGACTCCTAGCACAGTACTTTATCAACTATACCAATCTACCTTTTAATCATTATAATTTAGCTATCAAGAAATAGAAATATTCAATACAAAAACTCCCCCAAAAAGACTATACATGGAATAACTTTTTTCCTTAAAGCATCTTCACATACCTTAATCTTTCAACATTTTTCTAAAGTAAGAATTCTTTGTTTGCAAGTCTTGATCCTTACTAATTGACACTGTGTTTAGAAGAATAACCTACAGCATTTATAATAATTAGAAGGAAAAGGGAGGGGATAAAACAAATAGCTACAGTAAGGCCATTACAATATATCTATTCAGTTATTCCCATTTGACCAAATATTTACATTGTTTAATGTGAGTGATATTCATTTAATCATGACATGCTAAGAGATTAAACCCGCTTTCTGTATAATGGTCCATTTTATCCATTATCTTAAATGATGGTTTCTTGAAAGCTGACAGAGCAGTCAGTTCCACCTTCCAGGCCTAGATTCAAGGAATAAAAAGTGACTTCATCCTAATTAGTATTAATTTCTTAATACAAATACAAATAGAACATACAATATCCATCTCTAATGAGTCTAAAGTTCTTAGAATAAGGGCTATGGCACTGAGAGTAAATAAACAAGGATATGAAAAGAGGAAAGGGCCTGATGTCTTGGATCTGATCCCAGGACACTTTAAGAGCAAAATAATAGGAACAACAACAACAAAAACAAGCAAACAAAAAACTTCTAAACAGATATCTGATGATCAGAAGGATTATTTTCGTAGAGCCTGGGCTATTATTAATCCCATCATTACTAATGCTTTCGTCCATGACAAACAGCTTTTCCAACAGTTTCACATGAGCTACCCACACACTAAACCAAATTAAGAATGCTCTTATATCTAACAGGCCAGAACCTATTCAATCCAATTGAATTCAACATTTCTTTTTAATGCATCTGCTTTGTACAAGTATCCAGGCTGGGCATTGGGGATATATATATATATTTGTTTTTGGTTCTTTTAGGCGATTGAGGTTAAGGGACTTGCCAAGGGTCACACAGCTAATAAGTGTCAAGTGTTTGGTCTGAGGCTGGATTTGAACTCAGATCCTCCTGACTTCAGGGCCGGTGCTCTATCCACTGCGCCACCTAGCTGCCCCCATTGGGGATATATATTGACAAATATGGCATAGATGCTGCTCTCAAAAATTTCATCTAATGGGAGTCAGGTAAAGGTTTAAAAATAATGATGATACGAGAGAGTGTGATATTTATAAAAGAAAGGGACAGACAAGGTCAGGGCTAGTGGGGGAAGCATTTATATAATATAATATTAAATACTAGGATAAATTTAAGGAGTGAAATATCACTTTTTTTTAGTGGCAGGGGGAGGTAGTATAGGAAAGTAGGGGAGGATGAATACATCAAGTAACACTGTCACTCTAACAAGCATATTTGATAGTGTATTAACTCTTAAAAAGTCTCCAGTAAATTAGTATCATGTTGTCTCACAGAACATTTACTACCAGCAACAGTTAATATACCTCTCAGTCTGCCTGCTTGATATCTGTAGGACAGCTTGCTTACCTGAAACTGACTTATGATGACCCTATGAAAAATAATCTTCTAATGATAAAGACCATGCAAATGGGAGTTGACACCTAAAGACTGGTCTCTCTAGCTTGGAGATGCTGTTAATTAAAGTAGATTGCTAAAATCTAATCTTAACCCAAAACCTCATATGCATAGTTCCAACACTAAAAAAAAAGGTGGTAATTAAAACAAAATTGGAAAGAGTTAGCAGAGTTGTGGTGACAGACAAATATTTATTAGGTATGTGGCTTGGGTAAGTCACTTCACCACCAGCCTCTTCCCAGCTGCTTAATTCATATGTAAAATGATGTTATGTATGAATGTATGTATATATGTATACATGTATGTATGTATGCATGTGTATATATATACATATGTATGCATGCATGTATATATGTATATGTCTGTTTCTCAGGTTTGTTGTGAGGAGTATATTAGAAACTGATAAAAAACACTTCAAAAACGATATAGTAGCACAGCCAGTATAGTATGATGGAATGAATGCTGAACTTGGAATCTGTAGTTGCATAAGTTAAAATCCCATCGCTGGCAGATATTAGTGTTATGGGGAAGTCAATTCACCATTCTGTCTTAGTTTTTTCATCTGTAAAAAGGAGATAACAATATCTGTAGTTCTTAACTCAGAGAGTTGTTGAGAGGATCAAGTGAGATTATAAACAGAAAGCATTTTCAAATCTTAAAGCACTATATAAATATCATTTTATTATTGAAAATAGAACACAAAATTGGGTTTTCATTAGGCTAAGAAGGTGTAATTTTATAAAAATTTAGAAGAATGGAAAAAGTTACCATTGCAGTATTATGCTTTTTTTTTTCCTATTAGGGCAGTATTACCGGGCAATTAATTTGAACTACTTGTTCAAGCTGATTGTAGATATAGAAGACAGATTAAATATGCTCTACTTAGGGGACAGCTATGTGACCCAGTGAATAGAGCTCTGGCCTTGGAGTCAGGAGGACCTGAGTTCAAATCCAGCCTCAGACACTTAACACTTACTAGCTATGTGACCCTGGGCAAGTCACTTAACCCCAATTGCCTCACCAAAAAGCAAACAAAACAAAACAAAACAAAAAATAAATATGCTCTACTTGAACAAATAAAGGAGAACTAGTGATATTAAGTGAAGATGGAGATAAATAGATTTTGGTTCATAAGAAGGAAAAGTTCTCTAAATTTTCCTAAAGCGAAATGGGTGATTTCACGAATCAGTGGGTTCTTTATCAAGAAAGCACTTCAAGCAAGGCTGGATAATTATTCATTGGGTATGTCATTGTAATGTTTCTAGCTCAGCTATGGGTTGGACCAGACGACCTGTCTGGAAAATGGTAGTTAGGTAGTACAGTACATAGAGAAATGGACATCCTGGAGTCAGGAAGATTTGAATTCAAATTCTGCCTGAGACACTGACTTTGGGTAAACTACTTAACCTCAGACTAAGTTTTCTCATCTGCAAAATAGTCATAATAATAGCACCAACTTCACATGGATGATTTGAGGATCAAATGACATCATTTAAATTGCTTTGGAAACCTTAATCTACTATATAAATGCTAGCTTTTATTATTTATTATTATCATAACTGGAGGTCCCTTACTGATTGATATGAGTGAACATCTGTGATCAAATGAGATAACATATGTAAAGTGCCTATCACAGCTCCCGAAACATAGTAGATGCTTGATAAATACTTGTTTCTTTCCTTCCTTCCTCTTTCTTTCCTTCCTATGACCTTACAGACTTTGATAATCAAAACTTGGTACTCAATTTTCATTAAAATTGCTTTCTTTAAGATTCTTGTTACTGGAAATGCATTGTTCCTCCTTTTGCAGAAGAATAGGACTCTTGTTTGCCTATGAGTGATATTTCATTATAGAGATAAATAGAGACTCCATTCCATGTGAGAATATTTCACTCCAGTCATGATTTTCCTTTTCCTCTCCTCTTTTTTGACCCTTTGAACTAATTGTCATTTCAAATTTTCCTCTCTAGTAGCATTGAGAAACTCTGAGATTTCATAAGCATCTGAACTGGCTCTACTGGCCTCTAACTAACTTTGTATAAGTTATGCCTTGAGGCCTCAGGCAGAAAGGTCGTGTTGCTACATGAAATGATGCTCTCAGTAGTTATGGAAATGGCAACTCCTAGCTCAGAAATTCAATGATTCAATCCTTCTGAGGTCTCTCAACACTTAGCATTGCTGAAATTTGAAGAACAGCTACCCAAGGTCTTTTTCTCCCCTTGCTGGATGTAATTATACTTACAAATGCCCACATACTACACCCAGGAGCTAAAGAAAATCAAGAAGAAAGCCTAAAGGAAATCATCACAACTGGGCCTCTGTTTTCTTTCATATTTTGAAAGATATCTATAAAGATTTAAGTAGCTGATGGTGGAGGGTGGGGAGGAAGGAAAGACATTTGAGTCTATGCTCATGAATATGAGAACAAGGGAGAAATGGCTCTGGCTGAATGAGCTGGGAGGGAGTTAGAGTTGTTAATGGAGGTAGAGATAATGAACTCATGGAGAGCACATATTTTAGTAGCCTTGCTTCAAAGCCCATTTCCAGAGGGCACACATGCATTTAAGGGGAGACTAGCTATCTTTTCAGTTCTTACCTTCTGAACAAGGCTTCCTCTTTCCTCCAAAACTGTGGTCAGGATTAGAGAACAAAACCAAAACGTTCTATACTTTGAATCCAAATCGAGCTGAAAATCAGCCTGAGGATTTCCACCAGCATGTAGCACAGGCATATATCTGTTTTTTTCTGGAGCAATTCTTTTCTCTGACTCTGAACTATGATATTTAGTGATGAGAGAGGTTCAAGGCATACAGAGCATAGTACCACTTGAACACTGTCTCAATGTAGACATGCTCATATTTCTCATTAATTGAAAATCATCTCTACCCTCAGGAATGTGGCTGGCTCCCAACAGCCCATTGTTGTGTCTCAGGAACTGGCTGAACCCAGTTTTACAGGTAAAACAGACTCATTTGCAAGCAAGATGTCCAAATTTGAAAAAGAAACTGGCTCATTCCTACACAAAAGGTTAAAGACATATGGCCTCAATATCTTTTCATGTTCTGTTGACAATAAAGCTTTTTCTTCCTTTGAAAAGAAAATATCAAACACAAGTTAGGAAACTTGCCAGTCCTGCCTTAGTTAATTGGGATGAAATTTATTCCTAATATTTGTTCTCTTATAATTTAATAGCATTCTAACAATATCCAACTTCCTTTTAGTGTTTTGCATCAAAGTATAATAAACAGAGAAGGTAAAGGGGCTTTTAGCAAGGGATAAAAACTTTATGTGCATAAAGTCACTAGTTAAATGCTTGTAGATACTTATTTAGCTGTTTTTCTTCATTAAATATGAATTATAGCTCTTTAAATGCTGATTTGGAAATCAGAAAGGTTTAGTTTTACTCTGCTGCTTTATATCCACAGGCAACATAAATCCATTTAAAAGCTGATTTAAGAATGCAAGTTGGAGAAGCAAATTGCTGGTGATTTGATCCCATGAATTTGTGCATGCTCTATAATCAGAATCAGGTTGTACTGAGCAAGAAAATACTTTATTTGAATGTGCTTGGAAAAGATAATTATCTCTTAAGAGGAATAAAATGGGTAGTTGTGGGTTCAGGGCCTGTGTGCAAAGTCAAACTCACATAGAATAAAGTAGTGACCTATAATGAAAGGAGGGCATTCAGCATTAATCATTTACATTTCATGAGAAGGGAGCTTTAAAAAAATATCCATAAATTGGCTTTCTGCATGGAAAATATTGATAGCAAACGTAATTGAAGATCCCAGTTTCGAAAGTAATGTTCATTTACAGTCTGCCTAATCCTGATTGTAAACCTCTGTGTCCTACTAATACAATTATTCTGCCACATTAAACTTAAAGGGCAGAATCTCTTTATCATTCATGACATGTCCATGGCATCCTACTGAGGCTGTTTTTAGATTTTTCTAGCTCTTTGGGAAAGGTATGAAACCAAGCTATCATTGTCCCATTTTTCACAAGTCAAAGTTAAGATATTTCATATGTCAATCACTTCATTTACAGACTAACCAACAATAACACAGAATCCAATCTGACATCTAGAGTTGATAAAACTGAAATGTATTGTACTGTATTGACAGTAGTATTTTAAACACTTCCTCACTCTCAGTAGAATGACATAAACTGATTTATTTTCCATTTGCCTGCAAAAGGAAAATTGACTTCTCAGGCACAATATACTAACAAGCAATAACTCTCTCTTGCTACATGTCAAATGTCACATGAAATGGTACTCCACGAAAAAAAAAAGAGAGAGAGAGAGAGAGAAAATTCAATCTGGAGACCTTTGTTTATTTATGCAAAACTTTCACTCTATCTGGCTAAAGGTAGAGTCCCTTACTAAAGTATTTTATTCTAGTTGTGTAACAAATGCTATACACCAGTGGAAGATTTCATGACCCTGACATTTCCAACGGTTTTGAACAAGTCTAATATAAAGAATATGTCTGACAGCAGTTTTAGGGGCTTACTCATAAGTAACCAATGTCATCCCATGAAAATGCAAATAATTTAAATTTTTCTTTATTTCAGATAGAGTCTGAGGGAAGTAGAGACTATGTCAAAAAGGATTATTTATAAGATCAGGAAATATTGAGCCTATAATAATCATAGATGCCATATGATAGTTTCCTTCAAGCATTTGAAGGACTATAACATGGAAAAGGAATTATACTTGTTCAGTCTAGTTTCAAAGGGTAAATGTGAAGAACTGGAAGAATTTAAAGGACAAATTTCACATCTTTAAAACAATATTTTTTTTTTACTGGCATCTTTAATTTCTGTGTTTCCTACATTTCCTATCATATCATTCTCCTTATCCTTTTTAAACAAATCATCCCTTATAATAAATGAGAAAAATAAGAAGGAAAAAAATCAGCAAAATAAAAATATCAAGGAAGTCTGACATTAAATGCAGTGTTCCATTTTGATGGACTCCCACTTCTTCTAAGGAGTAGATGAAAGAGTTTTCTCACATCTCTCCATTGGTGCCAAATTTGGTCATTACAGTTTCAGAACATTCAGTTTTTGAGGGGAAGGGAATAATCATTTATTAAGTACCTACTGCATGACAGGCATTATGCTAAGTAGTTTGCAAATTTGAACTCACTTGATCTTTACAACAACCCTGTGAGGTAGATGCTGTTATTATTCCTATTTTATAGTCGTGGTAACTGAGAAAACAGAGGTTAAGTGACTTGCCCAGAGTGACACAGATAGTAAGTGTCTGAAGTCAGATTTGAACTCAGGTCTTCTTTACTCCAGGCCCAGTGTTCTACACATTGAGTCACCAGCTCCCTTAATTTAAATTGTTTATTGTTGTTCTTTCTATTTTCATTATTCTAATCATGAATGTTATTTTTTTGGTTCTTCTTACTTCATTAGATGTTGCATCAGTTCATGTAAGTCTTTACATGTTTCTCTATATTTTTGTTCATTATGTCTCATAATACAGTAATATTCCATTACATGCATGTGCCACAACTTGTTTAGCCATTCCCTAACCAATGGATATCTGTTCTAGTTCCATTTCTTATTGTCATACACACACATAAACACACACACAAAATGCTGTTATAAATATTTTTGTGCTTTTGAAGCTTTAATTTTGTCATTGACCTCCTTGGCTTTTATGTCTTGCAGTGAGATCTCTGGGTCAAAGGGTATGGACATTTTAGCAATTTTACTTACGTGATTCCAAATTGCTTTCCAGAATTGTTGTACTAATTCACAGATCCAACAATAATGCATTAGGACACCTGCCTTTCCACAGTCCCTCCAACATTATCTATTCCCAACAACTATTGTAATCTTTATCAATTTTCTAGGTGCAAAGTAAACTCCCAGTTGTTTTGTTTTGTTTTGATTTGTATTTCTCTTAGTGATTTGAGGCATTCTTTCACATGGTTGTTAAAAGTCAGCAGGAATATACGCAGCATGAAAGCTTGCAGAGCCCTTTTCAGGGCTGCTCATTCATCTTTTGTGTCCAACTGTCACCTAACTCTCACCAGTAGCTACAAGAAGCTGTAGCATATGCATTAACCACCATCTAGGCAGATGAGATAAACAAAGTTGAGGGTAACTGACAGATCTCAAACTTGTAAATGAATTAGGGGTTTCTACCCCAAGTATGTGAAGACCTCCCTAGCAAAATGGGCAGATGAGAACAGCTTGTTTCAGTGGCCATGAAGGCAGTTGAAGCAAGTGGTGTGGAGCACTTAGAGCTTGGTCAGACATTAAAGACTTCATCGCATCACAGGCCATTGTCAGTCAAGCTGACTTTTATCTTGTCACTGGATTTCTATGAATCAGGAAGAGAGAATGAGGCTGATTGCTTTGTGCAACTCTGTTTCACTTAAATCCAATTCACACACAAGTCAAGATATGACCCCATGATGTCATTGGTCCTCTTCACAAATGAAGGCTGAACAACAACAAAAATCTGCAATGATGATTTATCTCTGAAATAAGGTGGTGGTGGGGGGAATTCTTAGCAATTAAATCTATACTAAAAGTAGAATGGGTAGTCTCAGGAGGTAGTATTTGCCTAGCACTGGAGGTCTTTATATGAAGTCTAGATAACTGGTTTAGTATTATTCCTCATCTACAAGTTGGTTTGGATGAGTTTTTTTCAACTTAGATATTGTATGATTCTCTTGCAATTTTTATTTTAATATAAAGAAAGCTATACTTTCAAGACCAACTACCCATAATAAGTAAACTAGGGTCAACTATTTATAGTCAGATTCATTTTATTTTGTTTTTAATCTTTTTCTTTTCTTTTTTACTAGCAGAGAAAGAAGTTCTTTATATAGAAGCATTATATAATTGCTTTTTACATCAAAGAGTTGAACTTCTATGATTCTCAGGTTCTTAGAAGTTGGACTTGCAAACTGTACATGTAAAAACAGTAGGAAGACTTATGAACCTGCTTTCATAAAAAGCCATCTGATAACCTCACATTCAAATGAATTCACATTTTTAAAATGATCTTGATATATATATATATATATATATATATAGACACACACATATAAAGATTTGCAAGGCACGAGGTATACAGAGGTGAATTCAGCAAAAGTTTTCCTTACTATTCAAAATAAACTACTTGAAAATAAGTGTTTAGGCTCTCA
Organism: Vombatus ursinus; assembly: GCF_900497805.2. Classification (NCBI taxonomy): domain Eukaryota; kingdom Metazoa; phylum Chordata; class Mammalia; order Diprotodontia; family Vombatidae; genus Vombatus; species Vombatus ursinus. The sequence continues at coordinate 28,586,628 of NW_020954585.1, forward strand.
TTCTCTTTTTTTTTCCTTTAAAATGAATTCAAAGCAATTTATCAATAGTGTCAAATCTATATTGATTAAATGACTGTCAATTGGAGATGAAGGCAACTGGTAACCAATGAAGACTATTAATACACTCTTTATGTTGGGGGGAAGGGCTAGGTTTAAGCAGTGAATTTGAAATCAGAAAACCTAGATTCAATTTCTAGCTCTATATTTTTTTCTCTCATCTTAGCAAATAACTTAACCTCTTCAAAACTAACTCAGTTTCCTCCTCTATAAAAAGATAATTGTACTAGATGATCTCTAACTTCCATTAAAATTCTAAATTTATAATCCTATAAACATTATTTAAAGTTCAAATGGTTGATGCATGATGGGTTAACAGCTCATTCGTAGAATTAATCAGTTTTTTATTTGTTTCTTAAACTACATAAGCAACTGTTTGAATGAATTAAATTGTTTTAGCTATCCTTCCCCAGATTAGTAGGCAATGTTAATGGGATGGTATAAGAAAGATTACTGAAGGACTGATTGAGGTTACTTATTGACTTTCTTTATGACCTGGAGGAAATGTGCTGATTTGAATAATGGAAGAAAGAAACTTTTTAAAAATGGTATCCCCCAAGAAATTGGGTTGCTAGGTGTTGCAATGGATATAGTGTTGGGCCTGGAATCAGTAAGACTAATTTTACTGAGTTCAAATCTGGTCTCAGATAACTACTACTGTGTGACCCTGGGCAAGTTACTTAATCCCATTTGCCTTAGTTTGCTCATCTACAAAATGAGCTAGAGAAAAAAACATGTCACTCCAGTATCTCTGTCATGAAAATTCCAAATGGGGTTGGACAGATCTGAAAAATGACTGAACAACAAAATCCACATAGGTAAAAGCAAATAGATTTTTATCAAAAGTAGAAAGGATAGTCTTAAAAGGTAGTGTTTGCCTAGCACTGAAGGTCTTTGTGTGAAGACTAGATGTCTGGCTCAAGATCACTGCTCCTGGACAAGTTGTACTGAATGAGATTCTTTCAACAATGAGATTGTAAAGAAAAGAAAATCAACAAAGGATAAAGTGGGGGGGGGGTGAAGGAATCCTTTAAAAAGTTCAATTTCACCTAGAATGTGGAATTATAACTCTGTTTGATAGGATTAGTGTTTCCCCTTTCCAAGCAATAGGAATTTGTTTTTCTTAAAATGCAACAAAGCTGTGCCTTGGACTTGTCTCCCTGGTAGGTTATGACTGAAATGATATTCAGATATGTCTGAAATCATAGCAATCATTTCTGAGTTCTTTGGCTCATGGGAATGAATCTCATTAGACATATTAAGTTTAAATTTGTGTAGTTGACTTACTCAACTGTAGTCCATCTATTTGTCCAGTAACTGAATGATGACATTAAGAATATTGAAAAATGCAATTAATTTTGAAATTCATTTCCCTTCTAGAAATGAGATACTCCCTGCCTTATGAGGCAGCCCAATCCACGTTTGCACAGCTCATCATCACCAAACCTCTTCTTTAAGCTATATCTTCCTCACCTTTAACTGATTCCCATGTGACACAATGACAAGATCCTTCATTAGCCAGGTCACTCTCAGAGAATTATAGAGCTCTAGAATTAGAAGGTATCTTGGTGGCCAACCAGATTAAAACATTAAAGAAAGGAATTCCTAATATAATGCACCACACAAGTTATCATCTTATCTCTGCTTGGCAACCTCCAAGTAACAGAAAGATACTAACCTTTTAGGCAACTTATTCCACTTTTGGACAGTATTAATGATAAGAAATGCTTCTGGATGTCAAGTACAAATTACTTTTTTGCTACCTTGACCAATTGCTCCTTCTTCTCTCCTCTGGAACCAAACAGAGCAAGTTTAACCCTTCCCTCTATGAAATTCCTTTAAATCTTTGCAATCAATGATTATCATGTCCCTCCTGATTCTTCTTTTTTCCAGGCTAAATATCCCCAATTCCTTTGACTGAGCCACGTATGGCATTGTCTTGTATCACCTACTTGGAGTGCTCTTTGGATTATCACAATTCTTTTTAAACTAAGATGACTAGAAATGAACATAGTACTCCAGATGAAATCTGTTGGGGCAAAGTAACACAGGGACCATTGAGACTATCACTACCTATTCCGGGAAGCTATAACGCTTAATGAAGACAGAGATAATATTAGCTTTTTTTAGATACCACATAGTACTGATGATCTCTATGAGATTTTACAACTAAAACTTTAAAAAAATTATTACAATTATATTAATATATACATCAATCTTAAACATAAGATAAGAATAATGTAACATAATACATAACATAAAAATCACCATAACCATAATATTAATGTGTTGGCTAGATTTGGGTTTTTTTGTTGAAAATTTCTTAAAACATGATGTCTTTGATTATATTGCTACTTATATAATTTTCAATGACATATTTTTAACGTTTTTATTTTATTCATTTCTAACTTCTACTACCTTCTCTTCCACTGAGCAATTTTAAAAATGAAAAATAATGCCCTCAGTACAAAGCTGCATAGTCCAAAAAATAAATTCACACATGGCTGTGTTCAAAAGTGTCCATGTCTTTCTATATTTTAAATTAATTACCTCACTGTTAGGAGGTGAGTTATATGTGCCATCTTCATCCTTTTTGAATTCTAGTTTAACATTGTATTGATCAGAGTTCTAAAGCCTTTTGAAAGTTTTTTCCCCTTATAATGCTATTATTGTATAGATTATATGCCCAGTTCTGCTCACTTCATTCTGTATCAGTTAATAGAAGTCTTTCCAATTTCCTTTGAAATTATCCATTTTGTCATTTCTTGTGGTAAAATAATATCCTGTTATGTTCATATACCACAATTCTTTTAACCAGTCAACAAAAGGAGAATACCACTTTTAATTTCCAATTTTTAGTTACCATGAAAGAGCTAATATAAATATTTTTCTTACATATAGATAAATTCCTTTCCTCCTTCTTTGATTTCATTTGGCTATAAGACAATAGTGGCATAATTGCAACAAAGGGCATGCACATTTTGGTAATTTAGGAAGCCTAGTTCCAAATCACTTTCCAGAATCACCGGACCAGTTCAGAGCTGCACTAACAGTATGAGTAAATGTGCCTTCTTTCTTCCACTCCTCCAACATGTGTCATTTTTCTCTTTTGTCATATTTACAAATCTGAAAGACATAAAGTTTGTAATAGGACTAATAATTACCAGCATTTCTCTAACACGGCTTCTTTCCCTTTACTTACAACATGGGAAAGTCTAAGCTCCTTCTCCTTGTTGCAAACTCATTTTGTTAACTACTTAATGATCATAAGTATCTCATTTCAGCACAATATTGAACATGAACTAAAAAATTCTGGCATTAAAGATTCTTCTGACAAGATATAACCTCAAAGTTGCTTTGATTTGCATTTCTCTTCATGATTTAGAACATTTTTTTCATATAGTTGTTAATAACTTAGTTTTCTTCCTTTGAAAAGTGCCTGTTCATATTCTTTGACCATTTATTTATTGAGGAATGGCTGTTAGTCATTCAAATTTTAATCAGTTCCCTATATATCTTAGATATGAGACATTTATCACAGAAAATTGTTGCAAAGTCCCCCACCTCCAGGTACACATTTACTTTCTAATTTTAACTACATTAGAATTGATTTGCAATTTTTTTAAATTTTATGTAGTAAAAATCATCCATTTTACTCTGTGCAATCCTCTCTGTCACTTGTTTAGCCATAAATTCTTCCCTTATCCATAGATCTAAAAGATAGTTTGCTCCCTGTTCCTCTAATTTATGACAAGTTCTTTTATCCATTTGGAGCTTTCCTTGGTATGTGGTATGAAGGAATAGTCTAAAACTAATTGCTGCCAGACTGTTGTTGTTAACAGTTGTTTTTTTTTTTTAAGTATCACATAATGAATCGTTCTGAAGTAACTGGGGCCTTTGGGTTTATCAAACACCATGTTACTGCATCAGAAAGTTGATGCTTTGCTCCAACATGTAGTGCACTTAATGTTCCACTGATCTCTCTCTCTCTCTCTCTCTCTCTCTCTCTCTCTCTCTCTTTCTCTCTCTCTCTCCCTCTTTCTCTCTCCCCCAGATATAAGAAACAGTCAAGAGATGTAAAGTGGTAAAGTACTAGACATAAAAATAGATGCACTTTATAAACAGATAAGTAGAGTGGACAGATTCTATATTTTTATAGTACAGTAATTTTAGACCATATATGAAGTTTCAAAAAAGAATCTGACTAATCAGCAAATGTTTAAAGTAATAGGCATATGTTATGATGAGGATGATGATGATGCAAATAGCTAATAATAGCTGATATTTATATAATGATTTAAAGTGTGTGAAGCATTGCACATCTCTTATTTGACTCTCACCACAACCCTGTGAGATAAAGGCTATTTATTATTTTCTCTATTTTACAGATACGTAAGGCTAAAAGAGGTTAAGAGACTTGCCTAGGGTCACACATCTAGTAAGTGTCTGAGACAAGATTCAAACTCAGAACATCTCAATTTCAAGTCCAGAACTTTGTCCATCTAGCAACTAAGCTTTATTATGGCGATTTTAATTTGCAGCAAGGGAAAGAGATATTCAGGAACAGGGTTAGAGAACAGTGCAATGAGGTAAGCATACAATCTCTACATACTCCACTCACTAGAGAATGTTACTTCCATTTAGAGTTAGAAAAGAAATGTAACTGAGATGCTCCATGATGAAGAAGATGATAGATTTAATAGGGAGGAGGTTAGGTTTCATGTAAACAAGATTGGTTCCCTCCTCTAATATAACAGAGGGGAAACATATGCCTGAATTGAACAAGGTTTACAATTACAGAGGCATGGAAGTTTCCAGCATGTTATATTTCAGGAAAAAGCAAAAGTGAGGGAAGGTTGTTAAAGAAGGGGGAAAAAAAGGTTACATGTCTAGAGTAGAGGCAACCTGGCTTATGAGACAAATGATTATTCAATAACAAATTATTGTAGAGATCCATGACCTTTCCCAAAAATTCACCCTACCTAGACCATCTTACCTAGATGGAGTTGTCGCTCCACCCAACTAGAAAGCCTTACAAGGAATTTAATCTAAGGTAAATTCAGGCCCATAATGTTCCACTCAAGCAGATTTGGGCATGTGGATAGATCTTTTGTGTACTAGATTGGGGGGGGGCAGTGATTAGAAGTAAATGTCATTATCGAAGTCACATCCCCCAGTCCCTCATTAGAATAGGTCCACTTCTTATTATAATATTCATTCTTCTCATTAATTGTTAACCAATAGGAATTGATTGCCACCCTCAGGAACACCCACTCTTCCAAGGGCGTATAAGCCTTGAGTGGGTTCCATGAGGGATCTTTGGCATTTCAGAGTGTCACTGGTCCCTGTTATTAATTTTTGCTAGCATGATTAATAAATTGATTAATTTCCCAGAAAATAAGTCTCTCAAACTTTTTATTTATCACATATAAGAGATGCTAAGTACCCCAAAACAGAGAGGGTGTTTTGGACTATCACAGGTGTTTTTATTTATTTTTTAAAGACCTTTGTATACATAGATAGACTTCCTAACAAAAGTAACTTGGCTTATGATATTTCTGTATGCATAAATGAGTATGGGAAAGGACAACTACTAACTGCTAGAGTCCTTCTTTCTTTTTTCTCTTCTTTTAATTTTTTTAAATTAATAGTCATTAACTTTTCTTTCTTTCCAGATCCCTTCCCCTGAAAAAATAACAAAACAAAAACAAAACCCATATAACAAATATGTTACAAATAACAAATATAACACACAAATGTATATGTGTGTTTGTGTGTACTAGCAAAACAAATTCTCACATTGGCCATGCCCCCCAAAAATGTGGGTTTCATTCTACATATTTCATTGTCTTCTATCAGGAAGTAGGTAACATACCTCATCAATGATCTTCTATAATTGGTCATTTGGTTGATGACAGTCCTTAAGGCTTTCAAAGTTGTTTATTCCACTCTGCATCAGTTCATACAAGTCTTCCCAGGTATCTCTGAAACCAAACACTTTGTAGTTTCTTACAGTGGTATTCCATTATGTTTATATATAATCATTTATCCAGTCATATCCCAATAGACACACCTTTAGTTTTCAATCCTTTTCTAACACACACACTCTACTGTAAACATTTTTGTACATATGGGTTATTTTCCTCTTTCTTTGATCTCTTTGAGGTATAGGACTAGCAGTGGTACCATTGGGTCAAAGAGTATACATGGTTTAGTTACTTTTTAGCTATAATTCCAAATTGTTTTAAGAATAGCTTGACCAATTCATGGCTCAACCCAACAGTGGACCAGTTTGTTTATTTTTCCATAGCACCTCCAACATGTGTCATTTTTTGTCATCTTTGTTAATCTGCAACTTCAGAGTTACTTTAATTATCCTTTTTTCTTACATGCTTTGCCTGCTGTTTGACTAATGGCTGTAGCTACTGTTTGCATGCACTATAAATGACTATCCCTTTGTTGCTTTTGCTCAGAAAGCAAAATTCTGATCATTACAAGTTGGGCTGTTTACAGCCACTATTTTCCAGAAATGGATGATTGCCACTTAGTGCTTGGAATTTCCCATGAGTATGTCCTTTATGTTTTTCCTACAACCTTGCTTGATTAATACCAACCAATTTTAATTTTTAGTATAACTATTGTAGCCTGCTGCTTTCACTCATTTTCATGTCTGTATGACCCAGCTGAGATGAGGACTGGGCCCATGGCTTTTGGAGAGGCTGTATTGCAGGACCTTATTGGAAGTAATCTAATATTGACTTTAAGCATGGCTCATCAGGTCTGAGAAAGTAACTGGGAAAAGAGGATTTGGGGGGGATAGGAGAAATTATATGCATATGTTTATAGGAGTAAAATCACATTACAATGGATATGAAGGGCAACCTTGAAGGAGAAAAGGAGTCACAAAATATGAAGCCTAAAAGAAATATATAGAAGGAATAGAAACAATAGAACCCAGATTTTTCTTAGTTTTTGTTTTTACTTCTTTGTTAGTTTGTTTTTACTGGGAGAGGGAGTGCCATTATGATATAATTAATGTGTAGATTAATCTTACTAAGATTTGAAAAAAAATTCCAGTTCCAAAGCTACCTCCTCTTTCCAGTTGTCTTAATGGGTTATTTTCCAGTACTGCTGGGTCTAAGTTCATGCAAACTTCATACCCTGACTCCATATATCTCTGAATCAAAGAATTGGAGAGTTTGGGAGGAACCTCAGCAGACAAGTCATCTAAAACATAACACAAAAGGAATTCCTAATACACCATATACAAAGAATGATCAACTAGCCTCTGTTGCAAAACCTCCAAGGAGGGGCAATCCACCTCCTTTAGAGGCAGGCCATCCCATTTTGGATCAGCTCTTATTGTTAAGAAGCTTTTCCTGACATCAACCTTAAATTTGCCTTTTTGCAAGTTAGACTTATTACTGCTAGTCCTATATTCTAGAGTTTAACAAAATAAGTCTAAAAACAATTCCACATGACAACCCTTAAAATACCTGAAGACATGTACCATATTCTTACTGAGTCTTATTTTCTCCAGTTTAAATATCCTCAGTTGCTTTAAAAAATCCTCATATGTTGCCATGCTAGTTGCTTTTTCATATAATCAAGGTTTTTCTTAAACCATGGCTTCCAGAAAGTGGGGGTGATAATAGCACCTACCTCCCAGGGTTGCTGTGAAGAGCAAATGAGATAACATATCAAATCTCTTTGCAAACCTTACAGTACTATATACATTCTAGTTATTCATATTATCATTCAAAAAGAATAAACCAGATATATCCTGATAAGGTCATAGTATATAATGAGACAACTATTTCTCTATTACTGGAAGCTATGTATCTCAATGAAAGAAAATATGGCATTAGTTGCTTGTATCACGCTGCTGACTCACATTAAGCTTGCAGCCCACTTAAACACCCAGATCGTTTTAAGAACAACTCATAATCATGGATATGTAAAGTTGAATTTTTGTACCCAAGTGTAAGACTTCACATTTTTCCTTAAATAATTTCATCTTGTATTTGGCTCTGTGCCTTAATCTGCTGAGCAGCTCTTGCCCTCCTCACTCTGTCATCTAATGTGTTGGTTATCTCCCATAGCTTTTTGTCATCTGATAACTGGATGAACATCCTAATAATTCTTCAATTTAAGTTACTGATAAAAATGTTAACAGTTCTGGGTCAAGCATGGACGTTTGGAAGACTCCACTGGAAACCTCCCATTTTACATTGAATTTTTTTAGAATTATGCTTTGAATCTAGACATCTAATCAGTTCTGAATCCTGTTTGAATGTATTAACATTAAAATTCATATCTCTTTATCTTTACTACAGGCATAGTACAAGATGTTATATCAAAAACTTTGTTAAAATATAGGTAAAGTATATTCACAGTACACTCTTCATCTACTAGTTTAGTAATCCTGTCCAAAAAAAAAAAAAGGAAATGAGATTAATCTGGAATAGACTGTTCTTGATAAAGTCATGAATCAAGGTCAAGCTCACTAGCCTATATTTTGCAGAATTTATTCTTTCTTTTTCTTTAAATCAGGGCAAATTTTTATCTTCTCACATCATAGTACTTCTACCTTTTTACCCAATCTTTCAGAGTATAACTGACATTAGCTCAGCAGTTACATCTGCCATTTTTATTTTTTTCCATAGTATTCAAGTATAATCCATCATGGCCAGGTGAATTGAATTCATCAAGGGCAGCTCAGTGCTCTCTTAATTTCTCCTTATTGATTTTGGTTATGTACTCCATATTCTTTATTTTTTGTTCAATCATTTCCAATATAATGATCAGTCTGCTTAGAAAAAAGAGGGGAAAAAAATCTAAGTAAGAATTAAGCACCTCTGACTTCTCTTTATTTTCAGGTATCATTCCATCAAACTCAAAAAAGTTTCTGCCCTTTCTTTGATCCTCTTTTTTCTCCTAATACAGTTTTTTAAACCAATTTTTGTATTGTCCTTCACTTCTTTCACCAATATGAAATTGTTCCAAGCTTTATCATTTCTGACACAATTTTTACAGTGCTTTGCTACATTTTTATATTCACTATTTATTACATGGCCTTGCTCTCTTCCTTTGTACATTCTTTTTACAAATCTAAGTCGGTTGATTTCAGACTCTTCCAACAAATCCAATGTTTCCTTGTCATTGGATTTGTTACACTGTGTGTGCTGAGCATTTCATTCTTGAACATCTCCCATTCCTCCTGCTTTGACTTCTAAAATAATTTACTCAGTTGTGTTTTATCATATCTTTCTTCTGAATCCTTTGAAATCTGCTTTGAAAAATCTAGGATGCATGTCAGGCTGTGTTCAGATGCTTTCTACTTTTATATCACAATCTCTAAGAGAACATGGTTATTTTCCCCTAATATCACGATCATTTCTGCCACAGCAACTAATTCCTTGTTAATAAGAATCAGATGCAGAAGATTTCTTCTTGTTGGTTCCTTTACCTTTTGCAACATGAAATTAGTAAGTAAGGAAAGTCAAGAAATTATCAACTATTAAAATCCCCTGACACTATTATATCGTGCCTATGTCCCAGATTTATGATATGCTTTGCAATTTCCTCATCTATTTATTCTTTCTAAACAAGTGGTCTGTGGTATAGTCCATTGGCAAAATCTTTTCTGTTTCTCCATCCTTTGATCTTCATTCAAATATTCTCCTTCTGTTTCTTGGATTTCCTTACATAAATGTGCTGTCTTAATATGCAATGATACTCCACCCCACTTCACCCCATTTTACTTATTGTTTCTTTTGAATAAGATAAACCCATACAAAGCCATATTCTAGTCATGCTTTTTGCTCTGCTAGGCCTCAGTGATACCTATGAGATCAAATTTGCTCCATGGTATTGGAACCTCTAATTCTTCTTGTTTGTTGCCTAAACTTTGTACATTTGTATATAAATATTTGAGGCATGGGTTTTATTGATGGATCCTTTCTTGGATTTAGTTTCCTGTGAATTTGGGTTTTTTTCAGTTGCTTTTTCCCTCATTCTTTGATGCTATTCTTTGTAGCAAGGGATTCTTACCCTGGGGTTTATAAACTTTTAGATATATAGATTAGATAGATGATTGAATGTCAACATAATTGGTTTCCTTTGTAATTCTACATATTTTACTTAATGTATTTTTAAAAAAAGTATTCTGGTAGGAGTTCCATCAGTTCCCCAGACTATAAATGGGTCCATGATACACAAAAATAAAAGATTAACATTTGCTCTATAATATCTCTCTTTGTATCCCATAATGTATAATTCTAGAACCCACACAATATTTAACAAAAGTATCCCTCTCACATCTCCACTACTTTTTATTTTTTTTATACATCCCTATCAATTATATTTGCAAGACACTTGGAAAACATTTTCTTTCCAGCCTTTGTTAGGTGGCCAGGAATTTGCCAACTACATAATGTAAGCCATGATACAAAAATCCAAATACCATTTTTGAACACCACCTTCTTAGCCAAATGTTCACTTCCCAAATTGAATTTTCTCTCCTGTATCCTTTGCTTTCAATAGGCTACAATTAAGAAAACATAACCTGTGCCCCTATAGTTTTCAATTTCTTGTCCCAGGCTTCATAATCATTGGCAATATTCTTTAAGTTCCTTCTAGAGATGTTTTTTGTTTTTTGTTTTTTTACCTAAGTGAATCAACAAAATTGGGTAGCTGCCATCTCTTTCGATAAATCTTGGGAGGTTTGGGTCTCCACCTGAAAGGTGTGGTTAATGATTGGTATTTCAGGAACATTAGATAGGGAATATCTGTGGGACTGGTATTTGGGGGCAAGTAGGGCCAATCAACTCATAGTTGTCAGCTCTACTTTTGCATAGTTCCTATTCCTGCCTAAATCTTCCAAGCCACTTAGCTAGTGAAAAGTTCGTTAATTGTTGTTTCAGAACATAAACACACATACATACATATGTGTGTGTATATATATATGTGTATATATATATACATATGTATATATATATATACATATATATAGGGAGGGCTTCTGTATGCATAAATCATTTTCCTCACTCTAAAATTAATTAAACTTTTGTTTGTGCCCTGACTCTTTTGCTCTTTTGTCTCTATTTAGCTCTATTTGTTTGGCTCTGCTCAGCCACAAGTTACAGGCTGGTTCTGATCCAGTTGACAATACCTATTTTTGTCTAATGGTAACCATCTCTAGGGCAGAGGAAGGAAGGAAGAAAAAAAGGAAAAAAATTTACATGATAAATTTTATATGTTTAAAAAGAATAACAAGTTGTACATAATAGATTTGCAGTTTCATGTGTAATCATCTTTTCTAGTATACCATGTTATAGAATTGCTTGTTTTATTCCATAAATAATTTTTTAAAAGAAGAAAAAAGACTTTCATCCAACCAAGAGCTACAACCGTGACAATGTGTGTTTTCTAAGCCAGATCCCACTTTCCCCTGGATTCTCAATGTAATTATGGGCACATCTGTTCAAACTTTTGAAGGGAAGGATGTTTTTGTGTCAGTTATTCTTGCCACTTTTGTAAATATCAACTTCTAATAATCTGACTGGCTGGTTCTCAAAAACATACAACAAAACAAAACAAAACAAAACAAAAAAACCAGACAGGCTCTATCAGAGCTATATTGCCTTTCAAGGACTACTTTGTTCTTCATTCTGTCAAAATATCATTTAATGGCCTCTAAAGTTCCAAATACAATGAAAGTTTCAGTTGCCTAACTGGCTTTGGATTTCTTTTGGCTGATTTTACAAAAGTCTATGTGACTTCTCACATGATTGCTACTAGTGTGTATTCACTTCCAGGGAACAGAAATTCATAAAGCAATTACTGTCCTCTGAAGAGAACTCAGTCTGAAATATAATATGCTACTAGCCCCATCTCATCAGATTTTCTCTGTAGTCTCAATTATAATAGCACGGCATAGGATGTGATTATAGTTGGTGTTGCTATGGCTCCCAGATTTGTCTGATTACCTGAGTGTCAAGACAGTCTAAGTATGAGCACCCAGAAAACCATCACTCTCTTCTGCCAATTTTTCTTAACCTCTTAAAACAGAAATAACAATTGAACTTAGAACTCAAATAATCTGTTCTTCTAATTGGTAGCAGTTACCTAGAGAGAAAACCACCCAACCATTCCATTTGGTAGTGACTAGTGGGGTAATGGTGCAGTGTTCCTTGCCACCTCACTTGTCTAAATACCCATTATCCTCTGCCTGTTTCCTCTGTTTACTGTAATAAAGGAAGGGAGGAGAGACTTTTCACAGAGTATAAAGTTTGTGCTGGGCTGGTCTGTAGAGTGACTCTGGTCTGGAAAGCACAGAGCTTTAAGCCCTGGGGAGCTCTCCAGCTTTGCAATGCTAACACATTAGTGACATTTATTAACAAGTGTTTCTTATCAAAGCTTTCTTTAAGAAAAGTTCCTCTTACCTTACAGTAATGGCTTATTTCTGAACTGTCATCATCTCTTCAGCATTGTAGTTCAGTTGGAGCAAAAGTTCTGGTTACCAAAAATGCCTCCATGTGTAGGAAATATATTCAGTTATTACCATTCTCTGATAATGGAGAGTCATAATATAAGGGCTAAGAATGACATTATGTAAAGGTTAGAGTTCTATTTTCTCTATTTAGTATATTAATGGCTAGAGAGAGGATTCAATTAGCATTTTTTTCCATTCACAAATTTCAGTGAAAGGGTAAGAGCCCATGCATTACTGCCTAGAGTAAGTGCCATGTTTGAAAAACTGCAATGCAGCAGAGCTGAGACTGCAGATACTCTGTCAACCATGGAATAGGGAGGCTACACAAATTAGCACCAGCATCTTATGGAGAAAGGAGGGGGCGGTGCGTGAAGGGAGAGCTAGGCAGAAGGCTCCATCTGAATAAAGCAAATTGAAAACTTGTAAATCTAAAAAAGCCAAGTGACATATCACAGAGTCAGAGTTAGACCAATAAAATGTTACTGGAGTGGTAGTATGGATTTTACTTTTCTTTTTTTAAGGCAGACATCAGATGGCTAAAGTTACAAAATCTGTTGAGTAATCAGAAAGAAGGCTTGAATTGTTAACAGGTAATAAAAATGCACTGCAGTCTTTACTAAACAGAAAGAAAAATTTGATACTGGAATAGTCACAGTGCTACAACATAAAGAGCATCATCTGTGAGGAGGTAATGTGGTACAGTGGAAATTGGGTTGAATTTTGATTAAGAGTCACAATCATGACTGCAAGTTGCTAATTGTGTGGCCTTGGGCAAGTTACTTAACCTCCCTGGGCCTCACTTTCCTTATCTGTAATTGAAAGGAATTTGACTAGATTAACTCTAAGGTTCCTTATAGCTCTAATTTCATGATTATTCCTTTATTCTTCATATTGATGTCAACACAGGCAAGTAGTTTGTGTTTTGTTGAGATTTTTTTTAATTTTATTTTTCAATTAGCAAAAGTTCATTTTCTCTCCCTTCCACCCCTCCCCATCAAAAAGAAAAAGAAAATGCTTGTAACAAATTGTGCATAACATAGCATAACAAATTTCACTAACAGTCAGGACTGTTTTTCTTTTTGCTAAATAGAGTCAATACTGTTGAAACCAAACTTTGCCCCCAAAAAGTATGTGCCTATGGTGGAAAGGGGAAAGGGTGGATGTTAAAATAAATTTTCAAAGTATTCTATAGATGGGTTTTCATGAAAACTCTAACTTTATAGTTTGGTGGTCAAATTGCTCTTCTTCAGAGGAAATTGACCTACCTATTGATGGGCAGTGAGTGTATCAGCTAACAGAGAAAGATAGAGCTCTGAAAAAGAGCAACAGCCTCTTCATATTCCCAAGGTCTATCCCTGGAAAGATAGGGTGTCAAAGGGATGAGAACTTTTAGTAAAAATAGGACATTCTCTTTATAAGTACACTGTTATCAACTATCACCTTGAAAAAGTTTGCCCACTTACCAATCCTAAAAAAATATCTCAGGAAACAAAGGATGACATGACAATCTCCCAGTTAATTCAGAAGACACGGCTCTATTCTCTGATATAAAAATTTTGGACAGATGAGAATAATCTCCCATCTTCCAAAATAATAAAAGCCTTAATAATAAGGCTTTAGCCCTTGGTATCCTAGAATGTTTTACCTAGGGGGAAGGGGCAATTAAATCTTATCCTCACAGATAAAAAAAAAGGGGGCTACAATGAAGCAGAAAATTTCTCAGAATAAATGTGAAGGGTCCTACTGAGCTGTTCAGGATTCTGATCTCCACCCAGGTCCTATTTGGTTACTTGGTCTTCATTTGTTCTACAACAATTATTTATTAAACACCTACTGTGTGCCAAGTATTATGCAAGGTATGTGTGGGGAAGCAGAGAATGTTTCATCATTTTTCTTAGAGTTCTTGTCCTTAAAAAGCTAGCAATCAAGGTAGTAGCAGGAGTAAGAAGGCATCGTGTACCTATGTGAAGAAAAATAAAATGAAATAGAGACACAATAGTTCTCTTTTTTAATTATTCTTAATATCTTATTTTTATCCAATACATGTAAAAACCAAAGTACCAAATTCTCTACCTACCTCCCACCCCCCTTCCCCAAGATGGTAAGCAATTTATATAAATTATACATATGCAATAATGCAAGACACATTTCCATATTAACCATGTTGTGACAGAAAACACAGACCAAACAAACAAACAGGCAAAAAAAAAAAGTTTAAAAATGAGTATGCTTCAATCTGCATTCTGACCCTGGAGATGGATAGCAGTTTTCATTATAAGTTCTTCAGAATTGTCTTGGAACATTCTATTGCTGATAATAGCTAAGTCATTCACTGCTGATCATTGTACAATAGTAATTTGTAGCATATCTAGTTGAATGACCTTAGCCAGTTCCATTCATCAGTACATAAATAGGGGTGAAGGACATGGATAGGGAAATGGCCAGGCCTGGGATTTGACAACAGATGAATAGTGAAAGGACAGGGGGACAATGATTTAAGAGCAGAATTGAATTAGTTAACTACAGGGTCCATTGGAAATGGAGGAAAATGAAAGCAAAGTAAGACTAGTTTCTTTAAGAGAGTACTAAGGGATAGAGAGATCCAGTCCCTCCAAAATCTAGTTTCCAAGTTGTTAAGAGGGTAATGTGAATGAATTTACAGGCAATACTGGAGAGAATAATCGAGATGCTCATGTCCCCTGCATGAAATCAGGTCTCAGTGAGGGCAAGTAGATGAAAAGTATATGAAAGAAATAGGTATAAGATGAAAATTTGTTTTTTTTTTTCACTATGGAGACGGAATTCTATAGGGCATAATGAAAGTGGTGGACTTACTTGGAGTGGGATGTGGGCAGGTGAAATAAAGTTCAGAGGGATGGGCACTGGAAAACAGAAGGTAGGGGATAAAGATAGTTTCCTCCTAAGTTGATGATTGAGTAACAGAGGGATACAGAAAAAAACAATGACAAGCATATGAGTAGTAAAAATTGGTAGATGAATTATAATCTCACAGTATCCTCACTTATTTTGGTTGACTCCATGTTAACTATAGTTGTTCTAGCATTTGCTTCCAATATTCAATACCCGGGAAGTAAAACGAATCAAAATAACATTTAAGGAGTTATTTTTTTTTTACAATCATCTATTATCACCCTATCAACCACAAGTTATCAGGGATCCTAGCCATTCTATTAGGCTCCTCTCCATCTTAAAAAATAGAGTCAATAAACATTTATTAAGCTATATGCCAGTCACTGTGCTAAATGCATAAGGTAATCCCTGTCCTCAAGGAGCTTACACTTTAATGGGACAACACAACATACAAAAAGAACCTGAAAATATGTGGAGAGGTACCCAGGTAGGGATGGGACATGATGAAGTTGTACAGCCAGGTAGGAAGATGATCTGAAGAGTTAAGAGTTTCAGAGTTGAAGTCATCTTGCAGAATAATGAGTTCCTAGATATTATGAGATCCAGCAAAACAATAGGGTGGGAAATGATGAGGTAAATTCCCAGAGAGCTTTTCTTATATGGTGGGGAATTCAGGGAAGAGGTTCCCAGTGTCCACTCTCCACCCTCTCCTATTTGAGGGAAAGGGACCTCTGAAGAATTGTAAGTTTTAGAGCTGATTTCATATTGCAGTATGACGAGTTTCTGGAGACCAGGAAATACAAAAAAACAAACAAACAAACAAACAAATAAACTTGTTTTGTAATCCTTAGTTCACTAACCTCAGCTTTCTGGGCTTTAGACAACCATTCTCATTCTCAAAATAATTCTCACAGGATTCTTTCGTATTCATCCTTAGTTGCTTGCATCTTGCATGCATATGAAATGAAGGAATAGTCCTTTGCCCTTAATGGAGGCCTCCTATGTGACTTCAGTGCCAATAAAGGAAAGACAAGATGGGGGTAGTGTTCATTGGAGGAGTCAATTTTTTTAAGCCTTAGAAAGACAATCCAGAGAATCCAGGGAATCCAGAATCCAGTGAAACTTGTCTTTTTCAGGAATTGTAGCAGAGTGAATGTGGATCTGAAAAGAAGGAAAAAAAAAACAGAAAGAGAGGAGAGCCAATTGGAGCAAAGTAGGGCCTTTGCGATAGCATTGTGGATTTAGAACTAAATTCTGCTTGCTAGCCCTTGAGGCCATATGGAGAGAGGTGAAGATTGGGGGGGGCAGAGGACTGGGGATCAAGTCTGTGATGAACAGGAGATGTTAGCATTGAAGTTACATACAAAGTAGGTTTGGACTCAAGATTGGCAATCAGGAAGCTAGAAAATTGATTCAAGATATCTGGAAATCCAGAAGGAAAGGAAAAGCAAATTTCAGTGGCAACCAATGGCAGAGATAGCCATGTGGAACAGAAATTACAATTTGGACTTTTGGTTTCATGAGTTTGGATAAGAAAGTGGTTATTTTATCATCACCTTGGGAGACATAGGAGATTTTCCCTATCTGTGTAGGGTATCGGAGGGGAGAGGTCTTGAGAATGGCCTTATTTATTTTTTGGTGTGAATGACCTTGCTATTTTGTCTTAATTAACTATTTTGTTCTTTGTGACTTTTTCAGGGCGTGTGAATAAAGAAGGCAGTGGTGGAAGTTTGAGCATTGAATCTTAATTATTTAATATGAGCTGAGCATAGGTTCCAGAGTGTTCAAGGGGATGATTCTTATATATGTTCTAGATCTTAGTTTGTTGATGAGATCTCTATTTCTATTTCTATCTCTTAGAAACCCTACCTGCCTTCTCATTAGAATAATTCCTGCTTATGTTTTCAAAATTTCATTCTTGAGAGAGTGGCATTCTTGGGCCAACTTCCCCTGAAAGATAGTAGCTCATTAGAATCTACTAATTCTTCCAATAAACTCATTGAATGTTTTTTTTTGTTTCCCCCAAATGTAAGGAATATGTCAGATTATTCTTGGACTTTCATTCTCTATTACAATCTCTATGATAGATTAATTAATTGCCCATAATAGCCCTTTTATTTCTATTTCAATCTGGTTCCTCCCTTTTTGATCACAATTAGTTCCAGAATAACAGTTTCCATTCTCAATGGATTTTTTGACAATGAAATTTGGTATTGAAGTACTAATCAAGGTGAATATAAGTATATGAATGCTCCAGAAAATGAACTATTCTTGGTTAAAAAAAATATATCATATCCTTCCAGTGCTAAAATGTTACTATGTGTATACACTGATCATCCTCAAAGTAGAGAAATATTTATTGAGGTCTACTGAATATCTGAATACAGTTATTTAATACATATTTACTCTTCCGGTTTTCCTCTCATTTTCAATGAACAGAAATTTCACTAACATGTTTTCTTTGATTGTACAGTGAAAAGAGTGCAAAGAAATTCCCATTGAAGAGATTCAAATGGTATTTGCTCTTCTTTGTTGCTGGTTCTCATCATTATCATGACTGCAGATCTGACTCACATCTACCACCTTATCCAATCAAAGAAGGCATCCTCCACAAGGCAGCATCTGGCTCATAGATAACCTGGACAGTGTTCATTTAAGCCAAAGGCTTAGGTCAGAATCATATGATCACTGGACATTTTTAAGTTCCATTTTGGATTACATGGTCTTTAATTTGATGAGTTCAAAACATATACAAATATATGCATATTTTTGGGTACATATGCAGAGTAACACATATTTCAATATACTTATACATGTATATGTACATATGTGTGTGTATCTGCGTAGAGGGATGTTAAGTATTACATACAGTGTAACAAAGTACAATATTACATCACACATATTACCATTTTTGAATGAAGATATAGAGATAGTAAATACAGATTAGGTAAATTGATGATGATTATGATAGATATTAGGTAGATAGCTAGATAGATAGACAGCCAGAAAGGTAGGTAGATGCAATTCTATCTATTCTGCATCCAAGAATTAAAATTCAACCAATGTGATGTTTTTATGTTGTCTCCCTTTCCTCTTTCCATCCAGAGAATCTCTAATGCCCACATGTGTTTACTGCACAAATCTATTTGTATCTAATGTATCCCTATGCTCTACTATAAAACTGCATATGTTAGAGTGCACAGACTGCATGCAGGAAGTATCTTTGTGAACTGGTCTATAGTGGAAATGAGCGTTCCTGCTAGGATCATGATGTGAAAATTCTCATTGTATTAAAAAAATTAATTGTTTCTAGTTAACTCTTCTTAAAAACCTGGAAAAGGTAATAAAAATGAAAATTCTGAAATATTATATTCATAAGATCTAATAAAGCATACATTTCAAAGAAAAAAATCACATCTTTGGTGTTTTCTTACCTGTCATCATAACATAGTGTGCTTAGAAGATGAACCTAATATATAGCAAAGCCAACTAAGATTAAAAAAACTTAAGTGACCTTCTTCCTTGAATTAAGGGAAGATACATCCTTCTTGACAAGGCTGAGAAATGGAAAGTAAAAACCACTCAGGGAAGGAAATAAGCACCATGATGAACACTCAGTGCATGGTCGTTTAGCTGCTGATCAGGTTGTAAACTAATTCCAAGTGTAAAATATAGGATTGGGATTTATGTCTTATATAAAATGTAATCAAGTTTAATTATTTTTGTGAGTCATCGAATTTTAATCTTTTCTAATTAGATGTAATTACTATTCTTCTCCACAGCAGGAGAGCATAGATGCAAGTAGATGTGTGAGGTGTCACTGATAGAGAAAAATAACCAAGTAAGGAAAAATACAGAAAGTATTATTAAATGGTGGGTTTCTGCTGTTGTTCTTCAGTGACAGTAGAACTATTCTTTAGAGGAGGGAAAAAATGGACATTGAAAACATATTATGGGTAATGATTATGTCTATGACATTCTTTTGGACCAACACAATACAGGTCCATGGATAGAAATAATTCTTATGTGAAGAACAGAATTTGAATGTCAAGAGTTTAACTATTTTAATTAGGGTAATTTAGCTGATCAGAATAAATGTTCTTTTAATATTCAGATGAAAATGACAAGGTTGTACAATGTCATATATATGCTGGTCTACAGTCCTTTCAGTTGTCTATCAAAGAATTAAAGTCAGACCCTCAGTATGGACCCTTTCCTCTTCTAAAGTTCTATGACTCTTAATTTAACGATGTTGATAGCCATTTCATCAATAGCAGCTTTTGTAGCAATACATAAATATTAACTAACATCAGCAGCAACCAACCAAGAACTTTAAATGAAAGATTGCAGCTTTTCTCTTTTTTAAATATTTAAAAAATCTGGGTGCCCACATATACTTAGTCATGGAATTGACTCCTACTTCTGATCAGAGAATTTAGATGTGAAAAGGACATTCAAGTTCATCTAGTCTTGTTTTCTCATTCTACAAATGAGGAAACAAAGTCCAGAAAGGTTTGATGACTTCCCTCCCTCTGATTGATTCCTCCCAGAACTTCCATTATTTTAAAAGAGGATGCCCAAGCCACTCATGTCTTTATGTCACTTCATGTTGTACTCCTGATTCTCCTCTTGGACTTTCTCTACAATGTTCCTGTGCCGGGTGGATATTTTTGTGTCTCCCCCCACCCCATCCCTTAACTTTCCACTTTTCTTTTATTCTATCTTCCCCCATTGACTATAAGCTCCTTAAGTAATGAGACTGTCTTCCTTTCTACTTGTATTTGTTTTTTTTTCAATTCTTAGCACAGACCTGAACCTGACACATAGCAAGCACTTAATAAATATTTATTTTTGTTGTTGTTGATGTTGTTGTTATTTTGCCCAAGGCAGTAAGTAAAAGATATCAGATCTTTTATAATATAATATAATATAAGTCCACTGAGTCCAAATCCAGTGTTCTTTAAGAAAAGAAAGTTGAGAGGGCAGCTATGTGGCACAGTGGATAAAGCTCCAGCCTTGGAGTCAGGAGGACCTGAGTTCAAATCCGGCCTCAGACATTTGATACTTACTAGCTGTGTGACTCTGGGTAAGTCACTTAACCCTGATTGCCTCACCAAAACAAAAAAAAAGTTGAAGTTTTCTTTTCAAATCACCTTCAGTTATATAGATATATGTGTCTATTACTGATTCCATGGCTCTCATTGATGCTGTCCCCTCAATTGTAAGGGGTGGTCCCCTGCATCCCAGTTCCATTAGCCACTAACAGTAAAGTTAGCTTTTATACAGAAATATTTACTTTAAAAAGTATATCACAAATATACAAACTTACTGCTCAATGTGTGTAAGGCATAATCCTCCTCTGCCCCTATGCCACCTCACTTTCTGGGGAGGAGATTACCTTCATAGTTTATCTTGGTCCCCATAAAAACATAGTCCCAGTTCCATGTCCAAAACCCACTTAGGGCTGGATTCCCAGGAATCCTGTCTTTTCAGGGCTTCCATGCCAGGCAATACTGGCTCCAGGGTCAGTGTGGTTCAAACTCCCAGGTTCTTCAGCATCTCCTTTGGCATCTAAAACCAAGAAGCACAAACAGCATAGAAAAGAAAAAAAAAACACCCTCAGTCCCATTTCTCAGAACTGGAGAAAAAGAAGAGGAGTAGGGAAAGAAAAGCCATTTCTTTCTTACTATTGGTTCAGTTTATGATGTCCTCATTGTGTGTGAACTGTGATTTTCACCTTCTAGTTGCAGTAGAAAGAAGTAGCAGAAAGTACATGAAGGAAAAGAAAAGGGGCAGAAAAAAAAATGAATGGTTCAGTCTCACCAGTTTTAAAGATGCAGGCATGCAATCAAGGAAGGCTACTCCATCCACATAATAGAGGACCCAGAGGTCTCCACAGCAGGTTATCCAGACATTCTCCAAAGGCTCCTAAAGGGAAAATCTATAGTTCATAAGTTAGTAATATAGTTAGTTATATAGTTAGTTATATATAACTATATATATATGATGTGTGTATAAATACACACATATACTGTATGTACACACACATTCATACATAGGTATACGTGTATATGCCTTCTCCTTCCCCTCCATAATGAGTTAACTTAAAACAAAAAAAAAATTAAAAGAGAAAAAAGCAGTAAAGTCACTTAACACACTGAGGCTGATGATGAATGTGTTATTCTGAACTTATAATCTATGCCTTTGCTGAGAAGAAAGTAAAATTCTTATAATCAGTTATACTCCAGAGCTAAACTTCTTGGTGATTAGAATTATATAAAATTTAGTTTGAATCTTTTGTTCTTTCTGTTTATATTGCTACAGTCTTGATTTATATTGTTTCCTCCTTCTGCTTACTTCCTTCTGTATGAGTTTGTAGAGAGGTTGTAAATGCTTTATAGTAAACAGAATGCTGGTCTCAGACACCTACTAGCTGTGTGATCCTGGAAAAGCATTTATCTGTTGTGTGCCTAACTGTCTTCATATATAAAATGAAATAGTTGGACTCCATGGTTTCTAAGGTCCCTTCTTATTCTGAATTTATGATTCTGTGATCCTCCCATATGACTGTGTAAGAGGCTGCCCTTTCTCCCTACCTTTTCAGAGATTTCCAAAGTCAAAGGAAAAAAAAAAAACAGAACAACAACATTAAGATAACTTTCACTCAGGTTTTTTTAAAATGAAACTTAGAAAACCACTAGAAACTGAATTCAATATCTATTTTTTTATCTGTACCTTGGTAAAAGCACTCACCTGCCTCAAATACCACACTTTGAATATTCCATTTGCACTAAATCAGATTGAACCAAGACTAAGACAGTATATCACTTTGTCCTACAAAATATCAAATGTAAAATGTCTGGTATCATGGATATTATGTTGGGGAACAGAATGAATACTCCAGAAATAGTTCTTGAAAAAGTTAATGAATACTTTAATATTAAGAGTAGAGTCAATAGCAATCACAAAATCAAGGGGATATATTATAATTATCTGTACAACAATATAATTATCAATCATACAGTAATGATTCTCCAACCACCACCACTACTCTAATCCAGTTTGAAACCTGGATTATCTACATCAGTTCTTTTATACTTCAATGATTCAATGCATCTATGGCCTTATCAATGTGAATCCTTCCTTCAGTGGTGCAGATCATTACCCACCTATGCTCTTAATAGGCATCCAATGAATGAGTCAGGCCGTTCCCCTAGGTATTGCATTATGAGGGCATCACTGCATCCTATAAGCTTTCTATCTGTTATCCCCTACCTCACTATGTGACTGATCTTCTTCCTTTTCATGTCATATGTTTCTTTAATAATATCTTTTATATTGGTTCTTGCACACAATTTTTATTGGTAATATGATGCAATTTATTTATGCTCACTGTGCCCTTTGAGTGACCTGCAATTTTGATGTTCTAATAATTATAGCCATATCACTGGGAAATGTTGGTGAATATCAACTCTCTCCATTGCTTAAATTAACTAACTAATTACTAACTCTCCATTTCACTTTACACTGTAGAGAAAATCAACCAATTTCAAGACATTGGTATAGTGAACTTTAAAAAAACTAAAGAATATTAGCATTCCTTTAATATGGAGTTTAATATATCTTCCTTTCATAAGAATTGAAAAAATGTTACCCAAATATATGCTACACAGTTGGGAGAACATTTAGGTCATATTTGTGAGTCTAAACTCATGACTGCCACAATTAGATAAATACTATAGCAGCAAGGCAGATTACCCCAATTCTCTTAGTTGGTGATCCCTTACTTCTAGTTGTTATGAATTAAATCTTACTGCCCATTGAAATGTTGACATTTTTCTGCCTCACTAAAATCTATAATATCCTAAGTGAGCATATTTTTAATTAGCCATTATGCCCCAAAATACATAGAAAAGTTATAAATGATTAGTACAGAGTACATAGTTTACAACTTCAATGAAACCCCATCTACACTAAATATAATCTGGATATTTTGACAAACTGGCACAATTTGCATTTGACAAATATGGCAATAGCTAATATTATAAGAAACTGACTATAATTTGTATACCTCGGTATAATTGTGGAATTGTTTCCTTTTCTCATTATTATTTCATCATTATTATTTTTAAATATTCTTTTAATATTTATTCAATTTTTAAGAATTTTTCTTGTTGAAGTGAATAATTTATAATGTAATTTCCTTTGTATCCCAGGCTCTGAATTTATACAAATCAGGCTCAGTCTTAGGGACTCCAAAAATAGTATCACTTTCTTTGGCTCATTCCCCCCACCCCCAACACAGTTTCCTCTGGGAAATTTCAGAATATAGCTCACTTTCAGGTTTCCATAGATGCCATGAGAAACCACTACAATTATGCAATAAAGGCATATTAGGCACAGGACAGTCTTTGTTTCAGCCCACAGACTTTTGTTTGGTTTGTTCTTTGTTATTTCAAAACACAGAAAAGATCCCTACTAACTCATAGATAACCAATATGATGTTCTTCCTTCTTTGGTGAGCCTCTTCCAGGGACTTATGGAGCTCTTCAGAAGCAAAATACTCTCTTGGTTTTAGGCTCTCTTTAAAGGAAAATGAACTTAGGGTTGCTGGGGAGGCCACTCCTCTCCCCTATAGCCTTCTGGTGAATCTATCTTCATCCCAGAGACCTACACAGGCCTCTTCCAGTCTTATGGTACAGTCTAGGTCAGAGGTGAGCTTCTCCTAGAAAGAAATAAACATCATATTGATAGGGAAGCAACATCTTTTTTCCCATCAGACATGTACAATACGGATAATTCAAAGTAGAAGTGGAGGTCAAAGCCCAGGTTTTTGCTTCCCCCATATCATGACTTGGTCCCTAGCTTTGCCTCCAGCTGAGGTACACCATCTACAATACTCTTCTTTCCAAGTATCTGTCACCGCCTAGGAGGTCCCCCCTCTCCCTCTAGGAGGCTGAGTCCCTTAACTTTCTAGTAACTTGACCTTGTCTAGAAACCTGTCTAGGAGGCTAGATCCTTAGGGACCTTGATTTTTATCCATATGAGTGACAACAGAACTATGCAAAGTACCTTTACCCAAACACCTTTAAGCAGATCCCCAAATGGGCTAAGGAAAGGGATGAAGGGAGGAAGAAAGGAAGGAAGGAAATATGAATTTATTAAGTGTTTATTATATGTTAGGCACTGTGCCAAGCACTTTATGAATATCAATTCTGTTTATCCTCACAACAATTCTAAGAGATGGATGCTATTGCTATCCCCATTTTGTGGATGAGGAAACTGAGGCAGTCAGAAGTCAAGGGCTTTGCTCAAGTTCACACAGTAAATGTCTGAAGTGGGATTTGACTCGGATCTTCCTGACTCTGGGACCAATACTCTACCCACTGTACCATCTAATTGCTTCTGTCCCTGGCTATTTGAAGACACCTCACCTCTATTCCTGGGTCCCCAGCCACAGCCCCATTATACTCTCTCTCCCTCTCTCTCTTTCTCTCTCTCTCTCAAAAAAGAAAAAAAGTTCAACAAGTCTGCCAACTTTTTTTTATAAGATATATGCAAAATGATGGCTCTGACAATAACAGCCCAAGCCAGGAAAGTCATGCCAATAAGATCCAAATGAGTTGTCAAATAGATTTGTCCATAGCCTCCTTAAGGAGATGAACCTCCCTATATTCTCATCAAGTTGATTGGGGAGTGCCCCTAACCAACCTCTTGCACAGGAATACAAATTCTAAGGCAAGTTGCTTCAAATTAAATGTAAAAAGACAAAAATTCCATAATGTCTGTCACTAAACCCATGTCTCTGAAATTGAAATTTGCTTAACAGTAAAAACTCAAACTTCCCTAATTTCAAAAAGACAAGCTTTCTTGTTCTACCCTTCATGGCAAATATTAGCATTGCAGATTAAAAAAAAAAGGGGTGGGGGTGGGAAGCACTTTACACAACAGCATACCTTCAACTGCTGACTGCCTTCATGCTACAGTAATCTACAGTGACTAGGAGAGTTTCAACTTCAAATTCTAGCAGTGATATGAACATTTCTCTCATGTGCAGATTTTTTTAGACATTTTTACTTACAGCTCTTCTTAGGAAATAAGATGTGTCCTTAGGAGTTCTTTGACTACCTTCTAAGACTGTTAAAAAATAGTTTGGAGCTACTCCTATTCATTTGGGAAAAAAAGAAGGAAAAAATAAAAACTAGTTTCCCATGTTACCATTCAACACAATGATGGGAACAAGAACTCAACACCCTAACATCACAGTAATGACAATATTATTTGATGAAATTTAAATTACTCAATTCAATCTATTTCTTATTATCATCAGTACTACTAATGAACCTGTTATATGTACTATTTCCTCTACCAGGCTCTAGCCTCTGGACATAATCAATTAGAATAAAAGAATATTTCTTAGAACACTGCTCAAAGGTTATTCCATTTACTTTTTCAATCATTTGTATTCTGCCTTTCTGCTGAAGTTTAGCTTTTCTAGACTGAATAATATCAAGTCCTTGTCCCTTACATCGAACCATTAAGTACAACATAACCCAATGCACCTTCCTCCATCTCAGTTGGTTTTTAAAATGTACCTCTATGGTGTGACTATAAGTTAGTCGAATTGATTTTCATGGGTTCCTCATGGCAATCAATCATAAGGCAGGTTATTGAGCAAGGGTAATGACATGATCTTAATAATATTCAAGGAAGATTAGTCTGACAACAGCTGGCATACAGGGTGGATTAAGAGACTAACTAAGAGGCAAAGCTAAGAAGTGTTTAATTAATTTTGATCAAAGATGATGAGGGTTTGGATGAGAGAAGTAGGATGATAGCAACTCTTAGCTCTCCCTCCACCTTATATTATCATGGGTGACCTAAAATCATATATACTTGAATTTAAAGGTCTTTTTTTAAATTATGAATTGAAGAAATACCAACAACATGAACATTTCAAGACAAAAAGAAAAATAAAGAAGGGGATTATGTTTGTAATCATGAACTTCTGCTCTAAACAATTTATTTCTTTTCCACTAATCTAGAGACATTTTTTTTCTTTTTAACTGAAATGTAACATAGTAGTTTCAACATTGTCCTGTTTGTCAATATCCACTTATGAATTTCTTTTGTTTTATAAGATATATTGATGCTCTTTTGTGCTTTTTCTTCCTTTTTTTTCATACCATTATCACTATATTTCACTGTCTCTACTACACTCACCCTCTTCCCACAAAAAGGAAATAAAATCCTTCCTTGTAGTAAATAAGTATACTCATGAAAAACAAATAAATAAGCCATATCTGAAAGTATAGATTTAACTCTGTACCCCAAGTTTACAACCTATATGTTAAAAGATGGGAAGCAATGATTCATCATCAGTCTTTTGGAGTTAGAATTAATCAAAAAATTGCTTCTGTTAATATTTTTGTACATATTGGTCCCTTTCTTCTTTCTTTGAATTCTTTGCTTAGTAGTAGTATCACTAGGTCAAAAGAAATGCTGAGTTAAGTGATATTTTGTGTTTCCCTCAAAATTGTTTTCCACAATAGTTGGGCCAATTCACAACTTCCCAAACAGTTCATTTGTGTGCCTTTCTTTCCATAGTCCTTCTAACAACTATAATTTTCTTTTTTTGTTGTTATCTTTCTCCATCTAATAAATATGCAATGGAAAATTAGAGTTGTTTTAATTCACATTTCTCTTAGTTATTTGGATCATTGTTCTATATGGTTGTGGATACTTTGACTTTCTTCTTTTAAGTCAATCTCAACTTTTTAATTTCTAAATTTTCAATTTAATTAAAAATTTTTAATTTTTAATTAATTTTTAATTTAATCTCAATTTTTAACCAATCTCAACAAATTTCCTGCATAGTGTCATCTGATTTCATCTAAATAACTAAAGTGCTTCACTCCTTCCAAATTAATTAAGGAGTGTATTAATACCTTTGATCGATTGAATGCTATAATAGAGCTGTCTAGGGCTTTTTCAAACTTATGTTATAGTTACGATTAATTAATCAACTAATAAAGGCATTAGCATTTAGAAGAATTTATTAATTACACAAATTGGGGTTGATGAATGTAGTACATTGCTCTTAAAAAGGGAAAAATAAGCCTAGACTACTTGGAAGCTATTGTTCTTACCACAGGAGTACTATTTTCTTTTTTTTATGCATTTGTTGATATTGTTATGTGATTTTTCTTTTTTTTATATATAAAGAAATGTTATGTTTATAGTTTGTTTGTTTGTTTTCTAAAATAAAACCAACCTTTCATTCCTGATATAAATACAATCTGGTCATTGCATGTAGTCATTTTAATATGTTGTAATATTTTTCTAATACTTTAT
The DNA here is from genome assembly GCF_900497805.2 of Vombatus ursinus. Taxonomy (NCBI): domain Eukaryota; kingdom Metazoa; phylum Chordata; class Mammalia; order Diprotodontia; family Vombatidae; genus Vombatus; species Vombatus ursinus. Next base: position 28,614,406 of record NW_020954585.1, read on the forward strand.
TTAATATATTTGCATTAATATTCATTAAAAGTAATGGTCTATAGTTTTCTCTGATTTAACTCTGTTTTAGTTATCAAGATCTCTTCTTTGCTTTTACAAATAATTTATGCAACATTGAGATTAATTTGTTTTTTGAATGCATAATAAAATTTACTTATAAGTCCATCTGATTATGTTTATTTTTTTGAGAGTTCCTTTAAAGCTTATTTGGTTTCCTTTTTTAAGTTGGTTTATTTATAATCTCCATTTCTTGCACTAAAGTCTTGGCATTTAATATTTTAATAAATATTCATGCATTCATTTTTATCAATTTTTGTCATATAATCACAAAAATTATTCCTAATAATTTCCTTGATTTCTTTTTCTTTTTGTAAATTATCTTTTTTCCATTTTTGAAATTATTAATTATTTGTCATTGTTTAATCAACTTGGCTAACGAGTCATCTATTTTATTATTTTTTTCAGAGAAAAGCTCCTAGTTTATGTAGCATAATTAATGTTTTAGGTTTTTTGTTTGTTTTCAATTTTATCAATCTCATTGATATTTTAGGCTTTCTATTTTTGTATTTGGTTGGAAGTTTTGAATTTGTTGTTTTCTGCATTTTTGGTTGGATGCTCAATTTATAATGAAAGTAATTAAAAATATACATTTTTCCCCTAAAAATTGCTTTGACTATATCTCATGTATGTTAAGTTTGTTTTACTATTTCCATTATCTTTAATGAAATTAGGTATTTTTTCCTATTATTTGTTCTCTGACCAACCAATTCTTTTGGATTGGGTTACTTAGGCTGCATTTAATTTTGAATCTTTTCTGTAAAGGTCTTTTAAAATTCTAATCAATAAATAAATATTTATTAAGTGCTTGCTATGTGCTAGACACTGCACTAAATGCAAAAGATACAAAAAAAGTAAAAAAAAACCACTCTCTAATTATAAGAATGTTCCATTATACTTTGGCACACATAAGACATATACAGAGAGGGAAGAGGAGGTAATATCAGAAGAGAAGAGTATAGCAGATATGGTGACTGGGAAAGTTTTCTGAAGGTGAGATTAAAGCTGAATCTTTCAGGTAGCCATGGAAAATAAGAGTCAGAAGAGGAAGCATACATTGCATTGTGGGCAATATGGATGCATTTAATATTTTTACTTCATTGGTTGTAGATCATATTTTTGTAAATTTGCCATGTACAACTGAGATATTGATGTTTATTTTATTCCCACTCAGTAAAGAATAGAGAGCTATCATATCTAACTTTTCTAAAATTCTATTCAAGTCCTTTACTGCTTCCTTAAATCCTTTTTTCTTTTTAAAGAACTATCTAAGTTAGAAAGGAATACATTGTGGTTGCCATTTATTCAAGTTTCATTGTCTATTTCTCCATACAATTTAATTAACTTTATCTACTTAAGTGCTACACGATGCCATTTGAGGGAGAGAGAGAGAGAGGGACAGACAGACAGAGACAGAGAGACAGAGACACAGAGACATAGAGAGAGAGAGAGAGAGAGAGAGAGAGAGCTGTTATTTAATTACATATGGTGCCACTAGGCATTCCTGCTTATATCTTTTAAACATTTCTATTTTTATTGGCTTTACAATCATAATTTCTTTCACTGCTTTTAAAATTCACCTTCAGATTAAGAAATTCTATTCTAACTATATGAATATTTGTGTTTCAAGTGATTGTTAATTGTATATTTCCTTCCTTCATAACTTCCTATACTATTTCCTCTTTTTCTCTCACCATAATATTTATAAGGAAGCTGGTGGTGGAGATAGAGAAGGAACCTGATCAACATTAATAATTTCTAATTGAAGTAGCCTTGTTTTAGTCCTCTGAAGTTGTTTTCTACACCAAGCAAAAACTAGATACTTGGATTTTTATACTTTCTCTTTTTTTATCAGCTATCTGAAGTTGAAATTAATTTTGTTTGTCATTATTTTTTTTTAATTCAGCTCTCCCTCTTATCTTTGCTGCCCTTTTCTGTCCCTACCTATATCTCTGGTGAGTTTAACATATTTCTGCACCACTGCCCAAGAGAACTTTTAAGAGACAAAAGTTTCTACCATGATCAATTTATTAAGAAGGCTAGCAATTGCCAATAAATGAGGTCAAGGGGCTCTCAACTATCAAAAACCCTGCATGAGGGCTGACAGAGTCTTTTATAGTGTTTTATAAGGTGACAGGGCAAAATCTTGAGCAACATAGGTGTGTCTTCTTCTGAATGGATAAAAAGTAAACATTGATATTTACAACATTCAGACCTCCCCTTAGGAAATGCCTTTAACCACAAACAAAGCATATGATTCAGGGGCTTGCAGAGTTGCTGCAACAGCATAGATTAAGTAAGTTTGACTTTTAGGTTAAGCAAGTTTCTCTGGAGTATGGGTGGTGGATAAAGTTACAAGGATGGAGGTACAAAACAAAAGAATAGAGTTGTGATCATAGTGTCCTGATGTTACATAAGCAAACTTTCAAAGGTAAGGAATTCAGATTCACAGAAAAAGAGAATAAAATAAATTAATTTTCAATTTCACAGTACATTCTTGGTGTGTATACTCACTTTTCCTTTATTCAGTTCATATAGGAATGAAGTTATATCATTATTGCTCCCCTATTCCACATAAAAACTCTTTTTGGACACTTCATTTATGCAAAATGGTAAGTTCCTCCCCTTTCTTCTTCTTTTCTTCCCTAGAGAAGGCAAAAAGCATTTATTAAGCTGTTATTATGTATCAGTCACTATGCTAAGCACTGGGGATACATAAAGAAAGCATAAAGGCAATCCCCTCACTCAAGGAGTTTACATTCTAATGGGAGAAATACAACACACAAAAGGGAACTGAAAAGTGGGGGGGGGTGAGGGTGGAATAGTGGGTGATGCTGAAGCCCACAAATTCAAGCAGAGACAAGAGAAGAGTGAAAAGTTAGCTAACCTATGCCCTCCCTAAAATAGGAGCCCTAGGAAGAACTTACCAGTGAGAAAAGGAAAGCAGCATAGAAGTAAAGGAGAAGACCTCAGGAGTGGATGGATGATGTTTCAGAGTAAGGAAGCCCCAGATAATGAAGGAAGTGGCAGTATTTTTTTTTTGTTTTTTTATTTTTTTTTTAAGTTGCAGTATTAAATGGCAGCTGAGGCCTGTGTTGAAATCTAGAAGTGTATTCACCAATCTCTCTTCTCTTTCCACTCTTAAAACCAAGAAAACAAAAACCATCAAAACCACACATAAGCCAGGTGTTTATCTTATTTAACTCACGTACTGACACTTGAAGACATTAGAATTCTAAAGGGGCACTTGTCTCTTCTCCCATATTCAACTGTAGGCACTTCATCATTGTTTAGCCTGTTCCAATCAATCAAATGTATTTAGCATTTTACATTTCTCCTTTCCTGTGTTTGGATTTTATTTTTCACTCAATTCTGGATTTCCTTTTCCTCTGGAATGTTTTAAAGTTTTCTATTCTATTAAAGGTAACACCGCCCCCCCCATAAGATTACATTTCATTTTGTAAAGTACAGTACTCTTATTTTAAGCCTTTATCTTTTGTCCTTTGGAATACTGTTTTCTCTCCTTTATTGTAGTGATCATGCTGAGTCTTGCACGAAGTTAACTATGAATCTATAGAATTTAAACTTTCTCTTTCTGACTACATACATATAATATTCTCTTATTTCAATTTGGAGTTCTAAATTTTGGCTCTGACTTTCTTGAGATATTATATTTTGGATTTCTTTCAGGAAAATTCTTTCTATTTTCACTTTAGGGAATTTGCCTCATATGTGTGTGTGTATGTGTGTGTGTGTGTGTGTGTGTGTGTATTTAAATATAGTGTCTAGTTTTTGTCATTGTTTGATCATGGTTTTCAAAAAGTCTAATGATTTTTTTTTTACCTTTTTTGGGTCAGTTGTCTTTGAGATTAAATGTCATATTTTCTTCTATTAAAAAAACTTTGACTTCATTCTAACATTTGTTATTATGTCATGTACTTAAGTTCTGCTTATTACATTCTTTTTAATTAAAGAATCTACTACCTGAATAACTTTTTTAACCTTCTGTTCTAAGCTATTTATTCTCTAATCAATTTTTCCTTCCAAACTTTTATTTCATTAAAATTTCATTAAAAAAAATAAAATTCTTGGGGCAGCTAGGTGGTGCAGTGGATAGAGCACTGGCCCTGAAATCAGGAGGACTTGAGTTCAAATCCAGCCTCAGACCAAACACTTGACACTAGCTGTGTGACCCTGGGCAAGTCACTTCAATTGCCTAAAAAAAAAAATCTGGCATCAAAACTATCTTTAAAAAAATAAAACTCTTACTCTTATATCTTCTAGTCACTCTCATAGGCCTTATAGTCAAGACTTTTTTTTTCTTCCCTGAGGTCCTGCTTATAGTTGTCATGAGTTATTCTTTTCTTCTGGGTCTACTTCATATTATTTCTTTACTGTTTTGGTGTTTTCTAATATTTCAGGTTCAGTTCTTTGTTTTATACTTGGGTCAGTCCCCTTAAATCCTCTTGCCTGGGATGAGTTGGACTTGTTTGCTCCTGTCCTCTATTTAGTTTGAATTTTGCTGTCAATTCAGATGGGGTTGCTGGTGGCATGCCTATCACATGACTCCATGCGTGGCTGTTGCCTCATTCTCTGGGTGAGCCTTTGCAGGCATTCACCTCATCCATATCCTGTCTTCCTTTTTTCATGATCCCCTGTCAGGAGCTGATTCTATCCCTCAATACAATCCTGGAAGGCTCCAGTGGAATCCCTGAGATCACTCTAGACTTAGGATTCCTGCACAACTTTTGTGGTACTGGTGGTAAAGAACGTAATTGACTCTGTTTACTGCTATACAGTATCCAAGGAGTATATGACTGAGCTCTGCCTTCTTGTACATTTTAGGGAGTGTTTCTGTCCAGGCTTCTTCTGGCTTCATATCTCAGATTACTGAAACTGTTAATGTCATGTGATCCCCCTTCTTAAAAAATAATGGTTGGGATATTTTCAGATCTTTCTGTGAAAGTTCACACAGATTTCGCCAACATTGCTCCTCTCCCAGAGTTCTGGCTTATTTACCTGAGATAGTGCCAGTTTCCTTGATCAGCCACCTCCTCTACCAGCTTTTAGCCATATTTTTGTGTAATTCTCAATTAGACTAAGCATATTACTTCCAATTCTTTTGTTGTTGATGTTGTTGTTTTCTTAATCTTTGTCTTTCTGGGACCACTTTTTGATATTTGCTGAAGTTTATATAAGAGAACTGGACTTTTCTATGTCCTTTCATGTCACTGATCAAATATATTTTCAGTAGGCTTGTACATCAGCTTTCACCTTAACGGTTTAATAAATATATTGCAATATTGCAAATACTTTCAGTGTTTACAATTAGATTTCTATTCCTATATATATTAAAAAGTCATGACAACTATTAGAAAAATATGCCATTCTTTCTTGGAAATTGATTGCTCATCTTCGTGTCAGTTTGGAATGAATACAAAGGATATTTATAACAAGCACTATACTTTCTTCAACTTTTTATTTCCCCATTGTTCCTATTTTATTGGGACCATTGGATTAGAATTTAATGAACTATCTTTTATAGACAGAAAGAATAGTATGGTGTGATGCATCAGGGAACTCTTCACAAACCACTACATAAATTGGCCAACAGAGGACTATAAGGTATTCACTACTAATTCTGTGTTGGTTAAAGCTGAAAATTGCAAGGTTCAAGTTTATGTATTTGGATAAATGCATAAGAAAATGTATATGAAAAGTACCCAACATGTTTTCTCCATGATAACCATATATTTGGATGTCTGATATTTTTACTTTTCATCAAATATTTTGAAAATATAAATATACATATGTATATATATATATATATATAAACAGTATCAATGCCAGGTAAGTTCCCTCCCTTTCCTATCCCACCATTGCTGGCTAATGTTTGAAGCTCATAAATAAGTTACTAAGCCCAGTTGCAGAGGTTCATATCTGAATCTGCTGGATAGGTCATCACCACCTCAGAGTAAGATTCTGTGTTAGAGCAGTGCTAGACCATTTGGTAGAGCACCCAGAGATATCCTGGGGGCAGCACAGACACTCCAAACACTCTTACCTTCCTTCCCTAGAGGTTCAACAACCAGCATCACACAAAACAAACACTGAGAGTGAAATGGGGAGGCAACCTCAAGTAAGCTATTGTAAACTTTCAGGACTTTTACTTGACTGTTAAGACACACTCTACTGTACACCACACCATAAACAGAAATGCGCAGGTCAATGTTTCATAATTGGGGCCTGGGCTGGGGGTGAGGGGACAAATATGCACACATGCTTTTAAGTTTTATCTGCATTATTAACACTTTTTTTTTTGTTTAAGTCTGGTCAGTCACCAAAAAATCATGCTCTGATTTGCAGTCAATAATTTCTGAGGAGTAAATATTCACACTGGAAATTTAACAATTGGTTGCAGGTCAGTTAAGGTTACTCCTACACAACTTTGACATATTTTTCCATAAGATTTAGCAGTTTAACAACTTTATACAAGAAAAAAATACTGTGCAAGTCTAATTTAGCTGCCTTGTCTTCCCTAAGCAACTTGTGGGTACACCCTCTGAAGCTAAAAACCATTATGCTGCCCTAGTCCTGTCGAGCCATTCCTGCTCCAATTGTTACCACCTGTTGTCTAAAGAATGATTGTCATGTGCCCATGACTGTGTCAAGAAGCTGATAAGCAGGATTCAAATGTTTAGTATGTAATATTCATCACATAGTCACAAAAGGGTATGTCCATTTAATGAACTCTACATTAAAATCTCTTCTTTGTCTAGAACATTTTAAAATGGATTGGTTTTACTATCTCTTTTTTTATAATATTTTAAGGCTTTTTATTTTTTATTTTTTTATTTTTATTTTTTTTGCAAGGCAGTTGGGGTTAAGTGACTTGCCCGAGGTCACACAACTAGTGTCAAGTGTCTGGTCTGAGACCCAATTTGAACTCAAGTCCTCCTGACTCCAGGGCCGGTGCTCTATCCACTGCACCACCTAGCTGCCCCTGGTTTTACTATTTCTGACTATGCTCCTTTTTTCTCTTTGGTACTTAACATGGTGCCACAGGCCATGCTTGATAAGCTTAGAAAACTTGATTTGGTAACAGTACATTTTGCTCATCTCTGTTCACTTATTTATGATTCCTGGTATCTTTTTTTTTAATCTAAAACATATTTTTACTGTTTATTTTAATTGTTACAACTCACTGTTACATATCTTTTGGCCACACTTAGGTTAGGCTACTTGCCCAGGAAAGTCTCAGCAAATGTTCATAAAACTAAGATGAGGGTCTGGCTTAACAAGGTAACATGGGACAAAGGATAGAAACAGTTGATTCAGTTGTGTTTAACTCAAATCTTCTGTAGATGAAATTGTTCCTTTATACACCTGGATACCCTACAACTTCTCTTGAAAGAATCTACATTAGGGTTCCCCCCTAAACTTGATCAAGTCACAAACATTTCTTAAAAAAAAGTGAGCATAATCAAGCTTTTATAATTAAAATTAATCCAATTTTAGTAGTTATCTACCCAAAAATGGAAAGAGTAGCAGTAAACAGCTATATAAATTGGTTATACACGTAGGCATGTATAGATCATGAACTGTAGTGGGGAAGGGAAAGAAGTCAAAGGTCAGTAGTAACACTTGCCCAGAGTGTGCCAGCAGCCCTGGCCCACGTACTCTATCTATACTCCCATAATTATATACATGTTTCTGAATTTTTCGTTGGATGTCAGTTTACTTATTTACATTCTCTGTCTTTTTTTTTCTCACTATCACACACTTTTCAGGTAAGAAACTTTGTTGTATGACATTAATTTCTTTGGACTGAATTCTTATCTCATGAAATAAAAGCTCATATACCCTCTGAAAGCCACCCTAGAATTTCTTAACTCTGCATGGGATGTTTTAATTGTTTCCAAAATTATAACTTAGCTTTTAAAAAATAACCCATGACTCTGATCTGTTGATACTCGGAAAGCAGGGCAGGTTATCTTAGGCTTTTTAGAGCCTACTAAGTGGTACATACGCTTTCAAACCAACAAAATAATTTATTCCAATGCCCTCATTTTATCTGTATACCTGTTATCTTTACAATCCATCTTCTGATCTGGAATATTGTCACCCCCAAATTCCGAATTATTATTATTATTATAAATATTGAAGTAGATGACTTTAAAAATACAGTTTTCTTAGTATTGCTTTTGTGGACCATTCTTATTCTTGTTCAGAAAATATGTGATATTCACAGCAGTACTCATGCCTCAAATCTTTCCTTTAAATTACTCTCATAGAAATTCTGCATATAAGTTTAAAATCAGAAAGAATGAGTTAGGTTCTCTGATCTTCCTGTTCCATCTACCATACCAATTCAAAACTTGGGACTAAAACAATATATAAGGTTGAGGGATTTTTTTTTTAACTCTGACACAAATTTGGTTAACTATTCTGCACAACTTTTCATGGAAATACTATTCGATCAGAGAACAACCGTAGTAGACTGGAACACTTTGTTCTCAACTTAAAGATAATTATAAAAGTCAGACTGTGTGACATATCTCAGTATTACTGGAAAAAAAAATTCTCATCTCTTGAGTGTCACCCTGGATGAAAAGTGTTCCAGTTTTGTTATCATCACTAAAAGACCTCTTAATTAACCTTGTGACTCTGTCAATAAGTCTATTGTTTTTTTTTTTTTAATTTGTTACATGAGCATTTCTTCCTCTGGTGCTTTTTTATTAGCCATCTCACAGAATAAATATGTTCTTTGGGTAACATTTCCTAATGCAAGCAAAAATTCATCAGACACTTTTGTTGCTTGAACTTACTAATAGACAACTGATCCCTTTTAGATTGAGAATTTTAATTACATTAATGCCATCTAAAATTGCTCTTTTAATTTTCAGGTTTTTCTAATTTCACAGCTACCTGGTGATGAAATGGAAAACAAGGTATCTTACTTTTTATCTTTTCATGATATCACTGTTGAAAATGGGTATGAAGGTTATCTCTTTCATTCATACATGCATTACCATGCATAATAAATGCCTCTACCCTGTCATGACCCTCAAATATTTATAGCAACACATGCTTTTGTTACATCCTAAACATATAAAAAACAAAAGAATCCTTATGTGAGAACAATTAAAGCAAGGGCACTGTTTTCCTTTTTTTCTCGGATATTTGTATGTCTCCTCTACTCTTAAGTATCAAATAGTATGGTAATTTAAAGAGTTCCCATTAGTTATATTTAGAGTGCTTAAAAAGTTCATTAGAAAAGAATATTCTATGTCATTTTAACTTTTTTTATTTGACTTTGTAGTAATAATATTAATAAAATTCATCTAGTGCTTTAAGGGTCATAATGTATTTTATATATATTATCTCATTTTATCCTCATCATGTAAAGTAGGTGATATAAATATGCTAATTTTTATAGATAAGGAAACTGAATCTTGAAAGAGATTAAATGACTTGCCCATGGGACCTGGAGAAGGAAATGGTAAACCACTCCAGTATTTTTGCCAAGAGAACCACAAATGGGATCACAAAGAGTCAGACGTGGCTGAACAACAACCGGGTCATACAGCTAGTCATCATCTGAGACAGGAATTGAATTCAGGTCTATCTTGACTCCAAGTCTAACACTATCCACCTATCTGCCTCCAAGATAGATTTCTGGTATTCTGAGCCCTTTCCATTAAGTAGTTTCAATTTAGATAGTCAAATAAGTGATAGTAATCCATTTGAACATAAATTTTCCATTTCAGTTGTATTAAGATTAAGCCTGGCTCTCAACTGGCTTTTAAAAAAAAATGTGTACAGCATATTACTGAAAGGTCTTTTACTCCTTTTACTATCCATTGACCTAGCTTTCTCTTTCTGTTACTTTTCAAGTCTAATATAAATTTTTCTTTGAACATATATTCTGTTGATATGGCCAACACAACAACCCAATTAAAATGCTTGTATTTTATTTTGCCCTATGTCTTCTTTATTCATTTATTTCCTATGCCTGATATAGGATCTTCTTGATACCCTACCCCCAACTGCAGACTGGATAAATCCTCCCCATCCACAGGGTCCAATGCAAATACCACCTATTTAATCAAAATTTTCCCCTGCTCCTTCCCAACAGTAAGGACAGTTCCAAGGGCGTTTGATGTGCATCATTCTTACTCTTAGTTAAAGAGGTTCATAACCTCAGTGTAAGCCTTGACATTTCCTTCTCCTCCATTCCCCATGTCCAATCTACCTCTATATCTCTTGAATCTATCTCCTTCCCACACTTCTTCCACCCTGGTTCTGGTCTCTATAAATTCTCATCTAAACTAGTGTAATATCTCCTAATCTTTCTTCCTCCTTCCAGTTGTTCCACACACTTACCCACTCCCCATCCTAATCTAGCCATCCAGTATTCCAATAAGCCTATGATCTCATTGATGTGAGTTTACCCTCCAATGAGAAGGATCACAGCCCATCCAATGTATCTCTTTTCTCTGGATTATCATAAATTCACTACATAGTATCTATGAAATGAACTGAATACCTTTCTTAAAATCTCTTCACATTGAAAGAAAGAAAAGAAAAAAAAAACGTATCATGAAGGCTCTCCGTTGGCTGTAATAATACATTTCTCTGAATCCTTTCTACCACATCTATATAACTTTTCTTTTGTAATGTATTACATCTTTCCAATATCTACCTTGTCTCTCTCCACTGACTTTCAGGTGACCCTTAACTTCATTTCTTCAGATACTGTAATATTCTGTGACTTGTAACCATAAAATGTCACTGCAAGTATACTAGTATCAAAAAGATGGGCCTTTGTTTTCAGCCAAAAGTTTGAGTTCAGTATGAGAACTATTCTTTTTTCCAAGGGTAACATAGCTCACTCTCTTCCTGTTCAATTTTGGATCCATTTCATTGTTCATTTGTGGCGTTTGTCCCAGAAACAGGTACCTGTAGATGTCCTCCATACAGCTGCCAAGGCAATCTTTCTAAAGCATTGGTGTGACCTTTTCACTCCTCTGAACAAAACTTTTCAGTGATTCCCCATTGCCTGAGGATAACACCTTTTTCTACTATTTAAGGTTCTCTATATTTTGTCTTCTACCTACCTTTCCAGCCTTTTTCTTATTACTACTGTTTGTGAACTGTGTTCAACCAGACTAGACTATTAGTGATTTCATAGATTCAACATTCCATCATCTATCTGAAGAGAACTGTTCCCCACATACTATGAATTTGGAATGCACTATCTATTCATACCTCAATAATAATTAAGGGAGACAAAGGCAGCATGTATCAGGAAAATCCCTTAAGACCTGATAGGGAGAGTCCAAGATCCTGAACCCAAGATCTTTGCTTATAGTGATGCTCCCCAAACCATCAGACTTGCTTCCAATCCAGCCCCTACAGCCATTATTGAGGGGAGAAATCACTGTGGAGAAGAGGCCCACCTTCCTTATCATCATCATCAGCAACTAATGACCAACTGCCACCAGCCCCCAGATAGACACAAGAGCCTTGAAAGTAGCAGTATCTTCCAGACTAATATTTATGCCTTCAACTGGACCCTCATAATCATCATCTGGGAAAGCAATTCCTATAGAGAAAGGGCCACATCCCCACAACTGTTACACAGGGCAGGCAAACCAATCCAGTTGAACAAGAAGGCACACTGAGGGTGATGTTGGAGACAGCATGTACCAGAGAAATCAAATCAGTACTCTTTTGACCACTATCTCTTCTCAGTCCCTGATAGGGATAATCCCTGGCATGAACCTAAACCCCAAAGCCCTGAGAATAGTGATATTAAATATAAGGTTAAAGAAGAGGCATTACCTCCACCACTGTACCCTAAGGACTATGGGACTTTTCCATCTGACCTGTAGCTAAAATTTTCAATGTGTTTTGTCTTCCCAATTAGAATGTGAGCTCTTTGAGAAGAACTATTTTACTTTTTTAAGTATATTTCCCAGCATTTAGTTTGGTGCTTTGCACATAGTAAGCCCTTAATAAATATTTTATTTATTTATTTATTCATTCATTCATTCATCATTGTCTCTTCAAATATTCTTCTTCTATCAAGGTTCAACTTAGGTGCCATTTACTCTGTGAAATCTCTCCTGAGTCTTATTGCCCAAATTTGTTAGTCCTCCTCAATTTTCCTTGTACTACATTCAATTGTGTGTATTCCTCCAGCTTAAAACAAACACATTAATGTCAGGGATTGAATCATCTTTTTCTTTATATCCTAGTGTGCAGTATAGTAATTGCACTTGGTAAGTGTTTATTGAACTGTAATACAATTTATTCATTTAATGCTCTATTTTTGTATTGAATTTTTGTGTTTCATGATTTGCAACCATATAGCACCACTAGTAAAATATTAGTGTTAAAAAGTCTTATTTATGGTTGTGTTTATGTGTATGTGTGTTTGTGTGTTAGGGAGGAGTTTTAGATGATTAAAAGTTTTGTGCAATATCCTAAATGGCAATCCAGTCTTCTACAAATAATAAGCTTCTATTAAGTGTTCCTAGTGTAGTGAGACACCTATCACCCCAAAAACCAGAAATTTGAAAGGGAACCTAAAACTTAAATTATATCATTGGACCTGACAAGTTTTAGATCACAGGTACCACATAAACTTAGGTGAACCATAGTAAGACAAAGTCATTACATTTTCTACCTGAAGATATGACAATCATTTTGTTTTCCAAAGAAGTATAATATTTTTCTCATGTAAAACTTTATGTAATATGAAAGGCTCATTAGGAAAAAGAGACTTTAAGGTGACCTTAATCTGAAACAGCAAGCATTAATCATTACAGAAACATTAACTTGACCAGTAGTCTCATTCACTGAAGTATGTTTTGTGTGTTTGTTTCTTATCTCTTCTTATAGCCTTCTAGATTTTTCTCATCAACTCAATTTCTTTTTGAATAGCATAGAGTACAGTAGATCTCAGAAAATTATACCAGATGATACTGTGGGACATATACATTCCTTTCCCTAATGATACCGTCATGATTGCTCTATGGAAAATTTCTTTACCCCATTAATCAGGGTTTCTTAACCTTTTGGTTTGTCATTGATCTCTTTTGGCATCTAGTAAATCCCTTCTCAGAACAATATTTTAAAATTCATAACACAAAACACACAGGAAACCAATTATACTGAAATATAATTATTAAAATATTTTAAACAAATTCACAATCTCCAGGATAAGAAGCCCTACATTAGACATTGTACTATACAAGCCACATAAAAATAAGACTACAATTCCCTGAAGAATTTGTGGCCTCTTCATCCTAATGAAAATCCATGACTTTCTTTCCCAAAGACGTGCATTTCAATTTAGTTTGCATTTCTAAGTTTAGACTATCTTTCCAAAATTCACAAAAGTCATCTACACACACCAAATTAAAGAGGGTTCTAATTAAGTGAATTCTTCATATGAAGGTAATTTTACATACAGGAGATAAAATATTGTAAACTATCTATAATTTTGTCAATATGAGGAACTCTTGGTAAAAGAATTCTTCACTGATTCAGAATACAACCTGTCTATGATTTCGATTAGAAGATAAGGTCTAGGGAATTGTCTGAGAAACATGAAGGTTAAATGACTCACCAAAAGTAACAGTTTATAAGTATTAGAGGAGGAATTTGAATTCAGATCCCAAACTTCCTAAAACACAGATCTAAACAATAAGAAATTATTTTGTTAATGCGTGAAAGTTGTCAATGGTTCTCCTTTGCTTACTGAATAAAATCTAGACCTAGCCTGGCAGTCAACACCTTCCACAATGTGATCTCCACCTACCTTTCCAACCATTTCTCCTATCACTCCCATTAATTAACCCTAAACTACAGCCAAACTAGGCTACTAGCTATTCCCTGAATAGTCCCCCAAGGTGTCTCACTTCAGTTCATTTATTCACACTAACATTCCAGAATGCCCCTGACCATATCAAATCCCAGTGATACAATTCCTAATGATGGACAAGTTTAACTCAAATGTCGTCTTGTCCATGAAGCCTTCCTTATCCCCAAAGCCAGGAGAATTATTTCCCTTCTCTGATCTGACCATTAATACAGTGTGGGCCCAGGGTGCACTCTATGACTGCATATGCCTCTCACATTTTATTTTGTGTTATAATTATATCAGTGCTTGATTTATCTGCCTTGATAGACTTGTGCAAGACTTGTCTACAATGACAATGCCATGGCCAGTGATTTCTACTTCATATTTTCTATGTTGCTTAGCTCAATGTCTTGCAAATACTAGTTGCCTCCCAAAATTGTCAAATAATTGTTTTCAACCTTCAATAAAATGTCTTGTTACCCACGGCCTTATTTCTTTTATACAAAGACTAATTTATTTCAGGCAGTGTGCTAATTTACATGTCATTAATTATGAAGACCAAGCATCCATATGGGATTCATTTATGGAAGTGACAGGTAACCTTTATGTGGCTTCTATTTGTCCTTCTTCCCCCCAATCAAAGAACAAAAGATTATTTCATGTCTGTAAAAAAGGAAACAACCACTAGCAAATTAATTCATTAGGGCCACCTTTATACTGTTGCCAACTAAAATCACATTAGTTTGAATAGAGGTGTACTTAGTTCATTACAACCATGACTATCTGTCAGTAAGAGACAATATGTTTGACTTTCACAAACCACATGACTTACAGAGGTCTGAATTTTCTACGGGAATCAATCTCAGTGAAACTTGTCAGAGATAATTGTTTTTAGAAAAGCTTGAAGTGCTACATAAAGATGGAAAAAAGATCATTTTCCCCAACTGAAGCACAATCAGGAATAACCCTAAAATTCAAAATAGATTATAAAGTCATGAAATGCATCAGGTTTCTTATATGTCCCTACTACTTGTCTTCAACTATCTCATTCATTCATCTCACATTTCATTAAAACTTCCTGATAGACAAGGGTAGAGACAATATGATGTATCTTTTGCATGTCCTATCACTCTCCCAAACTACTCTCTTCTTTTTTTCCTTTTGACCATAGTTGATTAAAATATCTAGGATGCTGTGTTTCAGAATCATTCAGTCTTTTCAGTTCTAGGAGTTAGAATTAATATATTTCCTTCCTGTTTTTTTTTTCATTCTGAGACTCCTCCAACAAGTACATATTTCAGTGATCATCTAGAATTCAGAAAGATGGGTATTCCAAACACCCTGCTGGCAAATCTCTCAACTTTTTTTCTCTAAAAATCAGTACATACTATTCAAATTCATCTGCATTTTTGCCATAAGGAAGGTTGGGGATTGAAGGCTGAGTAAACATCATCTGGATATTCAAGAGCTCCCCAACCTTTATGAATCATCCACCTTCCTCCTCTGTGACTTCTTTTCCATCTACTTACTGCCTGATCAGGGATGGAAAGACTGAAATAAAGGATTTAATGCTCCTTCGGCATCAGGTTAGCCTTGTTTAAATCAATGTTATTCATTTATACTACGTAATTGAAAAGTGCTGGCCAATAATTTTGTCTGTTATCTACTAATCTATCTCCAAGCATATTTAAAATGCCTTTTACAGGCTCAGTATTATGCTAGATATAATATAAGTTGTTTTTGTTTGGTTTAAAGGCATAGTTCCTGCTCTCAAAGAGCTTATAATCTCATTAGGGAGGCAAAATTTACATTTATGAGCAATTTGAGACAGTGCCAGGTGAGAAATTTGGTGGTATAAACTGTAAGCACAATTGGAGTTCAAAAAAAGAATGAGACCAAGGAAAGCTGGAGTAGCCTTGGAGTTGGAGTTTTAAACTACAAACAGAACTCTGATGAAGTTGTTATCTGTTCTTTGACCTGTTTGTACTGAATCTTACCAAGTGTGTACTATTGTAGTAAGTAGAGGGAAAAGTGGGACTCACATTTTAGGTAAGTCAACATGAGTCCCACATACACACACACAAAAAAAAAAGAATGAAAATTGTATCTCTGACACAGTGAGGAGTGCACTCTTGCCTAGAAAGTATTTACTTTGTACTGGGCTTGAAAACTAGATAAGATAGGTAAGATGAAGAAAGATTGTGGAGTACCTAGCAAGCCAAGAGAGAGGAATTTAGATTTTATTCAGTTGGAAATAAGAAGTCACTGAAGTTTTCTTATCCAGCATTTGTCTCATCATCTATATTTCAAAGTGACACATATAATCTATACCATTTGACTCACGAAGTTTTAGAAAGAAAGGGGAAAAAGCATTTATTATTCTCTTATTCTACATCAAGCACTGTGCAGTACTCAGAGAAAACAAATACAAACAAAAAGAAAGATATTCCCTGCCCTCAAAAAGATAACACTCTAATGGTGGAAGATAACACATAAAAGGGATGATTTTGAAGTCCAGAAAGACAGAGAAAGAATTCAAAAAGGGGTTAGACAGGCTCACCTGAGACTCTTCACCAAATGGAGGCTTCAGAAAGAACTCACCAGTAGAGGCAACTACATGGGGCAGTGAACAGAGCACTGTCCCTGGATTCAGGAGGACCTGAGTTCAAATCCAGTCTCAGACCCATAACACTTACTAGCTGTGTGACCCTGGGCAAGTCACTTAACTCCATTGCCTAGCCAAAAAAAAAGGAAAGAAAGAAAGAAAGAAAGAACTCATCATTTGGAGAAGGTGGCATTGGCCTTAGAGAAGAATAGTCCATGGTGAACAGGCTGCAAAAGTAGTAGGATGACCCAAGATGAGGAATTTCCAAGAACTGAGGGAAATTCCAGGATGAGACAGAAGTAGAAGCATTACCTTTAAGTCCAGAAAGTCAGGAATAAGGCTGGAATGGAAATGTACTTTGGGGAGGAAAGCATTCCATAAACTATGAAATACTTAGTAGATGTTGACTATGTTTCCTCATCTGGTAATTCCCTATGCCAATGAAATTACAGGTACAATCCTAGCTCAATCCCATTTCTACAAACCCAGCAATGTCCATATATTATATCCACCTGTTTCACAGTATTGTCTCAATGTTATCACCTTACATATTCCTGGCAAGTAATTAGCACATCTTTAAGAAAATGCCAGCAACTCTTCTATATAACCAGATGGTATCAAAGGAAATCACTTTTTGTTTCTTCTTCTACTAGAGCCTAACTTTGGTGACAAAAGGTTTTTATCAAGTTAATATTTGAAGTCAAGTATTTAAGTGTGGTCCCTTCTATGGACAGTAGGCTTTTCCTGTGGTTACCAACCAAAGAAGTAAGGGTAAAAGTAAGTTTTCCCTTGGATTGTGATCTTGAAACATTATCTGTCACTAATGGTAATAATTTGATAGTGTAAAAAGTTAGATCAAACATGATTTGGACCAGAGACAAAACAGCATGTAGATTATAACAGGCAATGTGGGAAGATTATAGCAGTGCTGCTATTTGACCTCTGGTCTTAAGAGGGCTAATATCATCACATCCCAGAAACAAGAAGGAACCAATAGGGACAGAGAAAAAGACACTTCTGGAGAAAAGAGTTTGTGTCAAGCCATAATCTGAGAAAATGAAGTGATGTTCAAGCTGGGCCACTACAAAAGCATCAAAAATACCATAAGAAGAGGGAAAGAGGCTGCATACAATAACTGGGATTTGTAGCAACAGTTTCCATTCAGGTACATCCTATGTAGTTCCATGTTTTCTTCAGAATCCACAGATTCCTCACCAGGTGTTGATTAATTTTCTCTTGTCTTATAATACTCACAGATGCTAAAAATTTTACTTCATCTGGAGGCTACATTTCATTCTGTTATTAATGTCTTCCCTATCATTTTATCTGCTTACTCTCAACATCTTTGACTTTTCTTCCACCTTACAGACTTGATAATTATTTTCAGTCTTCCTTCATCCCTTGTTTTCCCCTATTCACTTTCTGATTTCTTCTCCTTTGATAGCAATTTCCCTAGATTCAAAGTGTCTCAGACTCTTCCTAGTGTGGGTAATTCACAGTTCACCAGTGTCAGTCTCTGCCTCCAAGTGATTTTTTAGGAGGCAGAATTCGCTTCATTTGGGGATTGGACTCTTTCCTTCAGATTTAATGAAGTACCACAAAGTCCCTCCTCCCCTACTCCCATGAATCCTGCTTCTATTCCTTCTGATCCTGGTGTTCTGGCCTCTTTCATTGAGTGCTGAGTTACCTGAGCAAATTCCTACCATTTGAAATTTGGGTCACTACTACACTGGGAAAAGAAAATGGCAGGCTGGAGTGTAGAGTTCTGTTACAGGCATGGACACATTCCTTGGCCCTGTTCCCTCTGTTCCTTCACCCTCTGGCCAAGCTCTGTTGAGGCAGAGAGAGCTTCTTCTTCTCCTTGCTGCTGAGCAAATTTCTGCCATTTGGACTTTGGATCTCCACAGTCCTTAAAGATGGGGGGGGTTGGCAGGAGGTGTCTTGGAAGAGGGTATGTAGTTGAATTATATTGCAAGCAGTGGGGCAGCTTATGTAGCACTCCTGCCAGAGAGCTGGCCACTGGGGAGGTGATGCTGAGTTAGTGAGGGCTGAGGGTTAAAGATTATTGGACTCATGTTGTCAATGAATTTTTACCTTATTTGCTTTCTTGGTGTCCTCAATTATGGAGACAACTGAAGTTATTTTATCTCTGGTGCATAATTCCCACTTTAGAGAGGTTTGAGAAGTCATGAGAAAAGGTTAACATGATTTATATAAGCACAAACCAAAGTAATGGAGAGTATGGAGAGTAGAAAATGTTCTGTATCCCTTCCACCTGACAGATTCCTTTTATGGCGGTAGTGGGATGGTCATGCCTGGTCCTTACTTTACTATAAGCTAGTCAATCAGTCATTTACTTAGAATTCATTTAGCATGTTGTTAATAAACCAAATTCTGGAGGTAAAAAGAAGGCAAAAATATGTCATAGGTCCACAGGTAGCTCACATTCTAATGGGGAAGATAACATGCAAAACATTTTACATGTAAGATACATACAGAGTAAATTAAAGGTAATTTCAGAGAAAAGATCCTAACAATGGTGGATACTGGAAAAATACTCCTACAAAAAGTAGGATTTGGGCTGTTTTGAAGGTTTTGAGAGTTTTGAATGAGGTCAGGGAGGCAGAGATAAGGAGGCATATACCAGGCATGAGAGATAGGCAGATAAAAGTCAAGGCATAAGGAAACAGAGTGTGCTGCATGACAAACAGAAAATGTCACTAGATGGTAATGTACATGGAGAGGAATAAAGTATAAGAATACTGGAAAGATGGGATAGTACCAGACTTTGAAGTGATTTAAAAGCCAAGCAAAGCATTTTATATTTGATCCTAGACATAATGGAGAGTCACTGGAGTTGAAGAAATGAGGGACTTTATGACAGATACCAGGTATTATACCTGGGCTCAGGTGGAAACTTCCATCCTCGTATATCCCTGACAAATCAACTGGTTGTTGTATCCTTTCCAGATACAAAGACCAAAAAGTTCTTTAAATTTTGGAAGTAAAAATACAAATGTTATACTCTGATTTGCAGGAGCAAGTTAGTCAGTCAATAAGCATTTATTACACATCTATTACATGCTAGGTTTGAGGGATACAAAGAAGGGTTAAAAAAACAGTTCTTTTTCTCAAAAAGCTTACAGTCTAATAGTAGTATGTTAAAATAAAAAAAAGCTATGTGCAAACAAGATATATATACGATAAATTGGGGATAATCTCAGAGAGTACTAAGATTAAGAAGGACTGGAAAGCCTTCTTGCAGAAGTAGGACTTTAGCTGCTATTCAAAGGAAACAAGAGATGAGGAGGTAAAGTGGTCCAGGTATCAGAGGCAAGGAGTGAAAATGCTTGAGGTTAAGGGATAGAGTGTCTTATTTGATAAATAACTTGAAGGCCAGTGTCACTGGGTTGCAAAGTACATGGAGATAACAAGGAACCAATGGATTTGATTAGATAACATGGTGATTTGGTCAGACTTGTGCTTTAGGAGGATCTGTTTGACAGTTGAGTAAAGAAGGTACTGAAGTGCAGAGAGATGATTTAAGGAGACCAACTTGAGGCTATTACAAAAATTCAGGCCTGAGGAGATGAGGTCCTGTTCCAGAATGGTAGCAGTGTCAGAGAAGGGAAGGGGAGATGTTAGGAAAGTAGAAATTATTAGACTTAGCAGATAATTGAATATAGGGTGTTAGAGAGAATGAGGAGACAATGATAACCACTAGATTGTGAGCCTGAGTAGCTAAGATAGTAGTAATAAGGAAGTTAGAAGATGAGAGGGTTTGGGAAAGACATAATAGTTTCCATTTTAGAAATTATAGATTTAGGATATCTATAGAACATCCAATTTGAGATGTTGTTTAGACAGTTGGAAATGCAAGACTGGAGGTCAGCAAAGAGTTTAGGGCTGGGTAAAGAGATATGAGATTCATTTGCATAGAGATGATTATTGATTCCATGGGAACTGATGAGATCATCAAGTGAAATAGTATAGAAGGAGAAGAGAAGAGTCCCCAGGACAGGGTCTTGGAATCACCTATGATTAGTAAGCATGACCTGGATGAATATCTAACAAAGGAGACTTCCATAAACAATTACCATTAATTTATAATATCTAAGCATGAGAGAAACGTCCGAAGTGTAAGAGTCCCCTCAAACTCTCAGATACAGCTCTTTTGCTCTTTGTGGCTAAACTCATTAAAAAGATCATCTATAAGAGATCTCCATTTTCATTTCTCTCCTCTCACTCTCTGCTTCCTGTAATCTGGCTTCTGACCTCATCATTCCACCAAAACTACTCTATTCAAAGTACCAATGATTTTTTCATGGACAAATCCAGTGACTTTTTCTCAATCCTCATTCTTCATGACCTCTCTGCAGTTTTTGATACTGTTGATCACCCTCTTCTCCTTGATACTCTTTTCTGTCTAGGTTTTCAGAACACTAATATATCCTAGATCTCTGCCTACCTATCTGACCTCTCCTCAGTCTCCTTTGCTGGATTTTTTCTCACCCAGAGCACTCTCTCTAAGCCTCAGTGTCCCACCACACCAGGGCTCTGTCCTGGGTCTTCTTTTCTTCTCCTTCTTTACTACTTCACTTGGTTATCTCATCAACTCCCATAGATTTAATTATTTCTATGATGATTATATTCAAATCTACCTATCCCACCCTACCTTCCTGTCTTGCATCTCTAACTGCCTTTCAAACATATCAAACTGGATGTCTAGTAAATATTTTAAACACAAATTAAGATATCCTAAATAATTTAAATCCAAAATTGAACTCATTATATTCTCCTCTTAACCATTACCCCATCAAAACTTTCTTATTACTGTCAAGGGCACTACTATATTTCTGATCCCAAGGCTCATAGCCTTGGTGTCAGCTTCTCCTCCTTACTATCTCTCACCCCCCTTATACAATTCATCAACAAGGTCTGCCAATATCACCATTGTGATATCACTTGAATTGGTCCCCTTCTTTCCTTGGATACTGCCACCACCTTGGTACAGACCATCATCACCTCACACTTAGACTATTGCATTAGCCCGCTGGTTGGTCTGCCTGCTTCAAGTCTCCCCTCACTCCAATCTCTTTTCCATTCAGCCACCAAAATGATTTTACTGAAGTGCAAGTCTGACCATGGAACACCCCATTCCCACACTCAATATAGTTATTCCTTCCACATCATGAGAGCCAGGGGTATGATGCCCCCTTGATCTGGAAAATCTATGTAAAATATGTCGGCCTTCCCTTCATACCAAAGAAGTCTGAATTATTATGGTATTAAAAGATAAAATATGTTGATATTATACAATACTATACATATATTTTATGCATTTCTGAGTTTCTAAACTTTTTCTGTGTCACCTGCTGGTTTTCACATGTTGTCTGTGACTTCTACAATACTCCCCCAAATTCCCGGAGTCGCTGCCGCTGTGGAGCACGGTACAGCTGCATGAGCTGTTCCTAGGACAGGTGCGCGCCGTGGGAGGTGAACTTCCCAGAGGCTCTCTTCTTCTGCTGCTCCACTTCCGCCATCTTGTCTGCTGTCAGGAAAAGCTAAAAATCCCATCTTCTGAAGGAAGCCTTTCCCAAACCTTCTTGATTCTAGGGCCTTCCCTCTATTATTTCCTCTTTATGCTGACTGTAGTTTGTATATACTTGTTTTCCATCTTCTCCATTTTATCTTGAGCTTTCTGAGAGCAAGAACTGTCTTTTGCCCCTTTTTTGTATCCCTATGTTTAGCACAGTGCCTGGAATATAGTAAGCACTTAAGAAGTGTTTATTGACTGACTAAATGTTTAGTTATTTACAAGTGCCTAACTTTGTCCCAACATTGAACCTGAGCTGTCAGAACTATATCTCCAAAAGTAAGTCACTTAATATCTTTGAATCAAAATTTCTTCAGTGATAAAATGATTATAAAAATATTTGCACTATATCAGAGTTATGGGGAAAGTATGGCATAAGTCTTAAAGCACTATTTAAATATATCATTTCAATATTTCTCTGTGCTCTGGCTAACTCACCTATAGATTGGAGGACTTAGCCTAGATCCAAGTTAATTAACCTCAGGTCTGTGAACTTGCTTTTAAAAAATATTTTGGTTACTATATCTCAATGTAATTGATTTCCTTTGTAATCTTATGTAATTTATTTTAGGCTTTAAAAGCATTATTCTTAGAAGAGGTACATAGATATCACCAGATTGAGAAAGGGGGGGCGGGTCATGACACACACAAAAAGTCAAGATCTTCTGGTCTATAGGTTTGTTCAAAATAAACAGTGAGTGGAAATATCTGAGATCATACTTTTCTATAGCTAAAGTATTAATATATATTTGCAAATCAATTGAGGAATTCATTTAACCCTACAGGAAGGTTTTAAGATAACTCATGACAATGACAGCATTAAAAGGCTTCACAGAATTGCAAAGAGTACACACATAAACACACACACACACAAACACACATAAATTTCATTAACACCTGATCTGGATGATCTCTCTCTCTCTCTCTCTCTCTCCCTCTCTCTCTCTCTCTGTTTCCAGGCATAATATTATATATATATATATATATTTAATATCATATTTCTTCTTTTTATATAAAAATTGATTCAAATATTAAAGAAATTAATTATCTTTAAACTTACTTGTATTGAAACAGAATATATTTATTTCTAAATATTCCTTTTTTGCCAATGTTTTTAGAGTTTTATTAGTGGGGTTTTGTTGTTGCTGTTGTTTTTTATACCACAGATATTCCCTAATGTACACTCCACCACTTGAAAGAAAAGAGGCTATCCTTCATCAAATAAAAATAGTTAAGTAAAACCATCTTTCACATCTGACAGAATATGCAAATTTGAGACTCATCATTTCCTAACTGTACGCCCCTCTGAATTCCTCATGTTCATTATTTCTTGTCAAACAATAATAGTTCATTATATTATATGTCAATTTGTTCAATCATTCCTCAGCAGATGGGTAAGCATTCTTTTTATTTCCTTTTTTTGCTACTACAAAAGATGAAGCTATCCATGTTCTGGAATATATGGAACTTTTTTCCTTTAACCTCTTTGGGAGTAAATAACACATTTCAAAGGACCAATGTCCTAAAAAACAACACTTATAGTAAAGCATAAGCATTATTAGTAAAAATGAGATGATAGAACTAAAGATCAGATCTGTTTCAAACCAACTTATCTTTCTATCAGACTAAATTAAAAAATATTTCACATAATTTTATGTTTATTTTTTAATGGGATTATGAATAACAATTTTTCCAGAACAGTAAAGATTATGACATGATTCTAGAATTCTGAATTAAAAAACAAAACATTGAAATTAAGTGAAAAAAAAGCACAAAATAGAAAATGAGGAACAGAATCTTTAGTGACATAAATGAAATAATGAGAAAATATTGCAAACATCAAGTGTTGAAAAGAAACATTTAAAGGAATAGGAAGCCTCACTAAAGTTTGGGGATGTATCCTCTATTTGGGCATTTCTCAGTGAGATCCTCATTGTTATCACATCACAGTGAAGCTTGGAATCAAATAGAGTCATAGAATTCGTCTCCAGTACCACCAAGTTGCTGAGAAAAAGTATGGACTGCAGCTCATAGGTACTACCCCAGAAGGCAAAATAATAGGTACTTTCCCAAAGAAAAAGACATGGAGTCAGTAGGCATGAGAAAAATCAAGGGATACATCACTTTTTTTTTTCAATCACTCCTACAACCACCACTGACCCTAAATTGGTCAGTCTATAAGATATTATTTAACCATTTACACTCCTTCAGAGAAGTAAAATCACTTTTAAACTCCCATCACCTCTTGAAAATGCATCAATTCCATTTGAAGCACTACCACTTCAACATCTACTTCCATAAAACATACTTGACTTGAAAATATGTTTTCCAAGCGGTTTTATGCCATTAACTGATAATTTAGCACCACTCTGCCATGTTAAGTGGTATCAGAATAACATTTTAACTATAGAACTGTCAGAATATAATACTGCCCATAATAAAATCTAATAGTTAAAGTGAAAAAAACAAACTTATTTTTCAAGGAGACAGTGAAGTACTATTTCATTATGGTACTTCCGATACAAGATACTAGTATCTTACTTAGTACATTTATTTTCAGTCTGGGTGCCTCCTTCTTAGTCCAGTAAATTATTTGGTTTTAGTTCAGGCTGCTATTATTAAAATTATAACCATACCAATAAATTAAATAAAGAGAGAAACTGTGATTCAGTATTAAATGAAGATTGTAGTGCTCACACAAAAGCCTCAGTTTTGGCTGAGATGCTTCAGAGCAGTGCCAAACAATTAAAACTTAAATCTAATAGAATATTTTTCACTTCTCTATTACATCTGGGTGACTACCAATAGATATTTAGGAGTTGGTTTCTTTTTCTACATGAATGTATTATATCACCCCCCCCACTCTCCTTTCTATTCCATCTTCTAAAACTATCTAATTGTTTTTATTTCTCTTTTTGGTTTTACATTTCTTTTGAGAGCCTATGTCAACCCAATATAGAATTTGACTCTTTTCTCTGTGCCGACAGCCTCATCTCAATTTACTCAGGGTAGGAAAAGGAAAGGACATGGCATATTTTCTCTTAAAAGCCACATTACATCTTGGTTCCATATAATGAAAAGACTTCTGGTTTTTAGTGTATAGTGGCATATAAATTACAAAGGATGAGCAATTTTTATATAGTTTCATTTTGTGACAGCACTGTATGTTTCTACTGATACCAGACTGACTCAGAACATCTGCCCTTGACCAAATAAAATCAGACTAAGCTGCCTTTCACACTTTTAATTTGTTCTCTTTCAATTGAGTGCTGGATTTCATGGTATACATAAGTTTCATTGCTCTTTTTTTGTTTAGTTTTTAATATTGTGGATTTTAAAAGTGGTTATTACCCTCATGGAAACATGCAGAAGTTGTAGCTCTTAGAAAACATACTTCAATGACTTTTATAAACATTGCAGGGGATGTTAGTGTGGGGAAATTAAGTGATTGAAGAACTGTTTGAGCCCATAATGTGATAGGATTAGTGGTGTTGAAAACAAAAATGTTGTTGAAAAAAAAAAAAATCTATAAGCCAAAAAATTATTGCTACAAAATAACCCAGTCTTCAGAAGACAAGCAATGAACTTCAGAGACTTGGCAGTTTGAGGGATTGTTATTGCTTCCTCTATAGTTTAACATAAAGATCCTTGAAGTTGGAAGAATAGTGAGAAGACCAGTAAAAACACACCTTCTAACCCTTGCAATAAAGGGAAAAAAATGTTTCATATGACTTATATATGCTTTGTTAGGCCTTACAAAGACTAGAATATTTAAGATTGGAAGAAAAGTAAGTTTACTTGATGAAACTCATTTCAAGGCTATATTAAAGCTGTTGTTAGAAGTCTGGATGATCTTGTAAGATCTGGGCATCCTCATGAGATTGAAAAATTGGGGAAGGGAGAGGATTATTTTTTTCTTGCTGTGTGCCTAATAGCCTTGTCCTTTTTTGGAAATTAATAATTATGATAAATATATTGATATACTAAGAATCACGCTTGTTCCAGAATTACAGAAATTCCTAAATAGAGACAGAATACTGTATACTGTATCAAAACCTTGTATCATGACATGCAACATTAAAGGTTAAGTCATTGATCTGAAAGATAAAGATGCTTAAACATGCTTAACTGACCTGGGAATGCATGTGAATCAAATCTCATTGAAAACATATGAATTATATGCTCAAAGCTCAGTTTGGTAAAATAGATTCATTGTCAAAGATACCTTTAATAGCAAATGTGAAAAGTATGGTTTCATAATGAAGAATTAAAGACTATGCATCAAAATCTTATGAGCTAAATGCTAAATAATATAAAACAAAAGACTACATGAGGTGAAAATATTACACATAAAGTTTTCAAAGATGTAAAAAGTTGTAGGGTTTATTGCATAAATCAACATATAATGATTTCATTTTTCATAATTAATTTGCATGATTTTAGATAATCTCTCCCTGAATATTAGACATAGGATATGTATAAATAGCAAAAACAGGAATGCATGCCCATGAAAAGTTCCTATTGCTAGAACATTGGTTTTTCAATGAGCAGAAATTAAAACATAGCTAAGTAGAAAAACGATTGAATTTTTGGGGTACAAAAGTGGGAAAACCAAACTGCTGGAATAACTTATTCCATGCAGTTTTCATGATATTTCTGACATTACCAAAAAAAGTCTGTATACCACTTGTCAACAAGAAATATCTTTCACATCAAAGAGACATTACAAAAATACTGGGTTGACATTTTGCTTATATGCATTTGGCATTACATTAGACAATCTCTTTAATTATTTTTGATAGTCACACTTTCTGTCATTAGTAGGGCAAACTGACAAATTATCAATGACATATTTATGCTAAACAATGGCATCCCCTGTCAGCCAAGATGTGGAAAAACAAGCTTGAGAAGCAATATGCATAGATATACTTCTTTACCATCTGGTTTGCTTTGGCTGCTACACAATTACTCACTCAGAAAACAATGAAGCAATTTCCTTTGTTTGAACTCAGGGGTGCAGAGGTTGCGCGGGGCTACAAAAAAATTTCAAAAAATCATCTTTTCAAGATGAAGAGCAGATCGTCTTGCGTGTATCATGCAGAGTTTTCCTCTTGGAAGGTTATGTGATGTTTCCCAATTGGAACTGTATATAGCTGTTTTACCTTCTTGGGAAGCATGAGCCCATGTCATCAGTAAAACTGTGTGCATTTCCAAAAATGTTAGGTCCCAAAGGAGTGTGAATGTCTGGAGGAACTCAATGAAATGAGTTCCTCATTTTCTCATTCTCTTACATGAAAGTTCTTCTATACTTGTAATGTTGAAGTCACTTGTCAACCACTACATCTTCATTAGGGCTGATATTCAGATAGGTTTTACTGTATGTAGGTGAAAAGTGTCATAAGCACAAGCACTAGTGAAATGTTGGTAGATTAATTAATCTACATGCTTCTGGTTAGGCCCATCTGAAAAGCCCAACCAACTGGTATCTGGAATACTCAATCTGTCTTATATGTATACCAAGTATTTCTCGCTTCTGGAAAAACTAAATACAAGACACAAGTGGATGTGCATCAGGCATAGGTGTTAGTGGAGGAAATAGTTTGTCATCATACTGAGAGGACAAGGAATCTGATGTGTGCATGAAAGTGCTATGGTACATGTGAGAATTGTAGAAAAGGACTCTATTTCCCAGAATTTTATGGGTCAAAGCCACATGGCAAAAAGCAAGCAACCAAGACAACCAATAAACGTGGAACATAACTACATTGATTACAAACCGGTAAAGACATGAATAAGATTTTGACTCAAATCTACCAAGGAAGAAGCACATATCAAGAAGGAATTCCCTTCAGTTTGGGTGGAGTTGGAGTTTCTTAAATAAAGATTGTGTCATTTATCAATGCTGCACTTCCCTGCTTCTAGCTTCCCCATGGAGTCTGCATCAATTTTCCCTGCTTATCCCTAGAAGTCCTGATCTAACATAGGCAAATGACTATAACGGCCACATCATCTTAAGGCCTGGGAGCCTCAGACACTGGGCCAACAATCATTGTCACTATGTCTGCCACAGTTTACCCTCAATTCCTTGAAGGGACACTTCTCTTCAGCTACATACAAGTGGATTGCCTTCTTCCTCCCAACAATTTCACTTTCTCTCCACAGTCCCTGATCAGTACTTTTTGCTATGAGCCTGCAGCTCACAGCACCCTGAAAAAAAAGTGTTTTCCCTCTAATTGCTACAAGTGCTACAGTATTTGCATGTGTGAACTTTTAATAGAACTACTCAGATGTGTTTGGCACAAGTGTTTTAATTTTGAAAAGCTATTTCCTTCACCCACTAGAGAGTTACAATAGTGCAACAGGGTATTCAGAAAGGACTAATTGCCCTGTGGGAAGCTTAAGAGGCTGAGTTCTCACTAGGAACCCTGGGACTTGTAGTCTTCATAGCTCTGGAAGAAACTGAATCTATTTTGGTTTTGAAGTAGGTGGCAGTTTTCTTGTGGTAGCAGGAAGTTTTTAATTACTCTGACTACAGAAAGTGGAATTGTGGTTGCTAATTATGTTGATCAGAATTCCTAAATCTTTCAGCCTTCTTAGTCTTTATAATATCACTATTGTGTAAATTGTTCCCTTGGTTCTGCTCACTTCATTTTTCTTAAGTTCCTATAAGTTTTCATAGGTTTCTCTGAAACCATTCCCCTCATCATTCCTTATAATGCTATAATATTCTATCACATTCATATACTGTAACTTGTTCAGCTATTCCCCAATTAATAGGCTATCTTCATTTTCTAATTATTTGCCTCCACAAGAAGAACCTGGTAGACATATTAAATGGTGACTGATAAAGGATGTTGATTGTGCTGAAGCTTCTTTTGTTCATCATTCTACCTACTAAAGGAACTCTTTGGAGAAGTCTGGCTTAAGGAGGGAGCCTAGGACAGATATCTTCTCATTTCCCACCTGGCTTCGGGACTTTTCTGATTTCTTCATCATGTCCCAGAAAGCTCATCTTTGGGCAAACCTTATCATCCTGCAAGATCAAATCAACCTCGGTATTCACACCTCATCACTACCTTCTGTCCCTCTGATTCAAGAGCAGAGCTACAAATTCCAAAAGGCTCCATTTAAGGAAAGGGCTCAGAAAAGACAATACTTGACTACACTAATTTGAGACTTCTCTGATTTCACTATGCCACATGTGTTACAGTACCTTCTTTCCCCCCTGACCTCTCCTAGGTTTTCAACTTTCTTTTCTTCTCTCTCTCTCTCTCTCCTATTTGTATCTCCACTACATAGCACAGTGCCTGACACATAGTAGGTTCTTCATAAATGTTTATTGACTCTAATTATTGAACCATTTCTCCCAAAGGGACTGTTAGAACTGGTGACATGTTTCAGCTCCTCTCCCTGTGTCTGTGATTAACAGATGTTTGCATATGATTTCTCTTGCTATTCTTTTAATCTATTGCTTTCTCCTGATTTTGCTTCACTTAAAATATATGATCAATTATGATTGCTTGGTTTTGCATGTCTGTATATTTGTTGTGAACAGGGTAGAGATAATGGAAGACCCCAATGACTACCTATGAATGCACAAAATTTAACTAGGTCAGAGAACCTCTGACCAAATCCCTAAGATATCTGGGCACTCTACATGCTTGAGAAGAGAACCTATTGTTGGTGCTTTTTATTAATAATTTTGTTAAACTTCCTAAATGGAAGAATTCAAACTGTATCTGGAGCGTTACTTTTTTTTCTTTTTGGTGAGTCAATTGCCCAGGGTCACACAGCTAGTAAGTTTCAAGTGTCTGAGTCTCTATTTGAACTCAGGTCCTCCTGACTCCAAGGCTAGAGCTCTGCCCACTGTGCCACCTAGCTGCCCCTAGGAGCTTTACTTTTGCCTCTATGTAAACCTAATGCTGTTATAGTCATGCCAAGACATTTGAACATAGGAGTTCCTGGCAAATCTCAGTAAGAAGGGTAGAGTAGGGGTGTGGACTAAGTGAAAATCATGTCTCCTGATACTAGTTGGTATCACCTTTTGCCTTTTAGGAAGAATCAGTCAATAAACACTTATTAAGCACCTACTACACGTCAGGCATTGTGATAAGCACTGAGAATACAAAGGAAAAAGAAAGATAGAAATTGCCCTCAAGGAGCTTAAAATCTAATAGGGGAAGATAGCATACAAAGGTAAGCTAAAAGGGTGGAGGATGAAAGAAGGGAAGGTACCCTGTGCCAGGAAGTTATGAAGAAGTCCAAAGGAAGTGTAGGCATATAAGAAATGACTATATGGCTGCCCTGGGAGCTTGGAGATTTGGGAAAGAACTCTGTCCTCTGCCTCCAAATCAGAAGAGCCCTAGGGGCAGAGGGTACTGATGAAGTGTAAAGTACCAGAGCTTATCTGATAGTGTAGGATCCTGGGGGCATGATGGAGAAGTCTGAAAGAGTATAGACAAAGTCAGAAAGCCCCAGATCCAGTTTAAATTCTTTTTTTAGGAAGTTTATCAAAGATTGTTAATAAAAAAAAATATCAATTTGCTGCTTAGCTCCATCCACTGGTCACAACAATATGCAAAACTAGGAGAAAGAAATGTTGGGTTCACTTTCTGGTTCTGTTGCTACCTAAATAAGTGCTGTTGAACTTCATTTGCCCTTTATGAGCTTCAATTTCCCCATTGATAAAATGAGGGAGTTAGACTAGATGATAGCTAAGATCTTTTCTCACTCTAGAATACTCTGACTCTATAACCCTGAGACACAGCTATTACAAACAGAAGCCATACTTGTCTAAGGATGGTATTTAATTTGCTGACAATGAGCTAAACATATGACATGACAAAGCATGCAAAATATGTAAAGGATAAAAATGGCCATATTTACCTCTGCTCCCTGTCCTTAAAGGTGGAATTTTAGCATATATTTACTGATATCCTGAAAACTTTCCATTGAGGGGGAACTCTGGTGTACCTGAAAAGAGAGACAACTTCCAGACTTGTTTGTAACAAGTAAAACTCCATCCTTGACTGTGACATATGCTTGCCTACTATATAGAGGATGGTACCTTGAAGAACAACGTGGAGTAACTAGGCAAATAAAAGATAAAGACTCAATCTCTGACATTCTTCTACTTTGATGAGCTTCACATGGTTTCAGTAGCATATGCTCCAAGTATAGTTTACTATATGACAAATGTAATGGGTTGTTTAAGGCCAGATTTTAAAAGCAGCGATAAATAATGTCTGTTCTATGTGTAAATGTTATGCTTGGAGGTATGTTTCAGTGTTTTATAAATTTAATTTTAAAGAAATCTTCCTAGGATAAAGTCATAATGTCTCACAATAAATACTGTATCAGTGCATAAAACATGGGTTTACAGCTGAAGGCTATGAAAATATAACAAAGCATAGGGCTGTAGTCAGTATTTCTGTACCATTACAATTCTTAATTACTATAATTATGCACATTCCCCACAACACAATGGTACATTTGATATCCATGGACCACTTAATAGTGTGTTTATGAAGGATCCTTGTTTATAAGAAATATATTCATAAGAGTTTTAATAAACCTGGAAGCAAAAGTCAGCTTTTTATCATGGGCAAGTATAATTCAGAAAGACATTTGACAAGCATACTGTATTACCATATAATATATTCAAAGTAATGACCTTAGACCCCCTCTAAAATTAGTTTGGCTTATGGAAAACCATAGGATTTCTCATTTAGATTATTGTACTTTTATATGACATCTCTCAACTCTGTTTTGAGCCATTTTAACCTCCCCCGAAAAGGAGTTAAATTGGTTGACACTGATGGATTCAACTGTGGTCATAGAGAAGGAAAAAAGTTTTTAACCAGAAGAGTCAGTAAGTAGGGAATTTACAGAGAAGGTGAGAGCTGAGGTTGGACCTAAAGGATGAATAAGCATTTTACCCAGGGTCACAGAGTCATAGAGTCAGAGGATGGGGCAAATGAGGCACATAAAGGTTAAGTGACTTGCTCAGGGTCACATAGCCACTAAGTGTCAGAGGAAGAATTTGAATTCAGGATGAATTCCAAATCCAGTGCCCCACCCAGTGCATTAGACTGCATCTCAACAATCAATCCTCATTCATAATTATGGACTCCAAGGATGCTCAAAGGACAGAGAGTAACTAGAATCAAACATATTCCAAAACAAATGTGTGGGGTACAGAAACCCTTATCAATGAATCGGAGACTCAGATATATTAGTAAAAAGAATAATTCGTTTATTGGCTTTCTTGAGAAAGGGCTCCCTCAGAGCACCAAGGAAATGGTGCCCACCGAAGAGAGAGCAGAGGTGTGTTCAGATCAACAGGTTATATAGGTCCTAGAAGCAATCCCCTCCCCAGACCCCTCCTCAGGGAACATTAGTGTAATCTCTGAGAGTACAATCTATTCACGGCAATCTACCCCAGCAACAGAGAACAAAGACACTTTCACAACTTACCTGGAGACAAGGAAAGGTGGAAGGTTTTCTTTTTCTTTTTAGAGTAAACAGTTTTAGAAAGGGAGGAGGAGGTCTGATAAAGTACAAGATGTGTTGAAAAGCATGTTTCTTTACAAGGTCAACTGGCTGCAAGTGTTTTAACAGAACAAGAAACGATTAACTCCTTGAGGAGGCTTCATTCCTGAGAGATTCTCAGAGATCATCTCTCACACAAAGAACTTGCATTTGAATGTCCTTCAAATAAAATTTTGGAAGGCCAAGAAATGTGCTCTTTACAACAGTGTACTGGTTGAAACCTATTGTAATGCTTTTCAAAAAGAAGAGGGAAAAAGAATCAGCTAAATAAAGTGCCAAAGAAGATCAATTAAAGGAACAAGAATGCTTAACCTCAGAGAAGAGACAACTCAGGGACAGGGGTAGAGACAGATTGTTGTCTTCCAGTATTAGAAGGGCAGTAATGTGCAAGGTGGGGGGTAGATTTCTTTCTGCCCCTAGGAAGCAGTGAGTGGAAATGACTAAGATACTTATTTATGCTTGATCTCAGGGAAAACTTCTTAATATTTAGAGCTTTCTAAATGTAAAATGTTATTCCTTAGGAAATGGTGGCTCCCTCCTCACTAGAACTTTCAAATGAAGGCAGGATTGCAGTTTGTAAGGTGTGTTGTAGAGATTCTGTTGCAATGTTTAGAGTACATGACTGTTAAGGTTTATGCCAACCTGGAGGATCTGATCAAGAAAAACAATGATTTGATTATTCTTCATATATGAAGGTTAGGTACCTGTATTGCCACATTAAAGTCAGCATGTGCTTCCAATTTTTTTATTCAATAGTGGCAGCGGATTTTAATTTAGGCATGGAATCATAGTTTCAGAATCTGAGAGTTAAAAGGGACCTCAGAGACCATCCATTCTATGGAAGGTACAATAGGTGGTCATCTACATACTTACACTTCACTTGAAATAAAGGGAAACCCACTACATCCAGAAGTAGCTTATTCCATTTTGTGACAAATATCATTATTAGGGTGTTTTTCCTTATCATGAGCCTAATGTGGCTCTTCAGCTTCCATCCATTCTTTCTCCTTCTGTCCTCTTAGGTTAGGCAAAATAAATCTAGCTTCTCTTATATATGACAACCCTTCAAATTCTTGGAGAAACTTCTCATGTCCCAAATAAATCCTTCTTCTTCTTCTTCTTCCTCTTCTTCTTCTTCTTCTTCTTCCTCTTCTTCCTCTTCCTCTTCTTCTTCTTCCTCTTCTTCTTCTTCTTCTTCCTCTTCTTCCTCTTCCTCTTCTTCTTCTTCTTCTTCTTCTTCTTCTTCTTCTTCTTCTTCTTC
>NW_020954585.1:28648358-28688367 GCF_900497805.2 Vombatus ursinus
CTTCTTCTTCTTCTTCTTCTTCTTCTTCTTCTTCTTCTTCTTCTTCTGCCATTTCAGTAGTGTCCAATTCTCTGTTATTTCATTTGGAATTGTCCTGGTAAAGATATTGTAGTAGTTTGCCATTTCCTTCTCCAGCTCATTTATAGATAAGAAAACTGAGGCAAACAAGGTTAAATGATTTGCCCAGGGTCATGCAACTAGTGTCTGAAGTCAGATTTGAACTTAGGAAGATGAGTTTTCCTGACTCTAGGCCTGGTATTCTATCCACTGTGCAATCTAATTGATAGACAGACAGACAGATAGATAGATAGATAGATAGATAGATAGATAGATAGATAGATAGACAGACAGACAAACAGGTAGAGAGAGAGAGAGATATAGTCTTTCCATAACTAGAATGTAAGCTCCTTCAGGGCAGAGATTGTCTTGTTTACTTTATTTGTATCATCAATACTTAATGTAATGTCAGCCACATAGTAATAACTAAATAAATGTTTTAATTCATCATATAGTCAATATGATAACCAGTAACAACTCCAAAAAACTGATAATACTCCCTTATTTTGGCAGAGATATAATGGACTAGAAGTGTAGACTAAGACATAAATTCAGACATAGCCAATGTGTGAATTGGTTTTATTTGACTACATCTATTTGTTACAAGAGCTTTCAGGTTTGTTTTAGTTTGGTTTGTTTTGAGAGCTTAGAGTTGGGATGGAGGAAATGAGGAGGTACTAAAATGAAAATTTAAAAAAGGGTAATTAATGAATCGTTTGAAAAATAAATAGTAGAAAACAAAGGGAAATTCACAAGAAGATACAGATAAGCAAGGATGTTCCAGAAATACAACATTAAATTTGATGTATACAAAAAAATCTCAAAATGCATGTAGTAGAAAAATATAGCATATAATATAAATGCACAGTGTCATACATACCCCCACTTTTATTTGTATATGTTGAAATGTTCATGTTCATTTATGATGATTAAATTCATGATGTAAAAGATTTTTTTAAATGATGCTAGTATGTAGATTTAGATATCATTATTTAGGAAAGGCATAATTAATTCTCATTATTTTAGTATAATTTTATAATATATAATATTAGATATGATTAGATATAGTTTAGCATATTTTTATAATTTATTGAAAAATTTCCCTGTATCGCCTATAATAATCATATTGTATTAATTGATTATGTTATTCAGATAATTTTTTTATTTTGATTTTTTTCCTCCCTAATGTTGAAGTTTTCCTACACATTTATTATAAATCAAATCTGGTCATAGCATGTCATTTTTTTCCCTTATTTGTGCCTTCTATATTCCTCTTTGATTTGGATTAGGGTTCCTTGGTAGGTGATTTCTTTCTTCCTTGATTTTTGATATATTTTTTCTTTGTTATAGAATTTAGTAAACAGTTTTAGGAGAGCTAAATTTGGGGTTCCTTTCATGTGATGACCTGTAGATTCTATTTCTAGTGGTTCCTATAGTTCTAGGAGAAATATTCTTCTGTGATTTCTTGAAGTATTATAGCCTAGGTTTGTTTATTTTTTTTTGGTGGTGGTGGTTGTTGTCTGTTTCATCATACATTCCCAGGAACATAATAATTCCTAAGTTATCTCTCTTAATTTCTGTTTTCCAAGTCAGTTGTTCTCTAGTCTAGCTCCTGTGTTCTTCCAACATTTCTGTCTTTTGATTTTTTCTAGCATTTTTTTTTGCTGTTGAATTCTATTTGTTTCATTCTATTATTCTATTCATCATTAGTCTACTATTTTATTAAGATTTTTCAGCATCTAAGCACTTTATTTTCTTCCAAATTTTCCTCAAATGCTTAATTTTATTCATAATCTTTTCCTTCATCTCTTCCTTTATTTCCTTCCATCCTTAACCCATAGTATTTCATTATTGTGTTAGAAGTGTTCTTAGGTTTTTCACATCTTTACTTCTCTAGCAGTGAAAACTGGAGATACCCCCTTCCCCACCTCTATCACTACCTTGCTACTTTTTTTCTGAATTTCTCTTGGTTTTACAACTTCTAGAGTTACAATTATACTGAGCCCTCAGTGCAGGGCTAGGAATGGAAATAGAGGGCTAATACTAGTCACACATATTTCTCAATATTCATTCTGGAATTGAATAGACAGTGAAACCAACTGATGCTAGATCCTGAGACATCCCAGTACAGTACTATCCCATCGAAGGGTGAATGCTAACCTGAGAGATATCATTCTTCAGGCTCTTACCAATAAGCATAATCTTAAATTGTAAAGATGCTTAGTCTTGCAATAGTGCCCTATAATCTTTTGTCATTGGCAATGGCCCAGAGCAGATCTGACCCTGTTCTCAGGCTAATTATATGATAGTACATTATTATGACCTTCTATTCCCCATTGGATTACCTAATAAGAGTTCTTTTCATTTGTCTCTTTTATTTATCTTTTGATTTCTCTAGCACAGTTTCTTTTTTTTCTTGAACTGGTTTTAGAGGCAAATGAGCTCGGTTGGAGTCTTTCATGTCATCATCTTTACTGGAAGTCTCATCACAATGATTCATCTTGAACCAAGTCCAGTAAAATCCCCAGATCTTTTTTTTTCTTTTACACAAGCTGTTGTATAGCCACATCTATCTCCATCCTCTAGTTGTTAATCCAATTTTTTAATCCAGGTGGGGCTTTGCATTTATCTTGTAATTTAACTGATTAGACAATCTTATGAAATTTTGTCTTATTGCCAGCTGTTCATACAAGAAATAGCTCAATGATTATTTTTTCATTTAGGTAATAGATGAGAGCAAAGGTTGCTGTCTGTAGCCATGATCAAACGATGCCAACTGGCCCATAAAAAAACCATCCCAGTGACTGTGGCCTCTCATTAGTTCCCACTGTAAAAAGCAAGATCTACCAAGGAGAATCAAGATGAATGTCAAACTCCTGCACTGATCAATTGGGATATTAAAAGGAGAAAATAAAACAAAGAAAAAAAACTACTAAGGGTAGTGGCAAATTAATCATTCCCCAATGTTATATAGGAACAGGAGCTCATAAAAATAGCACTAAGGAAAAAAAATTTCATCATTCTGGCAAGCAACATCATGTTTTATATATCCTCCATGTTCTAATCATTATCCATAATATGATTATGTCTTTTTGCCAGCACCAGCAATGGCGACCTCTCTCAAGGAGATGATGGCACACTGCAATCTACTGTCAACACAAATTCCAGTATAGTGATTTACCTTTGTATCTAATTCAAAACAAGGATCAGAAGTCTTTTTATTGTGCCATATGATTTTTAATTAGTTGATTTAATATTATGCATAATTAACTCTATACAACCTTCATTTGTAGCTTAGAATGACTTCCCAAGATATGCTCCTTATGTTTCATTATTTTAGCTTGTTTAAAATTAAGATGTGCAACATTGCTATTTCAATGGGGAATGTAAGGATTCTTTCTTCTTTCCAAATTGGGTCACTGATTCCCCTATGTAATATGAGGATAATAAACTGTATTTAGGTCAGGCTTTAAAAAAAGTTTTACTTCTAAAAGCAGTTTTCTATGTATTATCTTACTGTCCTCACAACAACTCTGTGAAATAGTTAGGCCCAGTATAGTTTATGGATGAGATTACTGAGGTGCTGCCAGGGATCTTTGAAAATTTATGGAAAAGGAAGGGGGAATACATGACTAGAAACTACAAATGTACTGATTTTCAAAAGGAATGGAGGCAGATGCTGCTAAATACCGCATGCTGAGCTTGACCTTAATTTCTGACAAAATTGGAAGGAACCTAGTCTAACTCCCTTATTTTATAGATGAGTAACTAAGGTACAGAGGGATCAAATGATTTGCCAAGTCCTCACAGGCTATAAAAGAACCAGAACTTAGATTTTGGTTCTATGATTCCAAATTTAGTTCACTTACTACTATGGCACACAGACACCTCTTCTAGAAGATTAAAGGCATGGTTTATGAGTTCTACTATAACCATCCTTTGGGGTGGAAAGATTTGGGAACAGGCTAACTGCTAGGCAGACCTATTGTAATCCTCAGGTTCATCACTGTCATCCCTAACTTTCTCTTGCCCAAAGGCAGATAATACTAAAAAAAAAAAAAGGAGTCATGTCTCTAAGTCAACATGGGCTGATCAAGAAGAGGTCACAACAGACTAATCTCTAGTTAGTTAATCTCTATCTAGTTAATAAGCTAGTAATTATGAAGATATCATAGATATAAAAGAGGTGGAATTTACCAAGGAATTTGGCAGAGTTTCCCTTATCTTTTTTTTTCTAACGGACAAGATGAAAAATGATTACACAGTTAGGTAGATTTATACCTGGTTGAAAATTAGACCAAAAGAATAATGGTTAATGGACCAAAGGTATAACTTTGAAATTTTAGAATTACACCTAAAGTGAAGAAACAATGAACACATTAAAGGAATAAATCAGGATTTAAATTATATGTGTGTGTATCAAAATAATTAGTCAAATTTAAGGAGATGAAATTTAATAGGTAGAAATAAGTGTAAAGTTCTACACTGAGGTTCAAAAATCAACTTCTAAAGTAGACCATTGATGAGGCTAGATAATTGTTCCTATGAAAAAATCCCAAAAGGGGACTTTTGTGGGCTACAAACTCAATTTTATCACACTGGAAAACCCCTGAAAAAACCCTAATGAAAATTTAGATTGCAGTCATATAGCTTTGTTTCTAAAATGAAGGAAGTAATATCCCCACTTTACTCTGCATCTGAAGTATTATGTTGGTTGGGATGCCATAATTTAAAGGATATTTAAGAGCTGGAATTCATTCAAATTATGTTGAAGTTATGAGGGAATAGTGAGCGGTCTTGTCTTTGCTCTCAAATATGTTTGAGCATTTCATAGGATAATAATTCATAAAAATGTTTCCTTGGGACTGGATGTGTCTGCCATATTTATTCAGAGGAAGCATGGTATAGTGGATACACAGCTGACATGACCTTGAAGGGAAAAAGAACTGAGTTCAAGTTCTGTTTCTAACACATTCTGGCTGTGTGACTCTAAGAAAATTATTTTAACTTCTTTATGTTCTAGGAAACCAAGATAATACCTTACAAAGAAAGTATGAACATGCATTGGTAGAGGGATTTTCTTCATCTGGGAGTTACTGATACCACTGAAACCACAGATTCAGTCCCTTTCCCCTATGAGCTCATATTTCATGATAATATCCTTTAATTATTTCCTGTATGTATCAGTCTTTATCATTTTATTTTAATTATTGTTTACAGATTAACTTATTTAATTCTTCATTAAGTGACATATTACATAAATTAACTTTATTTTCTGGACAATGAAATGTTCTTTTTTAAATTATATGCATTTATTTGTAGAACATCTAGAGATCTGTGCCTATGATAGATATTCTTAATTTTTTCACTAAAATTCCTACTGAATGGTTGGATATTTTCAACAATAATCTTTAGATTTTCATTTTTAAAAGAGGTTGCAGAATGAGGAGAAATGGATACACTGAATGAGGAAGCAGAGTCAATAAAAGAAGGATACAATGAGTACAACCTTGCCCTTGCGCACAATTGTCTTTCGGTCGTGGCAGGAAGAGGAAGAGGGTTCAATGATGGTGTTATGAAGAGGCTATTCCTTGGGCTTAATCCTATTTCACCTTTTCTGGTCACTAGCCTTATTGCAAGTAGGAGATACCCGGGATTTCATCTCCTTTTTTTAATATGCTACCCACTCATCCCCCCCCCCCCAAAAAAAACAGACACACACATACATATATACATACACACATATATACATATACCTATACATTACTGGTGTTTAGACACAGCATCACAGAAGCTAAGACCACAAAATAACCCCCACTAGGATCACTCCTTATTATAAAACAGCCTAAGGCAGGACTTCTCCTGAAGCAGCTGTGAAACAGTCTAGAACTATGGGTTTTAATGGGGAAGAGAAGGTCATGTTGAGTTGTATCTAATTGGTTTCCCACAACAATTGGAGAAGCATTAATTAGGAAGGTCAGTCCAGTCTTAAAAGTCTAATCTTCTTGTGTCACCCTTTAGGAAAGCCTATGGACCATTTCTCAGAATATTTTAAAAAGCACAAAAAAATACATAGGATTATAAAGGAAAGCAATTATATTAAAATACATTTATAAACACTTTGAAGGTCATAGTTAAAAACTCCTACTGTAAGGCATAGAAAGATTGATATGGGAGATGCCAGAAAATGGAAGAAGTGTGAGGAGATCCATCTAACTCAGAGAGTCTGTCAATAGAAAAGCAAGGAAAACAAATACACACACACATACCACACAAAGACTTGATTATATATTTACTGGCATATATAGTAGCATTCTTCAATATTCTTTTTTCTTCTTTTCTCATTATTAGGCAACTTTTTAATATTCTCATTTTTATCTTTAGGATTCCATTTTATGTTTCATTGAGTGTCTTGGGTGGCTTGTTTTACATAAGCTGTGGTTTTGCCTAGAACTAGAGGAGTTAATGAGGCCAAGAATTGGCTTTGTGAGAAGATCCCAGAGGAGGCAGAAGAAAGTTCCTCAATACCACAGTCCTAGAGTTTGTAAAATGAATTCTAACCACATAAGAGTTTGGAAGGATGAAGAACTTACTAAAAAATGTTCAATACAATAGGGAACCAAAGAAATCTAAGTCTTCCTGATATATTTCATTAGGATGGCTTGAAAGCTTGCCTAATTGGAAAGAACAAGCCCTTGGCTCCCTGGGAGGAGGTACCTGCCCAGTAAGAGTCAACCAGAAACAAAATCATTTTTTCAAGATCTCCTTCTTTTGCAATGTAAAACTCAGGGGCAATTGCTTCAGTCTCTGCAACAAAGAGACATATCCAAAATCTGTGGAAACCTACCACATTATGCTGGTAGTGCTTTGACTCCCCTGAGGAAGGGATCTGTGACTGTGACTGAGGCAAACTCATTAGGATCTATTCTGAGCCACTGCTGTATCAAAAAGCTTAGGATCTAAAAAGGATTAAATGAGTGTTTTGGAGGCAATGACTTGGAAACTGTATAAAGTTCTAATAATTCATTCACTCTCCACTCACAAATTTTTTATTGAATACCTCCTTCATTTGAGGTACTCAGGTAGGTAATTCAAAGATTAATCAATTTATATTCACTACTCTAAAGGAACTTAGCTTATAGCATGGGAGATAAAATGTGTATACAAATATAGGCAGCTAGGTGGCAAAATATGTAGAAGGCTGAGCCTGAAATCAGGAAGACTTGAGTTTAATATCCTTCTTCAGGCATTTGCTATATAGCCATGGGTGAGTCACTTAACCTCTGTCTACCTCAGTTTCCTCAACTATAAAATAAGGATAATAATAGCACTTATTGGGCACTTAGGTGGCTCAGCAGGGCCTAGAGTCAAGAAGATCTGAGTTGAAATCTAGCCTCAGAAATTTCCTAGTTCTGTAACGCTGTGTAAATCACTTAACCCTGTTTGCCTCAGTTTCCTCATCTGTAAAGTGAGCTGGAGAAGGAAATGTCAATCCACTGCAGTATCTTTGCAAAGAAAACCCCAAATGGGGTCACAGAGATAAAACACAACTGAAATGACTGAACAATAAAACACAGAATTTACCTCCTAGGCTTGTTGTGAGGATAAATGAAGATATTTGTAGAGCATTTTGCAAATCTTAAAGTGCTATACAAATGCTAGCTATTATTATTATCATCATTATCAATGAAATAATCATAATAGAAGCAGAAGATGCCATGAATCATGTGTCATAATGGAGGAATAAACATAACCCCATGGTATTTCAGAGAAGAAAAAGACTGCCATTTGTGTCCCCCTACCTCCAAAGTTATATATTGGGGTCATTTCTTTCTACCTCTATACTATTTCAACTGGTGATCTTATCAGCTCCCACAGGTTCTATCATCTCTATGAAAATTATATCCAGATCAATATATCCAGCTCTAGTCTTTCCTCTAAGCTCCAGTCTCACATTTCCAACTACCTCTTGGACATCTCAAACTCAATACTTCCAAAATAGAACTCATTGTTTCCCTTTTCCAAGTACTCCCTTTTTCTAATTTTCCTATTACTGTTGAGGGAAGCACCATACATCCTTTTCTCTCCATTTCCACAGTCATCACCCTAACATTAGCCCTAATCACTTCTCTTGTGGTCTATTGCAATAGGGTTATGGCTGCTCCCCTTGCCTCAAGTATCTTTCCATTCCAATTCATCCTTCATTTAGCTACCAAAGTGATTTTGCTAAAGGGCAGGCCTGATTATGTCAACCCTCTACTCAATAAACTCCAGTGGCTATCTATTACCTGTAGGATCCTATAGGATCAGATTTAAATTCATTTGATTGGCTTCTAAAGTCTGTAACAACCAGGCATCCTTTTATTTTTCAAATGTTCTATTTTATGCCCTTCCAAATACTTTACAATTCAACATCAGTCTTGTTCTTTCTTGCATATGATACTCCACTTCCTGACTGTACATTTTTCCTAGCTACACCCCCACCATGTCTGTAATGACCTTCCTCTTCATCTCTACATCCTGGTTTCCCTGGATTCCTTCAAGACTCATCTCAAGCTCCAACTTCAGCAGGAGATCTTTCTAAATCTCCTCCTCTGATTGTGCCTTCTTCCTAAGATTCATTTACATTTTCACTGTATACATCTTATGTATAAAATGTTTCATACTTCATCTCTGTGATTAGAATGTGAGTTATTTGAGGGCAGGCACCATTTTTTGCATTTATTTGTATCCTTGGTGCTTAACATAGTGCCTGGCATATAGTAAGTGCTTAATAAATGATTTTTGAGCAACTGAGTAATATCTAGCTGGACAATTTATGAAAATTTTCTTGGAGAAAATACCAGGCTATATAAGATTGGTAATTTTTGACAGAGATGAGTGAAGATGATATTGTAGGTGGAAGGAATAACATTAATAAAGCTTAGGAAGTATATTTGAGGAAGTGTAAGTTTGCCTGGAGCACAGAGGGAGATAAGATTGGAAAAAGCATTGTAGGGGCAGATTGGAAGGACAGTTGAATTTCAGACTTATATACCAGGAAAGGCATTCTCATAAGGACACTGAGTGGTGATCCTGTTATACTTAGCTGAATCTCACTGGTGTTGGAGCTCCCTCACCTGGTATAGTTCACAACTCATTCAATGTGTTTCTCATCTGTCTTCAACTTATCCACAAAAGAGTACTCAAATATACTGAAAGTGTTTCTGTAGTATTTAATGCCCTGAAGCTACTGGGGTTATTTATCTATTGGAATCTCTCAATTTTGCCTCATAAACAGCCTACTTCCTTTTCTAGTGATAAATATTTTTGTAAATGTCTTTTAAGCAATATTTTTTCACATGCAAGTCATATGGTAATGTGTCTAATAATTGTTCCACAGCTTTTGGAGTCGACCTAAATGTTTATTTTTCTGAGGTTGTAGTGTTCCAGGATTCCCAGTCATACAGCATCACTGGGATAATACAATGTTAGAGATTTTTTT
Source organism: Vombatus ursinus (assembly GCF_900497805.2). Classification (NCBI taxonomy): domain Eukaryota; kingdom Metazoa; phylum Chordata; class Mammalia; order Diprotodontia; family Vombatidae; genus Vombatus; species Vombatus ursinus. The sequence goes on from NW_020954585.1 coordinate 28,657,900, forward strand.
ATACTACTTCCAAATTTCTATCAAACTCAGTCTGCTATTTCTCAATTCTGGATCCAATGTTTGTGTGTGTGTGTGTGTGTGTGTGTGTGTGTGTGTGTGTGTTCAGATCTGTGAAACTATACTTTTACTGGTTTCCCATTGATGAAAGACCCTGAAACTCATCAACTTTTCTGCCACTTATAGTCTTAGAATGTTGCTTGGGGAACTAAAAGTGTAAGACTTATCCAAGGTTATGCCTTCTAAAAACCAAGGCTGACTGACTAACAACTAACTGAAATGTCCAGCTACCTGTTATAAGCTGAGCAATACGCATTTTCTCTTCACTCTATTTTTCTAACATGATTGACTAAACTGACCTTTTACAAATAATAATGGATTTCACAGAGGTGACTTTATAATGTTATATGACACAAGTATTACAATGTCATCTATAAATAGGAATAATTAGAGGATCTCACTATCAGTAAAGGACCTTTCTGTTGGAATTCTAGGACATCTGCCATGTCATTAGCAAAGATGTTAGGGGGGTATGTGTCTGTCTGTCTGTGTATCTGTATTCCCACGTATGTATTTATGATATATGTCATTTGATGTTAATTCTTCAAGGATCATGGAACAGTCATTTTAGCATAGTGGAGGGGGAGGTTGATCAGGGTACCCCCAAATCACCTCCTGAAACTACAGGATATTGAGGGCAGATAACAAAGACAATGTGTATTAAGGTTTTACCCTTTTCATACTTTGAAAGATTGCATGCAGACCTTGTAAAGGCTGTGAAACCTAGAGTGATTCACAACATGAATGACCTATTCACAAATTGCAAAGGAAAAAAAAACTGGTAATGACTCATTCCCATGTTGTAAAAGATTCACCCCTTTCAGACTTTGATGGGCCCATTGAAAATCTTCTGCTTTTTGCTTACTCGTTGTGGAAGGACAGAGGGGATTTATCTCTTCTCTCCTCCTCCTTCCCTTCCACCCCCATTAGCAATGATATTTTGTAGTGAAGCAATGCACCAAGTAGGAGAAACTATATCCTGTAAAAAGAAGACCCAGAAAATCAGGTTGTGGAGTTGAGTTGAGTTGCAATACAGAAACTCTACATCCTTCAAGAGCAACATAGGTACACTACAAGCAGAGAAAATAAATCAGGAAGATGCACTGTCAGATGTGTGACTTGCTTTGATCATGCATTCCCTATCTGTGTGCCTCTCTACTAGTGTACTTTATGTGTGTGCCCAGTATTTCCATTAATGCTGTATGTATATGTAAGAACACATGCCCCAAGTTTATAGAAGGAATGCTTTTTTGCTATTGTTGATAATGTGCCATCTCATTAAATGCCTTTGATTTGAGCTAATTGTGTCAACTGGCTGACTGTTATAAGTAACTAAACCTGTGAGAGATTAGGACTGATTTTTTTTTTCAGAAGTATAGACCAGAAAATAATTCAAGGCAACCATATCCTTGGAGATATAACCTGGGAGTGAGGGACTTCTATTCTGTGGAGGCCTGTGTGGAGTATATATTGGTATAGCAGGTAAGTCAGCCATGAGAAGCAATGTAAATTGATCATGAAGTAAGTCAGACTTACTGACATATCACCCCTCAGACTGCCACTTTATTTATTCTCTTATTTACCTTTATTGTTCCAAGCTCTAGAATAATCAAAGGATGTGTTTGGATAGTTAATTTCTCATTAATAACCTTGACATCTCTTTCTAATTAATCAAATAATTGAAACCCTGATCCCAGTTCATTATATTTTGATTATTTAATAAACCAGAGGAACCTAATTTCCCATTAGTAATTATTATTATCTATAATTAAATTAATATTTTAAAATTTAATATATTATTTATAACATAAATTGTGCATTACATTAAATACAACATTGCACATCAAATATTACCAGTTCAATTTGTTCTGATATTGGATGGAAAGGATACATAAGTGGCAAGGAGATTAAATAAATATCAAAACTATTGAATATATAACTAGGACATTATATATGATTTAGGAGTCTAGATGACAAAGTGGATAGAGGGCTGGCCTCCAAACCAGGAAAACTTGGGTTCAAATCCTACCTCTGACACATATGTCATGTAACCCATAATGAGTCACTTCATCTATCAGTGGTCTAGGCAACTCTAAGATCAGAAGTTGCCAGAAAAAAATGCCCAACTGCTTTGATAGAAGGTGTTTCCTCACCTACAAATTTCCTGTTCCAATGAAATCACAGGAATGACCTCTATAACATTTATATGTGATACATGTATAATATTCGATATTATGCATATAAATGTGTTGTCATATGCAGAGGTACACTTAGTAATTTGATTTATATCATTACCTTGACAATACATGTAGACCCTTTTCATCTTCCAATATTAAAATTACTGAATATGTAACACGTTCAGTTGATTGGCCAGGAGAAACAGTAACAAATTCTGGAAACTCAGTCTCTCATATTTAGTTCATTCCAGATACTGATTAAAATCTCTTAAAAATCTTACTCTTATTTCTACTCAAGAGAAAAGTTAAATTCAATCTCTTAGGGAATAAACTAGATTACTCTTTTCTCTTTGTCCATTATTCAATAATCACAGGAAAGAGTCTTTTCAAAATACACTGAACTTAGCAGTTCCTTACAATTCTTCAATGAATTCTTTTTATTAGGTTTCTTTCTCACATATGTAAGGTACTGCCCCTTTATTATGTGAACAGTTTAGTTGCTGAAATGGGCAGGAAAAGAACATTTTTGTAAGGAAAAAGGATGTAATAAGCTTGTTAAGGAAGATAGTCTCTCAGATAATGTTATGGAGGGGCACAGACTTAGAGGGACTGGATAAAGAATTGCCCCCACAGATAAAAGTACTGAAAAATTTTTATTGGAAAGCAGGGGAATGGTGGAGATAATGGGGAGATAGCAGAACATTGTCATTTATTTGCTCCATTGCATGTGGCAATTTTTAGATTTTAATGTTTTTAATTGACAAAATTACAAATCAAATAATTGTTTTGAGGCTAAAAAAGGATGGTTGGCTTCACACTGAAGGAAAGTTGAATTTCTTGAGTTATAGCTTAAACCAATGCTACCAATGAGCTCTGATTGGAGTCATTGAGCATGTGTGCTGATGAGCGGTTAGCAGGAGAGGAAGCTAACAAGGATGCTTCAACTGTTTTTTTCCAGAAGCTTGCTGATTGGAAGAGAGACATTGCTTTGCTGCTTGGCTGAATAAACATCTGGGGGTAATTCTGGGGGGCTCATTGCAAAAGCTGAATCTTGCTGCTGTTTGACCTTACTATTCTCTGATGATATTCACAATTTGAGAGAAGAAAAATATTTCTCAGGGGTACCTGGTAGTTGTCGATTACCTTCTCTAGTTTGAGTGAAAGGAGGGGAGGGGCAGAGATGATAGGCTTTGTATCTGTTTCTGTGACTTCTGCTTTTCTGCAAGAAGAATCTTCACCTATTGAAAGCTTATTGGTCAAAGTAGAATCCTACTGATTGGGGCTTGCAGAAACATGAGTTCGTTAAGACATGGGAATTCCAAGGCAGGAAAGCCTAGAGAGACCATCTTCAGCTAAGCCCCTAAAAAGGATTCACTTGGGAAAGAAGGACAGACAATCTTTGTCTCCTTTCCCCATTGATGAGATAAAGAACCTTTTGTGAACCTTGAAAGGTTGGAAGAGTTCCGATTTCCACCGGAAGTCTGGAGGCAGCTAGTAGCACAGTAGATGCTGGACTTGGAGTCAGGACAACCCGAGTGCAAAACTGGCCTCAGTTACTTCCTATTTCTGTAATTCTGGGTAAGTCATTTAACATTTGTTTTCTTCAATTTTCCCATTTGTAAAATGGGGAAAATAATAACACCTTTCAGGGTTCTTAGGAGTATCTAAGAGATATTATTCGTAAAAACTCTTAGCAAAAGGACTGGCACATAGTAGGTGCTATATAAATGCATATTCCTCTCATTCTTATTTGCTTCTCCCTCCAAGCTGCACTTTGGACTTTCTCTACCAAGTCTCAGAAGCACTGAAGATACAAAGACAGAAGTTAAAACAGTCTGCCCTCAAGGAGTTTACAATAAAGCAAGAAGAGACAACATGTATATGTTTTGGAAATAAACAAACCCATACATACATATACATGTACACACATACAATAGATATAAGGTGCTTCTCAGGAAAAAATCAAAAAAGGAAACATCAGGAAAGGTCTCATGTAGATGATAGCACTTGAGTTAAGCCTTGAAGGGATTTTGAGAGATGGACATGAGGGGGAAGTGTGTTCCAGGCATGGGTGCTGGAGATGGCTGACATGCATGAGGACCAGCAAGATGTTGAGTTTGGCTGTATGTGAAATAAAAACGGAAAGTAATATCAGGTCCAGTTTGTGAGGGTTTTTAATGCCAATCAAAGGACTTTATATTTGATCCCAGTGATAGGAATCTACTGGTGTTTACTGAGTATGGGTGTGAGATGCTGATTTGAACTTTAGAAAAATCAATTTAGCAGTTGTGTAAAAGATGGATTTGGACAGCTAGGTGGCACAGTGGATAGCATGACAGGCCTGGAGTCAAGAAGATTCATCTCTGTGGGTTTAAATCTGTCCTCAGACACTTACTAGCTGTGTGACTCTAAGACATTTAACCCTATTTACCTGTTTCCTCATACATAAAATGAGCTAGAGAAGGAAATGGCAAACCACTCCCATATTTCTGCTAAGAAAACCCCAAATGGGGTCACAAAGAGTCCCACATGCCTGAAAAATGATTAAACAACAATAGCAACAAAGGACATATTGGAGAGGGAGAGACTTTGGATAAGGAGACCAATTAGAAGGCTATTGAAATAGTGCATGTGAGAGTAGATGAGAAGCTGACTCAGAATGGTAGCTGTGTGAGGGGAGAGAATATTTAGAGGTAGGAATACTAAAATGTGACAACTGAGGGTATATTCAGAGTAAGAGTCAATAGCTGAGGATGGAACTAAAGTTTTAAACCTCTATGACTAGAAACATAGTCGAGTTTTCAATAGAAATAAGAAACTTCATAAAAAAAGCCTGGGTATTTTTGTTTTGAGGGAGAGAAGGAGGAACGAACTATTTTTCATACATCACAAAAGAGATGGTTATGGGATCCAATATGCAGTTGGTGATATGGGGCTGGAAATCAAAAGAGAGAAGAGGACTGGAAACAAAGATCTAGGAGTCATCAATGTAGAAATTGTTCAAAATCAATTCACCAAAATCTTACTGGAAATTTCAAACTAAATTTTCTGGAAATACCCTAAATTCAACATGTCCAAATTATAACTCATTACTTTTTGCCCCAAATTCACCCCTTATCCAAATTTCCTCATTATTGCCAAAGGCATCACCATTCTTCTGCTGTGCTGTGTTCATAATTTTGGCATTATTCTTGATTCCTCTTTCTCCCATCCCACACATTCATTCAGTTTCCAAATCTTGTATTTTTCCCTCCACATCTCTTGTATCTGATATCTCTCTACTCAGATAGCTACCACCTCAATTCAGTTCTCTCCTATATTGTTACAAGAGTCTCCTAATTTTTTTCCCTGTCTCAAGCATCTCCCCTCTCCAGCTCATTCTTCTCACTGCTTCCAAAAGTATTTTCTTAAACATAGAGCTGACCATGTAAACCCCCTACTCAATAAACTCCAGTGGATCTCTATTGCTTCTCATTCTTACCTGTGCCTGGAATAAGCTGTAGTGTGCACAGCAGCCATATCCCAGTAAAACTGTCTAGACAGATGGGCTCACCTAGGTTGAGGATAACCAACAGGCCTGAAACTTGTCAGTGAGTTAGGGAGATGTTTAACCTAAGCATGTATGACTTCATCAGCAGAATGGATGGATGAGAACAATTTGTTCCAACAGCCATGAGGGCAGCTGAAGCAAGCACTGTAGAACATTTAGAGCTTAGTCAGACATCGAAGATGCCAAGGTCATCCACTACATCCCAAGCCATTGCCAGTCATCTTGACTTTTTTATGTAATTAATTTATTTCATTTTAGTTTTCAACATTGACTTTCACAATTTTGAGTTTTCAATTTTCTTGCCCTCCTTTCACCTCCCTCTCCAAGAAGGCATGAAATATGATAAATGCTCTACTTATACATTCATATTAACCATATTTTCACATTAGTCATGACATAAAGAAGAATTAGAACTAATGGGATAAACCATGAGAAAGAAGAAACAAAACAAAACAATAAAAGAAAAGGAGAGCAGATAATATGCTTCAATCTGCATTCAGACTTCTAAGTTCTTTCTCTGGGTATGGATAGCATTTTCCATTATGAATCTTTTGAAGTTGTCTTAGATCGTTGCATTGTCGAGAAGAGCTAAGTCTATCAAAGTCAGTCATCACACAATGTGGCTGTTACTGTGTATAATGTTGTCCTGGTTCTGTTCATTTCACTCTGCATCAGTTTATATGTCTTTCTAGGTTTTTTTGAAGTCCACTTGCTCATCATTTCTTATAGAATGATAGTATTCCATTACATTCATATACCACAGCTTGTTCAGCCATTTTCCAATTGATGGCATCCCTTCAATTTCCAATTCTTTGCCACCACAAAAAAAGAACTGCTATAAATATTTTTGTACATGTGAGTCCTTTTCCCTCTTTTATGATCTCTTTGGGATACAAACCTAGTACTGGTATTGCTGTATGAAAGAGTGTGCACAGTTTTATAGCCCTTTGGGCATAGTTTCAAATTTCTCTCCACAACAGTTGTATCAGTTCACAGCTACATCAATAATGCATTAGTATTCCAATTTTTCCACATCTTTCTCCACCATTTATCATTTTCCTGGTTTTTTCATGTCTAATGTCAATCTGATAGGTGTAATGTTCTACCTCAGAGTTGTTTTGATTTGCATTACTCTAATCAATAGTGATTTAGAGCATTTTTTTCATATGAATAGAGATAGCTTTAATTTCTTCCTCTGAAAACTGCCTGCTCATATTCTTTGACCATTTATCAAGTGAGGAATGATTTGTATTCTCATAAATTCAATGCAGTTCTGTGTATATTTCAGAAATTAGGTCCTTATCAGAGACACTGACTATAAAACTTGTGTCCAAGCTTTCTGCTTCCCTTCCAATCTTGGTTACATTGGTTTTGTTTGTGCAAAATCTTTTCAATTTAATGTACTCAAAATCATCCATTATGCATTTCATAGTGTTCTCTGTCTCTTGTTTGGTCATAAATTCTTCCCTTCTCCATAGATCTGGTAGGTAAACTAATCTTTGCTCTCCCAATTTGCTTATGGTATCAGCCTTTATATCTAAATCATGTACCCATTTTGATTTTATCTTGGTATATGGTGCAAGATGTTGGCCTCTGCCTTGTTTCTGCCATACTATTTTCCAATTTTCCCAGCAGTTTTTGTTAAATAGTGAATTCTTATCCAGAGGCTAGAGTCTTTGGGTTTATCAAACAGAACATTACTATAGTCATTAACTATTGTATCTTGTGTAACTAACCTATTCTACTGGTCTACCACTCTATTTCTCAGCCAATACCAAGTTGTTGTGATGGTTGCTGCTTTATAATACAATTTAAGATCTGATATAGCTAGGCCACCTTGCCTTGCATTTCTTTTCATTAATTCTCTTGATATTCTGGACTTTTTGGTCTTCCAGATGAATTTTGTTATTATTTTTTCTAACTCTACAAAAATTTTTTGGTAGTTTGATTGGTATGGCACTGATAAGTAAATTAGCTTAGGCAGAATTGTCATTTTTATTAGCTAGGCCTACCCATGAGCAACTGATATTTTTCCAATTATTTAGATCTGACTTTATTTGTGTGAAGTGTTTTGTAATTGTGTTCATATAGTTCCTGGGTTTGTTTTGGCAGATAAATTCCCAAATATTTTATAATGTCTACCGTAACTTTAAATGGAATTTCTCTTTCTATCTCTTGCTGTTGGGCTCTGTTAGTAAAATACAGTGATGCCAATGATTTATATGGGTTTATTTTACATCCTGCAACTTTGCTAAATTTGTTCTTTATTTCGAGTAATTTTTTACTTGATTCCCTAGGATTTTCTAAGTATACTATCGTAACATCTACAAAGAGTGATAGCTTTGTTTCTTCTTTGCCTATTCTAATCCCATCAATGTCTTTTTCATCTCTTATTACTAAAGCTAACATTTCTAGTACAATATTGAATAACAGTGGTGATAACAAACATGCTTGTTTCACCCCTGATTTTGTTGGAAATGCTTATCCCCAATACATACAATGCTTGCTGATGGTTTTAGATGGGTGCTACCTATCATTTTAAGAAAGACTCCATTTATTCCCCTGGTCGCTAGTGTTTTTAATAGGAATGGGTGTTGTATTTTCTCAAATTTTTTTTCTGCATCTATTGAGATAATTATTTGATTTCTGTTAGTTTTGTTATTGATATGATCAATTATACTGATAGGTTTCCTAATATTGAACCAGACCTACATTCCTGGTATATATCCTACCTGGTAATATTGTATTATCCTGGAGATAAGTTGCTGTAATCTCTTTGCTAATATCTTATTTAAAGTTTCTGCATCTATATTCATTAGGGAAATTGGTCCATAATTTTCTTTCTCTGTTTTGGCTCTTTGCAGTGTAGGTATCAGCACCATGTTTGTATCATAAAAAGAATTTGGTAAGACTCCTTCTTTGCTCATTTCTCCAAATAGTGTGAATAATATTTGAATTAATTGTTCTTCAAATGTTTGATAGAATTCTCTTGTAAATCCATCTGGTCTTGAAGACTTTTTTCTTAAATAATCATGTTCATTGATGGCTTGTTCAATTTCTTTTTCTGAAATGGGGTTATTTGGTATTTTATTTCCTCTTCTGTTAATCTGGACAATTTATATTTTTGTAAATATTCATCCATTTAACTAAGATTGTGAAATTTATTGGCATATAGTTGGGCAAAATAGCTCCTAATTATTGTTTTGATTTCCTTTTCATTGGTGGTGAATTCACCTTTTTCATTTTTGATGCTGATAATTTGGTTTTCTTCTTTCTTTTTTTAATCAAATTAACCAAAGGCTTATCTGTTGTATTGTTTCTTTCTTCATAAAAACCAGCTCTTAGTTTTATTTATTAGTTCAATAGTTTTCTTAATTTCAATTTTATTAATCTCTCCTTGGGTTTTAAGAATTTCTAATTTGGTATTTAATTGGGGATTTTTAATTTGTTCTTTTTTTAGATTTTTTAGTTGCATGCCCAATTCATTGATCTCTTCTTTCTCCATTTTATTCATATAAGCATTTAGAGATATAAAACTTCCCCTAAAAATCACTTTCACTGCATCCCACAAGGTTTGGCATGTTGTCTCGTTATTGTCATTCTCTTGGATGAAGTTCTTGATTGTTTCTGTGGTTTGTTATTTGACCCATTCATTCTTTAGGATTAGATTATTTAGTTTCCAATGAATTTTTAGTCTATCTTTCCATGGTCCCTCATTACATGTAATTTTTATTGCATTATGATCTGAAAAGGATACATTTACTATTTCTACCTTTCTGCAATGAATTGTGAGGTTTTTATGCCCTAATATGTGGTCAATTTTTGTGTAGGTTCCACATACTGCTGAGAAAAAATTATATTCCTTTCTATCCCAATTCAATTTTCTCCAGAGGTGATCCATATCTAACTTTTCTAAAATTCTATTTATCTCCTTAACTTCTTTCTTCTTTATTTTGTGGTTAGATTTATCTAGTTCTGAGAGGGAGAGATTGAGGTCCCCCACTAGTATAGTTTTATTGTTTATTTCTTCCTGTAACTCTCTTGATTTCTCCTCTAAGAAATTAGATGATATACCATTTGGTACATATATGTTTAGTAATGATATTACTTCATTGCTTGTGCTACTTTTTAGCAGGATGTAGTTTCCTTCTTTATCTCTTTAAATTAGATCTATTCTTGCTTTTGCTTTGTCTGAGATCAGGATTGCTACCTCTGCTTTATTTACTTAGTTGAAGCTTATTATGTTCTGCTCCAGCCTTTTAGCTTTACCCTGTATGTGTCCCTCTGTTTCAAATGTGTTTCCTGTAAACAACATATTGTAGTATTATGGTTTTTAATCTACTCTACTATCTGCTTCCATTTTATGGGAGAGTTCATCCCATTCACATTCACATTTATGATTACTATCTGTATCTTTCTCTCCATCCTATTTCCCCCTATTTACTCTTTTTTTGCTCCTTTCTCCCTTTCCTTCCTCATTAGAGTTTTGCTTTTGATCACTGCCTCCCTCAGTCTGCCCTCCTTTCTACCAGCCCCCTCCCTTTTCTTACCCTTTCCCTCCTACTTCCTAGAGGGTACACTAGATTTCTATACCTAACTGATTATGTTATTCCCTCTTTGAACCAAATCCCATTAGAGTAAGGTTCAAACAATGCTCATTCCCCTCCCTTCTTTCCCTCTATTGTAATAGGTTTTTGTGCCTTTTCAGCGTGATGTAATTTACTCTGCCTCCTCCTTTCCTCTTCTCCCAGAACAATCCCTTTTCACCACTTAATTAGATTTTGCATCATCATGTCAAATTATACCCATGCCCTCTGTCTATATATACCCCCGTTAATTTTCATAATGATGATGCAGTTCTCAAGAGTTACAAGTATCATCTTCCCTGGTAGGGATGTAAATAGTTTGCCCTTATTAATAATATGTTTTCTTTTCTTTCCTGTTTACCTTTTTATGCCTCTCTTGAGTCTTGTATTTGAATATCAAATTTTCTGTTGAGCCCTAGTCTTTTCATCAGGAAGGTTTGGAAGTTCCCTATTTCATTGAATGTCCATATCCTCCCCTGAAAGATTATGTTCATTTTTCTGGGTAGTTGATCTTTAGTTGTACTTCAACCTCCTTTGCCTTATGGAATATCATATTCCATGCCCTCAGATCTTTTAATGTAGAAGCTGCAAGATCCTGCATAATCCTGACTGTGGTTCCATGATATTTTAATCATTTCTTTCTGGCTGCTTGCAGTATTTTCTCTTTGACCTAGTAATTCTGGAATTTGGCAACAATATTCCTTGGCATTTTCAATTTGGGCTCTCTCATAGGAGGTGATTGGCAGATTCTTCTACCTTCTGGTTGTAGGACTTCAGGGCAGTGTTCCTTGATGATTTCCTAGAAAGATGCTGCCCCCATTTTTTTTATCATGGTTTTCAGGTAGACCAATAATTTTTAAATTGTCTGTCCTGTATCTATTTTTCAGGTCAGTTGTTTTACCACTGAGGTATTTTACATTTTCTTCTATTTTTTTTTCATTCTTTTCTTTCTGTTTGACTGATTCTTGGTGTCTCACAGAGTCTTTAGCTTCCACTTGCCCAATTCTAATTTTCAACAAATTGTTTTCTTCTATCAGATGTTGTACCTCCTTTTCCATTTGGTCCATTTTACTTTTTAAGGAGCTTTTCTTTTCAGTGAGTTTTTGTGCCTCCTCTTCCTGGTCAATTCTAGTTTTTAAGGAGTTGTTTTCTTCAGTGTACTTTTTTCTCCCATTTGGCCAATTGTATTTTTTAAGGACTTGTTTTCTACAAGTCAGTTTTTGTCCTTCCTTTTCCAATCTATTCACTCTTTCTTGCATACCTCTCATTACTTTCCCCAATTTTTCTTCTCTATCTCTTATTTGACTTTTAAAATCTTTCTTGAGCTCTTCAAAGGAGGCTTTTTGGCCTGGAGATCAGTTCATATTCCCCTTTGAGGTTTCAGATGTGGGCATATTGACAATGTTGTCCTCTTCTGAATTTGTGCCTTGATCTTCCCTGTCTTCATAATAAGAATCTATGGTCATTGTCCATTTCTGCTTTTTTCTCATGGTGTTTGTCTATTTCCTGGCTTTTAATATTGAGTTCTCCTGCTGGAGTGCAGGGATCACTGGCCCAAACTTCTTGTGCTGAGAGCCCTGGACCTGGTCACTAGCTTTCTGTGCTGGGCCCTGAGGTGCTGGCAGCTGGATTCTGTAGAGGTTTGATAGCTCACCTGGTACTGAGCTGGAGTCAGTAATACTGGAGTTCTTGAGATGGGGATGGGGAGTTTGGCCCCTGGAGCATGCCTGCTCACCAGGGCTTCTTTAAAACACTCAAATGTTTGGCTGCTGGAGGATGTCTGCCAGCCTAGATCTGTACCTCCTGGAACTTTGCTTCCTGGAGTTGTGTTGAAACATCAGGAGATTTTGCTGCTGGAGAACACTGATGTATGTGATAGTTTTCCAAGCTGGTGTCTACCTGTTCCTCTGACTGCTGAGGCACTCAAGGGGTGCGTGCCTGGTCCATCACCCTAGGGCTCAGGATCTCCTCCTGGTTTCCTGAAGTGGGGCTTTCCACTTGCTTGATGGGATGCCTTCCATCCTGTTCTGCTTCCCCTCCCTCAGAGTAAGAGGGACCTTTCCCATTATTCCTCCAAGCTTCCTGAGCTGCAAGTCTGCTGCACTCCATCTTTCTGCTAGCTCAGCTGTTTTAGGGTTTTTCCTGGGGTGATATTTTCTGGGGTTTCAGAGGTCAATAAGGGAGAGTGAGAGCAACTTACTTCTTACTCTGCTATCTTGGCTCCCAGAATCCCTCTTCTTGACTTTTGTCTAGCCACTGAACTTCAATGACTCTGGAAGAGAGAGTGAGAATGATGATTTTGTGCAACTCTGACTCATTTAAATCCAGTTTGTGGATGAGTCAATATGTCACCCTGTGATGTCATTGGTCCTCTTGGAAAAACAAATGACAAACAACAATTGCTTCTGGAATTATTTCTAGATTCTTCTATTTAACATTTACAGCTCTTCACAATCTTGCCCCAACAATCTTTCCAGAATCATTGGACAAATTTCCCTTCTTATGTTCCAGTCTAACTTAGCTTCTCTTTGTTCCTTACACATAACACTTCATTGCCGATCTGCCTGCCTTCGTGCTCCCTCTTCACCTTTACCTCATAGAATCTCTCTCTTCTTCCTTCAGGGTGAACCTCAAACATTACCTTCTCCATGAAGCTTCTCTTGATTCCCCTGAAGTGCCTTCCTTCTCAAACTATCACTACTTCATATTTAACTACTCTGTATTTATTGTGTTTATTTTCTTTAATTCTGCATATGCATGTGTATGTATGTGTGTGCATGTCCACGTGTATATGTATTTTGTATGTATGTATGTGAGTGTATATATATATATAGGTATATATGTGTGTGTGTGTGTGTGTGTGTATAGGTATATATGTACCTATATATACTCCTTGTGAGTAGAGATTGTTTTGCTTATTATATTTTTGCCTGCAGCACCTAGCATAGTTTCTGTCATGTAAGAGGAACTAAATAAATTCTTCTTGGTTGAATGGAGTAATAATTACACTCATGTGAATGGATGGCTCACTGACAAAGACAGTGTATATAGGGAATAGAAGAGAACCTTGATAGGACCTTAATTCTGGTTTCCCAAAGACCAACTCCATTCTAGGGAGTCTAACCCCCTAGAGAAGACAAGTTCTTTTTATGGGTCTTTGTGGATCTCTCTATGGATCTACCCCCTAGGATAAAACTGGAGACATTTCTAAAATAAAGCTTAGGCATGGCTCATGTTTAAGGTCTCTATAAAAGTAATTTAACTGAGTTATCCCCATGAAGGTACTTATTACGCCATGTGAATATCAAAATGACATGGCTTTTAATTTCCTTCACCATAGAAATTTCATAAGAAGCAAAAGAATCACAGGAATGCATGAACAAATACAGGAAGCATAAAAAACTCCTATGACCCATTACAATTTTAATGGGGGGTTGGCACGTGTTCAGACCACCTAGAAGTATGTTTCCCACATGAAAGACACTAAAGAACTGGACAACAGAAGCATGTGTGGACATTCTGCATTTGCCTACCACGTGGTTGCAAGTGATCTCCTCCCCCTATCCCCCAATTGGCTGAGATGCCAGAACTGTCAGCATCTTTAAAATACCAGGCATGGTAATGGCCAAAGCTATTACTGAATTTGTGCCCAAAGGTGAAGGACTTCTTTACTTGTACCATGCAATAAGGATGGAGTATCTGAGAGCTCCTGTCTTCCCACTCTCCCTCCTTGGGTCAAATAAACTTGAGTTTTTTTTTTTTTTGTTGTTGTTGTTCTATCTTCTTGCAGGGAGTGAAGTCCCTGATCTGGTCTTCCCAGCAATGATGAATTAAGGAGTGAAGATCTGGGGACACCAGCCCAGCAGAAGATGGCACTGCCAGCTTTGAACTTTGACTTGTTGGAGTTAAGAGTATATAGGAAGTGAACTAAGCTGTGAGCTTAGTTCCTCCCTCCTCAGAGACTGAGAGGGTATGGAGAGAATTATACCACCAGAAATGTTGGGGGAAATGTTTGTATGTTTGTTCTTGCTATATCTTTGAAATAAATATCCCTTTGTAAAAGCAAATCTGACATTAAGTGGCTAAATGAAAATGGGGTACAAGTCACAAGGCCTTAAAATGGGGAAGACACACAGTAGGGACTTGAGCCAATGGCAGAGGAAAGAGACTCCATGAGCCCTTCTTGGTACCTGCAAGCAAAATGTAACAGGCCCAGCCTGGGAGAGTGGAGCCAGAACAATCTGTGTTACATGTTAATTATACTTCATAGAAAGTAAAAGACCCTCTGTGGGACTGCTGAGCAGATATTTTATATTCACCTCAGATCTGCATTGTCTTAGCAACTTATAACAATCAACATTGACAGTTGGTAAGGTCCAGATGCCTGCCCAGTCGTGGCTTTAGTACTTTAGCTACAGCATCCTTCTATTTGGTGGTTCAATTAAATTCTCCAAGGAACACATGGTTAGGGGAATCTCCTTGTGAGTGTCTTGTTCCTGACCCTTGAAACCAGAAACTCTCAAACTCAGGATTACTTATGAAGTAACCTTAACGCTCATAACATCTATATATTACCGTTCCTATTCACTGACCTGAAAAAACAAACAGAAAGAAAGGAGAGAGATAGAAATAGAGAGACCTCAGAATTCAAATCTTAGAATCATCTGGGCAACCACATGTCTTGAACTATTATGTGCTTCTGCTAGGGAGTACTGCTAGGGAGTACTGCTGCACTCCAAGCAGAAAATCCAAGGGAAGCAGAATGCTGGAAAATAATCCCAAAGTGGCACAGACATTTCTACAACTCACTCTTATATTTCACAGACTGGGAACCAAGAGTCCATCTCCTTCTAATTCTCAGTCATCAGTCATCTTCAAGGGAACTCCTCTTCCCCCCAGTTAAGAGGAGGCAGAGTGTAACGAGGGAAAAAGCACTAGTTCTAGAGTCAGAGGACCAGATTGATGCTTATTACCTGTGTGACCTTCAGCAATTCATTTGATTTCCTTGGGTCTCAATCACCTTGTCTGTAAGTCTGGAGGTTTGAACTATGTAGCATCTGAAGTCTCTTACAGCTCTGGATTTAGAAATAATAGATCTGGAGGAAATTCCCTGTCCCATCCCAGCAAATGGCTAACACACATTTAACTACATGAAAGGTGCCCATTTCTGACAAAAATCCACAAACTGTAATTTCCTCAAAGGGAGACTTGCATGGATGAAAAACTTTCCTGATCAATAATACTCCATTATAGAAATTTTTAAAAGAAAAAAAAAAGAAAGCAATGGAGTATGAGTGTCTATTTAACCCCAATTAAACTGTAAGGACTATAGAGAGGAGAGAAATTGTTCTTATCATTAAATTCACTTTATGCAAATTAATCAGTACTTCATTTTTAACTGAGGCACATTCTTTCAAAGTAGTTGTGTTTTAAACAGGTCACCACAAAGAGAGAACAGATCTAGAGTTTGAAGATCAGCACATTCATCCATGAGAGCATAATGTCTCATTCCTAGGGCAAGTCTTGCTTACTTGGTTGAGCCTCAAATTTCAATTATAAATTGTAAAGGGATTTCCCATTCACAGTTTAATGTCCTTGAAGTTTAAATAGTAAATAGCAAAGTGAAAATACAAAGTGAATATACTTACATGAGTACCCCCAGCAGTGTAACTGGTAAAGCTAAGATAGAATGATTTTTCATAATATACAGAGTTAGTGTTGGTAATATGGTCACCCAAGTTAGAAAAAGGGAAGTAGTCAGATGTACCTGGTCTAGGAAGCCCTTCTTATCTACTGAAAACAAAATTTTCTATAGAAACTTCAGTTCTAGTGCAGTATAAATCCTTCTTACCCTGCTATAAACCTAAGTCATTATTGATCTCATAGTATTAGAATTCCCTTTAAGCTATTTATGGTTCTTGTCTATGCTGAAGACCCAGTCCTTAATTTAAAAACAAAACAAAACTAAGTATTCCAAGACTTAGAGCTTCACATTTTACAAATGTGAAAACTGAGTCTCTGAGAGATTAAGTAACTCAAAGAATAAATTATTTGTATACAAATATACAAATATTATATTACAAATATAAATTTCTAAGTAACCAGAAATTGAATGCTAGTGCTCTGAGGCTCAATCCATTTCTCTGATCTCTGTAGTCTGGAAACAGAAATCCTGAGTTTTGCCACTGTTTATATATGTCATATTTACATGACAAATTACCCCCTTAAAAATGTGCATTTGTGTAATTTTGAGGAAAAAAAAATTTTAAAATGTCCCCTTCCTCTTAAGGTATCAAAAGTACCACTTTGAACTACTAAAAGCCTGAAACATTGGTGGTGATAACCCCAAATTTCCTGGAACCAAGGAACACAATAAGTTCTGGCAGTAAAAGGCCCAGTTACTAGTTGTATTTCCATTTCTCCTTCCACCTCACTCATCCTAAACTCATTCTTCAACTCTCTGAAGCCTTCATTCATACCATCTAACTGCCTATTCAGTGCAATACATTCACTCTAATCTTTCCTCCCTCTTCAATCTTGATGAAGTATGTAAAACTGTGGCACAAAATGCCATTTGGATCTTGAATAATCATATTTGCATATGAAGAGCCAGAATGAAGCTGAAGAGATAGGAGAAAAGATGATCTTGACCCTGGCCTTAGCCTCTCTCTGCATTTCCTTTAAACCTTCATTGCAAGAACAAATTGAAGAAATTAGGGCTTGACAAACTAAGGGATCCCACACTCTGGAACTATGTAGTAATTACTGAGCAGAGAACCAAGAACTGGAATGAACTTCAGAGTTAAAAAATGTGAAGTTTATAAAATACTCAACATAAGCTAAAATGAGGCCAAGGTCCATGAATCTCTTACCAGGAAGAAGAGTTCAAAGAAAAATCATACCAAATGCAATGTCCAATGTAGACTACAAGACTGGGGGGGAGCAGGCTTCTCCAGTACAGACTACAAGAATTCAAGGGAAAAAAAAAGAAAAAAGGGGGCATCAAGGTGGCACAGTGCACCAGCCCTGGAGTCAGGAGGACCTGAGTACAAATCTGGCCTCAGACACTTGACACTCACTAGCTGTGTGACCCTGGGCAAGTCACTTAACCCCAATTGCCTAGTCAAAAAAAAATTTCAAGGGAGCGGAGTCAAGACATCATAAGAAGATACCAGTAGATCATCAGCATCAGAGCTTATTTGTTCTCAAAGATCTTCACGGTTTTTTAATTAATTAGAGCCTGATATCCTTTAATTAATTTATCATTTACATTAGTGGAGTTTTTGTGAATATTATTCTTTTGGTTTTGCTCATTTCTCTCTTTAATTTACACAATTTCCTCCATGTTTCTCTGAATTCCTCATATTCATCATTTTATAGTGCACAATAAAATACTTAAAAAAAAGAGTTCCAAAGGCAGGATTGTAATTTTTCTATTTCTTTGTAACTGTAGAGTTTAGTACAGTGTCTGGAACATAGTAAATGCTCAAAAAATGCTTGTTGACTGACTTACTGGTGCTCTTTTCCAAGAAGTTTTCCTCTACTTTGTCCTCTTTATTTCTTTTCCCTTTGAAATTATTCTGAATTCTATTTTCCAATGAATGGATTATACTCTTTTTTGTTCCTTTTTTTCCTTTCTTTCACTTAAAATGGTAGAACAACTGAAAGTACAAAATTTGAACTTGCCTAGGTAAGTTTCGAGATATCTCATTTCTTCATGATATTTCATTTTAATGTTAATGTATTTGTTGCTTTTTTCTATCCTCTATTCCCCTTCCTTCTTTAGCTGTGCCTCATTCTTTCAATTTTATTTTCATTTCTATTATCAACCTAATAAATGTCAACATACAGGAATGCTTCACTATATAGAGAAAGTATTGCATAGGAACCTGTGAAGTTCTACATTGTTTGTTCTTTTAAAGTATACATTACATTTAACATAATAGTAACACAGTAGTCCTGCTTGTCTCTACCCCCTTCTGAACTTCCTTCTGCTCTCTCTCTTTTGTATATTGTTAATGCTTAATTAGTGTTCTTTTAATTTTTTTTGTTTGCTTTGCCATCAACATCACTACTCATCCATTCTTTCTCATTCCCTACAAATCACTCTCCTCAAATATGGAAAAACCCCTCATGTAACAAATAAATAGAACCATGAAAAACAAATTAACATATTGGTCACATATAAAAAAATTATGTCTCATTTGGCAGCTACCACCAACCATATCTGCCAGGATGTAAGAAGCATGGTTCATCATCATTCTTCTGGAATCATGATTAGTCATTACATTAATCAATGTTCTTAAATATTTCTAAGTTATTTTTCTTTACATTGCATATTTTTTTCTCCTAGACTGCTCATTGGATTGTTTATCAGTTCTTAAAAGCTTTTCCTGTTTTCACTGCTAGGAAATTGTTTAAAGGAATAATGCATTACTTAGGGGCTGACCCCCTGGTGATAAGCATTTCTACACTTAGACTGGTCTTTGGATGATAGATACATAGTCCATCACTGGATCCCTACTCAAAGTCTTTCCAGCTTTGGAGGACCTGCCATATTTTGGACTCCATTGACATAGTCTTCTTGAATCCAAAGTTATCTCTACGACATAAGGAGTCATTAAGTAGGACTTTAGTGAACTGAAACTGATAGATAGATAGATAGATAGATAGATAGATAGATAGATAGACAGACAGACAGACAGACAGACAGACAGACAGACAGACAGATAGATAGATAGATAGATAGATAGATAGATAGACAGATAGATAGATAGATAGATATTTAAAGAGGGAGAATTGTGTAGTAAATATAATAGGAAAGAGGGGATGATGGGTGAGAAATGAATGGGGATATGCACATTGCCCAGAATGTCTTGAAAACATGTGGTCATTTAATTTTAAGGACTGATTGAATCAAAACAGCCAGAAAAAAAATACATTGATCAATGAACAACTATGCATATGGCTCCTATCTGTCCTATTCTAAAACTAAAATTAGCACATAATCAGACAGAATGCCTGTTAACATGAAGTGCATGTGTGATGATTTACCATCATAATTCCATGACTGCTTTACAGGTCCCTTGAGCTGACAGAGTTAACAGCTTCCTATGCATCATAATTGCTGATTTATAGGAAACTCAGTTTTTAGCAAGTCCTACCTAGAACACTAAGACCCTTGTATTCTACATTATCAGAGGGACATGTGACATACATGTTCAAGGAATAACTCAGCTTTAGTACTCAATGTCAGGCCAGACTGACTAGTAATGATCTTAATTGTGTTTCCTTTCCTCCAGCCAGCTGCCAGATGGAAGACTTCAGTATAGCATAGCACTTAATTCCTGACCTCTTTGGCATATACAAGGCCCACTAACCATGACTTTTCCTGCTGAGTACCCAATGTGGTTAGGGATCTTTCACTAATGTGATTAAACTATTCTAAAATCATCTTTACTTTATTGTAATATAAAGGTTAACAGAATCAAAATTACTTAGGCTACAGAAAAATAGTCTGAGGAATGTCTTAGTAACTGCCTTAAGTGTATGAAAGGTTATTATAGAGAGGCTCTTCCTTATGTCCAGTGACAGCAACCAAAAACCCTAAAATGAATGGGTGTTAGGATAAGATATTGCTATAGCTTAGGTATGAGAAACATATCTCTGACAGCTTGTTCCATTTTAAAATATGCTATCAAGGGAGGTTATAATCTGGAATCTTCTCAGCACATCTTTTAAAATCAAATTGATACCCATATGTCTGTAATAACAGTCTGCCTGGAAACAAAGGGCCTCTTGAGATGCCTTCCACGCCTATAGTTCTGTGGCTTTATGTAAAGGTGTTCAACTCAGTCATTGAATGAAAAATGACATAAAGAAACCTCACCGGTCCCTTGCTCTGTGCTTAACATCCAGTAGGCACTAAATAAATGGTTAAGGTACTTCTAAACCATAGAAGATCTCATTGAAGTCTAGGTATATTGTGTACATCCAATGTTTTGGAGGGCATTTGAGGGCAGAACTTACTCTTTAAGGGAAAAGATAATGACAGAGAAGAAATCACTTCTCTATGTGGTATTGTTAGCATGGTTCAATGGATTAAGTGTTTCACTTGGAGTTAGGAAGATGAGATTTTTAACTTTTCCCATGCCCCCATCACTAGATGCTTAGAGCTGGGTCACCCTGAGCAAGTCATTTCATTTCTCTGAACCTCAGTTTCTTCATCTGTAAAACAATAATATCATTGAGCTCATGGGGTTTCTATGGGCATGCAGTGAGGTGACACATAGAGTGCTCTGCAAACACCAAAGCTCGACAATAATAATAACTATTATTCAGGAAAATATAGGAACTGCTGCCATTAATCAAATCATCTTTCAGGGAGAAGGTCAGCTCTTATTCATCTTCATATCCCTTCTAGAGTCTATTTTTGTG
Organism: Vombatus ursinus; assembly: GCF_900497805.2. Lineage (NCBI taxonomy): Eukaryota > Metazoa > Chordata > Mammalia > Diprotodontia > Vombatidae > Vombatus > Vombatus ursinus. Next base: position 28,678,707 of record NW_020954585.1, read on the forward strand.
TCCTTCTGTTGTTATTTATTTATTCATTTATTTATTTTAGGCAATTGGAGTTAAGTGACTTGCCCAAGGTCACACAGCTAGTAAGTGTCAAGTGTTTGGTCTGAGGCCAGATTTGAACTCAGGACCTCCTGACTTCAGGACTGGTGCTCTATCCACTGTGCCACCTGGCTGCCCCGTCCTGTTGTTTTTCACTGAATTAAATTTAACTGAATTTTTCTCACCATTCAACTCATCCCATTATACAAACTTCACTGACATAAAATTCTCCAGGTCTACTGAAATTTTTTTTTGTTAAAATTCTAACCCATTAGAGAACCTTTCCATTCCAGGTCCATGATGATTTTCATAGTTCTGTTAAGCATTCAGAAATCTGTGGACCAACCTACTTCAAGGATCTATTACTTTAACAGTGCTGTTTCTACAATCACAGATCACAACCTTTCTATACATTGGTAACATATCTTAATAACAACAGTATTTATACAATGCTTTAAAATTTGCAAAGTGCTTTACAAATATTATCTCATTTTATTCTCATAACAACCCTGGAAAGTAGGTGCTGTTACCATCCTCATTTTACAGGTGAGCAAACTGAGGCAGATGGAGGTTAAGTGAATTGTTCAATGATACATAACTAGTATCTGAGGTTGAATTTAAACTTAGGTTTTCCTAACTCCAAGTACAGTACTTTATCCACTGTGCCAAGAATTATTGTTGTTAAACAAAATCAAAGATTTGTGGCAAAACATGATCAACCTCTCAACTTATTTAGCTTAAGCTTTGCACCACAGATATATTGTTCATTGCCAGAAACTTATTGAAAACTTTTCCAGCTTGTTACAAACTTCCAAAGAATACATTCCACTGGTATACATAGCCTTTGTGAACCCAAGGTCTATCAATACCATGACGATGTGCTAGAAAAGGACTTGTGAGATTAAAAACAATAAGAAAACTTTAAAGTGTTTTATAAGGTTGTCTAGTCTATCCTAGTGAAGGGTATGTCTTTCTCTTATAGATGCAACTTCAGGCTTAACAACTAACCTATTTTATTGTTAATTTCTTAGATGTTCATCAGTGCTGGATTACAAAACAAAATAAAATGAAACTATGATTTGAGCCCATGGTAGCAGTTTTTTTGTTTGTTTGTTTAGGTTTTGTGGTCTAGTTTGGTTAACATTCAGTCTATTAGAGGAGTATTTGTGGTATAAGGGATAGTGTTGGACTTCAGATAGAGAAAAATTGAATTTAAATCCTGTTTTCGATGCTTGTAGCTGTATGATCATTGATTGGGGTAGCTAGGTGGTAAACTGGATAGAGTATCAGGCCTAGAGTCAGGGAGATTCATCTTCATGAATTCAAATCTAGCCTCAGACACTTACTAGCTGTGTGATTCTGGGCAAGACATTTAACCCTGTTTGCCTCATTTTGCTCATCTGTAAAATGAGGTGGAGAAGGAAATGACAAACCACTCTAGTATCTTTACCAAGAAAATCCCAAATGGGATCACCAAGAGTTGACTGAAAAATGACTGAACAACAACAAAAATGACCACTGATAAGTTTCTGAATTTCATTAGAGACAGCAAAATGGTGCAATGGATAGAGTGCTAGATTTGAATCGGGAAGATGTGAGTTCAAATACAGCCTCAAATGCTTAATTAGCTGTGTGACCCTAGGCAAGTCATTGAATTGATGTTGCCTCAGTTCCCTCCTTTATAAATTGGAGATAATAAAAGTATCTACCTCCTGGGAATATTGTGAGGTTAAAATAAAATAATATTTATAAGGTATTTTGCAAACCTTAAACTGCTACATAAATGATAACTATTATTATTTAATTTATAAAAATGGATATGGTAATGTTTGTAGGACTCTACAGAGTTTTTGTGAGAGTATAGTGAGACAATGGGGTTTTGTAGACCTTAAGGGTTCTATAAATGTCAATTATTAACTAGGAAGATCAGCAGTCAACATTTTAAGAATATATTCTGCACCAGATTGAACATCTGAGAATGACTTCTCACTTCTCAAGAATATCAACAGCATTTTAGATTCTTGCCTCTCTCTCCTCTTGCACCAGTTCCTTTCTAAAGCAGATGAAGTTTTAGAACTAGAAGAAAACAACTTCATGGGATTTAATAATTTCAGCAAAATCACAAATAGGCACAGAGCATCATGCCAACTCAACTCATCAGTCACCTAAGTAGTTTTAAAAAATAAAATGCTTGCAATTAATTTTTAATTATTCCTCTCCTTCCCATTTATTATCCAAGTTATTGTCTATTATAGTTCACATCTTTGCTGATTTGGGGTCTTGGTTTATTAACCATCCTTAACTTTAAATTTGTGCCAAGCAAGTTACTAAGGCTTTTAATAAATTAAGCCCCTCTGGGTTTAGAATTCACTACTACCAATGACATCGCATTATGTACCTCCACATTTTATTTTCATAGGCAAAAATTTTCTCCCTTAAGTGGTTTTTTTTCTTTTTTCTTTAATCGGCTATTTTCCATCAACTTTAGTGGTTGTCAAAGAAGTGGGCTATCATAATATTAATTCAATGGTTTGAGTAATAACAATAGCAGTTGACGTTCACTTAGCCCTTTAAGATTTTACACAAGCTGATTTGATCTCCATAACAGCTCTGTGAACTATATGGGGAATGTCTAATTTTTTTTTCCAATTTTTAAAGGAAGAAATTAAGGCCCAAAGAGGTTGCAAGATCAACCCACATTCACATGGTTAATAGATGACAGAGCTGATGATCAAATCCAGGTCTTCTGACTCCAAACATAGAGTCTTTCCCCTGAATCACAAAATTAGATAAAGCTAGATGATTCCTTCATGTCTAATTATTCAGATGATGTAGCTAATTGTGAAAATATCTATTCAAAAGATAGTCTAAAGTTGGAGGGTTATGTATAGTTGCTTAGATCAATATTTATAAGGAAAGGAAATTCCATCTTGAATTAAAACACCTCTGAAATTATTTAAATTTTGTCACCCACCAGAAATTCATCAACTAAGATTTTAATGCTTTAGCTTACAATTCTCTCTACATTCCAATTGTTTCAAGCTGTAATAACAGCCTGTTTCAAGGTTGTATTTGATTCAGTATTTATCACTGCTTCTTTAACTACTTGTGTAAATAATCTGCTTTTTCTTTATGTTTTCTAATCCATTTCATGTTCTGAACAAGGAGGAATGAAGTCCCTGGCCTATTATATGTTGAGAAGGTCGTAATTAACATTTTTTGTCTTCTTGAGAAGATAGCATCTGTGATGTAAGTGTCCCATACCTACTAGACTAGGAAAGTAACCTCAAATATCTGCTATTTTTCAATCTTTTCATTTTGTTCCAATATTTCTTGTTATTTCATAGAGTTGTTAAAATCTGACTGATCCATTCTGTTTTCCAAGGAGTTTACAACTTAAGTAAGATTTCTACCATCTACTCTAAGTTATTCTCAAAAAAATTTCCCTCTCACAATCTTCTTTCATTTTTAATTTCCTTTTTAGAATTTCTTCATTTCTGGGGTGGAGCCTAGATGGTGGAGTGAAAGCACTGACTTGCTTGAACTCTCCCCCAAACCCCTTCAAATACCTGTAAAAAATGGCTCTAAACAAATTTTAAAGCAGCAGAACCCGCAAAAAGGCAGAGTGAAACAAATTTCCAGCCCAGGACAGCCTGGATGTTTGATCAGAAAGGTATATCATGCCAGGTGGGGAGAGGGGTGCAGTTCAGCATAGGCATGCAGGCCACAAAGACCCTGGAGCAGGCCTCAGAGGACTGAATCTCAGGCAGCTGTGGTGGTTTCCAGACTTCTCAACGCATGAACGCCAAAGACAACTTAAAAGGTCAGTGGGAAAAGTCTGTGACTGCAGTAAGAGAAGGAGCTAGGTCTCAGCCGCAAGTCCTGAGTGCTGCCTCTGGGGCAGCAACTGCCTCCTCAGCTCCTGGCCCACAGACTTAGGGGGGATCCAGTGGCTGATCATAGGGGGATTGCAGGGATCTCTCTGCCAGTGCTAAGGCAGGATTCTCTTGCTATGCCCGTGCTTGGATCTGGGTCACAGTTCTGAGAGGCGGTCCTGGGGTGAGGAGGAATGCTGGTGTGGTGGAGCTTGTTGTGGCAGTGGAGAGGAAACACCTCGCCCCTTATCATACCACCTTGGAAGAACTGACACTTTTCAGGTCCCTAGAAGTATCTCTGAAAACAGTTGTACAAACCCCCGAAGCTTGGGACAGTACATTCTCCACATTGGAAACAGACTCTTACCTTAACAAAGAGTTTAAAACTCAAGTAATTGACTGGGATCGTGAGTAAGCAGCGCAAAAAGAGTCAGACTATATTATCTTACTTTGGTAACAAAGAAGATCAAAACATACAACCAGAAGAAGAAAACAAAGTCAAAGCTCCTACATCCAAAGTCTCCAAGAAAAATATGAATCAGTTCCAGGCCTTGGAAGAGCTCAAAAGGGATTTTGAGAAGCAAGTAAGAGAAGTAGAGGAAAAACTGGAAAGAGAAATGAGAGTGATGCAAGAAAATCATGAAAAACAAGTCAACAGCTTGCCAAAGGAGACCCAAAAAATACTGAAGAAAATAACACCTTAAAAAATAGCCTAACCCAAATGACAAAAGAGGTCCAAAAAGCCAATAAAGAAAAGAATGCCGTAAAAAGTAAAATTGGCCAAATGGAAAGGGAAGTCCAAAAGATTACTGAAGAAAATACTTCCTTAAAAATTAGAATAGAGCAATTGGAAGCTAGTGACTTTATGAGAAATCAAGGCACTGTAAAACAAATCCAAAAGAATGAAAAATTAGAAAACAATGTGAAATATTTCATTGGAAAAACAACTGACCTGGAAAATAGATCCAGGAGAGAGAACGTAAAAATTATTGGACTATCTGAAAGCCATGATCAAAAAAAGAGCCTAGACATCATCTTTCAAGAAATTATTAAGGAAAACTGCCCTGATATTCTAGAACCAGAGGGCAAAATAGAAATTGAAAGAATCCACTGATCTCTGCCTGAAAGAGATCCTCAAAGAAAAACTCCTAGGAATATTGTAGGCAAATTCCAGAGTTCCCAGGTCAAGGAGAAAATATTACAAGCAGCCTGAAAGAAACAATTCAAGTATTGTGGAAACACAGTCAGGATAACACAAGATTTAGCAGCTTCTACATTAAAAGACTGCAGGGCATGGAATATAATATTCCAGAGGGCAAAGGAGATAGGATTACAACCAAGAATCACCTACCCAGCAAAACTGAGTATAATCCTTCAGGGGAAAAAATGGTCATTCAGTGAAATCGAGGACCTTCAAACATTCTTGATGAAAAGACCAGAGCTGAATAGAAAATTTGACTTTCAAATACAAGACTCAAGTGGAATATGAAGAGGTAAACAGGAAAGAGAAAGCATAAGAGACTTATTAAGGTTGAACTGTTTACATTCCTGCATGAAAAGATGATATTTGTAACTCATGAGACCTTTGTCAGATGAGGGTACTTGGAGGGAAACAATTATATGTATGTGTAGATAGATAGATAGATAAAGGGCAGAGGGTGAGTTGAAGATGAAGGGGTCATATCTGGAGAATAAAATTAAGGGATGAGAGAGGATTATACTGGGAGAGGGAGAAAGGGAGAGGTAGAATGGGGTAAATTATCTCACAAAAAAAAACAGAAAAGAAAAGGTTCTTACTGTGGAGGGAAAACAGGGGAAGGTAAGAGGGAATGAGTGAATCTTATTCTCATAGGATTTGACTTAAGGAGGGAATAACATACACAATCAATTGGGATTGGAAATCTGTCTTACCCTATAGGAAAATAGGAAGGGAAGGGGACAAAAGAGTAGGGGGATGATAGAGAGGAGGGCATATTGGGAAAGGGGGTAATCAGAAGCAAATACTTCTGAAGAGGGACAGGGTCAAAAGAAAGAATAGAATAAATGGGGGGGGCAGGATAGGATTAAGGGAAATAAAGTTAGTTTTTCACAGCATGTCTACTATGGAAGTGTTTTGCATAACTGCACATGTATAACCTATATTGAGTTGCTTGCCTTTTCAATGAGGATGGGTGGGAAGGGAGGAAGGGAGAAAATTTGAAACCCAAAGTTTTAAAAACACATGTTCAAAAAAAATGTTTTCACATGCAACTGGGAAATAAGAAATACAGGAAATGGGGTACAGAAATCTATCCTGCCCTACAGGGAAATAGAAGGGGAATGGGGGAGAGAGATTAGCAGGGAAAGCAGACTAGGGGAAGGGGTATTCAGAATGCATGCCATCTTGGGGTGGGGAAGGGGCGAGATGGGGTGAAAATTTGGAACTCAAAATCTTGTGGAAGTAAATGTTGAAAACTAAAAAAAATAAATTTATTTTAAAAAATAAAAAAATAGTTTCTTCATTTCTAACAGACACTTTTATAGTATTTGTAACCTCTCTCTCTCTCTCTCTCTCTCTCTCTGTCTGTCTCTCATACACACATACACACACACACACACACACACAGCTTCTATTTATAGTTGTTGTGGGGCAGTTACTCTGATTCTTTATTTACCTCTTTGACTTCCTTTAGTTCCTAGTATTCACTTTTTTTTTAGCTTTGGTTCATGCTTTGGCATTATGTGCTCAGACCAATCCCTTCCAACACTCTTGAATGGATGGGATAGGCCTTGTTTGGTCCTACTGTCTCAGAGTAGTCTGAACTCAGCCATTGATGATCTTAATTTGTCTTAAGCCTCAACTTCTGCGTCAATCACTGATTGATTTATGTTTTAGTTTCCAAGTGGTCCACCGTAGGTTTTGATTTCAGCCAGACCCTGTCTTCCTCTCTTTGCATTATCTCCGATTGGCAGTAAGTTCTATCTCTACTGTGGGCCCCAGGATGTTAGAGATCATACTAGTGTCAGGCCTTTTGTACAACCATCATAGCATTAGTATCCAGGTACTGAGTTAGTCCTATTTCCTACTGGGGCTCCTAGTGTTCTGAGAATTGCATAGGAGTTCCCTGTTTCCCCTAGCATTAACTTATAGGATTATTCTATAGCATCCTTATCCCAGCTCTCACTCCCACAGACAAGTCTCAGATCATGGAGCAAGAAACAGAAAAGTAGTAAATGGCAGAGATTTGGAAGGCAATGGCAATAAATTTGAATGATTCTCTGACTCAAAATTCAGAACCTGTCTCTGATTCTAATCAGTTCTTTTGTGAATAATCTTAGTTAGCCTGTTGTAGTAGAAAGAAAACTGAATTGGGAGAACTGCTTTTATTCCTTTGACTTAGTCATGTGCTACTCTTTGTGTCTTTTTTTCCACTCTTGCCAAGTAGAGGAACAGAAATATATCTCCAAATGCTATCTGCTTACTTCTATCTCTGGACAATAACATGACAGCTGACATTAGCTAAAATAGGCACGGACAACATTGGCAAGAGCTAACTCTAGAAACAAACGGTCTAGATTAATCAGTTGGTGAGTTATTCCAATCAGAAGGCTCAGGTGATATGCACTGACTGATGGCAATGCTCATTATTATCTTAACAATGAAATAGATAACTGTAAAAAAAAAAGGAGGAATTTTGAAAGTGGGGCCAAGATGGCAAGGTAGAAGGAGCATTTCAGCCAAACTCTCTCAATATTCCTTTCCAAACAACTTTCAAATAATTCACCTAATCAAATTCTGAAGAAATGTAGACAGAAGAATTTCAGGGTGAGACACTTTTTGAGTCCAAGACAACTTAGAAGGTTGGAAGAGACTTCTGCGACACTGAGCTGGGGGCTGATCCCACAGCACACATGGTGACAGCACAAGTTGTGAGTATTGGAAGCAGATGAGACAATAACAACAGTGGGTTAGTGAGTTAAACCAAATATGGTAAGGGAATTGGATAACTTGTCAAAAAGAGATTAGAGGGGACCACTCTATTAGCACTGGATCAGGTGCTATTTGGCAACTCCTTTGCCCATACCCAGTTCTAGATCATTGTTCTTTGGCAGAGAGGAACATTTGTAGTTGCAAGGAAGCAGGAGCCTTTCCTGGGTAAAGACCAGAGCTCAGACCAGGAGAGTAGTGACAACACTTCTAACTGAATCACACCACCTTGGAAGCACCAAAAACTTACAAACCCACAGAACTATCTGTGTAAATAGCAGAGCAAAAAAGCCTGAAACTTGAGACAATGTCCCACTCCCCAGGTTAGCAGAGCCTAATTTTTAAGTAAAGTTCACAGTAAAGAAATAACTGGGAAAAGGAGCCAACAACAACAACAACAGCAACAAAGAACTTGATCATAAAAAACTACTATCGTGACAGGGATGATCAAGACATAAACTCAGAAAAACACAGTGCCATGAACACAACTACAAGCAAACCTCAAAGAAAAAGAATTCCTAGAAGAACCAAAAAAAAAATAGTGACTTTTAAAATCAGAGTAGTAGAGGAAAATTGGGAAAAGAAATGAGAGCAATGCAAGAACAGATGTGAAAAAATTAACATCTTTGTTATAAAAGAGTCATAAAAATACAGAAGAAAAAGAAACCATAAAAAACAGAACTGGCCAAACAGAATTTGATTAGGTGCATTATTTTAAAGTTATTTGGAAAGGAATGTTGAGAGTTTTACCAGACTGGTAAAAGAGGCACAAATACTTTACTGAAGAAAGTAACTCCTTAAAAAGCAAAATTAGCCAAATGGAAAAAAGATATACAAAAGCCTACTAAATAAAATATTTCCTTAAAATAAGGATTAGTCAAGTAGAAGCTAATGATTCTATGAGATATCAAAAAACAATAAAAACAAAGTCCAAATAATTAAAAAAAAGAAAATGTGAAATGTCTCATTTGAAATATAACTGACCTAGAAAATAGATTAAGTCGAGATAATTTAAGAATTATTGAACTACCTGAAAACTATGATCAAAGAAAGAGCCTAGAGACATCATATTCCAAGAAATTATGATGAAATCTGCTGGATTCAAGTAGGTGTGAAATTCAAACATGACACTTAACAGAAATATAAAAAGATAACATGAAAGAAAAATCATAAGGGACTTCAAAAGTTTAAAGCATTTACATGCCTATAAGGGATGATGATACAGGTAACTACTAAGAAGCTAAGCATTATTAGAGCTATTTGACAGATGGCACAGGAGTGAGTTGATTTATGTTGGGATGATCTAAAAAAAAATGAGGGGTGAGGATGAGATATGTCTTGGGAGAAGAAGGAAGAGAGAAGAATGGGGAAAATTATCAAACATAAAAGAAATGCACAAGAAAAAGTTTTTACAGGGAGGGGAAAAGGAGTGAGGAGAAGTCAATGCTTGAACCTCACTCTCATCTGAACTGGTTCACAGAGGGAAGAATACACACACACACATACACACACACACACACACACCGATACACACACACACACACACACACACACACACACACACATTTATTCAGTTGGTTATAGAAATCTATCTTACCCAACAAGGAAGTAGGAAGGGAAGAGGATAAGAGAAATAGGAGAGGGGTTTGAAAAAAAAGGAGGATGGATTAAGGGAGGCAGTGATCTGGAGCAAAACAGTCTTTTGAGGAGGGATGTGGAGAGAATGAAAGAGAGAAAAGAAGAAGAAGAAGAAGAAGAAGAAGAAGAAGAAGAAGAAGAAGAA
>NW_020954585.1:28688377-28689316 GCF_900497805.2 Vombatus ursinus
AAGAAGAAGAAGAAGAAGAAGAAGAAGAAGAAGAAGAAGAAGAAGAAACAGAATAATATAAGATGGAGGGAAATACACTGTTAAGAATCGTAACTATGGGGGGTGGAGCCAAGATGGTGGAGTAAAAGCAGTGACTTGCTTGAGTGCTCCCCTAAAACCCTCCAAATACCTATAAAGAAATGGCTCCAAATAAATTCTAGAGCAGTAGAACTCACAAAAAGACAGAGTCAAAGAAATTTCCAGCCCACGACAGCCTAGACGGTTGATTGGAAAGGTCTGTTGTGCTGGGCTGGGAGAGAAATGCAGTTCAGTGTGGGCACACAGGCAAAACAGGCCTCAGTGAAACAGAAGCAGACCTCAGTGGATTGAATCAAGGGGAGCTGCGATGGTTTTCCAGATGTCTCAACCCACAAACACCAAAGAAAACTGAGAAGGTAAGTAGGAAAGGTGTGTTTGACCACAGTGAGAGAGGAGCTTGGTCCAGCCCCAGTCCTCACACAGCCCCAGAGCAGCAGCTACTTCTTGAGCTCTCAGCTCACAGACAAAGGGGAAATCAAGTGGTTGATCAGGGGGACTGGGTGGTGCAGTGGATCGAGCACTGGCCTGAAGTCAGGAAGACCTGAGTTCAAATCTGGACTCAAACCAAACACTTGACACTTATAGCTGTGTGACCCTGGGCAAGTCACTTAACCCCAATTGCCTAAAAAAAAAATTTTAAAAAGATGATATTTGTAACTTGTGAGACTTGTGAGACCTTTGTCAGTATTAGTTAGGGTAGTTGGAGGGAAAATTAGATAGATAGATAGATAGATAGATAGATAGATAGATAGATAGATAGATAGACAGACAGACAGACAGACAGACAGACAGACAGACAGACAGACAGACAGATAGATAGATAGATAGATAGATAGATAGATAGATAGATAGATAGATAGA
>NW_020954585.1:28689326-28738182 GCF_900497805.2 Vombatus ursinus
AGATAGATAGATAGATAGATAGATAGATAGATAGATAGATAGATAGATAGATGGCACAGGGTGAGTTGAAGATGAAGGAGTAACATCTAAAAAATAAAATTAAAGGGTGAGAGAGGATTATACTGGGAGAAACAGAAAGGGAGAGGTAGAATGGGATAAATTACCTCACATAAAACAGACAAGAAAAAGCTTTCACAGTGTAAGGGAAGTGGGGGAAGGTGATAGAGAATGAGTAAATCCTATTCTCATTAGATTTAGCTTAAGGAGGGAATAACATACACACTCAATCGGGTATGGAAATCTATCTTACCCTACAGGAAAATAAGGGGAAGAGCTGAAGAGAGCAGGGGGTGATAGAAGAGAGGGCAGATTGGGGGTGGGGGTAATCAGAAGCAAACATTTCTGAGGAAGGACAGGGTTAAAAGAGAGAATAGAATAAATTGGGGGTAGGATAGGACGAAGGGAAATATAGTTAGTTTTTCACAATATAACCACTATGGAAGTGTTTTGCATGACTACACATGTGTAACCTGTATCCAGTTGCTTGCCTCCTCAATGAGGGTGGGTGGGGAGGGAGGAAGAAAGAAAACCTGGAACCCAAAGTTTTAAAAACAAACGTTAAAAATTGTTTTCACATGCAACTGGAAAATAAGATATACAGGCAATGGATATAGAAATCTATCCTGCCCTACAGGAAAATAGAAGGGGAAGGGGGTAAGAGAAGGGGGAGTGGTAAAAGGGAGAGCAGATTAGAGGAAGGGGTACTCAGAATGCACGTTGTCTTGGGGTGGAGGGAGGGGTGAAATAGGGAGAAAATTTGGAACTCAAAATCTTGTGGAAGTGAACATTAAAAACAAAATAAATTAATTAATAAATGTTTAATATAAAAAATGCACAAAAATTTAAAAAAGAAAAAAGAATCACAACTATGAATGTGAATGGAATAAACTCACTCATAAAAAGAAGCAGATAACAGAATATATTAGGAAGTAGAATCTAGCAATATATTCTTTATGAGAAACAAAGATGAAATAGAAAGACACACAGAGTTTACAAAGGAGGAGGTGAAGCAGAATTTATTACTTTTTAGCTGAAGTAGAAAAGGCAAGGGTAGCAAACATGATCTCAGAAAAAGCAAAAAAAAATAGATCTAATTAAAAGAAGTGACCAGGAAAACCTCTTTTTTCCTAAAAAGTAAAATAAAATTAAGTAATATTAATACTAAACATATATGCACCAAATGGCATAGCATCCAAATTCTTTTAAAAAAAACAGTTGTTGGTTAAAGGAAAAAATAGACAGTAAAACCATACTAGTGGAAGACCTCAATTTTCCCTTCTCAAAGCTAGATAATTTTAACCATAAAATAAATAAAAAAGAAGTTTAGGAGATGAATAGAATTTTAGAAAAGTTAAATATGAGAGATCTCTGGATAAAATTGGAAAATATCAATTAAAAAAAAAACCCAGGACCAGATGGATTTACAAATGAGATTTAGAAACCCTTAAAGAATAATTATTTCCATTACTATGTAAACTATGTGAAAAAATAGATGAAGAAAGAGTCATGCCAAATCCCTTCTAAAACACAAATATAGTTTTGACACCTAAACCAAGTAGAGTAAAAATGGAGAAAGAAAATTATAGACCAAGTTCCCTAATGAATACTAATGCAAAAAAGTTTAATAAAATACTAGCAAGACTACCCCAATATATCACAGAGATCATAGATTATGCCTAGGTGGGATTTATACCAGGAATTCAGGGCTGTTTTAATACTAGGAAAACTGTAGGCATAATTGACCATATCAATAATAAAAACAATAAAAATCATATCATTACTTCAATAGATAAATTACTTCAATAGATACTTTAATTACTATCAATAGATAAAAAAAACTTTTGACAAAATATAACACCTATTCCTACTTAAAAAATAAAAACTAGAAAGCTTAGGGATAAACGAAGTTTTTGTTAAAATTATGAGTAGCATCTATCTAAAACTGAGAGCAAGCATTATCTCTATAGAGTATAAACTAGAAGCCTTCCCCCAAAAATCAGAGATGAAATCAGGGGTGAAGCAAGGATATCCATTCTCACCACTATTGTTCTTTATTGTACTGGAAATGCTTACTATAGCATAAGACAAGAAAAAGAAAATGAAGGAATAAGAATGGACAATGAGGAAACAAAAGTACTGTTCTTTGCAGATGGTATGATGGTATACTTAGAGAACCCTAGAAAATCAACAAAAAAACTAGTTGAAACAATTAACAGCTTCAACAAACTTATAGGATATAAAATAAAGTGTGCATATCATTTGACCCAGAAATACCACTACCAAACATGTACAGTAAAGGGATAAAAGATAGAGGAAAAGGATCTGTGTGCACAAATATATTTACATTAATTCTTTTTTTTTGTAGACAAGAACTGGAAGCAAAATAAAGTTAATCACTTGGGGAATGGCTGAAGAAATCATGATACATAAATGCAATGGAGTATTATTGCATTGTAAGGAAAGAAAAAAGAGAAGGATTCAGAGAAATCTGGAAAGGCTTGTATGAACTGGAGCAGTGTGAAGTGAGCAAGAACCAGGAGAAAGATTTATAAAATAACTATTTTATTGCATAAGGAAATTAATATGAACAATTTTTAGTTATGATAATTTTATGACTTCAGAAGACTGACAATAAATCCAACTTCTCACTTCTTAACAGAGAGGTGATAAATTAAGGATTCATCTAGAAATATAAATTTATAGACATAGCCAATGTGTTAAACTATTTTGTTTGAGTATACTTATTGCTTACAAGAAAGTGCTTCAATTGTGGGGGACCAGAAGGTAGATTGTGAAGGTGATGCCAAAAAGAAAAAGATTAAAAGAAAAAATGAGCATCAATGAAACATTTAAAAACAGAGAATAAAGCAGAAGAAAAAGCAGGAAAGGACACAATCATGGAGTATTTGTATTAAATTTAATATATTCTTTCAATATTGGCACATAACAGAAGTTCACGGTCTTAATATATCTTGTTTTATCCTTTCTGGGAAACGTTCATGTTTGCTGATGCTTAAGTTCACAATAAAAAAATTAAAATAATAAAATGGGTGCACATCACCTATAGTTTCCTTTCTTTATCTAGTGACTATATCTTCTGTTTGAATAGTTATTGCCATTAAGGTAGCCCTTAGATCTGATAATTTTAAAAATAGCATTAAAAGTATTTTTTCTAGTTTGATGCAGCAGTTACTGTTCTGAGATTTTAAAGGGATGTCCTAGAAGACTTAAACCAAACAGTAAATGTAAAACAATAGATGTTTATTTTGGCATATTTAAAGGAAGGCTGTGTGTTTGCTTAAAGACACACAAGGCTGGTGACACACCAAGAGAAGCCAGGGATCTGACAGAAGGACATAAGGGCAGCACCTGTCTACCAAACTGTGATAGCAGATGACACCTCCAAAATATAGCACGGAAGGACAGGGAAGAGATAGATGCCGAAATATTACCAAATCCTCAGGCTCAGTGATCTTTAGGACGGGGGAGGAGGAGATAGTTCACAGAAGTCTTAGAAAAAGTTGCTTCTTGGGGCAGCTAGGTGGCGCAGTGGATAGAGCACCAGCCCTAAAGTCAGGAGGATCTGAGTTCAAATGCAACCTCAGACCAAACACTTGATACTTACTAGCTGTGTGACCCTGGGTAAGTCACTTAACCCCAATTGCCTTAAAAAAAGAAAGTTGCTTCTTAAACTTGGTGCTCGGTAACACCAGGCTCTTATTACTCCTTCTTATTCCAAATGTAAAACTGCTATCACTCTGTGTACCTGGAAGGCCTGGAGATAAATAAAGAAGTCTAGGGATTTGGGAGGAAGGGAGTAGGGTCTCACACCCAGCTGCATATGATTTGCTCTCCAAATCCAATCTCACAGACAGGGAGGCCCTAGGACTATGCCATAAGACATGAAATATTCCATCATGAAAAGTTCCAGACATTTTTTTTTTTAAATCCAGAGAAGGAAGGAATGCTAGGCCTGGAGAAGGCAGGTTGTTTCTAGGAGTTGGAAAACTATGGCCCGTGGGCCAAATGAGGCCTACAATCTGTTTTTGTATAGCTCTTGAGCTAAAACTGGTTTTTAAATTTTAAATTTTAATTTAAAATACAAAAACATTTTTAAACTCATAGTCTATGCAAAAACAGGCAGTGGGACACATTTGACCCACAGGCTATAGTTTGACAACCCCTGGTCTAGAGTAGAGACAATATGAAAGACCAGGTCTTCAAAAAAAATATTTTGTTTGTTTCTTTCTGGACTTTCACAGTGTTGTTTCAGGTTGGTTTACCTGCTGTTAGCTCCTCCTATGTAATGTTTACAGGGAGGGAAAAATAATATGGGGAGAACAATGAATAATGAACGTTTAACTTGAATTGCTTTTGGCCCAAGCAAAATTTATACATACACACATAATTTTAAAAATAAAAATAATAAATATGATAAAATTTCAGGTCAAGTTTGGAGACATAGATAGTAAACTATCTAGAGGAAGGCCTATTTGGGATTCCTCTTCAGAGAATACTTCAATCTTTTTTTTTAAAAATCTATGAACAGTGGCTACATTTTGTTGTTAGACTATGCTATCCTATTTGTTGGTTAGACGGTACATTAATGCCCCCCTTCAAGCATGGCTAACATTATTGAAGTGTTTGTCTTTAGGCAAAAAGGGGCATTATTTCAAATCAATGCATTTTTACTGAAGGCTAAATCTATTTCAAATAACTTTTTAGATGGTAAATGTGATGCTTTTTATTTAGAAATGTAGTTCAGTTGTCTGACATGCATCGATTTATTTAGACATCTAAATGGCACTATCCACTTTTATAAGTGAATTCATGTGAATTTTAAGATCAATCTCAATGAACCATTTATTATTTTTCTATTGAATAGCAGGTAAAATTTATTTTCTTAAATGAATAAAGAAACATATAGACAAGGGGGAAAAAATGAATGAATTCAGATCTACATTTCAGTCACCCAGAGTCAATGTAGCTTTCCTTATCCTTACCAAATTTTCTGTTAGGTGACTTCTCATAGACTAACTATCTTGAGTAATTTTCCTTATGCACATATCTAACCATGTCACTCTCTTACTCAATAAACTCCAGGGGCTCTAGGATAAAATATTCCTTCTAGGGTAAAATATAAACTCTGTTAAACTTTTAATGTCCTTCACAACCTAGCCCCAACCTAACTTTCCCTCCTCATTGTACATTACCCTCCTTCTCACACTTGATGGTCCAGATAAACTGACCTTCTAGGTATTCCTCATAGGTACCACTCCATGTCGTCTTTTTTTCACTTTGTACTGGCCTTTCCACATATCTGGAATAAGCTCCCTCATCTCTTTTTTTCTATTTTTTTTATTATTGAAACAAATACACAATAAGAAAAAAAGAAACATTATAAACTTCAATATCAAAACTTAAATATAAAATAAGAGAAGAAAAAAAAGGATGTCATGTGCACAGCAGAAAATAAGAGAGGATTCAAAATATATAACAATAAATTTCCATTTCAGGAAAGCCTATATAATAAATATTATGCATTGTGTTGAGAGCTGTCCATCTTTTCCTTATTTCTTTGTTAGTTTTCTTTGTTCTCTGCTGTGCACTTTTTACTTTCTTCTTTTTTCCCCTTTTCTCCCTCCAGAAGGCTATAATTAAGCACAGATAGATTTATGTATAGCTATATAGATACACATATACATATATACTCATACATACATATACATATCCATACATAGATATATACATTCCCTAACAAATTGTGCTTCTAATCTTTGTTTTTATGTTTGTGAATATCTCTTATTTCCTATCCTTCCTAACTCCTCTACTTTACTTTCATCTGCTACTTTGCCCTCCTATTACTTACCCTACTTACCCAACATCTGCTACTTACCCTCCCTCCAAGGATCCCTCTCTAATCCTCCCATTCCATAATTCTAAACACCCTTCTTTACCCCTTTTGGCATATTCTCTCAACCTCCCCTCTAAAGATCTCCCTTATCCTTCCATTCCTATTAATCTAAACACCCTTCTATACCCCCCTTTAACCTATTCCCTTACCCTCCCCCTATGGAGATCTCTCCCTTATCCTCTCCTCACTCCCTATCCCCTTAGCATTTTATTTTTCTCTGAATTTAGGAGATTTTTATACTCGTCTAGTATGTATGTATTGTTCCCTCTTGACCCCATTCCCAATCAAAGTGGGTTTCCAGAACTAATAGCTCTCCTCCCCATCTAATTCCTCTGTCAGTTCTTCTTCTCGCACCTCGTTTGTACAAAATAATTACTCTTTTTAAGCAGTTCCTAAACAATTTTACTTTTTAAAGTACATTATGCTCAGATCTACCCCAATATTTCTTATGAACTATCCAATTACTAATAACAATCTTAGACACATATTTTACATTTTATACACATAAAAAGCGAAACTGCTGTCCTTATTGAGTCCCTCATAATTAGTCTTTGATAGATACCTTATATTTCTCTTGGTTCTTGTATGTCAAATGTTCTATTAATTTCAGGTTTTGGGGGGGTTTTTTGTTTTTCAACAAAGTCTGGAAAGTTTGACAGTTCATTAAATGTCCATTTTTTTTTTCATTCAGGATTATGCTTACCTTTGCTGGGTATGTTATTTTTGGCTGGAACTCCAGTTATTTTGATCTTTAATATATACTGTTGCAAGACCTGTGGTCTTTTAGTGTTGCCACTGTTAGCACTTGAGTGATTCTATTTGTGGCATCACCATATTTAAATTGTTGTTGTTGTTGTTGTTGCTTGTAATATTTTATCTTTGAGCTGGAGTTTTCTGAATTTGGCTATAATATTCCTATGGATTTTCCTCATAGGATCTCCTTCAGGTGGTGATTAGTGGATTTTTTTAAAATTTTTACTTTCCCCTCTTGTTTTAATGCTTCAGGAAATTTTTCTTTAATTTTTCTTGTATTATTGTATCCGGATTCTTTTTTTGATCATAGCTTTCAGTTGGTCCAAATATTCTCAGGTTTTCTCTTCTTGATCTGTTCTCCAGGTGAGTTGTTTTTCTCATGAGATGTTGTACATCCTATTCTATTTTTTTAATTCTTTATGTTTTGTTTAATTATTTCTTTATCTCTTATAATTTTGCTGGCTTCCGCTTGCCCAATTCTGATTTTTCAAGGAGTCATTTTCTTTCTTAAGATTCTTTATCTCCTTTTCTAATTGGTTGACTTTCTTTTCATAATCTTCTTGTTTTTATTGGATTGTTCTTTTTTTCTCTCATTTGATTTTTAATTTTTTTTAAGTTCTATAAACTCTTTTTGCGCAGGTGACCATTGAAGGTTACTCTTTGGGGTATAACAGTGTTTCTTTGCTTCAATATCCTTCTCTGAAGATGAACCCTGGGGGGGTGGAGCCAAGATGGTGGAGGGAAAGCAGTGACTTGCAAGAGCTCTCCCCCAAACCCCTCCAAATACCTACAAAAAAATGTCTCTAAACAAATTCTAAAGCAGCAGAACCCACAAAAAAAACAGAGTAAAACAAATTTCCAGCCCAAGACAACCTGTATGGCTGATTGGAAAGATATATTGTGCTGGGCTGGGAGAGGAGCACAGTGTGGCATGGGCAGGCAGGCTGCAGTGACCCTGGAGCAGGCCTCAGAGGACTGAATCACGGGCAGCTGTGGCAGTTTCCAGACTTCTCAACCCACAAATGCCAAAGACAACTTAGAAGGTCAGTGGGAAAAGTCTGTTACTGCGGTGAGAGAAGAAGCTAGATCTCAGCCACCCCGAGGGCAGCGGCTGACTTCTGACCTTCTGGCCCACAGACTGAGGGGGAATCCAGTGGCTGATCAGAGGGGGATCTCTTTGCCAGTGCTGAGGCAGGAATCTCTTCCTTTGCCCATGCTTGGATCTGGGTCACAGTTCTGAGGGGTGGTCCTGGGGTGAGGAGGAGCTCTGGTATGGTAGAGCTTGTTGTGGCAGTGGAGAGGACACACCTCGCCCCTTATCATACCACCTTGGAAGAACTGACACTTTTCAGGTCCCTAGAAGTATCTCTGAAAACAGTTGTACAAACCCCTGAAGCTTGGGACAGTACATTCTCCACATTGGAAACAGACTCTTACCTTAACAAAGAGTTTAAAACTCAAGTAATTGGTTGGGATCATGAGCAAGCAGTGCAAAAAGAGTCAGACTATATCTTACTTTGGTGACAAAGAAGATCAAAACATACAACCAGAAGAAGAAAACAAAGTCAAAGCTCCTACATCCAAAGTCTCCAAGAAAAATATGAATCAGTTCCAGGCCTTGGAAGAGCTCAAAAGGGATTTTGAGAAGCAAGTAAGAGAAGTAGAGGAAAAACTGGGAAGAGAAATGAGAGTGATGCAAGAAAATCATGAAAAACAAGTCAACAGCTTGCCAAAGGAGACCCAAAAAATACTGAAGAAAATAACACCTTAAAAAATAGCCTAACCCAAATGGCAAAAGAGGTCCAAAAAGCCAATGAAGAAAAGAATGCCCTAAAAAGTAAAATTGGCCAAATGGAAAGGGAAGTCCAAAAGATTACTGAAGAAAATACTTCCTTAAAAATTAGAATAGAGCAATTGGAAGCTAGTGACTTTATGAGAAATCAAGACACTGTAAAACAAATCCAAAAGAATGAAAAATTAGAAAACAATGTGAAATATCTCATTCAAAAATCAACTGACCTGGAAAATAGGTCCAGGAGAGAGAACTTAAAAATTATTGGACTATCTGAAAGCCATGATCAAAAAAAGAGCCTAGACATCATCTTTCAAGAAATGATCAAGAAAAACTGCCCTGATATTTTAGAACCAGAGGGCAAAATAGAAATTGAAAGAATCCACCAATCTCCTCCTGAAAGAGTTCCCCAAAGGAAAACTCCTAGGAATATTGTAGCCAAATTCCAGAGTTCCCAGGTCAAGGAGAAAATATTACAAGCAGCCTGAAAGAAACAATTCAAGTATTGTGGAAACACAATCAGGATAACACAAGATTTAGCTGCTTCTACATTAAGGGACCACAGGGCATGGAATATACTATTCCAGAGGGCAAAGGAGATAGTATTACAACCAAGAATCACCTACCCAGCAAAACTGAGTATAATTCTTCAAGGGAAAAAATGGTCATTCAGTGAAATCGAGGACTTTCAAGCATTCTTGATGAAAAGACCAGAGCTGAATAGAAAATCTGACTTTCAAATACAAGACTCAAGTGGAACATGAAGAGGTAAACAGGAAACAGAAATCATAAGAGACTTATTAAGGTTGAACTGTTTACATTCCTGCATGGAAAGATGATATTTGTAACTTATGAGACCTTTGTCAGTATTAGGGTAGTTGGAGGAAAAAAATTATAGGTATGTGTATATATATATAGATAGATAGATAGATAGATAGATAGATAGATCGATATAGACATAGAGATAGAGATAGAGATAGAGATAGATAGAGATAGAGATAGAGATAGAGATAGAGATAGAGATAGAGATAGATAGAGATAGATATAGATAGATAGATGGATAGATAGATGGAGGGCACAGGGTGAGTTGAAGATGAAGGCGTCTTATTTGGAGAATAAAATTTAGGGGTGAGAGAGGATTATACTAAGAGAAGGAGAAAGGGAAAGGTAGAATGAGGTAAATTATCTCACAAAAAAGCAGATAAGAAGAGGCTCTTCCAGTGGAGGGGAACCAGGGGAAGGTGAGAGGAAATGAGTGAATCTTATTCTCACAGGATCAGACTTAAGGAGGGAATAACATACACACTCAATTGGGATTGGAAATCTGTCTTACCCTACAGGAAAATAGGAGGGGAAGGGGACAAAAGAGTAGGGGGATGATAGAAAGGAGGGCAGATTGGGAAAGGGGGTAATCAGAAGCAAATGCTTCTGAGGAGGGACAGGGTTAAAAGAAAGAATAGAATAAATGGGAGGGGCAGGATAGGATTAAGGGAAATAAAGTTAGTTTTTCACAGCATGTCTGCTATGGAAGTATTTTGTATAACTGCACATGTATAGCCTATATTGAGTTGCTTGCCTTTTCAATGAGGGTGGGTGGGGAGAGAGGAACGGAGAAAATTTGGAACCCAAAGTTTAAAAAACACATGTTTAAAAAAAATATTTTCACATGCAACTGGGAAATAAGAAATACAGGAAATGGGGTACAGAAATCTATCCTGCCCTACAGGGAAATAGAAGGGGAATGGGGGAGAGAGATAGCAGGGAAAGCAGACTAGGGGAAGGGGTATTCAGAATGCATGCCATCTTGGGGTGGGGGGAGGGAGAGATGGGGTGAAAATTTGGAACTCAAAATCTTGTGGAAGTAAATGTTGAAAACTAAAAATAAAAAAATATATATATTAAAATAAATTTTAAAAAAAGATGAACCCTGGCCTTCTCTATTCTTAAAGTAACTCTTCTATGGTAGGATTCTTTCTCCTTTGACTGTGCATTTTTTTCTATTTGTAGTAGCTTAATTTTTATAATCATCTCCAGTCCTGGAAGATGGGGGGTGGTGACTCTCAGATCCTCCTTCAGTTTTCCCCTCTGGCCTGGAACTAGAACCTAGACCTCTAGTCTCCTGTAAGTGCCCACAGCCAGCAGCGCCCCTGCCCCACTGCTTCTGCACTCACTGGGCACTTGCTGGTTTCTTCTCACTCCCGTCACATCTCAACAGCAAAGTTGAGTTTGGCATTCCTTGTCAGCACAGGTTCCCTTGATCTTCTCCAGTTCATATGCTCCAAACCCCTCACTATCCTGGGGTAAAATTTTCCTATGGCTGGGGCCAAGGCAGCCTCCCAAACCAGCTAATTCCAGGGCTTGCTGCAGGCTGATTTAGGACCTAGCCTGGAGGTCTTTACTCTTCACAGGGACCAAACTTCAATCTGGGACTTTCTTTCACGTCTTCTCAGATTGTCCCAGGAGGACCCCTGTTCTGCCCCCACTCTTAATTATTTTTTACTGCTCTATGTTTGCCCTCAGGAGCTATTTCATCTCTTTTGTGGGGGAAAATCTTGAGAGCTTGGAATTTTCTGACTTACTCCTCCATCTTCCTACAATTCTCTCCCTCTTTTGTTTTAAGACTCAGCCTAATAATCACCTTTTACATGAAGCTTTCTCTAATGCTTCCAATTTCTAATTGCCAGCTACCTTGTATTTGATTCCGTTGTAGTTATTTTCTTTACATTTATTTTGCATATACTTTTTTTTGTTGGAAAAGGAATTGGCAAACCACTCCAGTATCTTCACCAAGAAAACCCCAGATGAGGTAACAAAGAGTCCAACACTACTAAAATAAGTGAACAACAGCAAATATATGTGTTTTGTTGTCTCCATGATTAAAATGGAATCTTATTGAAAACAAGGATTATTTCACCTTTTGTATTTGTATCTCTAGTACCTACTAAAGTGTCTGCATGTAATAGGCACTTAATAAATGCTTGCTGATTGATTGGTTTCTTGATTTAAACATATTAATGTTGTACAGTGGAATAAGCAGTGGTCCTGGAGTTAGAAGATCTTTATTCAATCTTCCTTCTCTTATAATCTTAGGAACATCCTGCCTGAGTGATCTTAGGCATGACACTTAAAATCTCTGGGTCCCAGGTTATTTATCTACAAAATATGATTGAGATGGCCTCTCAGGTCTTACCTCTATGACCATATACCCAATGAGATGGCACAATGAATAGAAATTCTGGACCTGGAATCAGAAAGACGAATTCAAATCCAGCCTCAGACACTTATTAACAGGGTGACAATATGCAAGTTACTTAACTTTTGTCTTCCTCATTTCCCTCATCTGTAAAATTTAGATAATAGCACCTACTCCCCATAGTTGTTGAGAGAAAAAATAAAATATTTGTAAAGCACTATATAAATGCTATTATTAATATCCTATGACTTTTATACTATTGATTGTGTGTGTGTGTCTGTGTGTGTGTGGTGCAGAAACTGTGATTTCATCATTGGAACAACCAGAATAGAAACTTCTTTCACAAAGTCGTTTATATGTAACTTGCAGTCTGAAATGAAATGATTTGTTCATGGTCACACTGCAGGTATGTTTCAGAGATTAGGAGGTAGCACTTAGAACTAAGTCTCCCTAACTCTAAGGTCTTAACTCTTTCTGTCCACTATGCCTCATGCTACTTGCTTCAAAATAGGAAGTTAAAAAAAAAAGTTACTAGGAGCATATTAGGTCAAGTGAGTAGATACCCAGGAAATAGTATTTGTATGCATATAAACTATACAAAAGGTTTTAGGATTTAAAACGTGTTAGATTAAAATGTTTAACAGATGTATGAGAATATAATGTTAGAGGTCCTCTATTTGATTCATTTTATTTTATAGTTGAGTAAACTGAGGACTAGAGAGATTAAATGAATTAGCCAAGGGACTGAGGTAAAGAGAGATGAAGGCAATTCCAAGGATTAGTGAAAGCCAGTGAAAATACATGCAGTAAGGAGGCCGGTGTCACTGAATCACAGAGTACATGAAGAAGAGTAAGAAAGAAGAGACCAATTAGGAGACTGTTAGAGTACTCTAGATATTGAGTTGTTGAGGGCTTTAACTAAAGTGGCAGCTCTGTGAACAAAGAGATGAGATGCAAAAGATGACTTGCAAGTAGCAGCCACAGGAGCTGGCAACTAATTAGATATGGTTGCAGGGAGAAAAGTTGAAAAGGAAAACCTCCACAAGATTTCACAGCCCTTGGGCCATTGACATGCTTTGAATAAGTCCAATAGGTAACCTCAAAGAGAAGGAGCATGAGCAATGTTGTGATAGAAGTCAGCAAGAAAGAACTGGTGAAACTAAATCCTGCACAGGAAGAAAATGACAACGCTGAGTTCAAAAGGTTAGAAGGCAGAGGAACTTTTGATGGCCTTTGGCAAGACTTAACCATGTTTCTTGTTTAACCCGTTGCTTCTCCTTTCACTTCGGGGATGTTTTCAATGTGTATGCAGCTGGATGTCTATGCTTTATTTTTTTCCCCAGGACAATAAAGTCAATCTTAAATTGAACACTCCTCAAGGGCAGGGGCCATATTTAGTTCAATTTTCCCTATTCAGCTTCCCAGAGTTCACTCAGGTGGGCTTGTCATTTGATTTTTCTGATGTTAGAGATACTGATGAGCATAATGATGCTTGTACTCTCCCTCTCTTCTTGATTCAGAAAGACACAGAAGTTCAAAAGCAGCTCTGCCAGCATAAACATTTTGTGTACAACCCCATACATGGACTCAATTAAAACTATATTACAAGGTCTCCATGATTTTGTTTGAAAGAGCCATATTGGTGGCCCCAAGTCAAAGAATCTGTTATAATCAATGTGAATGGAGCTTCTCTCACTTGTGGAGCTCGCATATGGTTACCAAACTAAAAGAGGAACATGGCCTGCTTGTTTTTGATTTGTTTGTATAATTTGTTGGTGCTGCCATATGGCACCACAACCCCTACCCATATTTTAAATCTTCTGTTTTCTTTTAGAATATAGCTCTAGCTTCATTATGAAAAGAATAACTTGTAAGTTTAATTATCTTCTTATGATAGACTCAAAACCCAAGAAATTCAGGGCCCTTTTCTATTTTGTATTTTATGATATGGGTCCTCTCAGGGTGCCTCCTTTCATTGGTGCATGAAATTATCACAGCTGATGTTTGTATTGAGAATTTTACCTCCTATGGACAGGAAGTTTATAATCTTTGGTTTATTTCAACTGTGGGGATTAAAATAAGCAGGTAAACACAAACTATGATTCATTTTGAATAGCAGTTTATGCTTTTTAAAAAGGCATATAATGATTCAAGATATAACTTTTAAGGCTTGAAAGTATCACCTAGTAATTTTCATAATGGAACTTCATAAGATAAAAAGGAAATTCTTGTAAATTTAATTGTATGTATCTGTTTAGAACTCCAATTGATAACCAACATTTAAATGACACATAAAAATATAATCTTCCAAATTGCAGGAGAGTCACTCTATTCAAAATACAGTAAACAAATACAACTTTGAAATATTGTTTTCTTCTGCGTTGTATCAATTATTTCGAAATGAAATTACCAATACACAAAGTTATAATGTTACTTCCTCCTTTAATGGATTGCTTTTCTGATTTTCTATGGCATAAAATTATTTTTAAAAGTTTTGTCCTAACAAGAACTATATGAATTGATGCAAAGTGAAGTAAGAAGAACTAGGAGATTATTGTGCACAGTAACAACAATGTGGTAATGATGATAAACTGTCAAAGACTTGGCTACTCTGATCAATTCAATTGTCCAAGATGATTTCAAATGATTCATGATGAAAAAAAGAGAATTGCTGAACTCTGAGTGCAAATTGGAGAATATTTTTTTTCACTTTATTCCTCTTGCTTTTTAAAAAATATATATATAGCTAATATGGAAATATATTTTACATGATTTCACATGCATAATTGAAATCATATTGCTTGCCTTCTAATGAGTGTGGAAGGGAGGGAGAGAATTTGAAACTCAATATTTAAACAGAAAAGAATGCTTTAAAACAAATAAAAAAATAAATTAAAGTTAAAAAAAAACCCTTGGACTAGATGATCTTCAAGTTCTAGCTCCAATATTTTATGATCACATTGAAAACATCCCCGAAGTGAAAGGAGAAGCAACGGGTTAAACAAGAAACATGGTTAAGTCTTGCCAAAGGCCATCAAAAGTTCCTCTGCCTTCTAACCTTTTGAACTCAGCGTTGTCATTTTCTTCCTGTGCAGGATTTAGTTTCACCAGTTCTTTCTTGCTGACTTCTATCACAACATTGCTCATGCTCCTTCTCTTTGAGGTTACCTATTGGACTTATTCAAATGTATCATATTTTGCATTAAAATGTGTGGTAATTTTTTAAAAATAAAGTTTAGTGCTCTTTGTGCTCACATTTCTTTTTTTTTTAATTAATTAATTTATTTTTAGTTTTCAACAATCACTTCCATAAGCTTTTGAGTTTTAAATTTTCTCACCCTCTCCCTGGCTCTTTCCCCAAGAGAGCATGCAATATGATTTAAGCTCTACATATACATTCCTATTAAACATATTTTCATATTAGTCATGTTGTAAAGAAGAATTAGAACCAATAGGAGGAACTACAAGAAAGAAGAAGCAAAACAGAACAGAAGACAAAAAATCAAATAGTATGCTTCCATCTGCATTCAAACTCCATAGTTCTTTCTCTGGAGGTGGATAGCATTTTCCATCACGAGACTTTTGGAAATGTCTTAGATCCTTGCATTGCTGAGAAGATTGTCTATCAAAGTTAGTCATCACATAAGATGGCTGTTACTGTTTACAACATTCTCTTGGTTCTGCTCACTTCATTCAGTATCAGTTCCAGGTTTTTTGGAAGTTCACTTGCTCATCATGTCCTTTTTTTTTCTTTTTTTTTTTTTTTAGTGAGGCAATTGGGGTTAAGTGACTTGGCCAACGTCACACAGCTAGCATGTCACAAGTGTTTGGTCTGAGGCCGCATTTGAACTCAGGTCCTCCTGACTTCAGGGCCAGTGCTCTATCCACTGCACCACCTAGCTGTCCCCTCATCATTTCTTATAGTATAATAGTATTCCAGTACATTCACATACCACAACTTGTTCAGCCATTCCCCAATTGATGGGCATCCCCTTGTTTCCAATTCCTTGCCACCACAAAAAGAGCTCATATAAGTAATTTTGTACATGTGAGTCCTTTTCCCATTTGTATGATCTCTTTGGGATACTGCCCTAGAAGTGCTATTGCTGGATCAAAGGGTATGCACATTTTTATAGCCCTTTGGGCATAGTTCCAAATTTCTCTCCACAGTGGTTGGATCAGTTCATAACTCCACCAACAGTGTATTAGTGTTTCAATTTCCCCACATCTTCTCCAACATTTATTATTTTCCTGTTTTGTTATGTTAGCCATTCTGATAAGTGTGATGTGGTACCTCAGAGTCATTTTGATTTGCATTTCTGTAGTCAATAGTGATTTAGAGCATTTTCTTTCATATGAGTATAGATAACTTTAATTTCTTCATATGAAAACTGCTTGTTCATATCCTTTGACCATTTATCGATTAGAGAATGACTTGTATTCTTATAAATTTGACTTAGCTCTCTACATATTTTAGAAATGAGACCTTTATCAGAGATGCTGGTTGTAAAAATTCTTTCCCAGTTTTCTGCTTCCCTCCTCTCCTAATCTTGGTTGCATTGGCTTTGTCTGTGCAAGAACTTTTCAATTTAATGTAATCAAAACTATCCATTTTGCATTTCATGATGTTCTTTATCTCTTGTTTGGTCAGAAATTCTTCTGTTCTCCACAAATCTGACAGGTAAACTATTCCTTGCTGTTACAGTTTGCTTATAGTATTAGCCTTTAGATCTAAATCATGAACTCATTTTTACTTTATTTTGGTATATGATGTAAGATTTTGGTCTATGCCTAGTTTCTACCATACTCTTTTCCAGTTTTCCCAGCAGTATTTTTGTCAAATAGTGAGTTATTTTCCCAGAAGCTGGGGTCTTTGGGTTTATCAAACAGTAGATTACTATTGTCATTGACTACTATGTCTTATATACCTAACCTATTCCACTGATCCACCACTCTATTTCTTAGCCAGTACCAAGTAATTTTGATGATTGCTGCTTTATAATATAATTTAAGATCTGAAAGGGCTAGACCACCTTCTCTAGCATTTCTTTTCTCTAGTTCCCTTGGTATTCTGGACCTTTTGTTCTTCCAAATGAATCTTGTTATTATTTTTTCTAGCTCTATAAAATAATTTTTGGTAGTTTGATTGTATGCCACTAAAAAAGTAAATTAGCTTAAGGAGAATTGTCATTTTTATTATATTAGCTCAGCCTACCCATGAGCAACTGATGTTTTTCCACTTATTTAGACCTGACTTTATTCATGTGAGAAGTGTTTTGTAATTGTGGTCATATAGTTATTAGGTTTGTTTCAGCAGGTAGACTCCTAAATATTTTATAATGTCTACAGTAACTTTAAATGGAATTTCTCTTTCTGTCTCTTGCTGTTGGGCTTTGTTGGTAATATATAGAAATGCTGATGATTTATGTAGTTTTATTTTATAACCTGCTGTGCTAAAGTTGTTTATTATTATTATAGTTTTTTTTACTTGATTCTCTAGGATTCTCTAAGTATATGATCATATTATCTGCCAAGAATGGCTCACTTTTCTTTATAAACAATTCATCCTTTCAAGTCTCAGCCAGTAAGTGCAAGGAGTACAGCATTCTTCTTGGTCCTTTAACAATACTATTACCTTCCCATCAAGGTGGTGAGATTAAACCTGTACTTCTTCTTCAGGCATTATCATGAGTGTATTGTGTGTGTTTATTGTGTGTAGGTAAAATAAAAAAGCCTGAAGCCAAAAATCCAGACCTTAAAATTCTGCTCAACCACCCAGCAGCCAGCTATAGCCTGGTTTTCAAGCCACCACTGAATGCTTAACTTTAAAAGAATGAAGTCTCTGCCTCTGGCTTCCTGTAGATCCCACAGATTTTTCATTTCCAAACACTACAATTGTTATAATTTTTCTCCCATGAAATCACAAACAGCTTATATGTGTACAAGAGGAGGTAGAGCTTCCTATTTACATTTCTGTGTCTTTGCCAGTAAGTTAAAGGTTGGCAACTTACCATTTGGAGAGCAGGGAATGATAATGACAGAATTAATATTAATAGAGTCATTATATCTCCACAAATCATTGAGATAATTAAATTAACTCTCCCTCTCTTCTCTCTGGACTATTTTTGCATTGGTATTATCATAACCTTTAACTCTCTATTTTAACTTTTGAAAGCAATTTACCTGATCAGATTTAACATCAAAGAAAAAAGCAGGAAACCTCATTTGAATGCCATTTTCATTTTTTAAAATTTCTTTGAAGATTTAAAACTATTCCTTGCAATATATACTACACAATTGCATCACTTAGCTCTTGAGCACATGTTTAATTCCCTCCTCTTTTTCTTTTGATTGGCAGGTCTGTCATTTACTTTGGAAACACTTCTTAATAAATAGAAAGGGAGAGTAAGAAAAAAAAAATCCAGTGATAGGCCAGATGGAGAGAATCAATCACTTAATCTATTAGCATTTACTTTTAATCTACTAGGTGCCAGATGCTGTCCTAAAAACTAGGAATATGAAGGCTCTGGAGTCAGAGGTCATAGGTTCAAATGCAACTTGTGATATTTACTATCTATATGACCTTGAGCAAGTCACTTAACCTCTGTGCCTTAGTTTACTCCTCCCTTGTTGGTGTTGGTGTTGTTGTTGTTGTTGTTGTTGTTTGTCCATCATTCTGGAAGAGGACCATGACATTGAGAAGATGATGTCATGAGTTGCACGTGAATTGAATTTACACGAGGCAGGGCTGTATAAAGATACCAGCCTCACTCTCTCTTCCATAGCTATCTGGGTCCAGTGGCAACGTATAGATCAAGATGCCTAGAGATAGCCCTGGATGCAGTGGGAAACCTTGATCTGTTTAAGCTAAGGTCTTTCCCAGGCCTCAGTTTGTCTGAGGCAATACACATTCAATGATTAAGACTAAGTAAGAAATGAGTCAAATAATGGCCTCTTTCACCTAGTCAAAAAAAATCAGTTTGGAAGGGGAAGACTGAAGGAATTGAACTAGACTACCTCCAAGACTCTTCCAGCTCTATATCTACTATGAGCCTACTTTTAAAGACAAAATAAACCAGTTCTTATTGTTAAGGTGCTTATTCAGGTTCTTTGAGGAGACAACTGGATATTCCATAGACGTGTTAAACTCCACATGTCCAAAGCTGAACTCCTCTTAATTAGCCTTAAGTCCTCCCCTCTTTCTAAACTCCCTATCACTATTGAGGGTACCACCATTCCCCCATCCATTCAGGCTCACAACCTAAAAATAATTATCAACTCTTTACTCTTTCATCTCCTATGTCCCATTGCAAAGTCCTGTGTGAAGTAAGTGTAGATTACAAGTAATTAGTTTAAAAAAAATCTCTGCTCTTTCTAGGCCTAAACTATGTATTGTCTCTTAATGGAAGCCCCTTGGTAGTTCTCAATATGGTCTAAAGAGTCTGAACTAAATATTCTTCATTAAACATCAAATAATTGTTATATTATGTTATAAATACATATTTCTCTTGTGACAACAAGTATGTGCATATTTAAAGCATTATAGGTTTGTTTCTCCTGCAATTTGGATCTTTGGGAGGAAAAGTTTTTACAAGCCTTTAGTATATATATCTGGCACAGAGTTTGCCAGTCTACCTTGTTGATTGACTGTACCTACTCTCAGCTGAAAGATGAAGATCAAGAAGGTGAAAAACACAATGAAGACCCAGTGCATCATGCCACCTGCACAGCCACTTGAAGGGGCTAGTACTGGACAAGGGTGGTCTGGTCAAGCAGGCAGCTTGTGAGGGCTTATGGGGCAGAAGAATGCCTACAAGGTATGTGGTATGATAGTAGAATTAGTAAAAATTAAACAAAATGGATAGGAGGGCTGTTTTGATGGCAGGACTTCTTGGAACTAGCAAAACAGCTCTAGTCCTGGGTGCTGCTCAAGAGTTGAGTAGTAAGCCTCCCTTCTGTCCCATAGTGGGAAGTGAAGTCTACTCTACAGAAATTAAGAAGATAGAAGTTCTGATGGAAAGCTTGAGAAGGGCAATTGTTCTAGGAAAGAAGGAGACCAAGGAAGTTAACGAAGGTGAAGTCACAAAACTAATTCCGTGTGAGACTAAAAACCCTATGGGAGTATATGGCAAGACCATCAGCCATGTAATTGTATGTCTTTAAACAGCAAAAGAAACCAAACAGTTGAAACTGGACCCCAACATCTTTGAAAGTTTGCAGAAAGAGTGAGTGGAGGGTGATTTACATAGAAGCAAAAGTCATGCAGTGAAGGGGCAAGGCAGGTATAATATGTACGCTAATAAATATGCTACCAAATATGACCTTGAAGCAGAAGAATATGTTCCCTTACCAAAAGGTGAGAAAGAGAGAAAGAAAGAGAGAGAGAGAGAGAGAGGGAGAGAGAGAGAGAGAAAGAGAGAGAGAGAGAGAATTCAAGATGTAACCCTGTATGTCTTGGATGTTGCCAATGGAAAGCACCAGGGTGGGCAGGATAACCTTTCCATAATGGGCCAATTGATGAAGCCCCCAAAAAACTGAAATCACAGACAAGCTACAAGGAGAGATTAACAAGATAGTAAACAAGTGCATTGACCAAGGCATAGCTGAATTGGTTCCTGGCATGCTGTTTGTTGACAAAGTATACATGTTGGACATTGAACACTTCACCTATCAGCACCACCCCTTGGCATCTTCCATTGTCTCCATCATCTTCACTCCCAACTGGTGCATCTGTGTCATTAGGAATACTGAGGATGTGGTCTCTCCTCATGGAATTTCCTTTGATCTTCTGGACATAGTGATGATCATCAGCTCCATGTTGTATATGCCACAAGAAGTAAAACATATAATAAAAAAAAACAAGCCCCCAGACAAACAGAATTAACATCAGTGAGGAAGCATTGAACCACTTGGGAAAAATTGGTACCAAGACAACATTAAGATACTCAGTGCAGCTCCTGACCCCAGACAAGCTATTGGCCAAGATCAATGGGAAAGACAATATTGAGAAGGGATAGGTTGAAGAAATTAATTAACTTTTCTATGATTACAAGCCTTCAGCCAAAATTCTAGATCATGAACAGGATAAATATATAAAGTAAAATGATGGTGGCATATTAATGCTTTTAAATTTAAATAGAAAGATAACAAGAATATTCCCTGGCCTGCTAAAATAGCAAAGATGTGAGGATGGATATTTCTGAAGCAGGGAAAGCTCTGGATTTAATGTCTGTGTTCTGAGTTATGAGCAGTTGGTTATATTATCAGTTTTGTGTGAAACAATTAATTTAAAATTATCATGACTTCCTTCATAGTTGCTATGTTTTAAACCTTACCTGAACTATATTCTAATAAATCTGTTTAGTTTAAAAAATGTGTATATCTAGAAGAATATTACAAGTAGCATATTAAATCACCCTAGAGATTTAAAACATATTTTTGTTGCCATTGAAAAGGGTTCATACAACAAAAAAAAATGTTAAGGAGCACTGCTGTGGTAGATGATTGAGTTGGGAGAACTAATAATAGTCAACATGTGGTCACCAGCTTTACGGTAATGATCCTCCCTGAACTTAGCTAGTTTTGTTTTCAATTGACAGATAGACAGTCCATACCTAGAAACATACTCCAAGCCTTTCCAGCTTGGTAGAATCTCCCAGGGCTTGAGTTGCATTGGTACAACCTAAATTTACTTCCATATGATGATGAAGCATCAGAATAGAACTTTAGTAAAAGTATATAAAAATAAGGGGGTCAAAGCCAATTGACTCTACTATATTGCACTGAGGAGTGATGCTGTAGAGTAGATAAAGGCTAACTCTGAAGCTGGGGAGACCTGAATTCAAGTTCTGACTGTCATGATGGCTACATGGTTCTAGGTATATGACTTAACTTCTCAGTGTTCAAAATCACCATCTAAAACTATAAGTTAAAGAGAAAGTGCCAACCTACATTGGTAGAAAGTATTTTCATACCTAGACTCAATCAGTCAATAAATATTTAAGTGCCTACTGTATGACAGGCACTGTGTTAACCACTGGGGATAAAAAGAAAGATATAAAAATAATTTCTGCTCTCAAGGAGCTCACAGTGTGATGGTGAAGACAACATACAAACGACTATGTTCAAGAAAGTTATAAACAGGATAAATTGGAAATAATAGAGGGAAGGTACTAAATTAAGAAGGATCAAGAAAGGCTTTATGTAGAATGTAGATTTTAGTTGAGACTTGAAGGGAGCCGGGGAAGCCAGGAGGCAGATACGGGAAAGAAGAGAATTATAGGCATGGGAGTAGTGGCGAGGGAGACAGAGAAAATTCCTGGAGTCAGGACATGGAGCATCTTGTTCGAAGAACAGCAAAAAGACTAGTGTCACTAATTGGCAGGGTACATGAAGAGTGTGTGTGTGTGTGTGTGTGTGTGTGTGTGTGTAAGGTGTTAGAAAATAAGAAATGTAAGAGGTGAGGGGAGGTTATGAAGAATTTGAATGGTTAACAGAGGATTTTATATGTAATCCTAGAAGTGAAGGGGAGCTGCTAGAGTTTAAAGAGAAGGGTAGTGACAGTCAGAGGATTTACATAGTCACAGACTTTAGGAAGATCACTTTGACAACTGAGTGAAGGATAGATAGACTGGGGTGGGGGAGAAACTTGTGGCAGAGAAACCAACCAGAAAGCTATTGCAATAGTACAGATGTGAGGTGATAAAGACCTTCACTGGCATAGTGGCAGTGTCAGAGGAGAGAAGGAGGCATAAGCAAGAGTTATTATGAAAGTAAAATAGAAGGGAATTGGACACAAATTGGCTATGGGGCACAAGAAAGAATATCCGGAAATTCCCAACATCAGTGAAATCACAGGTATTATACCTATTCCTATCTTCTTTATCACTGCATAAATTTACTAAGTAGCAACATGAAAGTGATATGACAGATTCCTAAATTACATACATTTAAAACCACGGACAAGCTTACATATGGATAGAATCTTGTCCCCTTTGATGCACTCAAAGGAAGTTGTTGTTTTTCATTTCCACATAAAAAGATTCCTACTCTACAAAAACCACCACTTCTAACCACACATCTTACTTTCTAAATTTTGTGCTGTTCTGAGTATTTAATTTATGTTGTTTAGTGAGATTCATATTCCTACTAAGTATTCCATTTCTGTTGAGGGAGGCTGTGGTGGGCATTGTCTTCTGAACACATATTTCATTTGTCATCACACTGCTTTGGGTCTATAGAATACTACTTTTTAAAAAAGGTGTTTTTCAGAAACTTGGTGATCATTTTGCAAAACAAAAATTATTTCAGTTACATTACAAATGAGCAAAAGAGTTTCCTAGAATCAGTCATTTTTCTCCAATTTATTTGTCATTGAATTGAGACTTGTTTTGGGGCAATATCAAGATAAAGTGTACATGATGTTTAATGCTTGACAGAAATCTGTTCCTCATTTCCTTTGCAACATCACACACCAGCACTTCTGAAGAAATAACTCTTCAATGAAAAGCATAAAACACTTTCATCTTGATTTCTATTTTCCTTTTCTGAAATTAACTTCTTTCCCCACAGTTGCAAGCTAACACACCTTCACTGACCAGAGAAAAACTCCCATGTGAACAAGCAGTCAGTGAAAAATCAGATTATGCTTGGCACTCATCATAAACCAGGTGATTGGTTTGGTTTTTCCAGAAAGACCAATTTATGGAGCATACCCAGTAGGATTTAGGAAAATGAATCAAATGATAGCAATTACAGCTGCATAAATATCCTTTGTGTGCTGACCGATAGATATAACAGCTCAAAATGAATGGTGGAAGGTGACCTTTATGGGATACTCTGTTTTTCTAACATTTCAATGGGATCGGAGCTTGTTTTCACACAAGGCATCTGCCATTTCTACCATCAATTTGAAACACATGGTGCTTCACTGAACATCTTTAAAGAATAAACTGCATATAAATGGAGAATCCAATCAAATTAGTGTAGCCTAATTCCTTTACTAACTTTTTATTTTTAAAATGGAAATGGACAAAATATTCTAATATTTGAATTGAGTTAAAATTTAATGGAAAACTTCTGACCTGGATGACTAGTCATGTGAACAGAGGTCCTGAGTGAAATTATGAGCTTTTAGATTATGGTAGACTGGAAGAGCAAGCTTTATGATTTTACTGAGCTGACGGGTCAATTTAATTTTTGCAAAATCAATCAAACATACTGTTTCAATGAACTGCCCAGTGAGTTTAGTCAGAACATAGGATCTCATGATACAGAGCTGGAAGGGACCTTAGAGAATATCTAATCTAATCCTTTCATTTTTGAAGAAAGGAGTGGGAGATCCAGAGGCATTAGGTGACTCTTTCAAGGTCACATAGTATCATAAATTTAAAGCTGGAAAGTACCTTCAAGGTCATCTAGTCCAGACTTTCTTTTTTTTTTTTATACAGATGAGGAAACTGAGGTTCAGAGGAGGTAGGTGATATGCCCAAAGGCAGAATCAGAATTCAAGCCCTATGCTTTTGATTTCTCATCCAGTTCTCCTTAAGTGTGTTGAAGCAGTCTAAATATTCATAAGGCTACCTCTAATGTGGAGGTAAAGGTCAGTCAGAGTTGGGGAAGATGATAGAGGGGAAAAAATGGAAACAGAGAGAAAAGTAAAGTATTCCCAGGAATTTGGAGAAGGAAATCAATCAAGTCTTTTCTAGTTTGATTTCAGCATCTGTCAATACAGGTTAGTAATATTTATTGTTATTTCTTCTTCAAAAATAAGGGGTAGAGATGGGTGAAGTGTGAAATATAATGATACTAGGGGAAAGGAGTTCATAGAGTTTGAAAGCACAAGCTAGTCCTCAGTGACCATTTAGTCATGTGCAATGTCTCTTTCATCCCTAATTCTATCATCTTATTGTAACAGAGCACTGGAGACAATGTCCACTGGCATATAGAAATGTCCAGAATCCCCCTACTCAAACCCTTGAAAAGTCTAAGAGATGTTGACCAATAGCCTAGCGCTTCATATTCCTAAAGAAGATAGGGGGAAGAGGAGCATAATGAGAAGAGTGAGACCTGAGAGTGTGAGGTTAGATCGAGCCTGGACCTTTTGGAGATCATGTCGCTGGGGGGTGAAAAAATAGAGGCACCAAGGCAAGCACCACAGCAAGCAAATTGTCAAGGCAGAGAAAGTGATTCAATAAGAAAAGAGCCGACCAGCCAATGTAAGAAATGCCCAGGACAGACACATGGTAGCTGGAATAGTTCAACTTACTGAAAACAGAACTAGTGATGCTTCATTTTCCCATCCTTTGCTCCATTCTCATTCTTGCTCTTTTAGAACAGAGAAGAAACTGTATTTCCCAAATGCTGTGTTTTCATATGTGTTTTCTGTTCATTATTGTTTTAAAAAGAAAAGTTTCCTTAAGATAAAACAGTTAATTCTTTCATAGTTATTTCATATTTCATAGTATGGTTTGAGAGAAAGAGACAGAGAGACAAATACAGAGACAGACAGAGATAGGGAGAAGGAGAGAAACAGAGACAGAGTTTTGTTTAAGCTGGAACTTATACTGGCATGGGGGCTAGGAGCTGAATAAAAAATATGGTTTTTTTTCATATTTTTATAACTTTTCAGAGAAGAAAAGGGGAAACGTGAGTCTGCAGCTCTAGGTAAATGAGACAAAGTTATTGGTATGCAGAAGTTTGTGGGTGAGTTGGGAGTTAGTATTGCCAAAGTGACCCCTTAGGCACTTCCTTTTCCCGTTGTCTTCTCACAAAATAAAACCCATTTTCCTGATGATTGGAGCAAAAGGAATTGACCAGAGAATTATGTCCAAAAGGAAGATTTGGGAAACAATGGTGCCATGCACAGGAGGGTGGGATCCAGAAAGAGGTAGTAATTATCTCTCTCCTTACCAATCCAATAGCACCTGCCTCATGCTGCCTGCTAGAATACCTCATAAGTATTGATTGAGCACTCAAAGGGTGCCAAGCACTAGATAGCAAATGTACTGATACAGGTTATCTTCAGGATTCATGTGACCACATGATCTATGTTGTATCAATTAAGTTACTCTCTGAAATTGCTTCTTTTTGTCATTTCTTACAGAAAAACAATACTGCATTATGTTGATATACCACGATTTGTTCAGCCATTGCCCAATTGCCTAAGAGGCACTCAAAATTTCCCATTTAGATTTTCTTTCTTTTCTTTCTCCCCTTTGAATTTTCCCTTCAGTATTATGAGTTGTTTTTTGCATCTGAATATCCCTTCCTTTTTA
This sequence comes from Vombatus ursinus, assembly GCF_900497805.2. Classification (NCBI taxonomy): domain Eukaryota; kingdom Metazoa; phylum Chordata; class Mammalia; order Diprotodontia; family Vombatidae; genus Vombatus; species Vombatus ursinus. The sequence continues at coordinate 28,715,315 of NW_020954585.1, forward strand.
TTACTCTTCACTTTAGATCCATCTCCCCATTTGGCTCCCCAACCTGTTTGAAATATTTCTACAGCCAACATATGTGTGTTTTTAACTATCAGGTTTATATGATGCCTACTCCCTCCATCACTTCTTTCATGTTTGTATATTCTCATATGCCCCAATTATGAGAAATGGCAAGTTCCACATACTTCTTCCTCCTTTCTGCACTACTATACTTCTCTGCTTACCTTGTAGTATCTTCTCTGAAATCCCTTAGAACAGAACCAGTCCACCCCCCACCTCATCTTTTTTTTTTCTGTAACTCTCAATACCTCCTTGAAACATTAAATTTCTAAAGGCGCATGTATTTCTTTCCTCCTATTAGAATGTCATCATCATAACATCACAAAGCTCCTTCATACTGCTCATATAGATTTACCTTTTTATGTTCTCTGGACTTGTGCTTATATTTCAAAGTTTCTATTCAACTCTATATTTTTCATCAAAAATGTTTGGAAGTCCTCTATTACATTAAAGATCAATTTGTTTTCCTTCTGTAAATAAAAAAGCTTAAAAAATGGGAAAAAATTTTTTTTGAAAAGATTGTACTTATATTTGTCAGGTAAGTTATTTTTGGTTATGATCTTCTCTCTTTTGACTTTTGGAATATTGTATCCCAACATCTCCTTTTGTTTTCAGTAGAAATTACCAGGTCTCTTATGATCCTAACTATAGTTCCTTGATTCTTGAATTGCTTTTATTTCTGAATATTTGGAGCATTTTTTTTCTTTGATATGGAAACTACGGATTTTGGATATGACATTCCTGGGACTTTTTCTTAAGGGTTTCCTTTCAAGAGGTGATTAGTCAATTCTTTCTATCTTTGCCTTTGATTGTACTGAGAAATTTTTATTTCTTGAAATAAAGTTTTATCTTGATTTTCATGGAGTTCAATGATTACTAAATTATTTTTTCTTGACCTATTTTCCAGTTCAGTTGATTTTTATATCAAATTTGGTACATTTTCTTCTGGTTTTCAATCTTTTTTGTCCTGATAATTATCCTAATAATTCTTCTGACTCATAGAGTCATTGATTTCAGTTTGCTCTATTCTAGTTTTTAGGGAGTCCATTTCTGGGGTAAGGTTTATACTTTATTTTCTAAGCTACTTATTTTCCTTCCAATTCTTTCTGTGGAAGCTTTTATTGCATTTTTATCCCCTGCTTCATTTTTTCTAGGTATTTATGTAGTCCTTGTAGAAAATCCATTTTTCCTTCAGTCTCTACTTACAGTTGTTACAGAGATGGACTTGCAATGATTTTATACTGATTAGTGTTTTCTTTGATCTACTCATCTCTCCAGTTTTAGTTTCTAAATTGGTATTTTGCTCCTGGGCTAGGTTCTTCCACCTATTGCACCTTTGGGTGAACTGGTTGGCCTTGCTTGGTCTGAGCCTGGTCCCTTGGGTTATTCCACCTTGTACAGAGTTAGAGTTCCTGGATCTTTGAGTTTCAAAGTGAAAGATCTTCAGGGTTCCCTCTGGTGGCTCAGGACAAACTATAAAGTGCTTCAGACACCTTGGACCAAGGGTGTTCCTATCTGAACACTGCAATGTCATGCAGGTTGGCACAGCATTGGTTTCTGCCCCTTGCCCTTCTCTAGGGCTTCCAAGATCCATAACATGGAGCTTTCTGAGTATCCTGTGATTTTCTCAGAGAATCTCTCTGCTCTTCTTACCTCTGGACACAGAGCTTTGCATGTTCTGTCTGTGTTGTGTCTCTGCTCATACTGGCACTCATTTTGCTAGAGAGGTGCCCTTTTCTAGTGGGTATAGAGCTAACTTTTTCTTCAGTAGTTATAGAGAAGTCACTTAATAGAGTCTCTAACTGGATTTCTTGATCATTATTTGATCTTGGAAAAAATTCATGGTTTTGCTGAAATAGGTGTGTGGGATTTGCCTTCTGTTCAGGAAGCCATTTTGGCAGGAAGTCCAATAAAGTTTCATCTCCAAAAATGCCATTGTTCATTATGGAAAGGCTAAAATTCATCCTCAAAAACAAAAAGATTGTAAGGCTGAGAAGTCAATATGACTCATAGGTTCTAGGATTTAGAGACGAAGGAAACCGATACATTCTAATCCTCATTTTGTAGATGAGAAAACTGAATCCCAGAGATGTGAAATGATTTGGCCAAAGTCATTATGGGATGTAAACTTAATTTCTCCTACTATAAATATGGTGTTCTTTCTGCTATCCTAAAGGTTAGTGTAAATTATTTTATTTTAGTCTGACCTGGGATTTTGCTGCTATAGGGAATGACCAATGAATAAAGTCCCTCCACCTGTGTTGATGGACAACTGTCCTGAATCTCAAAGTCTTAGAATCACCTGGGGCACTGACAGGTCAGTGGCTCATGTACAGATCACAGACAAAGAATGAAACAGATGAATCTAAGTCTTTCTGACCTTCCCTGACTGACCCCCATCCAATATATTATGCTAAATACAAATTATAGTAGATTTTTAAAATTATCCCTTCTATGCTTTTCTAAGGTATGAATTTGTTAAAAACAAAGAAACACTCTTTGGGCATCTCTTGTGATTCCACCTTTAGGACCCCCATCTTTTACTCCACTACATTATTTCCAAGCCTTCATTTTTCTATTGGCTCTTTGACCTAGCCAGAATTAAGCATATAGCAAGATAAAAGAAACATATAAAACAGAATGCAAAGTGAATAAGGAAGCATTATAATTGAGCAGCAAATCTTGTCATCACTATTTACCAAGCTAGTACCTTTCAGGCCTCTTGGGACAAGTTATTAATCTACTCTCTGAGTCTCCACCCCCAACTCAACCTTGTATCTTGAACACCGTAGAAGAGAGACACAGATAGTTTTACTACTTCCCCTGTAATCCTTCTATCTCAGCAGGCTGAGCATACCCCAGTCACTCCATGGGAGGTGGCAGGAAACCTCCCTATAGCTCCTGGAAGTACTAAGCTTCTTGCAAACAATGTAAATGATCAGATACCTTAGCTTTTTCCTACAGATACTCCTCCTACTCATTGACAACTTTCAACCACCTGCGTTTCTCTGCATAATGCTCAGCCTCAAGCCTCTAGGCACTTGCTTTTCCATATCTGCCACTGCAAAATTTGGCTGTCTCGCAACTACCATCCAGCTATAACCAAGTAAAACAAAGAAACAAAACCTTTAACCTCCATCACTGGTCTCCATTTGTGAAAATCATAACTAAGAGAGTATCTCCATGCTGCAGAACTACTACACAGATTTATAGAAAATGTAGTTTACAAAGAAAGACATGATGTCATTCATAGTAACAGACTCTCCCTTTTCTTTTTAAGATCTCCATGCACTATAAAGTCTACCCCTAGTCTCCTGTCTCCTGAAATAGCCTTTCTGAGGCCTTTTACAAACTACAGAGCAAATATCCCAGAAATCTAAATGAAACTATTATAGTTTCCCCCAACTTAATAAAATCAAAAGATTTGTTTTTCAATGAACATAGTCTCTATCTTCATTTTATATCATTACTATTGCTGGGAGTTGTTGCTGCTGTTAATTTTTCATAAAGTCATGTCTTGTCTCACCCAACCAGATTGTAATCTCTTGAAAGGGTATGGATCATATCTTATATTTTTTGTATACCACTTTGAGCCACAGTCAGTTTTATCTCGTTGATTGTATAGAGCTTCTCCAATTTGGCTGCAAAGTATATAATCAATCTGATTTTGATGTTGACTATCTGGTCATGTCCACGTACAGAAGCACCTTTTGTGTTGTTGAAAAAAAAATGTTTGCTGTAACCAGTGTGTTATCTTGCCAGATGTATTGAAAAGCATGTTTCTTTAGAAGTTCAACCGACTGCAAGTGTTTCAACAGAACAAGAAGCGATTAACTCCCTGAGGAGGCTTCATTCCTGAGAGATTCTCAGAGATCATCTCTCACAGTACCTCAGAGGGAGACCTTGAACCCAGTTCTTGGCAACTCACAAGCTAGCCCTCCATTCATTGTATCACACTGACATTCAGATATTATTAAGGGATTAAATTATAGAAGTAGTTCAGTATAGTGGAAAGAACACTGGACTGAAGTACAGGAGACCTAGGTTAAATCCTAAATCTGGCTGTGTGACTAGGAACAAGTCATTTAAGTTCTCTCTCTGAGTCTTGATTTCCTCATCTTCAAAATGAAGATAATATGAATAATTTTATGTAGTTTTTTTAGATTTTAAAACTACTTTGCATATATTATCTCATTTGATCTTTTTGAACCACATTTTACAGTTAAAACTGAAACAGACAGAGGTGGCTATAGCCTCTACATGGTTACATAGCAGTTTTTATGAAGAAAATCTGGAGATTGTGATGAACTAGAAAGTTCTGTGTGATTGAGCAATGTGATGTGAACCACACACAAAAAAAATACAATGTTGGCAGGCATTGAGAGGTATACCTTTCAGGAATTAATCAATGATTTTCAATGACTCTGGGTTCCACCTTGGTCAGAATACTTCTGGATCATGTGTTCAGTTATGGGCACTGCAATTTTAGAAAAACATTGATAAGTAGGAGAGTGTCCAGAAGATAACACCAGGATGGTTGAGGGGCTGTAAAGTCTGAAGAATTTAAAACTCAGGGGCAAAATGATCATTATTTTCAAAGGAGTGAAATACTATCATGTGCAAGAGTGATTAAATTTGTTATTTTTAGCCATAAAAGGCAAAACTTGAAGCATTAAGTAGAAGTTACAAAGAGGCACACTTTGGCTTCTTTTCAGGAAAAAAAAAACTCAACAAACTTATTCAAAAGTAGAATGGACTATCTTGGAAGATGATGGCTTCCCTCTTATTGAAGGAAGATCTTCAAGTAGAAGTTGGATGACCATTGTTGTCATTATGTGCTATACTGGGAATTCCTTTGATGTATGGATCGCAGTACATGGCCACTGAGGTCCTTTCCAAATATAAAATTCGGTGATTCTATAAAATCACAGATAGATTAGAACTGACTAGTGTTCACACATCCATTGTTCAGAAAAGACTTCAAGACTGGATGAAAAAGCTGTACTAGGAACATCTCCCCCTAAATAGTTTACAACTTTAAGACTATTTATTCCACATGCAATAGTCTTTCCTGATACCCTGGGAGAGTATTCTTATTTGAATAACAAAGGAGAAAGACCCTATCCATGACTAAAAAACCCCCTGGGAAAAAACCTAACAAATCCTAGGCTTATTAGTAGATTATGCAATACCTGATATATAGTAGTATATATAGTAGCCCCTCCTGGAACACTGCCTTGACATGGCAGAGGTGTTTGCATATCTCAATGAAAATATGAACTATAGCAGGCACGGTTATCTAAAATGGACAGATCATAATAGAGAGTTCTGACAAAAGGTGATCCATTGGAGAAGGAACTGGCAAACCACTCCAGCATCTTGGCAAGAAAACCCTATAGACAGTATTAGAAAGATAAAAGATATTGACCTGGAAGCCCCTCAGATCAGAAGGCAACCAATATGCTACAGGGGAAGAGTGGAGGACAACTATAGTAGCTCCAGTACTAATGAAGCAGCTGGACCAATGCTGAAAGGAAGCTCATCTTCATATGCATCTAGTGACAAAGGGAAAATCTGATGCTTGATGCTTCAAGATCAATATCACATAGGAACCTGGAAAGTGAGATCAATGAATGAAGGTAAGCTAGATGTGATCAATTAGGATTTGGAAAGATTAAACATCAACATCTTGGGTGTCAGCAAACTTAAATGTGTGGGAATGGGCGGATTTAATTCACGTGATCACCATATATACTGCTATGGGCAAGAATCCTGTAGAAGAAATAGAGTAGCCCTTAAAATCAATAAAAAGGTAAGAAAAGCAATAGTGGGGTATAATCTCAAAAATGACAGAATGATCTGTTTGGACCCAAGGTAAAGTGTTCAACATCACAGTAATACAAGTCTATGATCCAACCACTGTTGCCAAAAAGACCAAAGTTGATCAGTTCTATGAAGATCTGAAGACCTACAATATCTTTTAGAAATAACAAGAAAGATGCCCTATTCGTTGTAGACAATTGGAATGCTAGGAAATTAAAAGATAATTGAAATAATAGGCAATTTTGGCCTTGGAGTACAAAATGAAGCAGGGCAAAAGCTAATAGAGTTCTGGCAAGATAACTCACTGGGCACAGCAAACATTCTTTTTTCAACAATGCAAAAGGTGCTTCTATACATGGACATGACCAGATAGTCAACATCAAAATCAGATTGATTATATACTTTGCAGCCAAAGTGGAGAAGCTCTATACAATCAACAAGATGAAACTGACTGTGGCTCATATCATGAGCTTCCTATTGCAAAATTCAGACTTAAATTGAAGAAAGTAGGGAAAACCAAACAAGGCCATACAAACAAGACCTAAATAACATCTCCTGTGAACATGAAGTGGAAGTAATGAATAGATCTAAGGGATTAGGTCTGATATATAGTGTCTGAAGAACTGTGGACAGAAATTTGCAATATTGTATAAGAAGCAGCAACAAAACCATTAAAAAAAACAAGAAAGCAAAATGGCTATCTGATGAGACCTTACAAATAGCAGAGGAAAGAAGGAAAGCAAACAGGAAATAAAAAGGAAAGATATACCCAACTGGATGCAGAATTCCTGAGAATATTGGCAATGCAAAGAAATAGAAGAAAACAATAGAATGGGAAAGACACAAGATCTTTTCAATACAATTAGAAATATCAAGTGAACATTTCATGCAAAAATGGGCATGATAAAAGACAAAAACAGTAGGGATTTAACAGAAGCAGCAGAGATAAAGAGGGTGGCAAGAATATACAGAAAAACTATACTAGGGATATCTTAACATTATCAGTAACCACAATAATGTGGTTACTGATCCAGAGCCAGACATCTTGGAGAATGAAGTTAAGTGGCCCTTAGGAAGCATGGCTAACAATAAGGATAGTGGAGGTGACAGAATTCCAGCTGAGCTATTTAAAATCCTAAAATATGAGGCTGTTAAAGTGCTGTACTCAATATACCATAAAATTTGGAAAAAACTCAATAGTGTGTGATGAATGAAAAATCTGAGAGATATAGTTTCTGGGTAATTAATAATAAATTTATTAATTATGACTAGCAAATAATCAATAAATTGAGGTCAATTATTTCTGTCATAACCAAAGATGAACCTTATAGACTCCTGAGTACTTAAATATCCTTGGAGAAGAGATGTTCCCAACAGGTGGAAATCAGCTCTGATTAGTTAATAATCAATGAGAGAATGAATATTATAATTAGAGGTGAACTTATTCTAATAAGGGACTGGGGGATATGACTGATCATGTTACTCTGGGACAAAGAGATGCATCTCTACCCAAATCATCCCTGCCTTGGACAATCAAGACAACAGGATCTATTCTCCACCCAGTCCTGTCTGAGTAGAACACCATGAACTAGAATTCACCTAGATTAGATTCTCTTTACCCTTCAATCAGAAATAAATTTTCTTAGTTGGGTGGGGTCCAGCCCAAGATTGAGAAGAATATCTTTGTTGGCCCTGTCTTTCACAAGGACTGGTTACTAATAATCTTTTTTCTCAAGTGGCCTTTGAATTAGGAAAAAAAAATGGTTTATCTCCTAATCCTGAAGAAGGGCAATGCCAAAGAATGTTTAGTTACCAAAGAACTGCACTCATTTCAGTTGCCTAAAAGGTTATGCTTAACATTCTACAAGGTAGGCTTCAGCAATATGTGAGCCAAGAATGACCAGAAATGTAGTCTGGTTTTCGAAGAGGCAGAGGAACTAGAGACCCAATTGCCCATATCTGCTGGATTATAGAGGAAGCAAGGGAGTTCCAAAAAAAAATCTTCTTTTGCTTCATTGACTACATTAATGCCTTTGACTATTTGGATGACAACAAAATGTGGCAAGTCCTCAAAGAAATGACTCTTGAGGAACCTGTATGCCGTCCAAGAAGCAACAATTAGAAGTGAACATGGAACAACTTGTTGGTTTAAGATTGGGAAGATCACAACATGGCTGTATATTGTCACTTTATTTGTTTAACTTGCACAAATAAAATATGTGAAATGACAGGGTGAATGAATCAAAAGTAAGGTTGCTGGGGAAATATACGCAATCTCAGGTATGTAGACAATACCACTCTGATTGGAGAAAGTGAAGAAGAATTAAGAAGCCTTTTGAGGGTGAAAGAGGAGAATGCAAAAGCTGGATTGAAGTTTAATATCCAAAAACAACAACAACAACAACAACAATAACAAAGATCTTGGTAACTGATCCTGGAAAGAGGGAGAAGAGATGGAAGCAAAGTCAGATTTTGTATCACTGTAGATGGAAATGGCAGCCACAAAATTAAAAGACTTGCTCTTTGGAAGGAAAACTGTGGAAAATCTGAACAGCATACAAAAAAAAATCTACTAAATCTACTAAAAATCAGAGACATAACCTTATCAACAAAGGTTCATGTAGTCAAAGCCATGGTTTTTTCCAATAGCACTGTATAGCTTTGAGAGTTGGACTATAAGAATAGCTGAGTGCCTTAGAATTGACATTTTTGAATTGTGGTGCTGGAGAAGACTTTTGAGAGTACTTTGGACAACAAGTAGATCAAATCAGTCAATATTAAAAGAAATTAATTCAGACTCCTCACTGGAATGTCAAATAATGATGCTGAAGCTTAAATACATTGGCCACATAATGAGAAGATTAGATTCATTGGAATAGACCCTGATTCTGGAAAAGATTGAAGGCAAAAGGAAAAGAGGACAGTAGAGCATGAGATGGATGGTATCAAGGAAAGAGTGAACATGAGTTTGGACAGACTTCAGAAGATAGTGGACTGAAAGAAGAATTAGGCATCCATGGGGTCATAAAGAGTCAGATGCAATTGAACTATTAAACAACATTAACAAAATATAATAGACCTGGATTTCAGAAAGGCAAGTTGTTGACCTAGTCAGTATATAATTCTATCAGACCGTCTGTGACTTGAGTGACCTTAGACAAATTGTTGATATTACTGTCAAGATTTTTAGTTTCTTACTGTCAGACTTTGAAAGACTTGAAATTTCTGACCAGTGTAATGACCAACCAATATTCCAGAGGCCTGATGATGAAGTTTGATACCCACTTCCTGAGAGTGAAGGAATGGACTCAGGATGAAGAAGAAGAAATACATTTTTGGACATGGCCAACATGGGGATTTGTTTTGCTTGACTGTGCATTTGTTTAAGTGCCTTGTTTTTCTTTTAAAAGGAAGTAAAGATAGGGTAGCAAAAAAAAATAGAAGAAAAAGGACATTGAGTAGATTTTTTTTTAATTCAAAGAAGAGGACAGAAGGGAATCCAGAAAGAAGCCCAGACAAAACAGGACAGCTTTGGAAAATACAGATTGAATTTATTATATAATTTGAAAACAAAGCAACCTGTCTATAATAGAAAATAAGAATGTATGAATAGGTGGCCATCTGGAAGGGAGAAACCCCTTTGAGTGGTATATAGGAGCTTTCCTGACTGGCCCTTAGAAACTCTTCAGACTTGATGGAACAAAGATCCCCCTTTATGGGAAGTGCCTCTCCCAGGGTTTACTGAACACACCTTTAAAGACAATGGAATTCCATACGGAGCTATCATCATTATGTATTGTTAAACTGCTACTATTCAATTATAACCACTCTATTGCACACTCAAGACTCAAAGGGCTTTGTTGTATCAGAATAGAATGGTAATAAAACATGTACAGTCCTTTTTTTCTTTTATACTATGGAAATGTCTATTTTATTTGATGTTTAAATCCAAAATATAGTTAGATGATAGATGGATGGATAGATAGATAGATCTAAACACAGATATAGAAATATATAGATATAGGTTATGTATATACATAGACACACATTAAATTACATATGTATATGTATATATTGTACATTATATATGTATACATATAATATGATCATTTCTATACTTCTATAATTATATATCACACATACATGTACATGTGTACATATATATTGCATATATTGTATGACATACACACATCTTATATAGGACTATTTATGTATACACAATATATACACACATATAAAGTTTTATATGTGTGTATATCTATAAACAGATGAGGACACTAAGCACCAAAGAGATTAAAGGAATTGTTCAAAGGTAGCAAGTGCCAGAAGTGGACTTTGACTCAGATCCTCGAACTCTAAATCCAGACTTCTTTCCACTGCACTGCTGACTCTCTGTGGTAAAGTGACTGGTTGAAGGAAGTGGTATTTTTAACCTGGAAAAGAGATTTAGAAGGTACATGTTAATTGTAGGTCAGGCAGGCAATTAGCATTTATTGTCTACTATATGCCAGGCACTATGCTAACCACTGTAACCAACTATGTGAATATATTTCTTATGGAAAAAGGAATAGAAATGTTCTTCATTTCAGAGGAACAGAAGGCATTGGCTGGTAGAGAGGTAGATTTCCACTTGACACACAGAAATAATCCCAAGAATTAGATCTGCTCAAAAGCGTAATAGGCTATCTCGGGAGTTAATGAATTACCCATCACAGATCTTCAGGAAGAAGTTGAATAAGTGCTTGTTGGGTATATTGTAAAAAGAGATTCCTGCTCAGGTCCAAGTTGGTCGAGATCAGGGGTTTCAAACTCAAAAAGAAATGGGGGCTGCCAAACCATGCGTAAGGATCTCTGCAGATAACATATTGACTTAGAAAACCATGTTTTTATATTTTTTTTTTACTTAGACATTAACACATTGAAGTCAAATAGGAAATATTTTAATCTGGTTCAGACCACACTAGAAAGTGTTGTGGGCTACATGTGACTTGTGGACTGCATGTTTGACAACTCTGTTCTAGAAGATCCATGAGGTCACAGGATCATGGGGCTGAGAACTGAAAGAGACCTAAGAGATGATCTAGTCCAGCAGTCTAATTTTACAGCAGAGGAAACTGAGGCCCAGGGAAGGGCAAAAATTTGTGCAAGTTTATGAAGATCTCAAGTGTTTAGAGGTAGGATTGAAACCCAGTTTCTGATTCCAAATCCGGCTATACTATGCTGCCTCTCCTTTCCAACCCTGAGATTCCATTAGTTGATTTCAGCCAACAAGTGGCATTTTTGCTAACCTACAAGTGAATTCATTTCTCTCCCCAACAGAGCCACTGTTCCTGTTCACCAGCTGATGAACTAGTTCTTCCCTGTGGGTGTCCAGAGAAGATCTGAAAAGGGATATATGAACAGTGGGTAAATGACTCAGAGAGGGACCATATGGCTGGTGACTTTCTTCAGTTCTATTTATGTTCTAGGCCTCTTCTTCCTTGGAGTAATGAAGTAAATGTGGACTAGAAACATTCCTCAAATTTCACCACCATAAAAAAAAAATACACCACTGACTGCATATTTCCTTTCTCTGGGTTACCCAAACAAGTTATCCCTTCACTTCACCATGCTCAGATGATCAATTCACTACAAAAAGAGATAAAGTAGAAATTAGACAAAAAAGACAACATTGCTATTTATTACAGGTCATTCAGAATTCATGTAAATAAGTACTTGAAAGAAGCTCGGAAAACTTCAGTGTCCATATTTTCAGACATTTCTTGAGGAAGAATCTAAAACTTGTCTTTCTTGTCTTTCTAAGACTTTCTAAACTTGTCACAAGTTTAGAAATACAAGGAAGCTTCCAAGTAATAAAAGGACTGTTTTCTGATAAAATTTAGGATGCTTGTTTCTGAATGGAATTTATCAACTCATTTTTAATATTTCAATATCATGTTTCAATCCCCTCTGATATACCTCAGTATATCACAGTATAACAAATAAGTGGGGGGGGAATTTTCATCAGAAACAAAGGCTTTCAGTCATATTTATTTTCTACATCATGCCACTGTTTATCATGCTGTCCTTCATCAGGGACATCTGAAACCATACATTCTCTTTTTCAATGCACTATTCTGACTTTGTGAATTGATTCACTCAGAACTATTCTCTATTGAGATTTTTACAGAGTTTTTCTGCTGGGACAGTAGCTGCAACATAAAAGTCAGGTCATTTGGGATTTACCAGTGTTCAAAGAGCAACTATATGGGAGCTCTCTAAAAATCTCTTGCCAAAAAATATCCAGTTTCTCTCTGTCTTTCTGTTTGTCTGTCTGTCTGTCTCTCTCTCTCTCTCTTTCTGTCTCTGTCTCTGTCTCTCTCCCTCTCTCTCTCTCTCTCTCAAACATACACACACACACGCATGCACGCACGCACGCACGCACGCACACTATGAGGACAGGAATGGTTCCAAAGCATGTTCTCTCCATTTGATATGAATGAACTTTTTCTGTCTTTATGATCAGGGATTTGCTTAATGCAGATTGTGTTTATCAATTAGCCTTGAATGTACCCTATTTAGTGGCATAGGACTTGCATTTCTTATTTCCTCAACATTTCATAAGAAAGAATGACAAAGCCAAATGACATAGCACTTACTCAACAAGAGATTTACCAGCAACATTGGAAAATGTGCATTATGTCTACTATACCTTCATTAGTTTCTTTTTTTATCTCATTGTCATTGCGGTGTGGAGGAGATCAAAACCAAAAAGATCATGTTCTATGCAGACACAAGTTACCTCACACTGTATGTTCTTAACCTTTCTGATGTCATAGTCCTCTTTGCCAGTCTGTTGAAAAGTATGGAACCCTTTTCAAAATAATGTTTCTAAATGCACAAAATAAAATATATAAGATTATGAGGGAAACAATTATATTGAATGATAGACATAAAAATACACCTAAAAAAACAAACTCAGAGATTCTAGGTTATGAACCCCTACTTATAAGGCTTATGAGGATGGCCAGAATGAGAAATTTGGTGAGAATCACACTTTCCTCAAACCTGAGAATATATGTATATTGAACTTTTGTTAATTAAAAGATCTTTAAATGAGCAAAGGAATTTTCTATGTAAAATATTCCTGTAGAAAATCCTGTTTTAATGTACAGAATCATTACAATTACCTGTATCACAAATCTGGGCCTTTATACATTGAGCTCTCTTAGACATAGAATGTAGACTTCTTTCCCTCACATTTCTCATTAAGATGATTTACTAATATTCAAGACCATTAACCTAGTTGTTTGTTTTCCCCAGAACAGTAATGCCACCATTATCTTATTAAGAATAAAATATTTCATACAAGTGAATTTTTTGCATAAATGAAATTTAACTTTTTAAGTAACAAAAGTTTTTTTGACCTTTTTTGATGGCACACATTAAATGTTTTATGCTTTCTTTTTGAAGAAAAAAAGCTGTACTTTCCATCTAATTCTGACTATTTGTGGATTCAGAGGGTGACCAATATTCTTTCATGAAGAAGGCTACAATAGAGGCAAGATGACTTAATCCGAATGGGCTACACTGCACTACTAATAATTGCAGTAGTGAAGGACTATGATTAGAATCGAGAGTTGAAATGCTTGAAGGAATTGGGTCAGATATCACAAAGGTAACAAAGAGAACAGATTTCAGAGGGAAACAGGACTATCTTTAGGCTAAAATCAAGTACATAGGATGTCAAACTCTGCCCACTACTAGAATAACAGAACCAATATGCTGTAGTAGTCAAGAACAATCAACAATCCTGGAGGGATTTATTAGAGAAAGAGTATACAAGAAGATGCACCAAAAGCTGCTCCAAGTCAATCAAGAGTTCCCTGATGGACAGCTAGGTGGCACAGTGGATAGAGCACCAGCCCTGAAGTCAGGAGGACCTGAGTTCAAATCCAGCCTCAGACCAAACACTTAACACTAGCTGTGTGACCCTGTGCAAGTCACTTAACCCCAATTGCCTAAAAATTAAAAAAAATTTAAAAAAAGAATTTTAAAAGAGTTCCCTGAACCAAAGGATGAGATCAGAAGTAGAAATAATGTTCAAAATAGTGTTCTGAAGCTCAGGAAGTAGGCACGGAGTCAGGGGAAACATTATACAAAATAGATGGTGAAGTCACAGCTTGTTGTCACAATTTCTTTGCCTGAGAGGCAGGATCATGTTAGCCATTTTGGGGTCATGAAAATCAAGAGGTAGAAATTATTTCAATTTAATGAGTTTACTGATTGTCACATGCAGTAGCCAGAATGCATACATGTAGGATAAATACATGTATGCAGGTAGCCCATACAAGAGACTACAAAATTTCCCCTACATGGCCCCCTTTTGTATCATTGATCAAACAGTTCTGGCTTCTTCTCTTTGCCAAAAATTGTTCCACAGTTGACATAATATTGACACAAGTTCTTTTTTGTTTGTTTGTTTGTTTGTTTGTTTTCCTGAAGACATTCTATTTCTGGGACCACCCAGAGGGCTTCTTTATAAAAAAAAATCCTGCAGTTTCTCAGGAACTCTATTGTCACTTTTGTTTTCTGTTTTGCAACCTTATGGGTCAGCACAAATTATTTTCCCTTGTTAAAGTATTATGTTATAGTCATACACAAAAAATTGTAACCCTTCATCATATTTCCAGATGTATAGGTTGGCAATGCAAAACAAATAGGAATCAAAGGAAAAATATACCAATTTTGTCTAAAAGGTCACATAAGAGGTCAAACAACCAAGGGTCCAAATAACTTTCAGCTAACACATCACTTTTTTTCAATATCATTTGCTCACTGTGGTGATTTTGTCAGTGTTCATTGGAGCCCTATTGTTTGGGATTAATCTCCCTTTTTTGATCTTCTGCAAAAAAATTCAAATGTGGATAGCTATCTGTTGCTGCTAGTACTTTGTGAGTTCATACAATGGTGAGAACTTATCTTCTTAAATGAATGAAACTGACTATGATTTAGCTTTTCTTGATGAACCTTAGCCATCATTATTAAAATGTGTAATTAAACTGGGATGATATAGACAGGATGGGACTTAACTGTTTTGAATGTGCACTTCATTGATTATTATGGTATTTAGCATACTATATTATACACAATAAATATTTAGTAAATGTATGTTGAATTCTAATATAAATATTTTTCTTTTTTTAAAAAATTATTTATTTATTTTTAGTTTTCTACATTCACTTCATAAGATTTTGAGTTTTGCTAGGGTGTGCTGGAGAGGTCATACTCAGAAATCTACAAATAATCCCTCATCAGAAAAAAAAGATAGAGAGATGACACTTTTGAAAAATGGAAAACTAGAGCACTATGTTCTCCACGACTCCTTAATGTTCTACTTCTAACAAAATTCAAAACATAAACAAGAAAAATTCCCTTTTGAACATAATGAAAAAATAGTAGTCCTATGAAGTATGCCTTCAGGCTATATCACCTTTTTTCATGAAATTTATTTTGATTCTGAATGACACTCTAATCCAGAGGTGGGGAACCTGGAGCATTGAGGTCACATGTGGCCCTCTAGGTCCTTGTTCTGTGAAGTTTGAATTCAGTCAAAAGTTCACACTTGAAGACCTAGAGGTCCATATATGGCCTCAAGGCCTCAGGTTCCCCATCCCTACCCTAGTCCCATAGGTCAAATCACTGAGGTTAGGTTATACTGAAAGGCAGGAAGGACTAACCTTGATTCTACAAGGGGAGCTTTACAATTGGCTAGCAAGAGAATAGCTTTTCTATCTTCAGATAAACCTGTGGTTCTGGAATTATTTTTCACTGAAAATAGAGATGCCAATCAGGAAAAAATGACTTTGCCTATCCATGCATTACCTTTCACTCTATAAGCAAGCAAATGTGTGATATCATTGAAAGTTCTGGGATGATGGAATTTTCTAATCATCAAAATTTTCTTTTATGTGAGTATGCTGCATTAATAAATGCAAAATAGCTAACAAGTCTGTACCATGTATAAACCTGGAGACATTTGGTATACCCACATCTAAAAAAGTGGGCAAGTTGTTTCATTATATTATAGAACTGTATAGGAAATAAGTATGTGTTCACAAATGAGATTTCTGAAATAAATCACATAATTCTTCTAGAGCTTTGTGGTCTGTCAGTTGCTTCCCATCAGTTTTCTATTGCTATGTTGCATTTTGAAATAGCAAAACCACCTATCAGAAAATATACAAGACTACTCAACCACATTCACTTATGTGAATGGTTTAACTTTTCAGAGATAAAGGAATCCTCTGGGGTTTTTACTGAAAATCACTCATAACCAAAGGAACAATTTATGGTATGACCACAATAATGTGGTCTGAAGACTTTAGAACTCTGATCAATGCAGTGACCAATCATGATTTCAGAAGACTGATGATGAAGTCTCCTGGCACAAAAGTGATGAAATACAGGTATAAAATGAGAGACATACATTTTAATGTTACCAATGTGCAACTGCATTGTTCTTTTTTTTATAACACCTATTTATTGCAAGATAAGATTTTTATTTGGTGATAAAAAGAAGTTAAAGGTAAACAAAAAAGAGAAAAGAAAAATCATCAGTAAAACATTTAAAAATATAAAAAAAACAAAAAGTGGTTCAGAAGATGACACAAATTGCCCATTTTGTTGACTGTGCCAAAATTAATATACACTTGATTAAATAAATTATTCACAACAAAATTTCATAGTTTCATACACAATTATCTTTTTAGTTCTCTGTATGTTTGAATATTTGTATTTGTTGATGATTTTAAAGAACCTCTCTTATAAAATGTGGTTTAAGTTCTCTACTTTAGGAAAAAGCTTTGAACAACTCCAGATCTTCAAAGAATTTGACCAACTGGCCTTTGATCATTGGTGAAACAATATTGTACTGATCCAGCAACATTTTCCTATCCTTGACCTTTTTCAATCAATTGCAGATATCCATTGTCTGTTTTATACTTATCATGCTTCTGTTTTCTTGTTCTTTGCCTTCTACTAGATGACATTTCTAATCTATGTCATGGAATGAATTTTATAATATATTCATCAATATTTTATGTGTGTACACCTGAATTTCCACACTGCAGGTCCCTACTGCCTTATGTTGTTATCCAATCCACACTATTCAATACATCAACTTCCATTAATATTCATATATTTATTAAATTAGTATTTATTGAGTACCTTCTACAAATAATATCTCCTCTCCCATGATGCCTATTACTACTAGCTAACATTTATGTAGAACATTGTAGTCATCTTCATGATGTATCATGGTGATATGGAGGTGATGTTGGGTTCTCCAAGGCTAAGCCATCAGAGTGCAAATTCTACAAGGATCTACTGTGCTGGAAAGGATTTAGGGATGGTTTCCATGACAGTGTCTACTTTCTAATGAACTACCTAGCTAAATGTGAAAAGATTCATCATCATCATCATCATCATCATCATCATCGTCATAATCATCAGCAGCAGCAGCACTGGCACTTCTATGTTTCTTTAAAATTTGTGAACCATTTCACAATTATCTCACTTTATACTCACAAGAACCCTGTGAGATAAATGTTACTATTATCCCAATTTTACAGATGAGGAAACTGAAGCAGATACGGTTATGAGTTGTTCAACAACACATAGTACATAAATTTTAGAGGCTGGTTTTGAACTCGGGTCTTCCTGATTCCAAGTCCAATGTTCTATTCACCTAGCTGTCTCAGAATCTGGAGACTTACTACTTGGTCAAGGCAACCCATAAAACAAAGCAAGGTACAAACTGGTTCCTAGTCCTGAGGTCCCTTTTACTTCTATACTGATGGTGTAATAGTGGTAGAGAAGGAGGCAGATTGATTGTTTATTGATTATTATATATATCCTCCACACCTCCACATGTGAGTTCTAAAAAAAAGTCTCTAATCCCTGAGGGGCTAGAGTAAGGGAAAGTACATAGTTTTAAGTGGAGTTATTTTTCCATACATATAAAGTAAAACTGAAAATGATTCTATCATTTCAATTTCTCTATTAGTAGCTTTGCAGTTCTATCTTAATACTTTGCTATTTGATTTATGGTTCCTGCCTGATCCATTGGTAGACAGTGCACTTGATGAAGGCTGAATCCAAATACTGGTGGCCATATTGAACCAAATAGCAGGGTATTTCAAGAGTTGAAGTCAATTTCACCTCTAACTCTATGATTCTGTGGTTCTCAGACACATTATTAACAGCCAACAATCTGTGCTCCAACCTCCTCCCCACTCTACCTCCATTCTTTTTGTTCTATATGGACCCCTCCCAACCTCAGATCTACTGATGTAACTTAGTCCACATTATCCTGCCTAGCCCTTTGCCACTATTAATTTCAAAACTTTACTGTTTTTGAGGGAGGAGAAAGTGAGGCCGGTGATTTTACACAGCTCTCCCTCACTTGAATCCGATACATTTGCAAGTCATTGTGTCACCTTCTTCATGTCATGGTCCTCTTCAAGAACAAAGAACAAACAACAACCTGTGAGTAGTATAAACTGACCCACTAGGGACCCAGCTGGCCAGTTCCAGTTGGGCAATACAGCTCCTTTTCTCTCCTCTCTTCTCCTCTCCTCTCTTCTCATCCTCTTCTTCTGTTCTCATAGGGTATCATGCCCTTACATGCAGGTGCTCTGTCCAAAGGAATGTAAATTTTGATGGCTGAAACCCTGAAAGATATCTTGGGGTTTACAGATAGATTTCTTTCTTAAGCACTATGCCTTAAATTCAAATCACTGTGGCACTCACTAATTGGCCAATAGTTCCAAGGCCAAGTCCCAAAAGGTCATTTTTTCCAGCCCTGATGGCTCATAATGAATGTAAACAGTAATTGTTTCTATTTTAGCCAGAAACTCTCCCCTTCCAGATTGCCTTTTTTTTTACTATGTTAAATAGGCCATTATTTGCCTCACTTCTTGCCTGGCCTTAATCATTGAATGGACATTGCCTCAATCAGAGATCTGGGAAAGACCTTAGCCTAAAAAGGTCAAGGTCTCCCACACTGCATCCAGGGCCATCTCCAGTCATTCCAATCTATATCTTGCCACTGGACCCATGTGGTTCCAGAGGAGAAAGTGAGGCCTGTGACATTGCACAGCCCTTCCTCACTTAAATCAAATTCACTTGCAAGTCATGGCATCACCTTCCTGATGTCATGGTCTTTTTCCAGAACAAAGGACAAACCACAACAACAACAACTTCTTTTGATCTCTACTTTTAGCTAATTCCCAGCACAGGTCAAACTCTACCCTCACCAACCAATATACGGTAGTTATATAATATTCTTAGGTCCACTAGGAGAGTACCGTAGTAATCTATCACCAACCCATCCCTTGACCCATAAACATTAACATTTCCCCAGCACTTCTAGCTTGGGAAGGAGTGAAAACCCTTCCTTCTCTTATAGTAAGAGTAAAGCTAAAATATAATGGTATGAGGCAATTAGAAGGAAAAATAACAGAAAAACTAAAATGACATAAACTTACCTATTTGGCTAAACTTATTCTGACCTTTTTGACCCAGATGAGACTTGCTCTTTTTAACCTTTAGTAGTACCTTTCCTACCTTCCATGTAGACAGAGAAGAAATAACCTCCATAGATTCTATCACTGGGGACAATGAATGATTTGAGGTGATATTGGTTCAAAGTATTCCTTTCTAATAATACTCTATACATCAAAAATTCAAGGCATATATTCAGACAAAATAGGCAAAGGGGAACTTCAAAATTCTGTTCAGTCTAATAGAGTACCTCTAAGAATCAACTAGGTTACAGAGGACTATGCTAGGGACTAGAAGAAATACAAAATCTATATAAGCTGCATTTCTTACCATTGATAGAATTAGGGCAGGAGGAAAGTCAAATTTTATGCTCCTGGCATCTCATCATGTAGCTGGATTCATAAACACCTGGCCAGGGTCATGTTATAGAAAGCTAGTGTCCTAGATCCTGTTCCTCAATTAATCATAAAGTCATAAATTTAGAGCTAAAAGAGACTTTATCTAAACTTTTCTCCTCTACTCTCACACATCATTTCAGCTCTGTCTATTTTGGTCTCTCATGCCTCAGAACCACACAAAAACCAACATTTCTGCTCCCAAACTTCATTTACACTTGAAAGATCTATATATCCATATTGATTGTATCAGCCACACATACGATATCTTCCATTTATAGCAATAAAACAATATTAAAATGTCTAAGCTACCTTTTTTATTTGGGAAGTTATACTGTCATTTCTTTTCATTCATGGTATTTATGTTCTATAAAGATGCCATAAAAACTGAAAAAGTGAAATCAAAGCATTGTTCCTAGGGGTTAGGTTCCTGTCAGCTTCTAATCACAACCTTTACTTTTGCACTTTGCAGAATGGCCTCACTTATGGGTCAGTCAATTTCATCTTCCTTTTTCTGTATCTATCATATTGTTGATACATTAACATGACCAACAGCACTAAAATTCATGCCTGAATGAAGCTTATCTAACACATATATTTTCTTTATAATTCCCATCACAGCCTTCTTGTACTTAGGAATGCCAGACAGCATATCACCACTATGCTTGGGGGCCATTTCAAACAGTAAAATCACCAGCAAAAAGCATTTGAAAAAATGGCACTAAGTAAACTGTAGAAAAAGATACTTGTTTACAGTATGAGAATTGAAACAAGAAGACAGAGCATCACCTTACTTGACTTCAGTTGGGTGTGCCCATGTCCATTAATGACCACAAAAGTGCCATGAATATTGATTGTGGGGTTACAAATAAATTCTAGCAAGTAGACAAACTTACAAATATGAAATCCACAAATAATGAGGATCAATTGTATAACTATTATGTGTGTGTGTGCGTGCGTGTGTGTGTGTCAGGATAAAGAGAACAAAGATGGACAAAGTAATAATATTATGACAGGTGTTTAAAAAATAGATTCATTCTAGAGAAGACAAAATTATGAAAGTCCTGAGGGATTCAAATGCAAGGTATTTTGACTTATATACCTATTTTCTTCCCCTATATAAAATCTTTATGAGAGTCATTTATACGTAAATTGAGAAATCTTCAATGAGGGTACCAGGAGGGAGCAAGCAGAACTTAACAAGAAATATTCAGCAATAGACTGCATATTTACCATCTTACAATTAACTGAAAGAAAATAATAAGATCCCTTTGTATCTGTGGTTTGCTGATTGTTAAAAAAAATTTTGATTTGGTGGATCAAAACATTGCCATAAAGTCTCTTTCCAGTAAAATGTCTGCCACTCATACATCAAAATCATTCAATATTACTTGAAAAATACTAAAGCAGGGACAGAGCAAAGATGGCAGAGTAAAAGCAGTGACTTGCTTGAGCTCTCCCCCAAACCCCTCCAAATATCTGTAAAATATGGCTCTAAACAAATTCTAGAGCAGCAGAATGCACAAAAAGACAGAGTGAAACAAGTTTCCAGCCTAAGATAACCTGGATGTTTGATTACAGTGGGCTGGGAGAGGAGCACAATTGAGCATGGGTGCACAGGCAAAGACCAGGCCTCAGCAAGCCTAACCCTACAGAAGTAAATCCTAGAAGTATCTCGGAAAACAGCTGCACAAAACCCCTGAAGCTTGGGACACTACATTCTCCACACTGGAAGCAGACCCCTACCTTAACAAAGAGTTTATAACTCCAGTAATTGGCTGGGAAAAGAGCAAACTGCTCAAAAAAAGTCAGACTATAGAATCTTTCTTTGGTGACAAAGAAGATCAAAACACACAACCAGAAGACAACAAAATCAAAATTCCTACATCCAAAGCCTCCAAGAAAAATATGAATTAGTCCCAGGCCATTGAAGAGCTCAAAAAGGATTTTGAGAAGCAAGTAAGAGAAGTAGAGGAAAAACTGGGAAGAGAAATGAGAGATGCAAGAAAATAATTAAAAATATCAACAGTTTGCTAAAGGAGACCCAAAAAATACTGAAGAAAATAACACCTTAAAAAATAGCCTAACCCAAATGGCAAAAGAGGTCCAAAAAGCCAATGAAGAAAAGAATGCCTTAAAAAGCAAAATTGGCCAAATGGAAAAGGAAGTTCAAAAGCTTACTGAAGAAAATACTTCCTCAAAAATTAGAATGGAGCAAATGGAAGCTAGTGACTTTTTGAGAAATCAAGACATTATAAAACAAAACCAAAAGAATGAAAAAATAGAAGACAATGTAAAATATCTCATTGGAAAAAAACAACTGACCTAGAAAATAGATCCAGGAGAGGTGATTTTAAAATTCTTAGACTATCTGAAAGCCATGATCAAAAAAAGAGCCTAGACATCATCTTTCAAGGAATTATCAAGGAAACCTGCCCTGATATTCTAGAACCAGAAAGTAAAATAGAAATGGAAAGAATCCACCGATCTCCTCCTGAAAGAGATTCCCAAAGGAAAACTCCTAGGAATATTGTAGAATATTGTAAATTCCAGAGTTCCCAGGTCTAGAAGAAAATGTTGTAAGCAGTCAGAAAGAAACAATTAAAAAGTATTGTGGAAATACAATCAGAACAACACAAGATTTAGCAGCTTCTACATTAGGGAACCAGAAGGCTTGGGATATGACATACTGGAGGTCAAGGGAGAGAGGATTACAACCAAGAATCACCTACCCAGCAAAACTGAGTATAATCCTTCAGGAGGAAAATGGACATTCAGTGAAATAGAGGACTTTTAAGCATCTGCCAAAAGGACCAGAACTGAATAGAAAATTCAACTTTCAAATACAAGACTCAAGAGAAGCATGAAGAGGTAAACAGGAAAGGGAAATCATAAGGGACTTATTAAAGTTGAACTATTTACATTCCTACATGAAAAGATGATATTTGTAACTCATGAGACCTTTGTCAGTATTAGGGTAGTTGAAGGGGAAAAATATATGGATAGATAGATAGATAGATAGATAGATAGATAGATAGATAGATAGAT
>NW_020954585.1:28738192-28812110 GCF_900497805.2 Vombatus ursinus
GATAGATAGATAGATAGATAGATAGATAGATAGATAGATAGATAGATAGATAGATAGATAGATGGCACAGGGTGAGTTGAAGATGAAGAGGTGATAACTAAAAAACAAAATTAAGGGGTGAGAGAGGATTATATACTGGGAAAAAGAGAAAGGGAGAGGTAGAATGGGGTAAATTATCTCATAAAACAGAAAAGAAAAAGGTTTTACAGTGGAGGGGAAGTGGGGAAAGATGAGAGGGAATGAGTAAATCTTAATCTCATCAGATTTGGCTTAAGGAGGGAATAACATACACATTCAATTGGGTATGGGAATCTGTCTTACCCCACAGAAAAATACGGTGGAAGAGGATAAGAGAGTGGGGAGATGATAGAGAGGAGGGCAGATTGGGAAAGGGGGTAATCAGAAGCAAATGCTTCTGAGGAGGGACAGGGTCAAAAGAAAGAATAGAATAAATGGAGAGCAGGATAGGATGAAGGGCAATATAGTTAGTTTTTCACAACATGGGTACTATGGAAGTGTTTTGCATTACTACCCACGTATAACCTATATCAAGCTGCTTGCCTTGTCAATGAGGGTGGGTGAGGAGGGAGAAAGGGAGAAAATTTTGAACCCAAGTTTTAAAAACAAATGCTAAAAATTGTTTTCACATGCAACTGGGAAATAAGATACGCAGACAATGGGGCATAGAAATCTATCCTGCCCTACAGGAAAATAGAAGGGGAAGTGAATAAGAGAAGGGATGGGGGAGTGATAGAAGGAAGGCAGATTAGGGGAAGAAGTATTCAGAATGCACACCATCTTGGGGTAGGGAGAGGGATGAGATGGAGAGAAAATTTGTAACTCAAAATATTATGGAAGTGAATGTTGAAAACTAAAAATAAATAAATTAATAATAAAAAAGAAAGAAAAGTATTAAAGCAGAAAAAAATACTGTTAAACAATGCTCTTATAAATATCAGGTGTAACATAAAGGAGGGAGATGTATGCTCACTGAAAGTGTTTTCCATAACACTTTTCAGTGGAAGATGAGGTCTTGAAGTTATTCTTGTTTGTGGTTAGTATTATGTGGACTATATTCATCCCTGGAACATTTTGATGTCTCCTGGATGAGATCTTTAAATATTCAAAAGAGTTTGTCTGAACCATTCTCAGAAAAAAGACCAAGTGAATGAAGAATGTCTATTGCCCATATCATGGGATGCATATAAATGGAAACCTAACAGAACTTTTTCAACAGAATGTATATGTTGCATTCACAATACAGATACAAAATGCATTGGATGAAGAACTTGATAGGAAAAGAAGAAAAGCTCTTTTAATGGCCCTAAACTTCCCATGATAACAAAGCACCATAGTTATCTTTTCAATACCAACATTCTACTAGAATTCCTGTATTGTAGTGAGAAAGGAAATATAACAATCTTTGAAGATTTAAAAATGAATATTACAGAGAGACAGCAATAGAGAGGAATATAGTCAACATGAGAAGCTTGTAACATATAAATAATGAGAAAATTAGAAGAATAATAGGAGTGATAGCTGTCATCAAGGAATTTATAATAACAAGATAAGATGGGTTTGTTACAATGTGAAAGCAACTGATAATTAGTAGACATACATAGTGAGCTACTGCTGCTGTCTTAATGTCAAAAAAATATGATGAAATCTTCCAGCTCATTGGATAAGCACCTCCCCTGCAGTGAAATTATGGCAGAATATGGACAAAAACCAGCCAGGATGGGCAAGAAGAGACTAGTTGTGATCTGCATGTTGGAGGCAACTCTCAAATTGAAGAGATCACAAATCCATTTGAGTATATTCATTATAAAAAATGGCAGCTAAGTAGTGATGTGGATGAACTATTAGACCTGGAATCAAGAAGATCTGAGTTCAAATCTGGCCTCAGATACTTATAAGTTGTGTTACCCTAGGAAAGTCACTCTGCCTCTGTTTGCCTCAGTTTCTTTATCTACAAAATGGTAATGTTAATATCATCTACCTCCCAGGGTTGTGACCAACTGGGATAATATTTGTAAAGCATTTAGCTTGTGCCTGGCACATAGTAGGTGTTAACAACTGTTAGCTATTATCATTACTATTAGGTATTATAAAAGAAAAAAACTCATACTTCTATTCACTCTGTGGATTATTCCTCCTTGCCAGTCACCTAGCCACTTGGGAAAATGCTCCACCTCGAGGTCCTTGCTATGACCACTATTTCATAAAATGTTGTCACCATACTTCATCTCATTTATACCTGGAATTTTTGCCTCTGTCTTTTTCCTCTTCATCTGATTTGGGGTTACCCTTCCCCCATTCCTTTCCAGCTCTCCTGTATGCATTGTCCTTTTCTATGATAATTTAAGGTCCTTGAGAGTAGGGACTATCTTATTTGTTTGAATTTATGTTTCCAATGTGTAGCATTGAGTTATGAATATAATAAACATTTATTAACTCTCTCTCTCTCTCTGTTTCTCTCTTTCTCTTTCTCTCTCTTTTTCTTGTTCTCTCTCCCCATTGATTATCTACTTTGATGGGGTGAATTAAGAACATTAAATAAATGAAATTCTGGATAATCCTTAAATCCTTTCTCTTATTAAATATCATAGTAATAGGTAGGATTTATATGGAGCCTTAAGATTTGGAAAGAACCTTACAAATATTATCTCATTCAATCTTCATAACAACTTTATGAAGTAGATGGTATTATTATCCCCATTTTATGGATGAAAAAAATTAAGCTAAGAATGGTTAAATCATTTCTTAACAATTAGAATAGTTAGAAAATTTTTAAAAATAGAAAAACCTTGTTGATAATTAGAATAGTTCTAAAGTGAGACTTTCAATGAAAGTCTGGAAACATAATGAGTTCCTTTTCCTTAGAAGACCTTAAACAAGGACTAGATGACCACCTGTTGAATATGTAATAGTGGGGAATGCTTTTATGTATGGATGTGTTAAAATAGAAACCCTCTAGCGTTTCTTCCAGTTTTCAAATTCTGGGATTCTGAATGCAGTTATTAAGCTTGTAGGTCTCTATGCAGAGGAAAGGCATATCTGAATCACAGAAATTTGTGGAGGGGGAATCCAGAAATTAAGAACAAGAACCAGTTAAGAAATCTTGACATGAAGGAGTTAGCCACACTGGGAATCATGATCAACATTACCATCATTTGCATGACCAGGGTTTTGTTGTCTGAAGGTCATTTAAAAGAACAATGAGCACCCCTCATCACCAGTTAGGTGTAACTGTGCTTGCTCCAGGGCATGGACAATATACTTCACATGATTTTAATTGATTCCATATATTTGTTATATGAGGGGTGGAGCATTAGTCACTGTGGAGAATGACATGACGGATTTGTGGCCAACAATTTTTGATCTTGGAATTTGGTCAAAGTAATATGAGGCTTCATAGAATGAAGTAGGATAGTAACATAAACTAAGAGGAATGGGTACTCTGGGTTTACTCCACAGTTTAATGTAACATGGTGGCCCCATATAAAGGCCAGATTCTAACAAAATGGGAATGAGGTCTAAAGTAGTCCAACAAACATATATGACTAGACTAAAGGGATCTTAGAATGCAGTTCTCTCAATGTGGTTTACTATTATTATTTACTCTCTATAAATTTGTTGCTAAATTTAGTTTTTCCCACTTTCCTTTTATTGCTAGATATTTATAGGCACTTTCTTGACTTATTTGCCTCTCTTCAATGTATGTGGGCTATTGATCTAGGTTCTGTTCTTCAGTTTCCCTAAGGAAACCAGGGAAGGGGAGTTATTTGGAAAGTAAGAAAGCAATTGGTATCAATAGTTCTCAGGACTACAACTTCTCTCCCGTACCTGTAGCCAGCACATAAAAACAGGAAGAAATATCGCCCCCCCTTGCAAGATGACCAGTGATACTACTAGTGCACAACCTCTTTTCTGTGGAGGAAAAAAAAACTCAAGAGGAACCTGATCATAGTCAAATGGTATAGTTAGGGGAGTCTTGTGTTCTCAGATGATTTTTGTTTATGCTAACATCTTTATATGTCTCCAGAGAAGGCATATTCCAAGTCTTGTTGTCAAGCTGCCTGATATCTTAGGAGTGGAGAACACTGACAGTGATAAATCTATGGCACAAGGTCATTGAAAGGCATGTTTTTGACAGCAGTTTCTGAGCTATTCCCTCTCTCTTAGGGTTTGTCAAAGTCAAAGGTGGCAGCACCCTGACAGTGAGAGAATCTTATAAAGACCTATTCATCTTGGGTCTACTAAGGAAAAGCAACGGTATATTAAAATGAGATATGAGCTAATGGCTGTGACAGTTGGAAAGAAAACTGCAAATTGACATGGAGGGTTAGTCAAGAAACTTAAAGTTATGGAGTAAATTAAAGGAACAAAAAGCTACAAGAAGTATTATAGATTTTGATTATTCTTCCTGCCTGGAACAATAGCTGCATCATTGGAAGACTTTAATCTTAAAACACCTTTGGGGAAAACTTCCTGTGATCTTTATATCAACCAATAATGTAATGTTGAGTGAAGCCAAAGCTGATGTTGCAAAAATTAGTTGACACCACAGCAAAAAAAAAAAAATCATCACCTTCCTTAATCAAACACTTATTAAGCTCCTTCTATGTGTCAAGTATTATGCTAGGCTCTTGAGATACAAATGTAAAGAATAAAACTATTTAATCACAAGAAAATTCCACTTTAATAACAGTCAAAGATGTGTGTGTTTGTATGAATGTACACATGTAGATAGATATTACATGTAAAAAGACAGACATGTTTATATGTGAAATATATGCGGAATAAATATGAAGAGGATAAATGCAATGTAGTTAACTACTGGATAGTTAGTGAAGGAAGGGACTATGTGTTGAGGGGGATCAGGAAACACATGCAAAAAGTTGTATCCAAGCTGTGTCTTGAAATAAGGGAGGGATTCTTTGAGATGGAGGTGGTAAGGTTATTAAACATTTATCATCACACTCATGAGGGTAGGAAGAAACTGACCTTTTCCCCAAGAGAAGAGGTTCTTCTCCAATGACTGGCTTCTATCTCTACTCTCCCAAACTTATGGATGGATAAATTCTCAAACTACCAAAATGCTCAAGACACCTGATTATCCTTAGGGAGAGAATATTTAAAGCTCAGAAGGGATAGAGCCATTTTTTTCTCAGTCAAGTCAAAGTTATTGTTATTCTTCTCGCGAAGAGAGAGTTGTTTATATTTCTCAAAAGGATAACAAGGTATTAATACCTTCCTAATATATTAACCCCTTGTCATCTGATATTATAGCCTGTGACTACATATTTGTGTGTATGCATATATACATATTTATATATTCATATGTGCATATGCATATACACCTAAAATTGTACATTATTCATTTATTGGTCCTGACCCATTATTACCTGTTATAAGGAATTCCTGGTTTGGAAACTAGGGAGACATTGATAAAATTGGTAACTCCTCCAGAATTTATAGTCTTAGTTACCTAGGGAATGTAGAAGTTAAATGACATTACTTTCCCATGGTCACATAGCTAATATGTGAATTTCAACCCAGGTCTTCTTGGCATCAAGGTTGGCCCCCATTCATTCACTCTTGCTCTCATTCTCACTCTCTCCTTTCCCTCTCTCTTACTCCCTCCCTCCCTCCTTCCCTCTATCTCTGTCTTTCTCTGTCTTCCTCTCTCTCTGATAGATAGAGATAACAGTTATAGCTATAGACATATAGATACACAGACATTAAAAAATTGCAGCAACATTAAAGGAAAATACATCTTTGATCCTGCTTTAAATTATGTGTACTTGTGTGAGGAAACAGACATTCAATTTTCTGTTCTCTGAGAAGTGGTTATGCAGTTCATAGATTATGGAGAAGGGAAGCATACAGCCAATACATATTACAAATCAAGAAAGTGAATTCCAGACCTGGATGTCAATACATAATGAAAACCATTGAGCCAGTAATTGTACCTTTAGAGAAATAAATGGAGGTGACATTTAAGTCAGGTCAAAATGGATAAGACATGAAACAAAACTCTGAGGTGATGAGTGAATGAAGGTACGTTAACTATGCTGCAATCTAATGAGGTTACCATGAGTAACTTTAATGAGTGTTTAGAATGTCCCTTTGAAGGGTCCTATGTTTACTTTCCTTAAGCAATCACAGAAAGAAAACTAAGCACCAGAATCAAAATCTTGGATGTTACCTCAGGTTGCAAATACCCAGGAGAAAGTCCATGTCTTCCCACCTCTCTAGATGTCAGTTGTCCTTAGGAACTATGATACCCCTTGTCCTGAAGCAGAATATTGTCCATAGAGACACAACACTATCTCAAGTGTAGTGGTCTCTCTGAACACCAATTCCCTGCGTATTATACCCATTGTAAGGTCTCTATCACCCATAATAGAATATTCCTCTCTCTCTCATGAACAGTTCTTCAATGAGACCCATTCACACAACTGAATTTAAATGATACCCTTTCTTCTACCTTGTTTCAATTTCTCCCTCTCTCACCTTAACTATTCACCTATAATTTCTCTTCTTCTGGGGATACTATAGGAGTTATTTCTATTCATTATTAAGATAGACTTAATTAGGATGCATTACACCTCACTATCTTCTACCCTTCTTTTCCCTTTTATGAACTCTCTCTACCATCAGATCACTTATTTAAGTTCTACCTTCATCTTTATCCTCTTGTGTATTTCAGAAAAAAGAAAACTCTTAATCATCCCATTGCTGTTATTTTTTTCTTTCTTCTTTGCCATTTAATTGTGTCTAAAGATGAGGTAATTTACTTCATTATTTATGCTTTCCATAGCCAATGTATTTATCTTTCTTATGTTTCTGCTATGTGAAGTGATTGCAAATAGAATAATTTCTTCTTGTCAATTTTGTACAAATACTGTAAATGCCTCTTTTTATTGAATGCTCATCTTTTATCATTGATTATTAGGCTCAGGTTTGTAGGGTATGTCATTTTGCTTTGCATCTTAAACTCATTTGTTTTTTGGAATAGATTATTCCATTACATTCTGAAATTTCTGGTGGGTGCAATTTAGCTTTGTGTTATTCAAATTTCATCTCCTTTATATTTGAAGGTCTTCTTCTCATTGCCTGCAGAGTTGATTGATTGTCATTCTAATTCTTAAATTTAACCACTATGTGCTCTGGACTTCATAGCATATGCATGATGTTGTTGCTATTAATGGTGGTGGGTGATTTTTTTTTTCCTAGAAATGATTTGTGGACTCATTAGATTGGTGTTTTGTTTTCATGATTTAAAAGTCTAAACAGTTTTTTTGTATTATTTCTTGTACTATGTGGCTTAGGACTTTTTTTCTTTACGTATACATTCTTCTGTAAAGTATATGAGACGTATATGATCTTTCTGTTGTTTCTGTGTCTTCTATCCTTGAGAGAAATGAGTTTTGCTTATAGCAATCATGTTTGTTTTACCTTTGTTACTTTCTTGCTTTTCTTCTGATAGATTGTTCCTTACTTCAGTTATATTTGTATTTCCAATCATTTATTTCTGGTTTTGCTTCTTCATCATTGAAGGTTCAAGGTTTACTATTCTTCTAATAATTTCTGCTTAAGTTGGACATAAATTTCGCTATTTGTTTCCATCTAACTCCTTTTAAGATTCTGGTTTCTCTCTTGAACTTTTTGGAAACATCTTCCTATGGTTTTGTGTATGTTTGAGAATCCAAAGAGTCCTCTGCCTCACCATGTGTTGGTTCAATTTCCTTCTTCTTGCAATATTTATTTAGAGATGTTTGCATGTACATTTCTTGGTTACCATCAACTTTCTGGTTTAAAATCTTCCATGTTGATTTATCTTCTTTGTTTCTAGTTATGTCTGTCTATGCGTGTGTTTGTATATGAATTTTGCTTCTCCTGAGATATTTTCCCCCATACATTCTTCTATTGCTCACTTTCTGACTACCTCCCTTTTAATGGTGGATCCCAAAGAGTTTCAGAGATATTGGGTTGGAGGATGCTGAATAAAAAAGTTAAAGATGATAATTCTCTTGTATTAATTCATTAGACTCCTATATTTTGAGGCTTCTTGGTGTCTAGGCCCATGGAGAGAGCTATAATTGTTCATTTAACATATAAATACTCTTTGGGGGGAGTTTTTGATAGTAAGTACTGGAAAAGATACCTAGCCTTTCATCTGATTGATTCCAATATCGCATTATTACTATGACATCTCAATAAATGCCTTTACTTTGAGTAATGACTGTTCAGTCATTTATCAGTTGTGTTTGACTCTTCATGACCCTGTGTGGGGTTTTCTTGGCAAAGATATTGGAGTAGTTTGCCATTTCCTTCTCCACTTCATTTTACAGATGAGGGACTGAGGCAAACAGGGTTAAGGACTTGTCCAAGGTCACATAGTTAGTAAGTGTCTGAGGCAATATTTGGACTCAGGAAGATGAGTCTTCCTGACTCTAGGGCCAGGAATCTATCCACTGTGCCACCTAGCTGACAAACTGTGTCTACTGGTTTACTATTAAGGAACTATAATTTTAGAAGGTACTCTCTAGAAACTGGGAATTCCACCTACTCTTTGGGAACACAATCTATCTTTTGGTTTTGTTTTATTACTTCTTGATTTCTCATAAAGTCATTAGCTTCCATTTGTTCCATTCTAATTTTTGAGGAATTATTTTCTTCAGTGAGCTTTTGGATCTCCTTTTCCATTTGGCCAATATTGCTTTTTGAGGCATTCTTCCCCTCATTGGTTTTTGGACCTCTTTTGCCATTTGGTATAGTCTGTTTTTTAAGTGTTATTTTCTTCAATTTTTTTTTGTCTCCTTCACTAAGCTGTTGACTCCTTTCCCCTGATTTTCTTGCATAACTCTCATTTCTCTTCTCAATTTTTCCTCTAGTTCTCTTACTTGATTTTCAAAATCCTTTTTGACCTGGGCAAGTCACTTAACCCCAATTGCCTTAAAAAAAATTATAAAAAATCAAAATCCTTTTTGAGGTCTTCCATGGCCTGAGACCAATTCATATTTATCTTAGAGGCTTTGGATGTAGGAGCTTTAACTTTGCTGTCTTCTAAGTGTGTGTTTTGATCTTCCTTTATATAGTCAGAGTTTTTTTTTCCTGTTGTTTGCTCATTTCCCCAGCCTGTTACTTGACTTTTAACTGTTTGTCAAAGTAGGACTCTGCTTCTAGGGTGGAAGGTGGACTGTTCCAAGCTTCAGGGTTTTCTGCAGCTGTTTTCAGATACTTCTAGGGACCTATAAGTTTTCAGTTCTTCCAGAGTGGTATGATCTATGGAGAGGGGTTTACTCCTCTCCTGGCCTCTGCTCTGATTTGTGAGTGACCACAAGCACTCTTTTCTGCTCTGGAACCATGAGGAGGGTACCCTCTCCATTGCTGCCACAAACTTTGCTATGCTAGTGCTTCCCCTCACCCCAGGACTGCCACCCAGGAGTACAACTCAATCCAAGTATGGACAAAGAAACAGAATACTGCCTGAGTGCTAACAAAGAGGCCCCTTTAATCTCCTTCTGACTAGTTGTTTGACCACTTACCATCTGTGGGCTGAGAGCTCCAGAAGCAGCCACTGCTGATGCCACTGATGATTTAGTCACTCCCAAGGTCTGTTCCTGTTTTGCTATGGCCAGGGCTGTGCTGGCATGGCCTGCAGTGGACTGTACTTCTCTCTCACCATGGTGCAACAGACTTTTCCTGCTGATTTTCCAAGTTTTGGGCTGGAAATTCATTTTACTCCATCCTCTTATGGTTCTGCTGCTCTAGAATTTGCTTAGAGTCATTTTTAAAGGTATTTGGAGGGGTTTCTGGGAGAGCTCAGGCAAGTCCTTGCCTTTACAGTGCCATCTTGGCTCTGCCTCAGGGAACACAGTCTATAAGTAGAAGTTGAGGAGTAGCTCAGAGGCAGTGCTACATATAGATAGACAGACAGATAGATAGATAGATAGATATGGTTATTGATGTGGATGTAGACACAAACAGACATCAATGTATATTTAGGCATATGTATTTATGCATATGCATGTATTGTGGGTGTGTATATATATGTAAATATGCATTTATACTTGTGTGTGCATGTATACACACATATATTTAAGTCAGGAAGGCAAAGGAATTATTTGAATTCAGTATTCAATAAATCATCATTTCAATAAATCATTTGTTCTTCTATTCTAAGGATGTGGTAGGGGAAAGACCAATGACTCTAGAGTCAGAAAAAGTAGGTTCAAATTTTGCCTCTAGATTCCTGACTGATGTACAAATACAATAATACACACACATAAATATATGTATATACATACAAGTATGTGTATATGTGTGTATATATGTACATACATATGTACACATGTTGAATGTGTGTATGTATGTATAAAATCAGGATACTTTCTCACCAGGAAAGACCACAAGTCATCTATGTCTTCAGACTCTCTTATGTATGTATTTTTGTATGTAAATAGATCTTTCACTCAATAGTCTCTGACTATTCATATTTCATTTTTAATATATATATACCAATGTAATGCTTGTGACTGGGCATTTGTTGTCATTCTTGCTACTCTTTGGCTCAGCCTTTTTTCCATTAATATATTCCTTCTATGTTATATATAGATAGAAAAATATATACAGAATCTTTCTTACCTATACCCAAGCCTAGATTTCTGTTTGGATGGTCATTTATTTGAAAATATGTAAAGTTCCCACACATACACACACACACACTTTGTATCTCTATAATAGGCCAAACCAAACAACTCGTCAATTCATAAGACATTTAAATTAGATAGTAGATCAACATAAATAAACTATTAAATCACATAGTAAACATTGCCTGTACCCATACTCAAATGACTACTATCTACTGTGACTCAAGAAAAGTAATAAGCACCCTATCATTCACAGCATGTTAACAGAAGACAGATTAAATTCATTGAATTTATGTTGATTTTTAAGGTTCAAAACTAGAAAGTCAGAACAAAATCAACTTTTCCTTTAGTTCAACTTGGTGAGTTAAATGCATCTAATTCCTCTGGGAGAACAAGAAGCCTCTCACCATGACTACTTCAGTGATTCAGGAGACCATGGTTAAATTAGTATTGTCTATTTTCTCTCCTTGTAGCTATCATTTTTGCACCTATCTCCCTAGCTGTGCACATCTCTGCCATCCCATGTCCCTTCTGCCCATTACTGACTCTCATGTGAAATTCTCACAGGGCTTTAGAAACCTTCTGTGCTACAGAGATTTCTCCTGTTTTAAGTAACCTATGTTCCAAGTGATGTCACTACACTAAGGTCTGAAGTGTAGGCTTCTGGGAAATGTAGACCAGAGAATTTTGTACAATAAATGAGGCACTCTCTCATGCCCAAATATTGTGTGTTATGAGTAAATGATGGTGTTCTTTGCACACATATATTTTAAAACAAAGAGTAAAAACAAACATTTAGTAGTAGTGACCAATCCTGTTTTCATTTAAGTCACTGGGAGCTTTCTAAATTTTAAAGGGTATCATACTTATGAGCTACTCATTATCTAATATTATTACTTTTTACTAAATTAGCTAAATACAGCATTATTACTTCGCTGAGTAGATTAAGGAGCTTAAATAATATGAAAATCAATAGGATATCAATAAGTAGCATGTCAATGTAATTAATTGATACTTGTAGATTGAGAAACTGACATAGATATCATTTAATGAAGCTCACCATTTTTGAAAGTTCCTTGAAAAATAAAAAGCAAAATAAAAGCAACATATAAATTTTGTGTAGATACAAATTTTATATATTTTTATTCTCTTTTGGAGTTGATGTGCTACCAGCTAATGATGTAGGAACTCAAAATCTGTTTTCCTGGACACAAGCCCATCTAAGAACTGAGTTGGAATGCTTCTAAAACAGTTTTAAGGATTCTAAAAAAAAACAGGAAGGAGTCAAGATGAAAAGAGTGAAAAGTTTCTAATGAGCCATTTTTTTCCCAAAGTAAATCTTTCTTCTGTAATATTAATTTTATTTTACAAAATGTATTATAATATTAGAGAAGACATTCTTCATTTTTGTAGTAGAACCATCAAAAAGAGCCCGTTTTTCTTTCTGCTTTGCCAACTATGCTCAATATGATCATCATGAAAAAAGAGACATTTCACATAACTTACACTATTTTCTAAGAAATATTTTCATAAAAAATCAAAATTCATTCAGCCATCACTACCACTTTGAGTGAAAAATAAACACTCTCTTAGGCCAGACAATCTTGCTATATTGTTTTTCTATGCCAATGAAGTTGCAGGTGAAAGGACACTAATTCTGAAGCCAGAGGGACTGGTATCAAATCCTGACTCTGATTTATAAATTTGTGGGATCTTGAGGAAGCCACATAACACCTCTGAGCCTCTGTTTCCCTATCTGTAAAATGAAGGATTGGATTAAATGGAACGTGAGATCACTTCCAGGTATAAACTTCTCTGGCAGGATGGGCAGATTACCTTTACATTACAAATAACTGGTTGACACCTCTCTCAGAAATATAAAGATTCTGAATCCTTTTTGTGTCCTGGACCCTTCTTACATGGGGAAGCCTATATCTCACATATTGCTTCTGCATCTTTCCATGTTTCAAGATGAGCTATAGTCCTTTATATTACCTCCCAGAAATGTCACCAGTAGACTGCCACAGAAACTGCCTATGTATTTCATCCTGTATTCATTCAAGCTGCTCCAAGAATGAAGAATACACGATCTTTTATGTATTGGAATACTATTTTACAATAAGAAATTATGAAGGGGATTGTTTCAGAGAAATCTGAGAAGACATATGAATTGTTGCAGATTAAATTGTGCAGAACCAGGAGAATAAATTATACAATAATGACATTGTAAGGACAAAAAGTTTTAAAGGACTTAAGTCTGATCAATATAATAACCAAGCTCTATTCCAGTGCACTTATAATGAAATACTCTACCAAAACATGCTGACAGAGAGGTGATGGCTTCAGCATGCAGGTTGAGAGACATTTTGGGGACATGGCCAGTGCTAAAATTTGTTTCACTTGACTGGATATTTGTTGCAGCAGTTTTGTTTTTATTTTATTTTTCCCCCCACAGGGATATAAAATGGAAGGAGGAGGAATGGATTTTTGTTCATTGAAAAAATATTAGTAGTAAGAGTATTTATATAGCACTTTAAGGTTTCCAAAGTGTTTTACAAATCTTAACTCATATATCTTCACACAAACCCTGGGAGGTAGGTACATCTTATTACCCTATTTTATAGATGAGGAAATTGTGACAGATAGTGGTCAAGTGATTCATCCAAGGTCACACAGCTAGTAAGTGGCTGACGACGGATTTCAAATCAGATCTTCCTGACTTCTGTTCCAACAATCTGTCCATTGTTCCTGGATCAAATTACTACCTAAAGCTTTTGGATTTTTTTTATTAAGTACTCCATAGAGTTTCTCAATAATTTTCAGATAATACAATTTCTGCTAGCAGGGGTCAGAACTTTTCTAAATGTAGACCAACCAGGTGATGGGTGATTTTTTTTTTTTACTCATTTCCTTTATATCACATTTACCACCCTTGTTAAAGTAATAACTGGTCTTCATTTTTTACAACCCCACCTTTTGAAATTGCACTAGGGATAAAAATGGAGTTGTATTCATATATAAATTTTAGAAAATATAGTCAATTGGGATTCTTAATACTTGTAACTTTTTAACAATCAGCAAGTACTCATTAATGCCTCCTATGTGATAAAAACTGAATATACAAAGACAAAAGTGAATCAGTCCCTGACCTTAAGAAGCTTTCAATTTATTGGAGGAGAAAATATGTACATGAAATAAAAATATAAAGGATACATATAAAGTAGATAAAAGATAATCTTATAGGGGAAGGCATTAGCATCTGCAGGCATTTTGAAAGATCTCTTACAAAGGTGGTGTTCAACCTGAGTCTTGAAGGAAACTAGAAATTTTGAAGTGGATATGAGGAAGAAGTGCATTCAAGGCCTATGCAATGACATGGAAAATGCAGATAGAGTATCATTTGTGAAAAACAGCAAATAGGCCAGTGTAGTTGGATGATGGACAGAATGAGTCATGCATAAGGAGTCAAAATGTAGGGAAGGCAGAGAAACTAGAATGTAGGAAGAAATTGGAATGCCAAATAAGGGAGTTTAAATTTGATCTTAGAGGTAATGGGGGGCTACTAGAGTTTGTAGAGTTGAAGAAGGAGATATGGTCAGAACTGCACTTTAGAAAAATCACTTTGGTAGCTGTGTGAAGAACAGAATGCAATGGGAAGAAATGATCAGTTACAGCAGGAAGCTATTGTAGTAGTCCAGGCAAGAGGAGGTAAGGGCTTGACTAGCATGGCAGCTGTATCAACAGAGACAGGGGGATGTATGCAAGAGTTGCTGTGGAGATATGTTACACACTGATGATAAACAAATATAAATCTGAATTCATTTGATACCGGAGTATTTTATAAACTGCCAGTACGAAAGTATAAATTGGTAGAGTAGAGCAAATGAGATGTTTCCTATTATAACATATTATATGATAGCTATTGGATATTTAATTTGGCCTTGAAAATGACATGAAAAATTAAACTAATTCAACTAGAAGAGATAAATTAAAGTAACATTACATGTCTGACACTCAAGCTAAAATAATTAGCATTAAATCAATGAATTCAAGATTTCAAGCTATTTACTTACAACCATTCCAAGCCTTTTGCTACTCACTTTTCCAATTTTTTTCAATATATACATCAATCATCACCAATTTTTAATTAAATTATAAGCATGTATATTGTAAGAAAAAAAATGATCAACTACTGGCTGAGTAAACAAATCAGTCCTTGTTCTGGGTGGCTTTAATTAGCTAAACCCTGGAGTTTGGGGGAGCAAGATTCAGGAGTGCTTTGTTAAGGGAATGTTTTCTGCAAAGGAAGAAGGGATTTCTCTCTTTCTCACTCTCCGTACTTCTTTAGCCATGGCATGGCATATAGCAGTGACTTGCCCAAAGGGGGAACACTCTATTAAGCAGTTTGAGTGTGAAAGGGAACCATAGCTTCTTGGAGTGGTTGGAAGGGTCCAGGGGAAGGGTAAAAATGTTGTAAAGAGTCTCTCTCTCTCTCTCTCTCTCTCTCTCTCTCTCTCTCTCTCTCTCTCTCTCTCTCTCTCTCCCTCTCTCTCTCTCTCTCTCTCTCTCTCTCTCTCTCTCTCTCTCTCTCTCTTTCTCCCTCTCTTTCACTCTCTCTCTCTCTCTCTGTCTTCTCTCTCTCACTCACTCTCCAAACTCCCTAGCTCCCATTCAGTGATGGTATCACCAGCAGTTTATTTACCCATTCAGTAGAAAATATTCCATCCAGAAACTGAAGAGTCAGTTCAAAAAATTTCTAGTCTCTTTTGAGAGAATTGACATACAGAACACACTCAGGAAAGACATAATTACAAACAATAAATACAATAAGACAACAGAGGGAGGATGCAGATTCCAGGAACCCAACATTTAGTAACAGTGAAGGGAGATGGCTACTGACCCAAGAGAAAACTTATTCAGGAATTTGAGATTTGGAATACAGCAGATCCTAGGAGTCCAGTGACACAAACTGCCTAGAAGAGCTGCTGGGTAACCCAGAACAGAGCTTACAGTGGAGTCTGAGAAAGGACTTCCAGTCCCTATAGTTCTGGAGGTGTGATTTGCCTTGGTCACCTATGTTCCTAGCATGTGTGCCTCAATACTATTATATTCTAAATTTGTACCTGTTCTTCCTATGTGCACTGTGTGTATTTATGGGAAAGTATGCCCCATGTTAAAAGGTTTCTTTTTTCTAGCAGATCTTTTTACTTTGCCATTCTTAATCAATGATTTTTCTGAGGGCTCATGGTGTTAATTGTTAATGGAAAGCATACACATGTACGTTAGGACTAATGACCCACAGGGTTTCTTTTAGAATCAAAGGTAGTAGCTACCCTCTGAAGGCCAGATCTTCAAATTGGTAAGGTGGCATCCATAGCTTATTTCTTTGTGAGGCCTTTTGCCATGTTTAGCAGTTCACTATTTTCCTTTGTTATGAAACCAACAGCGGTCATAATTTGAGAAGTTCTGAGTAGTAATAGAGATTATAAGATTTAGATATGGATAGGACAATAGGGAATCACCTGGTCCAATCCCTTCCTTTTATAGATGAAGAAATAATTTCTTACCTCAAATAATTTCTTCCCCTGAATCGCTGCCCAAATAATATGTAAACAAACAAATAAACAAACCTGAGAACATATATGGATTCTGATTATTTTTTAATTACTCTGGTTGGGGAAAATAGCATAGTACAGTGTGGAATTTCAGAGAAAATTGTAAAAGGAATTCTGAAGCAAATCCTTGTAATTCAGCAGAAGGTACCATGATTATGAGTGGGAATCAACTCAATAATCATTTACAGATTTTCTACTGTGGAGAGGCAGAGCCGGGATACCAAAGAAAAAGAAGGAAGTTGCCTGAGCTCTCACCATTCCCTTATAAACAACTTTAAATCACCTCTCAAAATGCATTCAGAAAAGACAAAACCCACAAAACAATGGGGTGAAACAATTTTCCATGTGAAAGTTATTTATAAGAACTGCAGGAAAGACCTGTCTCACTTGAGTAAAAGGGAAGCATACAGCCCAGTACAAGCATTGTCCAGGCAAGTGAGTGGGAGGCCCCTAGCCCCAGCAAAGATCAACTGAGGCACAGCCCAGCAGGCCAATAGCACAGTGGGTCAGCTGTGAGGCTTCCAGCCCCAACACAGCAGGTGCAACCAAGCCCAGTGACCCCAGTGGCACAGGTGAGCCACCAGTGCCAGAGGCCCATGCACAACAAGCCAAAGGCCAGGCTCCTTTCCCCTCACCCCTCACTCTTGCAAGAATTCTGGAACAGTGCTTCCTGTACCCTAGGAACAGAGTTCAACTTTAAAAGTCACAAAATATGCTGGAAATGAGCAAAAAACAAATAAACAAAGCACTGACCATAGAAAGCTATTACAACAACAGGGAAGAACAAAATACCAACTCAGAAGAAGAAAAGTGTCAAAATACATACATGTGAAGCCTTAAAGAAGAATATGAATTGATCTTAGGCCCAAAAAGATCTCCTGGAAGAGCCCTAAAAGGATTTTTAAAATCAAATAAAAGAGGTAGAAGAAAAAATGGGAAAAGAATTGAGAGTTATGCAAAAGAATCATGAAAAAAGTCAACAGCTTAGAAAAGAAAGCACAAAAAAAATGGAAAATAAGTACAAAAATTCACTGATGAAAACAACTCCTCAAAAAAATGGAATTAATTGATGAAATGGAAAAGGAGGTACAAAATCTCATTGAAGAAAATAATTCCTTAAGGGTTAGAATGGGCAAGGGGAAGCTAGTGACTACATGAGACATCAAGAAACAAACAAAATCAAAAGAAGAAAAAAAAAGAAGAAAATGTAAAATACCTCACTGGAAAAACAACTGGCCTGGAAAATAGATCCAGGAGAAATAATTTTAAAATTATTGAACGACCTGAAAGCCTGATAAAAAAAGGAGCCTGGGCAGCATCTTTCAAGAAACTATCAAGGAAAATTGCCCTGATATCCTAGAACCAGGGTGTAAAACAGTCATTGAAAGAATCCATTGATCACCTCTTGAAAGCTCCCAAAACAAAAACTCCAAGGAATATTATAGTCAAATTCCAAAACTCTCAGGTCAGGGAGAAAATACTATAAGCAGCTAGAAAGAAACGATTCAAATGTTGATGAATTATAGTCAGACTTACAGCAACTTCTACATTAAATGACCAAAGGACTTGGAATATGACATTCCAGAAGGCAAAGGAACATGGATTACAACCAAGAATCAACTACCCAGCAAAACTAATCATTCAGGGAAAAATTGAACATTCAACAAAATAGGGTACTTTCAAACATTCTTCATGAAAAGACCAGAGCTAAATGGAACATCCAATTTTCAAATACAAGACTCAAAAGGAGGTTAAAAAAGTAAACAGGAAAGAAAAAGCATGGTATTAAATTTGTTTACAACCCCACATGGGAAGATAATACTTATAACTCTTAAGAACTTTATCTGTATTAGGATATATATACTTATTCTATACTTAGAAGGAGTATACATAGACATAGGGTGTGATAGTAAGCTTATTTTCATGGGATGCTATAAAAAATTAAGGGACGAGAAAGATGATTGCACTAGGAGAAGAAGGAAGGGAGAAGTAGACTAAGGTAAATCGTACCACATTAAGAAGCACAAAAGACCTATTATAGTGGAAGGAAAGAAAGGAGGAGGTGAGTATCATTTGAACCTTATCCTCATTGGATTTGGCTCAAAGAGAGAATGACATACACACTGAATTGGGTATAGAAATCTATCTTACCCTATGAAAAAGTAGGAGGGGAGGAGGGACAAGAAAAGGAGAGGAGGGGGTGATAGAAGGGAGGGAAGATTGAGGGAGGTTGAGGTCAGAAGCAAAACATTGGTGAGAAGGGACAGGGTGAAAGGAGAGAGAGAGAGAAATATAAACAGGAGGAAAATAGGACAGAAGGAAATATATTCTATACTGTGTTAAATGCATTCTTTCTTAAATGATTGGAAGTTCAAAGTGCCCTGATGGTGTAATCTAGTATTGTTCTATGACAGAGACTCAAATGACTGTAATACAAAATAAAATGTAATTTAAGAGAGGTACAATCAAGTTCTATGAGAGGCCTGAAAAGTGATCAATCATTTCTAACTTAGAGAGCGTAGCAATCTAAATATAGAGTTGGAAGGGAATGCACTGTCCATCTAAGTCAACTCCTTCATTTTACAGATGAGGAAACTGACACCCAAGAGGTTAAGTGATTTGTCCAGAACTATGAGGGTAGAGTAAACAGCAGAGGTGAGATTTAAACCCAGGTTCTCTACATCCAGAATCAATGTTCTTTCCCCGATACCGCTCTGGAGTAAGGCAAGCCAGAAAAGCTTCAAAATCAGCTCAGAATTGATTAGGAAACAGTTAGGTCATTTCAGACACAGAAGAAGGCAAGAAAGGATCTGTGTGGTAGACAACAAGCCATACAATTTGGCAGAAACACAGAGAGGAGAACAAAGGAGTTGAGCATTACATGATAATTTGGAGATATAGAGGGAATACTCAAGAGCAGCAACAAATACTGGTAATGACATTAATTCATTTCTATAATGATTTAACTTTTCCTTCATAACAACCCTGTGAGGCAGGAAGTGCAAGTGTTATTCTCCCAACTTTTCAGATGACAAAACTGAGGCTCCTAATCAAAGTCTTCTGATTCCAAATAAAATGCTTTTTTCTAAGGAAAGGGAGGTCAAAGTAATCAGGAGAGAGGTCAATGTAACAGCTTGCTAGAAGGCTAGAATGCACTTACTTTTTGTATCATTCTGTACATTCATCATAACAGCTTTTTTACCTGATGCTGGGTTTGCTGTTTTTACTTATATACCATTAAATATTTTTCCTCATCAGGAAATATCTGGGTACCACAGGAAACCACTCAAGAAATGCTAATGTATAAGTACCTTTATATATAGCAAATTTTCACCTGAATACTTTAGGTCCACTGTTCTCACAAATTCCTCTTGCCTTTTGCTCTCCATGCAAAATATAAATTCAGAGTCTGTGTTGCTTTTTATCTTTGTATCTCTGATGCTTAGGACAGTGTCTTGTACATAAGTGCTTAATAGATGTTTGTTGATTTGATTCAAACCATAAACCTCACTTTCCATTTTTATGGGGCACTAAGCATTTTTTAAGGAAGACCTTGTTTGTGACAAATTACTACTGCTTTTATCAAGTAAGTTTGAAGGACACGGAACTATTTAGCCCTTTAAAATTTAAAAGAACACTTAGCCTTTCTAGACACTAGTTACAGCACCTGA
Organism: Vombatus ursinus; assembly: GCF_900497805.2. NCBI lineage: Eukaryota > Metazoa > Chordata > Mammalia > Diprotodontia > Vombatidae > Vombatus > Vombatus ursinus. The sequence continues at coordinate 28,758,140 of NW_020954585.1, forward strand.
CATACTGTCCATTGTCAGGTTTCTATTGTATTTAGATTTGAAAATAGTAAACTAATTCATTTGTTTTCCCTTTGATTCTCAATGGATATGGGACAAACCATGAAATTTATAGTATGAGATCTACCACTGATACTGCCAGCTCTCCTTAGGATTTGTTATCAAGCCTCATCCCATTTTCAACCATAAATAAAAGTGTAATTTTAATCTGCACTTCAAACCTAGGTGAAACTACGAAAATTAAACATTTTCCCCTAGCATCAGTCACTCTCTGTGTGCACAAAAGACAGGCAAAAGTACTTCTTGCTGCCTCTCTTCCATAGGCTTTCAAGGCTTCTGGAAAAGACCAAAGCAAAAGTGTACCCTGTTATTAGCACATCTGCAATACGTATAATTTACATTTGTACCTGTTCAGCATTCACATGAAGTTTTTGCACTGCTTGAATAACAGTTGTTCAAAAGGGTTTTCTTGCTATTTCAGCTACCATTAAAAAGGTCAAATAAAATACACACATACATACAAGCATATATTTACTTATTTCTTCTCATTTCATTCAGGGAAACAAAAGGACCAAGGCCTCAAAGATACAGCAAAACTGCTTCTTTTTTTAAAAAAATCACAAAATTAAGCCCTAATCTATTTTATAGTAAGAAAGCAATTTTTTCCAATCCTGGCAATCACTGCCACACTGTTTTTCTGGTGGAGATATTTCTCTTTGGGATTTAACTTTAGAAAAGCAATCAGATCCTGCTGGGAAGCTAAATGAATCAACCTGTCTAAACTAATGTTTTTTTAATTCACAAAAAGTAGATCTGCATTCCAACATCTTACAACTATTGTGAGCATGCATGTGCATGTGTGTGCACAAACACACAAATGTATAATTCCCAGCAGCTTGTAATTGTTGATGTTAATAATACTCATCTGAATTTAAGTCTCTAAGTGTTAAATGTCTGTTGAATAAAGGAAAGTGACAGGAAGCAAGGAGAAGGAGTAAGGATGGGCACAAAACAAAAAATGCACTTTAAGCTTTAACAGGTACAAACAGCAAATGGAAAATAGGTTGTTAGCAAAGTAAATTATGTCCTGCCTGCCTCTAATTTTTCACTATTTGTGTGGCAGGGACTTCACTGCTGACACAGTCAATATATTCTTTGCATCTTCATTCATTTACCGTGACCTAATGTTCTTGCCTGTCCTCTTCCCGATTAACTGAATGCCAGAAAGCCTTCCGGATAATACAAAATGTCTTCTGCTTTCCCAAGTGCTCAGTGGAATTGGGGAAGCTAAGTTGGTCCAAATGCTACATCAATTTAACAATGTGCTTATGTAGTGAGCATGTCTTTTTGAAGCCTGCCATTTTTTTTCTAAACTTCTGGCTGAGTAAGCACCATTCCAAATTCTAAACTGATGTACCAGGAATTTATTTTAAAAAAAACTGATTCCTTTGCCTTTTACATACAAAGAAGCATCTATACCCACAACCACTTCTTATAGAGCCAGAATGTGAAAGTTAAAAGGGGCTTTAGAGCTCATCTTGTCCAACCTCTTCATTTGACAGAAACTCCATCTTGTGTTTTTCACACCATTCAGAACATCACACAGAGAGACAGGTAACATTCTGGCATTAAGTCAGATGGTTTAATGTACAAATTATAAGAGAGAAACAGGAAATAACACAGAGATGTCCTATTATATTTGCCTCTCTCAATATGGCCTAGACATGAGGGTACATTTTGACCCAAAGAATCAGATTAAGAAGCCAAAAAAAGGAGAACCACAAATACCAGAACTGGAAAATAGGGACAATAGTTTCAAACTGAAGAATAGCATTTAGGTGCGTGCAATATGGACTAGACTTTAGAAATGACCCCAAGCTCTCCAGCCAAAATCTAACACCCTCAAATAAAAAAGAATATGATTAAGGAAAGGTCTTTTGAGAAAAAAAAAGTCATAGAATTTAGATCCCAAAGGTATTTTAGTGATTAACCCCTTTGTTGTCTAGATGGTAAAATGGAGGACCAGAGAAATTACATTATTTGCCCAAGATTAGTCAACACAAACATTCAATATTCAAATGGACATGTGACCTTATGAATTCAGATAGTCTTCTTTTGTGTATGACATTGATAAGACAGAGACTGTCCAGAGGAGGTTGCCTTGAGCTCATGTTACATGAGGATAGCTTGAAGGAACCGGGGCTATTAAGTCTGGAGAAAACCCAGGAGAATATGGTAGTCTGCACTTAATAATTGTTTATTGAATTGAATTGTTGAATACTAACACCCCCACTTCATCAATGCTCAGAATGTCAAGGGAGAGGGAAACGGTGAAAGGAGTGGGACAAGAGAGAATAGAAACACTTTGATAAGGTTCTGGTTAGCAAGTCTGAGGGAAAAAAAAGTCCAGTGGGGGTATTAATCTCTAGGATAGGGTTTCACTCCAAGAAATGGGTGCCCTGTGTTTCCTATAGCCCCTGGGACTAAGTAAGCAAGAATATACTTTTCTATGGCAGTTTCTATTTGGGGAGAGAGACCACTTCAGGTCCACCTACTACAATCTATCCAGAGAAATAAAAAACTTCAGCAGTCTCATTCCCTGCCCCCCCCCCCAGGAAAGGACTTGCTTCAGAATATGTTCTTCCCTGGTAAGGAAAAGCTATAGGTCACTGGTCAGATGTGGAGCACTGAAGTCCATAGATATGAATTGATTAAATATAGGATATGCATATGGTGAGTAGTAAAGCCTGGATTTGGATCAGGTTCAGCTATAAATGTCAAATCAACAAGTTAACAATCACTGAGTATTTACTATGTTCCAGGCACTGTACTAAGCACTAGGTATACAAAACTGCGTGCAAAAAGAAAGACAATCACTTCCCTCAAGTAGCTTATGTTCTCATGGGGGAAAACAACACATAAAACAGGAAGCTGACAAAAGGAGGGGAAGGGACCTGTGTAGGGGTAAGGGGTAGCAGTGGTGAAGTCAAAGAATTAAGGATGGCTTATCCAAGCCCTTCCTCAAAATAGAGGTTCCAGGAGGAATTCACCAATCTAATCTAGGAAACATTTAGTTATTGGATTTATTTGTTTGTTTGTTCTCACCAAAAGGAGGAGGGAGCAGGATGGACAGAGGGAGAAGGCAGCTGAATTATGGTGGTAAACTCACATAAAGTCTATCTAGAGCTCACTCCAACACAGCAAACTATCTCCTTAGTGAATTATTCTTTCATGGTTTGAGATTTGTGAAGTTCCTTCAAATAAAAAGATGGAGAAGGAAGAAATTACTAGATCTTGAATATAATCTAAGCTTCTTGATAGAGGAGGGGGCAAAGTTTTTGTATTTTAGAAAGCTCACCTTATATGAGAATGATTAAAAAGAGAGAGAGAGAGAGAAAACATTTATGTGCAAATTCAATGAAGGAAGATTGAATCCCAAAGTATGCTATGGTTAAAGGGAACAAGAATCAGGAAGAAAATGAACTGAATTAATATTTTTTGGAAAGAAGCATCACAGATGAATATCATTCAGAATGGGTTATGAAAATGATGGGGGTAGGGAGATTTCTGAATGTCTAAATGGCATGTTTATTTGTATTTCAGATGACTGGGATTAAACACCATTCCTTCATTTCTGTTAAGAAATAATGAACTATAAGAATAGGAAATTACAAGTGCTCTCAACTGTATTCATTTTATTGGAAGGTTTTAATAATAACTAACATTTAAGCAGCACTTTGACTTTGTAAAGCATTTTATAACTATTTTCTAATTTTATCCTCACAACAACCCTGGGAGGTATATACTACTATTATTCCTATTTTACAACTGAGGCAACAAAGGCAGACAAAAGTTAAGTGACATTCCAGGGGAACACAGGTAGTATCTGAGGTTTGATTTGAACTCATCTTCCTGACTGCAGGTCCAATGTCCTATGCACTGTGTCTTTTAGCTACCTGTAGGTATCTCTTTTACTGATGAAGGGGCAAAACTGCCCATCACAAAAGCTTTGTTTATGGAAAAGTCTTATGAAAAGCATGGGAGGATGAGGAAAATCTTTACTGAAAAGTGATTGATGTACCAAAATAAAATTTACCAATAAAAAAGTACATTGCATTGAAATGGGAAGAATGGGAGCGAGGAAATGGAGAAAGGAGTTTATAGTCTAATGGATATAACATTACATTATCAACTAAAATCATCTCATATGAGACCATTGGAAAAAAGCTCCCCCATCTTCTTTTGAATTATCAAGCAACTACATGCTGTTACACTAGAGACCAACTTGTCACTCCTTTGCTGAAGCTGTCACAATTTGAAAAAAGTAGTCAGGGTCCCTGACAAGCTCTTGGAACCTGCCAGGCAGACACCATTTGGTGGAAGAGTACATAGGTCAAAGCTCATTTCCTAGAGTTCAAATATTTTCTGTTGAAAAAATCAAGAATCCTGACTGAACTGTCAGTTCTTGGAAGAGGTATTTCTATTTCAAGTTTTAAAGGGAACATTTATTCAAATCTGGGGCTGAAATATAACCCAGTTCATTAACAGCTTTCCTTTTCCATCAGTAATCATTTACTTTTGAACAAAGGATCACATAATATTGGACTATATGGATCAATCAGGTAGTTGGAGAAGCAGGGGAAAGAAAGTCTGCTTTGTCTGTCACTGTCTCTCTGTATTTAATTAGGACTGTCATGATTTGAGTGAGTCCATACTGATCAAAGTCCAGAAAAAAAAAAAAAACAATGGGTTTCACCCATAGAAAGGTAGACATTTTGTGAAATACAAAAAGACATGGGCAAAGCCAGATCCACAAGATGAAATTAGATTTTTCTTTTTCATCAAGACTAGTTTTAGTTTATTCTTCTATAGGTTAGGTCAACAGCTAAAGAAATTAAAAGATGACATTTGTAGCACTGGCAACCAAAATGACTCACAAGCATAAGGCAAGCAGAGAAAAATGAACTCAAATGCCAAATTTGGTAAACATGCTCAGCATGGAAATGGATGCTTAGCATGCTATTTTTCAGTGTCTGTGATATTGCCTTAGATCTCATTAATTTCTGGTTAGGGAAGCAAAATACATGATCACCCCCATCATCATTTGGCATGTGTTGATAACATCTAACGACCAACTTAAGAACAGAGAGAAAACTCATTTTTCATTACACAGGACTAGCAAATTACCATGAACACAATTACAATTTAAAGGTTAGTATAGTTCTTGAAATTAGTAAGTGATAATAGCATATAATATACATGAGACATATATTTTAAGGAAGTTGAAATCCAATAAACTTATAATGCAGCAAAGAAATGGAAAAAGTCATAGGATCATAGATTTAAAGCTAGATCCCTTAGAGGATATTAGTTTGAATAGCTTTTGGAGATGATTCTTAAAGAAGAGTAGTGATTTGTTTAAGGTTATACAAATTGTAAATAAAGGTCAGAGCTGGGATTTCAGTACAGGTTCCCTAACCCTAAATTCAAGGGGGGATATGTGCATGTGTGTGTGTGTGCACATACACACACATACACACATGTATGTATATATATGTGTGTATATGTATACATCTACATATTTGATTTATATGATATTTAAATTTCAGAATAGCTAAATGTGGCTAATTAGAATGTGCAGGCATTTAAGTTGTTTTTTAACATATTTCCTTCTCCTAGAAGGATCAACATTTTGGTCTAGTTGGGTTAGAAAATTTCTTTTAAGGGTTTAACAGTACCAGATCTCAAACTATACTACGGAGCAGGAATCACAAAACTCTTCGATACTGATTTTTTTGAAAAATGATCTTCTGATCCTTTCAACCTCTTGTTTAATGCAGATCTTTTATCCTATTCAAAGTTTCTGAAAATATCTCCTTTCTTGCTCTTCTAATTTGTTTATGATAAAACCTTTTACAAGTATCTATTGGGAATTTAGTGTAGTATATGACATGAAATGTTGATCTAAATCTAATTTCTGCCAGACCGCATTCTAATTTTCCCAGCAAATTTTTAGCAAATAGACCATCTTTCTCCACATTGTTGGGGTTTGGGGGTTTATTTAACACTATCCTACCAAGTTCATTTACTTTTAGGTTTTGTACTCCTGATCTGGCCCACTGACCAACTTTCTCATTTTTTTTTAATCAGTACCAAATAGTTTTGTGATTACTACTCTATAGTAAGTTCTGAGATCTGATACTGTTAAATCTCTAAAGGAAATTTTCTAACCCAGCTAGACAAAGATGTCAATCCTCCTAGGAAGAAGAAATAAGTTCAAAAACAACTTAAATGCCTGAGGGTTCTAATTAGCCAGATCTAGCGGTTCTGATATCCAAAAAAATAACTGAAGATTTTGCTGTTTTCTCTGGGATTGCTTCCTTCTGGGAAACTCATCATATCAAAGGTCTGCTGCCTCTCACTTTCTCTCTCTCTCTCTCTCTCTCTCTCTCTCTCTCTCTCTCTCTCTCTGTCTCTCTCTCAGCATCGCATGCCTCTTCTGTTCCCCATTCTCTGTCTCCACTGGGCTAGTCTTCCTGCTTCCAACTTTGGGATTCAGGTGTAGTATGCTCTTCCCTATCTGTCTTTTAGCTTAGAACTCAAGTTTCAGCTCTTTTTGTGAGACAGGCCCTTCCAAATGAAATCATCAGACTAGATGGAAAAAAAAGCAACCTTCATCTACTTTGTTTCCACAAGGAGACAGATCTATCAGCTCTTAGGTATTAGATGTATGAGGCTTTTCTATCCAGAGACCTAACATTTGGGGAGAACATCCAGTCAGCTAATTAGAACCCCCAGGCATTTAAACTATCTTTGAGTACACTTTCCACACTATCCCTTTTAATTTGGTCTCTTGGAACTTCTTTAGCCTCTGGTTCTCCAAATTGCCAAGGCTAATTGACAAGAGTTGCACCTATGAACTAGGCATAGTAGTTCTAAAATTATAGGACACTCAATATCTCTGTCCCAAATCTCTGTATGATTTAAGGTTAAATTATTTCAACGGTTTTCTTTCAACAAACCACAAGGCACCTTTTTTGTTTTTTTCTCAGTTCCAGCTTTCTTCCCCCAGCAACCTCACTAATATCCTTTGGGTGTCTCACATAAATGAAGGACACAAGAACAACAACAACAACAAATCCAGACGGAATTCTTGAAAGCAAGCTTCAGAACTTCAGAAAACCTTCCAGCAGCAAAGGCGCTTCAATGAATGAGCAGGGTCATGTAGTGAACTCTGTGTACCCTGTGTACCCTGTGTGCAGATCTGACAAATCTGAGATTCCTCTCTAGGTGCAGCCTTGAGAAAGGTCCAGACATTACACTGAGGTGGTCCCCTATCTATTTAAACACTCTTCCCATTTCAGCCAGGAATCTTGATAGAGCATCTAGAAATAATTATCCTAAAAATCTATATTTGTTCATTACCCACTTATTACCTACAACAAATTGAAAAATAGTGTATTGTGGGTTAATTATCATGGACTGGTCGGTGTAATTGACTAATAATAAAAGAATTCTTTCTGAAATATCTGCTTGAGGGCCCAAAATGTATTTCTGTACCCAGCAAAAGTGAGTTACATATGAGCATGAAGGCAAACATTTCAATATCAGAAGTGGTGTGGCAAGTGGAAAGAAAGACCTAAAACCAAATATTTTCCAACACAAATAGCATGGGTTCCCATCACATTTTCCCTACTCCACCTTTTACACGTGGGTTCTAAAATAGCCAGTGAAAGTTTACTTGCCAATGGATATAGGTCACAGGTCAAAGTGAGCCATTATCCCTCAAGCTGGTCATGAGCCAGATTGAAATGAGAATTTTGGAGAGGAGTAGGAGGTTTCTCTCCTCTCCATGGACAGAATTTCTTTCACACTACCAAGCCCACAGCAGAGGATCACATAAAACAAACCCAAGCTACCTCTACTCTGAAAAATTCCACTGTAAAATATTTTAAATGGTAATAAGTATCTATAATACACAGTGAGGAGACTGACCCGGTATTCCTTTGTCTCTTCATAAATTAGTTTGAACCATAAAGGGTGCACTGTGAAAGTTCCTTGGCCATGAAAAATGTAAGTACTTTATAATATACTTCTGAACACTTGCTACTCTAGCTCTTGCCCTTTGAACTAATTGCAGAAGAATCAAGGACAGCAGGTCTGGGGTTGATTCCGGAGTCATTTTGTGGTAATTTAAAGTAATTGAGATTTTTTTATGAGGGTTGCTATAAAGAAGAATATATAGCTTTGATATTCCTTGTGACAGTTTTTTGAATTACACTTCCAGAATAAAAAATATGTGGCATGGTTGTTAATTTATAGCAATACACTTATTTCACAACCACAGACCTGCAATACAAATGAGAAACAGAGGAAAAAATGCTTCTGGGTGAAATGAGAAGTGCTTGTCAAGGGCTCTTACCAAGTCCAGTCTCATTTATGCAGAACTGCACATCCAGACATATTCCAACAGGCCCCATCTAAAGCTCCTTTCTGTTCACCAGCCAAATGCCAACTCATCTGGAATCCTGAGCACTAAATGAAATGCCTAAAACGTGCAAGAATCTTAATTAGTAGAGTAAGGGATCAGAGAATAAATAAACTTTCTATTAATAATGAGGCTGCATCTCAGCACAATGACAAGTGATCACTCTGCCTGTCACAGAGATTCTTGTCAGGGGTAAAGCTTGTCAGCACACTGCCTCCTTAGCACAAAATGCATTTGAACTCAGAAAGAGCTCTTCAGAGATGAAGAATATAAAGATGTTTTCAATATCTCCCCTTTCCAAGGTCCCTGCTGTGTGTGCACCACAGTAATTAGACATTGGCTTTTAGCAAAATGCTTTGAATATTCCATTAGATTTCCTTTCTTCCTTGCCCTACTGTTTTAATATGAATGGACTCAAAGCCAATTAGAGGGATCTCTCTGGAGCATGCTCGTGGGCTGCAATGACAGGTTTCTCACTTGTTTGACAACTGCCACCAGTGTGGCACTTCTTTTCACTCACAAGGAAAAAGACAATGGCTTTGGGTTTTTTTTTTCCCTAAACAAAGAAAGGTGCAAAACATCTAGGTTCATAAAGACACAATGGGAGAAATGAATCTCAGGTTAGGTGGAGGAGTGACACTATAAAGGAAAAAAAGAAGGAAGAAAAAAAGGATCAAATCATTGTTATTAGTCATTTTCTTCAGCACCTTGTGATTACAAAAAGGCAGAATGGCATAGCAACTGGATTCAGAAAGACATAGGTTCAAGTCTTGTCCTTCACTCTCACTATCTGTGTGACATTGGTCAAGTCATTTACCTCTCAATTCTCCAGGTAACTATCTAACACTAAATTGGAGTGGTGAGTTTCCATATTAGAATACTGGGAGTCCTTTATACTCATAACATCATAGATCCAGACCTGTTTCCTAATCCCTCCCCCTCCCCCAAAAAATGAAAAATTATCTGCATATATTGAAATATGAGTGTCTCGAGGGCGTGGACTGTTTTGGTTTTATTTTTGTGTGCCCAGCACTTAGCACAATGTCTCAGTCTTCGTTTGTTGCCATCACAACCCTGTAAGGTGGGTAGTATTGTTATCTCCATTTTACTCATGTGGAAAAAGAGGTACAGAAAGGCTCGAAGATTTGCTCATGGCGGCAGAGATAAAATAGATGAAGGAACAAGTAGTTGAAGCAAAGTCTTCTGATTCTAAGTTTCACAAAACAAAGCTGTTTTTAGGAATAGGAAAAAAATAAGCTAGAATTTTAAGTGTAAGAAAGAAATCAGAGGATGGGGGGAAAAGAATGACCCCATTTTCGTGGAATCGGTGAGCTCCAAGAGGGAACCTAGCTTCCTTAGACAGGAGATCATAGGTTAAGAGCTGCCCACCCTACTCTTGTCAAGATTTCTATTTCACCATAATATCTGGCTTGTACTTATAATTAGCATTTCCCCAATGATCTTTGGAAAGTCAATCACCGGTTCTGAATATCCTCCTGGTTATATTCTCCTTTCTAATTTTGATGATATGGTTTTCTCCATACTCTCTCACTCTCTTCCTCTCTAACTACTTCTCAGTCTCCTTCTCTGCTACTTCTTTATCTATATTATATTCTGTTATTGTGGGATGTCCACCAAGTTTCTGTCTTGGGCCCTCTTTTCTTCTCTATACTATCTCACATGATAATCTCATTAACTCCCAAGTGCTCAATTATCATCTCTATGCAGATGATTCCCAGCTCTAAATATCTAGCCCTAGCTTCTCTCCTGACCTCCAGGCTCTCATTATCATCTGCATTTTCAACATTGAGAACTGGATGCCCTATAGAAAGCTTAAACTCAACACATACAGAACCGAATTCATTATCTCTCTTCTTAACTTTCTTCACAACTTTCCTATTGCTATAAAAAGCGCCACTATTTTCCAAGTCACCCAGGACAGCAACCTCAATGTCATTCTCATTCCTACTTCCCACACATAACCAATCTGTTGTCTAATGTTGGTATTTCTACCTTCACATTACCACCCCCCACGTGCCCTATTCTCTCCACTTTCTCAGCCATAACCCTGGTCAGGCCCTCATTATGTCTTCCCTGGATGATTACAATAGTTTCTAATTGGTTTCCTTGCCTCAAGTCTCACTCCCCACTTGGCTGCCAGAATAACTGTTTTGAAGCAGGAGTCTTACCATCACACACACACACACACACACACACACACACACACACAACTTCATAAGTAAAAAAGTCTCTTTGTTATTTAAAGACTTTCAAAATCTGAGCCATTCCTATCTTTCCAGTTTTCTCACACTTTACTTTCCTCCATGTATGCTACAATTCTGCTATGGTAATCCACTCACTTTTCTTAACTTTATTAAGACACTAGATCTCCCAACTCTGTGCCTTTGTACAGGATGATGTCTGAAATGACTTCCCTCTTTACCTGTCTCCTAGCTTCTCAGGTTTCCTTCAAGACTCAGTTCAAACAACACCTCTTCTAGGAGATCTAGATTGTGTCCTCCCTCTCTCACTCCTTGTGCCTTCCCTCTGAGATTTCCTTTAATCTACTCTTTAAAAAAAAGTTTTATAACCAGTTTATTTACAAAGCAATTATACAATTCCATTGGGTAAGAGTAAACCATTTGCTTATCAAATTTATGAGAAACCTTTCCAAGCACTACATCCATTTTTATTTATGGACCTTAAAAAAAGCTGAAACCATCACAATGATAAATTTTTATTTCTCAACCCTTCAAAGTTCTTATTTTAAACTGATTCTTGAACTGGTTGTTCATATCCATCAGTCCTTTCTACTTTTGTTCCTGTTTCATCTCCTGAAGGTTTTCCAGAACTATGACCTTCTCTATGCAACTTCATAAGCTTTCCTAATTCAAACTTCTTAAACATTTTGACTTTTCAAATAAACACATCATGTGGAGGGGGTAATGAACTGGCAAGTCTTTTCTACTACTTTTCCAATGCTGTCTAGAATCAGTTTATTGACAATTTCTTTCAGATTATCTGTCTGCACCTCTCAGTTCATTATTTCCATCATTTTCTTACAATATGACTAACCTGTTTGTTCTGGACAGAAGAGGTCTTAACAGATCTGGTTGTTGTGCTTTTTGGTAAAACCAAGACAAAAAGGAGGCAGAGTAAGTACCCATCACTGGTTTTGACATCAATGTAGGCTTTAATCATGGACTGCTACTTTTTGACCATGAAGCACATCTTGTCATAGGCAAGGTCCACTTCATGGAAATTAGTCAAACAATTTTCACCCTGAGCATTTTCAGTAGTTAGCTTGAACATACAAGAGAGCAACCTCATCTACCTGCATTTAAACAAGGCTCACTCCAAATACACAGCTCTTGAGACCATCAGAGGTAATTTTCAGTCCTTAAGTTTTTGTGACCAGTGTCCTATCAGTATTGCATATATTGAACAGAGCTGGTACCTGGAGATCATATCAATCTTTCTTCAAAAATGGATCCACTACTTTCTTCTCAATTCCTTTTTTTACTATCTTTGATGATGCCTTATTTTTGTCCAGGGCCATGATCCTGCTCTGAAAGTCAAAAGCTAATTCACTCTTTGTATATCTTTTATGTACCTAGCTATTTTGCTTTTCTCCCCAGGTAGAAAGTGAGCTTGTTAAGGTAAGAGAAAGCGATTTTGCCTTTCTTTGTATCCCTAGCACTTAGCACAGTGTCTGGCACACAAGTGCTCAAATAAAAGCTTGTTCACTGATTGGTTAACTATCTAACTGATCTATCAAAGCACTATGATGTCTCCAGAGGTTTTCTAGAGGCCTCTGCAGTTTATGGGATGGAATTATGCACTTATGGGTATATCAGTGCTCTTTGCTTGGTAAACTAATGAGCAGGAAGGACTAGGTGTCAGTCATTTTAAATCCCCCACTTTTGTGAACTTAGCTACTACTCCTTTATGGCATCATTTTCTCTCTAGCCAATCTTTTTTTGGGCCCCCTACACACATTCTCTTTTTCTGGAAGTGGTTTCCTTTCAAACCAGGCCATAGGTAATGGTGGATGTCTGATTTGATCCACTCTTACTGACTCATTCAGATGCCCAAGAAAACCCCCAGTGAATCTGCATTCTCTCTGCCTGGAGAAGTTATTAAAAAATATATCAATAACTCTCCCTTTTGATTCCAAGACCCCACCAGATATTTCACTCTGGCAATATAGCAATTGAAAATCTCTTTCTCCCTTCCCAGTTCATTCCCATTTGCCCTCTGACACCCTGCATTCAAGAGATATCACATATTTTAGCAATTCCATTGATCAATAACTTAATCAGATTTGCATGATTCTCCCTTCTCCTGCTTCTTGCTATCACAAGTTTAAAAGTTAGGAGGATCCAGCATGGGAGTCAAGGTCATCCACCTTTCACATCAAAAGAGGACACCTATTTCCAAATCACTGCCCTTTGAGGTGTACCCAAGGGCCCATTATATTAAAAAAATTAAACAAGATGTCTTAACATTTTATTTTGCTCAAAGAAGATGGGGGACTAGGGGTAAAAAAATGTAATGAAAGAAACTGCTTGGACTTAAAGTAATTGTAAACATGTGTGTTAGGCAACAACTGACAAATACAACACAGTTGACATGAGAACCACTCTTAAGTGGATGATCTGGAGTGTGGTACTGGGTCCTCGACTAGGCAAATATCTAGAGAAGGGCTCTGCTGCATACTATTTTGAGAGATGGCAGAAGAATAGTGCATAAGGCACTGGATTTGGAGTGAGAAATAGAAGGGTTCAAATTCTGCCTCAGAAACTTTCTAACTGTGTGACCCTGGGTAAAATCATTTAACCTTTCTGTACCTTAGTTTCCTCATCTGGAAAATGAAGGGATTGGATTCCACGGCCTCTAAGCTCTTTTGCAGTTTAAAACTTGTGATCCTATGACCCTCTCCTAGGATGATAAAAGAGGCTGCATCTTTCCCCTACCACTTAGGAGATCCCTAGGTCCAAGGAAAGGACTATTAAGGTCACTTTAATCCAGGCTTATTTTTAAGGGGCTTTGAAAGCAAGTGGGAGCTGAGCTTAACACGTATTCTTTTGTGTGCTTTGGTAAAAGAAATGATGTGATTCAAATATCTTGGCTCAAAGTGTTCCATTTGAAGTAGATCAGATTGAACCTAGACTAAGAGAGTATTTCTTCTTGTCCTACTAGATATCAAATGCACAATGTCCTGTATTTTGGAACATAATGTAGATAACTATTTTGTAGAATCATTAACCCTTCCACACAGGTCTCTCCAGATCAACTCAGCAGAAAAAATTTTTTTTAATAAAATTCAATCTATAAACTAATGAATTTCCTCTTAGCATCTCTTGTGAACTGTTTATAGAACACAGTGAGACAAGAAAATTAAGGGACAATCCTTTCTAGAATCATTGTACTAGAGTCCTATCTCTTTTAAAAGAAGGGGTGGTTGATGTTAATTATCAATTAGGTTAATTTGTCTTTGATCTTTGGACATCTGAAGCTTTCATGAAAGGAATGCACACTCTTGAAAAATATTATAGGTTGTTTGAAAAAGGAAGAAGTTTCCATTTAAGAGTTTAAAGTCTTCCTTCCCCATCTTCCAGTAATCCAGTTTTCTTAAGCAATTGTTTAAAGTCAAGAAAGGTTCTCTTGCACCCCAAAAGGATGTCTGTGCCTGAATATGTCTGAATCTGCCTTTTATTTTTTTTCCTGTAAAGATGGCAAATGAATCATCCTATTGTACGCTGATTTTCATTTGATGATACTGAGTAAGGCTTGTCTTCTAAAATTTCTTATACTTTTTTTCTAAATCCAATTGGGCAACCAAAGCAAATTAGATCTTTCAATGGATCTGCAATCTTGTCAATATAGATATTTCCTGCAACAGTGCAGATTGAAAGCCATCCACACTTTCTTATAGTGTATTTTATGTTCTACCATAAATCCTCTCCAGAGGGTTTACACAATGTGTTGAGAGCACTCTTTATCTCTTAACAAGTAGTTATCAATGGAGAACATGGTTAGCTGCCTATTACCCCCTGATCTTGCTACATGAGTGGTCTGTTTTTGGGGGGGGCTGGTCATACATCTCAAACATACATACATGCATATGTGCATGCATAAGTATTCACACATATATATGGACACATATATGTGTATACACACTGATACAAGGGGTATATATACATATATATATATATATGAAGGATTCTGGGAAGATGGCAGAGTAGCTCAGAAAACTCCAAGATCTTCAGAATTCCCCCACAAACAAGACAAAATAAAGCCTCAGGGCAAATGTAGAGTGGTAAAAATAAAGAAGAGTTGGGGCAGAACAGTGGTCCCCCTGGATCAATTGAAGAAGATTGAAGAAAAATCCCAAGACTGAGGTTTGGCCCCTGTGAAGTATAAACATCTCCAGGCTAGTTCTGCTGAAAGAGCAAGTGGTGAGCCCTGGGGCTAGCTGGATTGGGAGGTAACCTCGGCCTCAGCCATGGTAATTTTTGCCTCCTAGACAGTTATGGAGAATCAGGCATCTGAGCAAGGGAAGATTAGGGGAACCTCTGCTGATACCAGGCCCCACTGTTCTGCCAAGACATGGAACCAGCACATACCCAGTGAGCGCAGACACTGTGGGGCAGGAATTCTGCCGCCCATGGGCATTTACAGGAAAATGGAGGTCTTGGTTCCAGTTCCAGGCCAGCGAGGAGAACTAAAGGAGGATATGAGGCCAGAGGCACCATTCCCCATACCCAGGACTAGAGATGATTACAATAATAAACTGCTACAAATAAAAAAAAATGAGCAGGCAAAGGAGAAAGAACCCAACCAAGGAAAGTTACTATGGGAATAGAGAAGACTGGGGTAGGATACTGAAGTAAGATACTGAAGCAAAAAGGTCTCCCCTACCCCAAAGAGTAATGTCAAATGGTCACCTATCCAAAAAGAATTCATAGAAGAACTTAAAAAAAACTTTAAAAATGAAATGAGAGAGATTGAGGGAAAAAATTAAAAATAAGGACAATCCAAGAAAAACAAAACTATGAAAAGAAAGTCAAACAATTAGAAAAGAAAATCCAAAATCTTAAAGAAGAAAATGACTCCTTGAAAATTGGAACATGGCAAGGGGAAGCCAGCAAAGTCATAAGGACCAAAAAAAAAAAAAAATAAGACAAAATATAAAGAATGAAAAAATAGAATATAATGTGTGAAGTATGAAAAACAACTGATCACAAAGAGAAAACATAAGAATAATCAGACTACCTGAAAGCTATGATCAGAAAAAGAATCTTGATACAATAATACAAGAAATAATTAAAGAAAATTGTTCTGAAGCATTAGAACAAGAGGGGAAAATAGAAATAGAAAAAATCCACTGATCACCACCTGAAAGATCCTGTGAATAAAACCTACAGGAATATCATAGTCAAATTCTGAAACCCCCAAAACAAGGAGAAAATATTATAAACAATAAGGAAAAAAAATTCATATATAGCAGAGCCACAATTAGAATCACACAAGACTTAGCAATGTTGACACTAAAAGACCACAGGTCTTAGAACACTATATATCAAAGATCAAAATAAGCCAAAAATATCATACCAAGTAAAGTTAAGCATAATCCTGAATGGAAAAAAAGACATTCAATAAATTACCAGACTTTCAGGATTTTGTTGCTAAAAAAAAAAAAACCTAAACTCAATAGAAAATTGGATATACAATATCCAAGAGAAATATAAGGTACACATCAAAGACTAATTACAAGGGACTCAATAAGAACAAGAACAGACTGTTTACTTTTTATATGAGGAAATGTAAAAAGCATGTTTATGATTGTTATTAGTAACTGGGTAGTTTGAAAGAAACATTGGGATAGACCTGAGTTTGATGTGATTCTAAAAAGCAAAACCCCTTAGGAAAAGGGAAAAAGAGTGATTATCTCACACAAATGAAGTGTGAGAGGAAGAACAGACATAGAGGAATTAGATGGGGGAGGAGAGTTGCTACTTCTGGAAAACTACTTTCATTGGGATATGAAATATTTTAATGTGACATTGCAAAGAAAATAGACCTTAAGGCCAAAATAATATTTCCCATGAAACTGAATCTAATTATTAATATAAAATAAGGTTTCCTCAGAAGAAAAATTATAACTGAATACATATATGAACAAAACATAAAAGAGCATTAATGAACTGAGTATGTATTTTTAATGTAGAAAATCAATAAATTAACCACCATACAGCATGCACAAGAGAAATGTGATCCTGAGGGAAAGTAAAGTAAATTAAAAATGAAAATATCACTGATTCAATAAACAAAAGAGTTGATTTTAGAAGAGACCAACTATTACTTTCTTTGATCTAAAAAATGAGAAAATATGAATATTAAAATAAAAATGACAAGGTAAATTTATAAATAGAGAAGGAAAAAATAGAATTGTCTGAATGTGATACATAATAACATGTCATAAAGACTGAGAATTTAAAAGAAAGGGATGAATATTTGCAAAAAATACTTTATGGATATCTTAACAAAATGAATTAATAAAATAAGATAGAGAGACCAAAACAACTAAATAGAGAAACCAAGCAAGCCATAAATAAAATATAAGATTGGGAGAATACTTGTCCAGTTGGATTTACAAGTGAATTATATCAATTATTTAACAACCAGCTTATCTCTGTGGTATAACAATATTAAAAAAGAAGATTATATACTAAATTCCTTTGAGGAGGCAAATAAGGTCCTTATGTCAAAACCCAGGAGGAATAAGGTAAGGAAACAGAACTGTAAAACAATTTTGCCAGTGGGTATCAATGCAAATTTTTAAAGTAAAATTCTAACAAAGATACCAAATCAATATGGCCAAAATATTAGTGCTAGTCAAATTGAATTTATACCAAGAATATAAGGATGGTTCATCATTAGGAAACTATAATTAATTATGTAAACAACAAACTTCTAATAATTATATCATTAGACTCTGAAAAAAGCCTTTGAAAAAAATACAGCTCTCATTTGTGTTTTAAAAAAAAGCCTAAAAAGTTTAGGCATGAAGTAATTCAAATGCTAAAAGTATAGCATTAGCATCATTTGGATTGGCAACTTTGTTAGTATAAACAGGAGTAAAAAAAATTAATGATATTTCTTTTTTCCATTAATATTTAACATGGTCCTAGAAATTTTATGTGTAAGACATAAGAGAAAAATTCAAGTTACAAATATTGGCAGAGAGGACACAAAATTAATTCTATTTATAGCCACAGTGGTTTACTTAACAATCTTTAGAAAGTCAGCTAGGGAACTTTGAAATGGTTAATAGTATCTGTAAAGTAGGATACAATATTAATCCATAAAAATCTTAAACATTACAATACAATGCTAACAAAAAATTAGAGCTCAATAACACAAAATTTCATTTGAAACAATTACAAAATGCATACAATATCAGAAATTCCATCTACCAGGACACACTCAGGACTTAGATAAATATACATACAAAATACACTTTGTAGAAATTAAGGAAGTCCAATAATTAGAAAGGTACTATTGGTGAAGCCTTAAAAATATAATAGCAATAATGATGCTACCTAAATTAATTTATGGACAGTCCTATAACAATCAAACTACCATGAAGTAACTTCCTAGGATTTGAACAAATAATAGCTAAACTCATTGGTAAGAACACAAGGTCTAGAATCCCAAAGCAAATCATGACAAAAGAAGGAATGAGTGCTTAGCACTACCAGATTTCAAACTACAGGAGAAAGCAGTAATCAAAAAAAAAAAATTTGATACTAGTTTTCAATAATAGAAAACTAGAACTGTGAAACCAGCAAGACAAGCACCATTTAAATTTATATGAACACAGAGAGATTCCTAGATTTTAATGCCTTTTTTAAACTACTAAAACTTAAAATGGCACTAAGGCTTTGGGGAAACCCTGTATATTAGCCTCATGTTTGATAAATACAAGCACACAAACTACTGGAGAAAGGAAAAACAAATACTACTAGAAAAACTTAAAGTAGTTTGGCACAAAATAGGATTAGATAAATACTTTATGCTATATAATGAAAGAGGTATTATGTGGATAAGTAACCTAGTTGTAAAAAGATTTCATTTAAAGGAGAGAGTAAGAGATATATTTTACAACTAAGGTTAGGGAGACATTTTTTAAAATGTGATATATGAATTTAATAGAACATTATTGCACCATAAGAAATATCATAAATGAAAAATTTAGAAAAATATGGGACCTCTTGTATCAACTGATTTGAATAAAGGAAGCAATACCAAGAGTACATATCTATGATTATATAATAATATAAATAAAAATGAGAAAATTATTTCAGAACTCAGAATTGAATTCACTGACTAATCTTAGCTCCAAAGGACTAATGATGAAATACACTGCTCTTCTCTCAATTAGAAGGATGGTGAACTCTGGGGGGTATCAATCAGTATAGAAATTACAGAATGTTATATGTGTTTGAAGACACAGTCAGTTGCATCATTTGGTTTTCTTTAACTGCTTTTCTTTATTATCAAGAGGCGTTCTATGGGAATGGAGTGCTTTCCAGGCTGATAATACATTACTCTCCACCCACTGTATAGTCCAATCAAATTGACCTATTTATTTCTCACCATACACAACATTTTATTTTACATACCTTCAAGTTGTAACCCATATCTGGAATTGACCCTTTCCTCACCTCCATCTTATAGAATCATTAGATTTCTGCTTAGATCAAGACTCACTTCAACAGGAGCCCCTTAGTTACTGGGACTCTCCATCCTTGGAATTTAATTTGTGTATGTGTTGTATTTTCTTATCAGTGTTTATGTAATTTTCCTACAATACAGTGAAAGCTCCTTGAGAACTCAGACTTTTAATTTTTGTCTCTGTATACTTAGTACCAGACAAAGAGCATGGCCCATAGCAATTGCTTAATTATGATGCAATTTTTAAAATACCTTAAGCATGCCTCAAAAAACAAGGCAAAGTTTTGTGCCTGAGTTTTTGGAAGAAAAAATCAAAGTTATCAGTAGTCACATTAAAAAAAACTGATTAGAGAAATGTAAATTAAAACTTCATGCCTATCAGACTACCCAACATGACAGCAAAAGAAAATAAAAAATGCTAGAAAGGATGTGGAAAAACAGTGCACTCTAATGTACTGTTGGAGTTAAGAACTGGTCTACGCATTCTGAAGAACAATTTGGAACTATGCCAAAAGGATTATAGAACTGTGCATACCCTTTGAACCAGAAATACCATTATTAAATCTGTATCCCAACAAGATCAAAGAAAAGCAAAAAAGATCTATATGGACAAAAATATTTTAGCAGTTCTTTTTATTGTGGCAAAGAATTAGAAATTGAGGGGATGTCCATCAATTGGGGAATGGCTGAATAATTTTTGGTATTTGATTATGATGGAATCTATTGTACTATGAGAAATGATGAGAGGGGTAGTTTCAGAAAAAGCTGGGAAGACTTATAAGAACTGGTGCAGAGTGAAGTGAACAGAGCCAGGAGAAAATTGTACACAGTAACAGGAATATTGTAACAACAAACAGCTGTAAAAAAACAAACAAACAAACAAAGAAAAACTTAGCTTCTTTGATAAATTCAATGACCCAAGACAATTCTAAAGGACCTATGATGAAAAATGCTACCCACCAGCAGAAAAATATCTGATAAACTGTGATGAGGGCAAACTGAATTATACTTTTTAAAATTTATTTATGATTCTTATTTAGATTGCTCTTTTTTGCAAAAAAATAATTATGATTCTTGCTCTTTATTTTTTTGCAACATGACTAATACGGAAATATATTTTGCATGACTTCACATAAGTGATATCATATTGCTTAATTTCTCAATGGGTGGTGGAGGTGCCAGAGAAAGGGAGAGAATTTGAAACTCAATTTTTTAAATGAATATTAAAAATACACTTTTTAAATTGATGGGCCTTGTCCTTCTAGTGTTGATAAATGCTTGAATGAAAGTGATGAGGTCAGGAGAGGAAGCAAAAGATACTAATAAAACAATGAAGAAAAGAAAGATGCACAACATAAACAAGTTTATTTAATGACCTTACAACTATTAATATCTAGACATAAAATAGGTTATGCTGAACAAAGATGTTTGACCATTCTCATACAGGATATCTAGTGCCAAGCACAAATAGAAAAATAATTTACTGTGGAGGGATTAGTCCTCCAAATGATATTTGCTCTCGTGTTTGTGGATAGCACTGTACTGATGGCATTTTTTTTCTGGAAAATTACAAAGTCTCTTAAATGAAACATTACATTACTCAAAAGACTTCAACCTAATTACCCACATAGGAAAAACCAAGTGGATGAAGAATGTTTATTGTTCAGATCATGATATGCATTTGATAGACCATAGAGCTGGTCCATCAGTTCATATATCTTTGACAGACACTGTGGATAGACAGTGAGTCAAGCCCAGAATTAATCAGATGGGGAGAGTTGATTGAATTGCTTTTGGAACTTGTGTAGTGCTTTTCATGTCTCCAAGCATCTCCCTAGATCAAAAGCCCATCTTTTTAACATTAGTATTCTTCTCAGCTACAATTCCTTTAAAACTACAATCTCTGGAATATTAAATTGGTGAATCACCCAAAGGGCAATGCAGAGGAATATGGTTAGGTTAAGTGGACTGCAAACTATTACAAATGAAAAATTGGAGAGGAGAAATGGTATGCAAGAGAGTATCAGTCAGATATATGATTATATCAAGAATGCAGTATAGCAGATAGACAGCCCATGTGCTTCGCTGGTGTTCTCACAATAATGAAACATCTATTTGAGGGCCAATAGTATGCTTGTTGGACCCATTGTGGAGGGTTTGGGGGGAGGATAAGAATGAGTGTCACAAAGTATGTGAAAATGAATGTGGGGCAATCTGCACTGCTAGAAGAAATACTTATATCAATGAGATCACAGGTCCATTGAAGCAAATGAATTAAATGTGAGAAGTTAGTAAACAACTAATTCTAGAAGGCAGGTTCTAAATAGTACCAGATAGAAAAGTGGAAGTGTCTAAAAGAGAAAAGGATACAAAGAATACTACCTTCCAATCTCAACTCAAGTGCCATTGTTCCCATGAAACTCACTTGAATCACCAATCATCACCTCATCCTATCCCTATCCTTGGCCCCCAGCTGAATATTATCTCTCTTCCTTCCTGGTGTTTTAAATAAAATAGCAATTGTCTCAACCTCTTTTTTAATCTATCTTGCTTTATATCATGTCAATTCTGCCTTATATATATGTCAACTTCATTAGAATACAAAAACTTTGCAGAAAGAATCTGTCTTGTCTTGTTTTCTTTTTGTATCTATAGGTCTTAAAACCATATACACATAATAAATACTAAATAAATGTTTGTAGAATTGAATTGATTTCTGAGAGAAATGAGCTTCTGGTTGATATGTACAGAAGAAAATTCATTACCTTTTTATTTGCTATTGGAAGCTTAATGACAACCCACAAACCAAGAATATAAAATTCCTTCCAACTCCAGTTGCTCCTTTTGCCCTGTGCCAACATCTTTCTGGGCCACTCTGAGAAGTACATCCCTGACATATTAATTTGCACTTGCTGAAGTAAGATTTTCTAAGAAGTGATCTTCTCTTGTTTCAGGAATCTTCTTCCTGGGTGGACTACAACAGGTCTTCTGTTTTCTGCCTCATAGCACTTAATAAAAATAGCTAATATTTATATAGCCCTTTGAAGTTCACAATGCACTTCACTTATTTATTCATTCAGCAAACATTTATTAAATGTGTATAATGTGCAAAGAATTATACTAGGTGTAAGGTGCACAAAGACAAAATAAAAGCAGTCCCTTCACTTCAAAGTGCTTCTACTTCTTAGGAGAATACAACATGCACACAAACAAGAAAATTCAAAAATATATACAAAGTAAATGTGAAGCAATTTTGGAATGACTGAGAGATCACTAACAATTAGGGGGATCAGAAAAGGCCTCAGGTCAGAGATAGCATTTGAGCAGAGCTTGACACTTGAAGGGAGCTTTGAACTGATTCCAAAAAGGAGAACATTCCAAGAACTGGAGATGAACTGATCAAAGGTTTTGAGGTAGGGAATGGAATGAATTGACACTTATGTCAATGACACTTATGTCAACCCTGTTTTGTGTGGCAGTAAAAGTGTTGTTACCCACTTTTTGCCAGTGAAGAAATGGGTCTCAGAGACATTATATGACTTACTCAAGGTCATATAGCTAGCAGGGGATAGAGTTTGGACTTGAACCCAATTTCCCTAACTCCAGATCTAGTGCTCCACACATTACACCATGCTGCACCTCAGTAAAACATACAAAAGATGTTCAATAATTGCTACTGATGTGAGATAAGACTAGATAGCTAAGTTAGAGCAAGACAGTGATTTGTTAGGTAATGGAGAACCACTGAGGGTTTTGTGAGTAGAGGAATGGCAATTATAGAAGTGCATTAGACAGATTATTTTAATATAAAGAATCACTGGAGAGGGTGTAGACTAGAAGCAGAATGCCCAGCTAGGTGGCTATTATAATATTCTGGGCAGGAGGGGATGAGACAATAAACTAGATTAGTTACAGTAGGAGTAGAGAGGAGGAGCCAGAGACAGGAGACATTATAATAGTCAAAATTATGAAATTCAGTCATTGTTTGAATATATGAGAATGAGGAAGAGGAATGACTCAAATACATTTCCAAAGTAAGAAGCCTGGAATACTGGGGGTGGGGGTAGTGGATGGTGGCAATATCAGAAAAAGAGTGAAGGGGCAGAGGTTGAAGGAAGGTATAGGTTTGGGGGAATTCCCTTTTGTGAGAATATTGCATTTAAGTTCCAGTAGTACATTCAACTGAAGATATTTAGCAAGGTTTTGGAAATAACGGACAAGAACTTTGGAGAAAGTTTCAGGTAGAGATATAGAATTGGGAGCTATCTACATTGACGCCTCTATGCAGCCTCTATGAAGCCATGGAATTGAATGAGATCACCAAGAGAGTGGAGAGTAGAAGAAGGCCATTGACTGTATCTCGAGAGACATACACCCTTAAGGATTGAAAAAAAGTATGAGCAGCCAACAAAACAGTCAGATACTAAGCGATCAGAGAGATAGAAGGAGTACCATGCAATATCATGCCAGTCAAGACAATTAGTCATATCTCAGACAATTGCATAAAATGTAAGTTATCATGAAAAGTCCATTCTAAAAATAATAATGATATTCCAATCCTTTTTCAAAACAGCCATTGATTTTTTTTAGTAAAATGAGCCATTGGGAAGAATGAAAAGAGGATGGAGTATGTGAATAGATAGATTGATGGATAGATAGATAGATAGATAGATAGATAGATAGATAGATAGATGTGTGTGTACATACATATACACAAATACACACATACATATATATATGCACATATACACACACATATATACACAAATGTATGTATATATGTATGCATATTCTTTATAATTTAAATAAGTAAATGCCTTTTGTAAAATATTGTTGACCTATAGCTGAGGCATTTAATAATATCCCCTGAGTGAGCTTCCATGCTATCCCTCTTTCCTCTTCTTCCTACCTCCCTTCCAAATTTCAGCACTCTTTCTTCCTCTTTCCCTATTCTTCTTTTCTCTAACCCTTTTCCTCACAATGGTCTCTTTTTTCAAAAAGTCATTATAATTAGGCTTGGAAGTAAATATTCACTGAAAATGGTCAATATGATCATTCATAGCAGTGAACTGAGACATGTTTTAACTCCTAGAAGGTGGGCGGCAGATAATTCTCCAGTCAAAATCCTCCCCTCAGGGAGAAGGGAACACCTTGAAATGGAGATTTAGTGGAAAGGAGGATCTTTGGTGTCACAACTTAGATGGAGCAGCAGGCCCTGAATTAACAACCCTGACATTCTTCTAATTTGCATCAGTAGGTTTAATTATATCTTATTAGTCAGCCATCTGTCTCCCACAGAATCTCCTGCCACTAGCTTGCCACATTCCTGAAGCTACCACCTTTAGATTAAAGTATCATTTTTAGAAAACCTTAATTCAAGTACAAATATGAAAAAGAACACATTAATCCATTAGCACGGACAAAACAATGATTAGAATGAGTTTATCAGACCACCAAAGAAAGAGAACCCTCAGAATCAGAGAGAGTGCAAGTAAATTGTGTTGGGGAGAGAGTTAGTAAGGAAGGTTTGTAAACCTTTGGAAAGAGGAAAATCAAAGCTAGAGACAAACTTTATATCCATGATGAAATCTAAACCTTTTATGTTTATTTTAAAATTCCCTTACCACTATAACATTTTTACACATAAATTACTCTCTTAATTATGTGTATTATTGTGTGTATATGTGTTTTTTCTATATTATACAAACATGCTTTTTGTGTATCTCTAGATTTGTGATTTTATCAATATAGGGAACTCAAGTCATCCTTAACAGTCCTTGAGAGTTGCTTGGATATTGCATGTCTAATGATTTGCCCATGGTCACATGGTTCATAAGCATCAGAGGCAAAGCTTCAGCACTAAACTCAAGTTTCCTAGAACAGTAAACCCTCTATCCAATACACTACTATTATATTCATGTTATAATCACAAATATCCTGCATAGATCTCCACAAAGCAGCAACACTCCAGGCCACCCTTATTTGTCTAAGTTTCTTGACTGACTAATTAATCTTGATTGATTTTTTTTTTAAATTATGGAAGTCCAACTACTACAGATGAATTATATCTTTCTTCTGGGACAGACATGATTTCATCACAATGATAATAAAACTCCTTTACTTAAAAGAAGCAATCCTTTAATCAGCATATTTTAAAAGTGCTTACCCTATGCTAAAAATTATGCTAGGCATAGGCCTAAAAAGACAAAAATGAAACAGTCTCTGTCCTTAAGGTGCTTACATTTTATTGGAGGAAACATTTGTATCAGTAGTACATAGAAGTATATAGAAAATACAAGGTAATTTTGGTGGGGAAACATTAGCACCTCAGGAAGAGCAGATTCAAGAAAGGCCTAAATCATGAGGCAGCGGTAGAGCTGAGCTTTGAAGGAAAGCTAAGGATCCTAAATGGATGAGGTGAGGAAGAATTGCATTCAAGTCATGAGACAGCTTGCGCAAAGGAACAAAGCTGAGAAACCAAATGTCTCCATCTCTTACAACCTCTAGCTTCTTTAAAAGTTCATCTCAAATGTGACTTCCTACATGAAGTCTTTCCTGATGCCAATAAGAAGTCATTTGAGCTTTGTGATCAGGGTAATTAAATGGTCAGGAATGGGAATATATAACTTTGTCAGCTGTGTAGAAGAAAGGCAGTTTAATATAATGACTTAAGCATTAATTAATTAATTAGTTAATTAAGGACCCATGGCTGTTTCTATATGCACAAACTAGTCTAATTTGATTCAATAAATGTAGAATTGTTTGCAGTGAAATAATCATCCCCCCAACCCCTTTTCAGGCATGCATTGCTTAGACATAGCTTCAGACTATCTAACCTAGCAAGTGGATTGGAACAACTCCATCCTTATTTCCCCACCCACAAAATGGGAACACTTTCACCTATCTCTTTCCTTCTCTCTTACTCATGGATGGGAGAAAAGTTTAAAATCTGATTTGAATTAGGGGATTTATGGTACCAGAGAAATAGCATTCTCCTTCTTTTCAGGGAGACAGTTTGAGTTCTATTATTCTGGGGAAGAAAAATGAGCAGGAGTGCCTAAAAGGGGCTTTTCCTTTTCATTTTGGAAATGAAGTTTGGAATAAAGAAGTAGCAAACCAGCAGCCCAGAGGGGCACAATGTACACATTTTGAATGTGGATTAAACCTAGGGTGTCAAGGTAGTTGGCCAGACAAACAGGACACCTTCATAAGGTCATATTCCTAGTTGAGTTGTAACTGTACTATTAATCTCTTAGATATTGCTAAAAGCTAGAGCCGCAACTCTTTTCTCCCTTCTGCTTCTAGTTCTACCTGCAAATGGAAGGCATTTACTCCTGTATCTCTGTTCTTTAAGTCTGTCCATAATTTCTGATTTCATTTGTGTCTTTTAAAGCATTTTTCCTTCACATAAAATTATGATTGATCATAACTGCTTTGTGATGCATAGCTGTTTATTAATTAGATGGAGGTGGAGATGTGAGAGGGAAATATACAAAAGCCAACCAGGTCAGAGACTTCAATTTATATAAAAAAAATTAGGGATTCTCCCTAACAAAGGGCTTTGAATGGTTCTTATGAGAGCATGGCATTTTTATGATTCTATTAATAATTTCATAAGCTCCTAAAATGTTGTATGTGTGTGAGACATAGATTATGATGATGATGATGATGATGATGATGATGATGATGATGACAATGACTACATGAATCTCATACATCCCTAAGATAAACAAACCAATTTCTGGTTACCAAAGTCAGGTCATTCGGAATGAAAATGCCTTAGGGAAATTCTAGCCTCCCAAGAGGATAGAGAATAGGGGTGTAGAACAAGGGAAGGTCATAGTACATGGGCTACAATGTGGAGGAGAAAGGTATGTTTTAAAAGAGGGGGCCAATCTCTCTTGGAGCAAAAGTGAAATTTCAACACTAGGAGTAAAAAGAGAATTATTATTATTTTAATGTTTGGGTTCCTTTATATCACCAAACCTTGCCCTGTAGTGACACCTATTGGTTATAATATAATTCTGTGTTAATTTACAAGAGTGTGTCCACAACACAATAAGACCTCTCAGGAAGCAAAATGCTGGAGAGATCCAAATTCTTCTGGATCTATCAGAGGAGATATGTGGAATAATTAGTACTTATTCTATTCACCCTGTAGTTTTTCCTTTCATATGTTTCAGTAGTCTCTTTGTTGTCATTGTT
Source organism: Vombatus ursinus (assembly GCF_900497805.2). NCBI lineage: Eukaryota > Metazoa > Chordata > Mammalia > Diprotodontia > Vombatidae > Vombatus > Vombatus ursinus. Next base: position 28,785,573 of record NW_020954585.1, read on the forward strand.
GCTAAAAAAAAAAGAAGTATTTTGACTTTAAAAGTCCATCAATAAAAGTTGTATGTCTGTGTTTTTTAAATAATCTGAATAGAAGGAAATCAAAGTCTGTGCTAAGGAAAAAGAAAAAGCAATTGAAGCTCGAATTATTCCACATAACATCTCTGGAGGCTTCTTCACATAAGAGATAATGGGAACCCTGATGTCAGCTGACAGGACTGTAGGAACAAAGAGACTGTAGAATAATATATTGTACTGAAAAGTACCAATGATCCTTCCCTTTTCCCTTTACATATCAGGCTGCACAAATCACTATGCAACCAAGCAGTTTTCTGTTAACAGATCCACAGGGTCTGATTCCTTTGACAGAAACCATTTGAATTCATTCAGGAAATGTTTTGCACACACACACCCCCTCACATTGACTCAGACTACAGAATCATGGGAACCAAGTTTTATCCAAGCCTATGCCTAAGAGGTGGCGCCTGATGTCGACTTTCATGCCACAGCTGGCTTCTAATCAAACAGATTCTTTATAGGCAGCGATACCTTTAACTAACAATTAAGAGGCTGTTACAAAGTGTGGCATTCATGAGAAGGCGTCAATCTGCACTCTGTGCCAAAATAGTACAATATCCTTCTTGAGAACTTCTTGAACAGGATTTTAGAGTACAGAAACATGTTCCATAATCCCAGTTCTACCCCCTCACCATGTTCCTGCTTCCCTAGCTTCCTTTCTACCCCCTCCAACCTCTTGTCCAACAAAAGAGGTTAATAGTTTAAAGGAAAGAATAGAAAGAGCCACAGTTGGAGCTGAAAACAGAAGCCAAGTGGCAACCACCATAGCAAAGATGGCTGAAAAACAGGGAAGATCTAGATGAGGAAATCCATAAGTGCTTTCTGTTTATGAGTCAGATTGCACCGGAGAATATTATCAAAACTGAGTTCAGTCAGAAAAAAAAAAAACTTTGTGAAATTACTCACTAATAATTTAATCCCCCAACTCCTCCAAATCCTGCTATGGTGATTTTATCAAAGCCAGAAAGACTATGAAGAGAAAACAAAATTAATCACAGGAAACATAACAAGATTAAAACTGTATGAATAGTAATATGGATGGTGCTGACAAAGGAAACTATGAAATCATACCTTAAAAGCAAGATTCATGTAAGGCAACATCTGCCAATTTTAAAGACATTCATATAATTAGTAGAAGTAGTAGCAGTAGTAGTAGTAGTAGTAGTAGTAGTAGTAGTAGTAGTAGTATAGCAGCAGCAGTAGTAGCAACAGCAGTAATCATAGTCATAGTAGTAGTAGTAGTAGTAGTAGTAATAGAATTAAAATAGCATCTACTATATGCCAGGCACTATACTAAGTGCTTCATGGATATCTCATTTGGTCATCACAACAACCCTGGGACATAGGTGCTATTATTATCCCCATTCAATCCTTTAGGAAACTAAGGCTAACAGAGGTTAAATGACTTATCCAAGGTCATAGAGCTAAGGGTCTGAGTTTGTATTTAAACAAAGTTCTTCCTGATTCCAGTTCCAGCACTCTATCCACTGCACTTTGTAGCAACTCTTTGGAAATAAACATTTTGCACAAACAATAATAATAATGATAATAGCAATTATTTAGTCTTTAAGGCTTGCAAAACATCATAAAAATTATCTCATTTAATTCTCATAACTATATAAGAATTAATTAATAAAGCATTAAGTATTTACTATGTGCATGGCATAGAGAAGTGGTTCTATTATTTACAGATGAGGAACTGAGGCTAAGGTATTAAATGACTTGTCCAAGGCAAATAAGTGTCTCAGAGAGGACTCAAACTCAGATCTTCTTGACTCAAAGTTCAGCACTCTATCCATGGTGTCACCTACCTACCCAAGCAAGCAAGAGAGTATACTTGTATTTTTACGTTTGTCAGATCATTTTACTTTGTCTCATTACCTCAGGCAAATTCCATTTCCTTAATATTTTCTTGCAATCTCTATAAAGAAGTTATTAATTGTTCATATCAATGTTTTAGGTTTATCAAACATTTCCATGGCAATAGATAAGTACTGGCAATACATGTACATGTAACATGAAATATGAAGCTACTATAAACAAGAGAGAGGTTTAAATTTGCTTCCCTTCCTTTAACTTATTCTTTCTGTAGAGATTTCCTTAAGTCTTTGAATTGCTAGTACAAGTTTTATTTCAGGACTTTAATGAATCTATGATGTATGCCACATGGTTATTCCATTCAGTGATGCAGACTGAAACACATTCATACTTTGGCAACCTTTTTTGACTCTATCCATGTTATTTCAGGCAACTTTTTAAGATACTTCATATCTTTGGTTATATCATATACACTCATATGTGTGTGTATGTATGTGTGTGTATATATATATACACATACATATATATGGATATATATATACGTATATGGATGGAAGCATTGACAAAAATATGAAAAGTAAATAAACAGGCTTTTGGTAAGTAATATTCTACAATATCACTACATTTTATGTAGGGACATTATATAATGCATAATAAAAAATTATATATTATATTATATAATTTGTAACCTATTGTGTTTATATTATATATAATATATGTTATAATATTTGTTATACCATATTATATATCATATAATATATATCATATTAATATGTTATATATGGAATATTTTCATTAATATTTTCCCCATATGTTATGGATGGTATCATTGATGAAGATATGAGAAGTGAACAGACAGGTTTTGGGTAAATTATATTCTATAAAATATTATACATTATATTAATATGTAAATTATTATAATGACATATTATACATTATATACACAAATATAATATAGTTATATGTTGGCATATACTTTTTAAAGATATTTTGAATATAATTTGCTAAAAGCCTGTCTGCTCATTTCTCATATTTTCAACATCAAAATCCATAATATATGAGAAAAATATTTCCATAAAGATTTCATATTTGGTAAACTGAAAAGACTTTTTCCCCATGAGCTTTCACTCATTCCTCTATATATTTAACCCCTCAATCTTCTAGGCTTGTACAAATATCAAGGTTACTGACTATATTATTTATTAACAGTGCAGTAAACAACAAAACAAAGACATAAATGATTTTTTATAATATTTTACCTCAGAGAAGGAACACAAAGTAATCTTTAACCATCACTACAACTACCAGCTTCTCTTCAATTCTGATAATACAGTCCCATCATTCAGTTCTCAGGATGTCAATTAAAGTATTCTTTCAATATTTCTCTTCAACCTAGTTCTTTCAACCAATAATTTCTCTCAGTATGTTTTTTTCTGTCTTCTCTTCAGCCATGAAAGTAAATAGTCTCTCTAAAACAATAGCTACACTCTCGATCTCCTCCCAGATTCTTCATAGAATAACAAATGGTTTTTCCAAATGTTCTATTGCCTAATAAGGATACAGTTACAATATCTACCATTTCTGTAAAACAAACTACTGAAGCTGGTGTGATAGATACATAGATAGATAGATAGATACATACATACATGCATGCATGCATGCATACATACATCTATACATACATACATATATACATACATATATACATACATACATACATAAAAAAGAAGTTATATGGCTGAGTGAATACTGATAGCCTCTCAATCTCAATTTTTCGGTAGGCAAAATGACAGTGACAGTTTAAAATTATCGCATAACTTTTCTTTCAGATATCTTAAAAATTGATCCATCAGTGCTCTAAAAATTATGTTCCTTTCGGCATGGTATTCTTCTTCAGTCTGATCAAGCAGTTCTTTGAATTTTTTTAAGTTGATTTCTTTAGGTCTAGTTCTACTTTCACATGACAACTGTTATGTTAGAGTCCAAATGTGATGGTTCTATTCTCATTGATGTATGAAATGGTTTTTTACTGACATCGTGACAGAACTTTTCCATTTTCAATCTGTTTTTGTCTATATAGTCAGTATGATGTATCTTAAGTAGATCTTACCACAGACTTTTTGTGAACTCATTTTTCCGTTCTACTTCTCATAATATTGTTATTGGTCTCCCACCATTCTCATCTGTAAGATTCTTTAAATTGTCTTACATTTTAAGCTGCTCTTGCCCTGGGTGGCTACTTCTCTTGATTTAGCAAGGATTCTGATTGTGTTTTTTTTTTCTTGGTTTCTAGTTTCTTGGCCTCTTCACTCTGAAAACTGCTTTTGTCAATTAAATTTCTTAGAAAATAGTGGTAATTTGTGTCAATGTCAATGTATCTTTATCCATATACCATTTTTATGCAGCAAAAGCATGTTTAATTAGGCCAGGTTGTTGCTATTTTGATTGCATATCATATTTTCTCATTTTCTTTCTTCTAATTAGGTGCTGATTTTGATCTTTGATCTAACAAGCCAATTCAACTAGCTATTCACAGTCAGCAGATTCAGAAATGACTCCCGTGTTGGTAACTAGTCATTTTCTGTCTGATTATATCTGTTAAAATATAGCCAATTTCATTCTTTGTGATGTTATTCAGGGCCATCATGTTCAATGACTCATTCTGTTCTTGAAGAAAACATGCATGATGAATGGAAATGAGGCGTTTGTGTTATATACAAGTTCTTGACTTCGCTTGTTGCTTAATTCTGATATACGGTTCCCAATATATTTTTGATCATGCCCCCTGGTCCTTTAATGCTGCCAATAATTAAAGCATAGGTTGATTTAGTTTGTAGGATTTTATTGAGTTGAATAAGAAGTATATATTAGCTGAATAAGGGAAAGTAAATTGTATAGTTGATCTGAAGGAATTTTTACTTGTGAAGATGTCTAAAGATTGAATTTTAGGAAGAAAAATTGTAAAAGACCATGATAAAGAGTAAATTGGTGACTTTGCAGAGAGCAATTTCAGTTGAATGATTAGGTGAGAAGTCAGATTCAATAGGGCATAGAACAGAGTGTGAGGAGAGGAAATGGAGACATTGTAAACAACTTTCTCAAGAAGTTTAGCCACAAAAGGATGGGATATAGGATGATAGCTGAAGGTGATGGTCAGCTCAAGGGAGGGTTTTTTTTTAAAGGATGTGGTAGATATACACCATAGGTATGTTTGTAGGCAGTAAGCAGCCAATAGATAAGGAAAGAGTAATGAAAGCAGAGATGATAGATTGATTACCCATGCAATTGAAAATTGCATGCAATGGGATAAACCAAGTTTGTAGAGAGGTTTGCCTCAGCAGGGACAAGAACCATCTCTTCATGTGAAACAGGGGTGAAGGAGATAATTTCAATCTATATTGTTAGAGGGAAACTCAAATCTGTGCAATCACAACTCTATATGAATATTTGAAAGGCCAGAGAAGAGAACAAATTAATATTTCATATTGACTGTTTTGCAATTTTCCCAAATTCATGATCTATATTAAAATTATGTGCTCAGATATCTAAAATGAGTGGGCAATATGGCATTACTGTACATCTTAGTATATGTTATTCACATATTAGTATGTTTTCCAAATTAGCTAAATGAAATGACTAATAAAAAGTTCAAATAGTGTATGTTGCCAGATACTTGTTTTATTTAGGTTAAAAAATTTAAATATACTTGAAATTAAGTACTAGGTTTATATTACACTATCAGCAAGAATTACAACTTTGCAGAAACTCTAATAAAATGTTGTTTTTCACAGGCAACATGCTATAAATACAATAATTGCTATAAATATATGAAAGAATTAGAGGCAAAAAAATCTGAAACTGTTCCCGAAACTTTTGAGTAAGATATTTGATTTAAGCAAACTGAATTTATTTTTAATTCAATTACTTTCAATTCTTTTTTTTTCCTTTTCAGCTCCTTTTTTTTTACTCCATCAATAGACAAGTAATAAAACTTACTTGCTGTGGTATAATCCCAAAGAAAAGTGGAGCACAATATAGTAGAAAGAATGCTGGATTTGGAGTCAGAGGAACTGGCTTTGAGTCCCAGCTCTACCATTAACTAGTTGTGACCTTGAGCTATTCACTTCACATGTCTTGGCTTCCATTCCTCAAATATAAAATGAGAGGATTGTACTAGACAGTCAACAAGTATTTATTAAGTGCTTAGTATGCACAAAGCATGATGCTAAATGTTACAAAAAAGTCATAGATAATCCCTGCCATTGAGAATTTCACATTCTAATGGGAGATACAATACATAAATTACTACGTACATACTAAATAGATAGATATAGAGATACAGATATGCTTAAATGGAAGGAATCTCAGAGAAAAAGTAATAGCTTTGTGAGGGATAGAAAAGACCTTTTGTAGAAGATGGATTTGAACTAAATCTTTAAAAAAAAAAGTCAGGGAAATCAGGAATCAGGTAAGAGCATTCCAGGCAGGGAAAAATAGCAGTGAAAAGGCATGAAATTAGGAGATGGAGTGTTAAGTGGGAAGAAGAGAAAGACTAATGTCATTGATTCATGGAATACTAAAAGAAGAGTAAAATGTAAGAAGACAGGAAATGTAAGGGGAAAAAAGGATTTTATATTTGATCCTGTAGGTAATAGGGAGGGGAGCTATTGGATTTTGCCAATCAATGGGGGGAGGGGGAGGAAATGATATTGTCAGACTTTGGAAAGATTATTTTGATATTTGAGGGAGGTAATAGACTAGAGTGAGAAGATACTTGAGGCAAAGAGAACAACCAGAAGGCTACAGCAACAGTTCAGGAGTGAGCTCATGAGGATGGTAGCAATTGTAGAGGAGAGAAGAGTGCTTATATGAGAGATACAGAGGTAGAATCAATAGGACTTGGTGAAATATTTGGTATAGGAGGTGAGAGAGACTGAAAAGTCAAGGATGACACCTAGATTGCAAGCCTGGATGACCAAGAGGATATTGGTACTCTTGATAGAATTAGATGATGTCTCAGGGTCTCCTCAGCTCCAAGTCTTAGACCTTAAGTAACATTTAAGTTAATAGAATTTGTTGTATAAAAAGAGAAAGAAAGAAAATGTTTCTAGACTATAATTGAAAGAGTTAATTAAAATTTAAAAAGGTCAATGATAGTCCTTATGACTAGAAGGTTAAAAGGACACATCCACTTTCTATGGTTGGTTTTTTTGTTGTTATTTTGTTTTGGTTTGTTTTGTTTTTGCTCATCTTTTTTGGTCTTTTTCCTTTCTTTTAAATTTCAGCTCAGCTCCCAGGGAGGAAGGGGAACTGTCTCAGGCTTCTTTTGCCAGTGGCTGCAGGACATGACTGTTTCCCTGGTGCTGCACTCATGTTGTCCTGAGGCCAATGGGGGACCCTCATGTGTGGTGCAGCAATGAGGAAGTAAGGTGTTAGAGGCCATGGAGGTTTAGCAGCTTACCTGGTGTTAAACCAGTATCCTAGTGTTGGTGTCTGGCATGTGCTGAGGCTGGTGGGGTGTTTCTGAGTTTCCCTGCGCTGAGTAAGTGTTAAATAGCCATCACCCTCCCATATTAACCTCCAAACAACCATAAAATAGCACCACAAAACAAATCCTAGAACAGCAGAACCAGAAAAAAGTGGGATGAAACAATCATTGAGCCCGAGAAACTTGGAAAATCGGCAGGAAAAGTCTGTCTCACTTGGGTAAAAAGGGACTGCAGTCCAGGACAGGAAGTGTCCTGGCAAGCCAGTAGCAATCCCCACATCAGCAAACCAGCAGGAGATCCAAAGCCTTAGAGTGGTGGAACAGGCAAATGCTGGACACCCTATGTGCCTTAGCATAACCAGAGGAATGTGTAGGCTCTGAGAACCACCACATTCTTCAGTGCAGCCCAGGGAAACTCATTAACACCCCATTAGCCTCAGCACATGCCAGACACCTACACTAGGATACTGGCTTAACACCAGGTAAGCTGCCAAACCTCCATGGCCTCTAACACCTTACTTCCTCATTGCTGCACCACACATGAGGGTCCCCCATTGGCCTCAGGACAACATGAGTGCAGCACCAGGGAAACAGTCATGTCCTGCAGCCACTGGCAAAAGAAGCCTGAGACAGTTTCCCTTCCTCCCTGGGAGCTGAGCTGAAATTTAAAAGAAAGGAAAAAGACCAAAAAAGATGAGCAAAAACAAAACAAAACAAAACAAAACAACAACAAAAAAACCAACCATAGAAAGTTACTATGGTGACACGGAAGATCAAGACACAAACTCAGAAGAGGACAACAATGTCAAAACACCTATGGGCAAAACCCTATTGAAAAATGGCAAGTGGTCTCAAACCCAGAAAGAACTCATATAAGAACTAAAAAAAAAAAAAACTAATGATTCTATGAAACAACAAGAATCAATGAAACAAATTCAAAAGAATGAAAAAATGGAAGAATATTATAAAATACCTCATGAGAAAAACAATTGATCTAGAAAATAGATCCAGGAGAGACAATGTCAGAATCACTGGACTACATGAAAGCCACAATCAAAAGGAGAACCTGGACAGTATCTGTCAAGAAATTATCAGGGAAAACTGCCCTGATATCCTGGAACCAGAGGGCAAAATAGGCACTGAAAGAATCCACCTATCACCTAAGGAAAGAGATCCCAAAATAAAAACTCCAAGGAACATGATAGCCAAATTTCAGAACTATCAGGTGAAGGAAAAAATACTGCAAGTGGCCAGAAGGAAACAATTCACATATCAGAGAGCCACAATCATGATTACACAGGATTTAGCAAATGCAATGTTAAAGGATCAGAGGTCATGGAACATGATATTTCAAAAGGCAAAAAAGCTAGGACTAAAACCAAGAATCAACTACTTAGCAAAATTAAGCATAATACTTCAAGGGGGGGGGTGGTCATTCAATGAAATAGAAGGATTTCAAGCTTTCATAAAGAGAAGACCAGAACTGAACCAAAAAAATTGATCTCTAATATCAAGACCCAAGAGAAGCTTAGAAAGGTAAAAAGGAAAAAGAAAATATGAGGGATTCAATGGATCTGAGTTGTTTACATCCCTGCATGGGATGATGATACTTGTGATTCTTAAAAATTGTACTACTAATAGTACAGCTAGAAAGAATAGACATAGATAAAGAGTATGGGTGTAAGGTGAATTTGAGGGAATGACATCAAAAAAATAATTAAGGACTGAGAAAGAGGAGTACACTGGGTGCAGAAGGAAGGGAGAGGTAGAATGGAGTAAATTATTTCACATGAAGAGTCACCAAAAAACCTATTACAGTTGAAGGAAAGATGGGACAGTTGGTGATGGGCATCATTTGACCCTTACGCTTATCATTATTGGCTCAAAGAAGGAATGATATAAACAATCAGTTGAATATAGAAATCTCTCTTACTCAACAGGAAAGAAGAGAAAGAAATTAAGTAAAATGGAGATGGGAGGACTGACAAAAGAGATGACAGACCAGAGGAGATGGTAGAGAGATGCAAACACTGATGAGAAGGGAAAGGGTGAAAGGAGAGAGAGGGCAAACAGGAGTAAAAATAGGATGGAGGGAAATATACAGGTAGTAATCATGACTGTGAATGTGAATGGAATGAATTCTCTCCCATAAAATGGATGTGGATAGCAAAGTGGATCAAAAACCAGAATTGTACAATTTGCTGTTTACAAGAAATATACTTGAAACAGAGAGAGAGAGAGAGAGAGAGAGAGAGAGAGAGAGAGAGAGAGAGAGTGTAAAGGTAAAAGACTGGAGCAGAATCCATTTATACTTCAGAAAATAAAGCAGGGGTAACAATCCTGATCTCAGACAAAGCAAAAGCAAAAATAAACCTAATTAAAAGAGATAAGGAAAGAAACTACATCTTACTAGAAGGTACCATAGACAACAAAGTAGTATAAATACAAAACATATACGCACAAAGTGGTTTAGCATCCAAATACTTAAAAGTGAAGTTAAGTGAGTTACAAGAAGATATAGACAACAAAACTATACTAGTGGGGGGCCTTAACTATCCTCTCTCAGAACTTGATAAATCCAACCAAAAATAAAGAATAAAGAAACTAAAGAGGTAAATAGAATATTAGGAAAGTTAGATATGACAGACCTTTGGAGAAAATTGAATAGGAACAATAGGAACAAATGAATATACATTTTTCTCAGCAGCATGCGGCATCTACACAAAATTTGAAAATGTATTAGAGCATAATTCCAAAATCAAATGTAGAAAGGCAGAATTGTTAAATGTATTCTTTTCTGATCATAATGCAATAAAAATTACATTCAACAAAAGGATGTGGAAAGATAAACTAAAAATTAATTGGAAACGAAATAATGTAATCCTAAAGAATAAGTGGGTCAAAGAACAAATCTTAGAAATAATAAATAATTTCATAAAAGGGAATGACAACAATGAGACATCCCAATATTCATGGGCTGCAGTCAAAGCAGTCTTTAAGGGAAATTTTATTTTTCTAAATTCTTACATAAACAAAATAAAGATCAAATCAATGAATATGGTATAAAAAAAAGAGAAAGAACAAATTAATTGAGCACCAAATTCAAAATCCTGAAGATCAAAGATGAGATTAATAAAACTGAAAGTTAAAAAAAATCTACTGAGATAATAAATAAAACTAGGAGCTGGTTTATGAAAAACAGATAGATAAGCCACTTGGTTAATTTGATTAAAAAAAGAAATAAGAAAACCAAATATCCAGTATCAAAAATGAAAAAGGTGAAATCACCACCAATAAAGAAGAAAATAAAGTAATTACTAGGAAATATTTTGCCCAATTATATGACAATAAATCTGACAATCTGAGAGAAATCAATGAATAATTATGAAAATATAAATTATCTGGACTGACAAAACTGGAAATAGAATGCCTAAATAACTCCATCTTGGGAAAAGAAATTGAACAAGCCATTAATGAACTCCTTAAGAAGAGATCCCCAGGGCCAGATGGGTTCACAAGTAAATTCTACCAAATATTTAAAGAACAATTCCAAAGCTAGATAAGCTATTTGTAAAAAGAAGCAAAGAATGAATCCTACCAAACTCCTTTTGCGACACAAATATGTTGCTGATACTGAAACAGAGAAAGAAAATTATAGACCAATTTCTCTAATAATTATCAATGCAATACTATGACCAGATGAAAGTTAAACTAGAAATGCAGAGTTGTTTCAATATTAAGAAAACCACCAACATAATTGACCATACCAGTAACAAAACCAAGAGAAATCATAAGATTATCACAATAGATGCTGAAAAAGCTTTCAACAGAATACAGCACCCATTTAAAGAACATCGGAATAAAGGGATTCTTCCTTAAAATGAAAAAGGTAAATAAAAATAAAACAGTATCTATCTGAAGTCATGATAAAGCATTATCTGTAATGGAGATGGGCTAGAAGCCTTCCCAATACAACCAGGGGTGGCATAAGGATGCCCATTATCACCATTATTATTCAATATTGCATTAGAAATGTTAGCTTTAGCAACAGGGGAAGAAAAATAAATGGAAGGAATTAAAATAGCAATGAAGAAACAAAACTATCACTTTTTGCAGATTACATGATGGTATACTTAGAGAACCCCAGATAATCAACAAAAAAGCTACATGAAATGAATAACAACTTCAGCAAAGTTGCAAGATATAAGATAAACCCACATACATCATCAGCATTTTTTTATATGACCAACAAAGCCCACCAGCAAGAGGTAGAAAGAGAAATTACATTTAAAATAACTGTAAACAATATATTTGAGAATCTACCTGCCAAGACAAATACAGGAAATATATGAACACAATTACAGAACATTTATCACACAAATAAAGCTAGATCTAAACAATTGGAAAAATATCATTTGCTTATGGGTAAGCTGAACCAATATAATACAAATGACAATTCTATCTAAGTTAATTTACCTATTCAGTGCCACACCAAACTACCAAAACATTATTTTATAGAGCAAGAAAAATAACAAGAAAATTCATCTGGAAGAACAAAAGGTCAAGAATATCAAGAGAATTAATGAAAAAAAAATTACAAAGGAAGATGGCCTAGCAATACCAGATCTCAAACTATATTATAAAGCAGTAATCATCAAAATTATCTGGTACTGGCCAAGAGATAGAGTGGTAGATCAGTGAAGTAGATTAGGTACAGAAGACATAGTAGTCAATGAACATAGTAACCCAGTGTTTGATAAACCCAAAGACCCCAGACTTTGGGATAAAACCTCACTATTTGACAAAAATTGCTAGAAAAACTAGAAAACAATGGAACATAAACTAGGCATATACCAACATCTCACACTGTATAACAAGAGAAGGTCAAAACAGGTACATGATTTAGACATAAAACATAAGCACAATAAGCAAATTAGAAGAGTAAGTAATAGTCTACCTGTCATATCTATGAAGAAGGGAAGAATTCATGACCAAAGAGATAAAAGGTATTACAAAATGTAAAATGTATAATTTTAGTATATCAAATTAAAAAGCTTTTGCACAAACAAAACCAATGCAACCAAGATAAGAAGGAAAGCAGAAAGCTGGGAAACAATTTTTACTTCAAGCGTCTCTGATAAAGGCCTCATTTCTCAAATATACAGAGAACTGAGTCAAATTTTTAAGAATACAAGCCATTCCCCAATTGATAAATGGTCAAAGGATATGATCAGGTAGTTTTCAGATAAAGAAATCAAAGCCATTTATAGGTATATGAAGAAGTGTTCCAAATCACTTTTGACTACAGAAATGCAAATTAAAACAACTCTGAGGTACCACCTCATATCTAGCAGATTTACTAATATGACAAAAAAGGAAAATGATAAATGTTAGAGAGGATATGGGAAAAATTGGGGTAGTAGTGCATTGGTGGTATAGTTGTGAACTGATCTAATCATTCTGCAGGGCAATTTGAAACTATGCCCAAAGGGCAACCAAACTGTGCATATCCTTTGATCTAGCAATACCACTAGTAGGTCTATATCCAAGAGAGATCATAAGAAAGGGAAAAGGATATACATGTGCAAAAATATTTATAGCAGTCCTTTTCATGGTGTCAAAATACTGGAAATTGAGAGGATGTCCATCAATTAGGGAATGGCTGGACAAGCTGTGATATATAAATGTAATAGAAAACTATTGTTCAATAAATAATGATGAATAGGCAGATTTCAGAAAAACCTGGAAAGACTTGTATGAACTGATGCAAAGTGAGATGAACAGCAGCAAAAAGACATTGTACGCAGTATCAGCAACATTGTGTGATAAATGACTCAGCTCTTCTCACCAACACCATGATCAAAGAGATCAAAGGACTCATGAAGGAAAAGGCTATCTACATCCAGATAAAGAACTAATGGACTCTGAATGTAGTTCAAAGCATATTTTTTAAACTTTATTCTTTTTTCATGTTTTATTTCTTTTGATCTCTTCCTTCTTTCACAAATGTAACTAACATGGAAATTTGTTTTACATAATAGCACATGTATAACCTATACCAAATTGCCTACCATTTTGGGAAAGGAAGATGGGAGGGAAAGAGTGAGGGAGAAAAATTTGGAACTCAAAATCTTGTAAAAATGAGTGCTAAAATTTGTCTTTACATGTAATTGGAAAAAATAAGATACTATTTTAAAAAAAGAAGAAAGTAAGAGAAAAAAGTAGAGGTACCTTTTATAGATGGTCTTTTTGAGGAATTTAGTTACAAAGGGCAAAAGAGAACTAGAACAATAGCATAGACAGACAGATAGATAGATAGATAGACAGACAGACAGATAGATAGATAGATAGATAGATAGATACATAGATAGATAGATGAGAAATAGGACAATGCTACAAATATTTTTGCACATACATTTTCATTTTTATCAGTTTTGACAATCTGATGGAACTGATGTGAAACTTTAGAGTTCTTTTCATTTTTATTTTGCTAATTAGTAATGATTTTGGAGCATTTTTATATGTTGTTAATAGCTTAAATTTCTTCTTTTGAGAACTGCTTGTTCATATCACTTGATCACTTATCAACTAAGGAATGGCTTTTATTCTTCTGAATGTGTGTCGATTCCTTAGAAATGAAACATGTATTGGAGAAATTTATGGCAAAGATATTTTCCCTTGTTCATTATTTCTCTTCTATTCCTAACTATATTGATTTTGTTTGTGAGAAAACTTTTCAGTTTTATATAATCAAAATTGTTCCTTTGATCTTTTATGAACATCTCTATCTTTTCTGTGATAAAAAAAAACTCTTCTCCTAGTTACATTTGTCAAAACTATCTACTTCTCTGCCTCCTCTAATTTATAATATTACTTTGTTTTTAGGTCATTTATACACACACACATACATATATGTGTGTACATGTTTGTATGTTTGTGTGTTAGTACATATATTATAATATATAATGTATAATGTTGTGTTAAATCTAATTTTTACCAGACTGTTTTCCAGGTTTCCCCAAATTTTTTTATCAAATAGTAGATCCTCAGCCCAGAAATAGGGATATTTGAGAGCTATAGTTTGGCTGTAGGGCATAAAAGTTAGTGAAGAATCCAGGATGACTTTTAGGTTGTGAACCTGAGAGACTGGGAGTATGGTATTGTCCTCCTATATTATATTTTTGTAGAGAGGGCTTCATAATTGAATTCATTTAATTACTGCATTTCTTTTAAGTGGATGTCTATATAGTTTATTCATTATATAGTTATTTTGAATTAAATTAATCTGTCTCTTCTGGACATATTTTTAGGTAATATATGGAAAGGATGATGATTTATTTTACACTTTTGTTGCATTACTGAAATTAATATTTCAATTAATTATAGTTGCACCTCTAGCAGTCACAAACAAGCCATAATGCCATCTACAAATGATAATTTTGATTCATCTTTGCCTATGCATATTCCCTTAATTATCTTATCACAATATCTAGCATTTCTTGAGCTATTAAATAATAGTTGTGATAATGGATTGTTGTTCAGTCATCTCAGTCATGTCTGACTATTCATGACCCCATTTGGAGTTTTCTTGGCAAAAATACTGGAATGGCTTGCCATTTCCTTCTCCAATTCATTTTATGGGTGAGAAAAATAAGGCAAATATGGTTAAATGACTTGCCCAGAGTCACACAGCTAATAAGTGTCTGAGGCCAGATTTGAACTCTGGAAGATGAGTCTTCCTGACTCTATGTCCAGCACTCTATCCATTCTGCCACCTAACTACCTCAACAGCAGCATTTCCTTCAAGCCAGAGAATATTCTTTCATTAATACTGATATTCAAATATGTTTAATGTTCATCCATTACAAATAATGCTAGCTCTTGGTTTTAAATCAATATTATTT
Organism: Vombatus ursinus; assembly: GCF_900497805.2. NCBI lineage: Eukaryota > Metazoa > Chordata > Mammalia > Diprotodontia > Vombatidae > Vombatus > Vombatus ursinus. The sequence continues at coordinate 28,800,849 of NW_020954585.1, forward strand.
GTCATATTAAGGAAATATCCAATTTTCATATGCTTTTAAAAATTTTTAATATAATTGAGTATTGCATTTAATCACAATATTTTCCCATATCTATTGATATGATTTTATGATTTTTTTTGCTTTTTTACTAACATGGTCTATAATATTTATAGTTTTACTAAATTGAATCAACTCTGAATTCCCAGTACAAATTCAAACTAATCATTGTGAATAATATTTGTTATATTTGCTTTAGACTGAATTATTTTTGTCAACATTTGGCACTGTGATTCACTAGAGATATTGGCCTACTCTTTTCTTCTTAAAGAAAGGATATTCCTTAGCTAAAGAATCAGGTACAAACATACAAAATAAAAACTACCCTCCTTTTTTTTTAAGAATTAAGATAGATAGGGGCAGCTAGATGGTGCAGTGGATAGAGCATTGGCCCTGGTGTCAGGAGTTCAAATCTGGACTCAAACACTTGATACTTACTACCTGTGCAACCCTGGGCAATCACTTAACTTCAGTTGCCTCAAAAATTTTATATATAAAGAGATATTTTAGGCAGTATGTATTTTTATAAAGTAGTCGTTCACGAAATACTCTACCAGTCAACAGCAATAAGTTAGCTATTTGTAAAATATTTTCCTGGAACATTCTAGCTAGAAAACATGCTGCCATACCAACAGAATTATAAATGTCTTATAGAATGTGATTTGCAAGAATGCTCTATAGAGGACTCAAACCAACAAAATGGTATTTAGACTTAAGATGATGACATAGACAATGTCAACTAGTGGAAAGACAGAAACAGAGAACAAAAACTGCTATACTTCAAGTTCTTTACAAAAATTTGCAGTGATATTTTGAGGCCACAATTAATCAATAAAGCATATCTTATATCTGCAAGGTAACATTTGAATTCCTTTGGAATCAACTGAGAAACATTCCAAGAAACTCTGGGCTAATGCTATAGTACACTGGTACCTGCATATAATTTTTTTCTAACCAGAAGTGTACTGGTAAATATTTAACAAACAACTCTCAAAAATGTATGCATAATACACTTTTAAGTTTAATCTTCATTATTACATATTTTCCATCATCCTGCCTCTAGACGACTAACAAAACAGTGTTATTTGTAGCACTTGCCGATTTCTGAGGCATAAATGCTCAGACTAAAAGTGGAGAAAATTTAACAGTTCAAGCTGGCTCCAGCACACCTTTGATCCTAAATTTCTCCCCTCCTTCTCCTGTGACAACCAGGTGGAGCTTCTCCTTATCAATCCCAATCCCTCTATACATATCCTTGATCACACTGCCTCCTGTTTTCTCTAGAACATATCTATAACCAGCCAACCTCTTCATCTAGTTTTCAATCTCTCCCTATCTATCAGTCTACCTGTTTTCCTTCCTGAGATCTTTCAAGTCTACCCATCTCCTCCATCCTTAAAAACCTTCACTAGATCACATAATCCCCTCAAACTATCACCCTATATCTTTTGTCTCTTCTCAAAGCCCAAGAAAAAATTTATATATTTGTTGCCTCCACTTTGCTTCTCATTCAGTTCTCAACCCTTTACAATATTGCTTCCAACTTCATCACTCAACTTAAACTGCTCTTTCTAAAGGTACCAACAATCTCTTAAATGGAAAATCTAATGGTCTTTTCTTAGTCTCTTCATTCCTGGCTTAATTGTCATATTTTATTCTCTTCCCAGAAACTCTTTTCTCTCATGATATTGCCAGTTCTCTTCCTACCTGTTTGATCTCTCTCAGTTGCCTTTGTTGTCTCATGATATCATAACTTCAAAATGCAGGTGCTCCCCAAGGCTCTGTCCTAGGTCCTCTTCTCTTCTCCCTTTCACCCTCTCTTCTTTCACCTTTATCATCTTCTCTGAGTTAACTATACATTTCTTTTGATGACTCATAGATAAATATATCCATCAGTCTTTCCCCTGATCTTCAGTGCTAAATCAAGTTGCCTATTGGTCATTTCAGACCATGCTCCCTATAAGCATATCAAATTCAATACGTCAAAAACTGAATTCATTGTCACATCCCTTTCTTTATATTCACACAGCCACCACCTTATTTCTGATCATCATCACTCCTCACCTAGATTATTGCAATAGCCTTCTAGTTGGTCTTCCTGCCTTATGTTTCTCCCTACTTCAGTTCATCCTACACATTGCTGCCAGAGTGATTTTCCTTAAGTGCAGATTTGACAACACCACTCCCCTATTCAGTAAACCCCAGTGACTTTCAATGACCTTTAGAATAACATGTAAATTCATTTCTTTAGCTTTTAAATCCTTCACTACCTGGCTCCAAAGTATCTTCCCAGCTTTACTGATATTACTCCACCTCCCACACTATATGAGGTAGCCAAGCTGTATTTCTCTGTTCTCCTGACAAATGGCATTCCATCTCCCATTTCTATGCCTTTATATTGACCATCCTCCAACCACCTCACTGAATCATTCTCTTCCTTCATGTCACAGATCAAGCACCATCTTCTACATGAAATCGTTCCTTTTCCCCCAACTTCTAGTGCCCTCCCTCCCAGCCTCCCTTGTACTTAACTGCTTTGTATTTATTCTCTTTATTTTTTTTGTATACATTTATGTGTGTACTTGTCTCCCTCCTTGGAATGTAAATTCCTTGAGTAGAGATTGTTTCATTTTTTTTTTGTATTTGTATCCTGCTCCCTATTGCAGTTCCTGACACCTACCCAATGCTTAATACATACCTGTTCACTGGTGTTAAAAAAGATACTTTTCCCTCAGTGAGTAAATTAGAGTCCTTAGAATTGTTTTGATATCTTAAATATATAATCCAGCCTTCTTTATTCAATTCGGGGTCCAGATCAGTGTTCATTAATTATACCTATTCATAATATATGTCCAAGTGACTAAGTCAAAAAACTACAAGGTTTTGTTATTTTATTGATGTAGGAGCTCCTTTCACTGACAAAGATCATTGACACAACTTCAGACCGTGGGTTTTCTACAAGGTTTTATCATGGGCCTTCATTCCTTCTCCTTCTGCACCTTCTTGATGTCTATCTGTAAGTTTTCATCCTTGAGATTTGCTTGAGGTACAGTTATATTAAAATTAAGTGAAAATTAGAGCAAATAGAACGAGATGAAGATAAAAATAATAAGTTGACAAAATTACATCAGAAAATTTGGAAAAGATATAATTTGACAATAGTATTATCTCCTTAAAGAACTTGAACATGAGTAAGAAATTGTTTTTACTGTATTTCATGAACATAAAAAACAAATGTTGCTAAATTGACTCAAGAAGAAAAAATGTGTGTATGTATGTATGTATACACATAATGCTTATATTAATATATGTGTGTATATATATATATATGTGTGTGTATGTATGTATAAATATATATGTATGTATATGCATATATACATATATATATATACACATCAGATTTCCTTTGACAGAATACAATCAGGTTGTGGGTTGAGATGTCATAGAATATTCCTAATTCTCAAAGGAGAAAAGGGCTCACAAATTGAAAGAGTTGGGGGGGGGAAGGGAGATGAAGAGTAAATTAGTTCTCACAGAAAGTTTAATTCTGATACTCCCCAATATACTAAATATGTATTTTTACTTGAAAATCCCATACATATCAAATACTCAGTTGCACATTGTCTGCTTCCCTTCCCTATTTCCCAACATAGCCTAAAGAGAAACCAAGCTGACCTAGGCCAACAGTGCCACTAGTATCTGTTAAAGGTTGCTTGCTGATTCTGTTCCTCTTTTTATTCCCCACCATCTAATAAGTTCAACATATTAGTGATACACTTGTATCAACACAAAAGAAAAATCAAAAGCTATGTTTAATAAATATAATAAACAATAGATATTGTCAAACTCTAAATCACCTTAAAGTGCCATAATGTCCTCTTTAGAATCTTTATAAAAGTCTTCTAAAACTTATCTATTAGGTTAACATTGAAAAATGAGGTGTTAAACTAACTATAAAAATTGAGCAACACAAAGTTTTCCCTTTATGAAGGGTGAATAAGTTTTCCTCTTATGGAATTAAGCCAATTGTTAATATTACAAGAGCATTGTTTTACATTTTTCATAGGCAATTGCTACCAGAAAACAAACCATGCTCTTGAGGTCTATTAAAAAACTAAATTGCCAAAAGCACTCTGGTAGATTTACTGAGAACAGAAAATATTAGAGAGCATGATCCACACCTCCAACTCAATTAATATAATTATAGAAGAACTAGTAATTTCTATTGAATCAATCAATTAATCAAAATATAAGCAAGGTGTGAGCAAAGACATCTTAATAAAATCAATCAAAGGTACAAATTCAGAGTGAACAACTGTTAGACTATTAAATGACTAGATATGTGAATTGTATAAAATGCTCTTTGCAAATCACATGATTTGGAGAGAAGAAAAAGGTCATTTGACACACTATTTCTTTTTAACAAGTAGGTTAAGGATTTCTAACAAGTTTAAACATACCTAAAGATATCCAAATCTATTATCAGCTAATTGCTTAAACCTGATGATTCACATAGCAATAATGAAGTTCAGAAGGACAAGGCATGAGAGCAGCAAAGCTTGAAGCCCTATTTTGAAATAATCTTTTTATCTTCAGATCCTCTTTTAATAAGTCATGTAGATCTAATGACCTTGTTCTTGATCTTAAAATTCAAAACTCTAACTGAACTTTTTAGCTTTCAGACTTGAAGTATGAAATTTAATGTAAGAGGGTATCAAAATAAATTGAATGAATGAAACATCTCCAGAGAAGCAAAAATAGAAACAGTATTCTTGACACATTGGCAAAGTATGAAAGTGACTGACATTTGATTAGGATTAAAATTCAGGTATACTCAAACTATTTGTAAATGGGAGAGGAGAGTCTGAAGGAAAATTAACATATTATTAAAAATACTGACCTCAAAGGAATGGTTGATGGTAGTAAAGAAAATTCTAGTAAGTAAATCACTAAAACTATTTTCTTAGGACTAGCATATGAAGCTTGGTTTCATGAAAAAAAAATGGTAAGGCAGTAATCTTTATCTTAGTGAACTGTTAATTTTCCATGATTTCAATAATTATTTCTATAATGAGAACTCTGAGATCAATACACCCAGGCCTGGTTTCTCTCTTGATCTTGTCTTACACTAACAACTATTGAATGTGAATCTCTCAATCAGCACATCAAAAACAGAACACATTAACATTCCCCCACAATCCATTCATCTTCCTAATCTTCTTTCTATCAAAGGGGATCATCATTGTTACAGACATCAGCTTTTCAACCTAAGAGTCATCCTTGATTATTCATTCTCCCTCACTCCATTTGGCCAATCAAAGCATATCAATTCTACCTCTATGGCATCTCATAATAATCCCCTTCTGTCTGTCTACTCACATAACTACCACCATATTACAAACCATCTCCTTTTAGCTGGACTATCATAATAGCTTCCTAGCTGATCTCCTTCCTCCAGTTTTTCCTTTCCCTGATTCTCAGCCATGTGGCTGACAATGTGATATTACTGAAGTACAGGTCTGGCCATATCATTTCTATATTCAATAAATTCCAATAGCTCCCTGTTGTCTAAGATAAAATACAATTGCTTCTTTGGGGCATTTATAGCTCTTCATAACCTGGTTCCAGCCTCTTTCTAAGCTTGTTACAAATTATTCTTTAACATACTATAAAGCCCAATCAAACTGACTTTTCTGCTCTTCCTCATAAACATTCCTCCCATATGACATTCCACTCTCCATGCTTTGGTATAGGTTGTCCTGGCTGCATGTAAAGCATTCTAGCCTTATGCTTCACCTCTCAAAGCTCATTTCAATCACTATTTCTTACATGATTTTTCTTGACCCTCGCTCCACCCCCAACCAGCTACTAGTGCTTTATATTTAGTACATTTATATACATGTTTAATTTATTATATGTGCATTAGTTGTTTTCCTAATGGGAAAACAACCACCTTGAGGATGAGGACTCACCTGCTTTTGTTTTTGTGACCATGGTTCCAAATATACTTCCTGGAACCTAGTAATTAACTTGATAAATACCTGTCAATTGATACCTAGGGAAAAAAAGTTTCCAAGAATCGTAAGACAAAAATCAAAGAGGAGATATTATGAGTAGTGGAGGGGGAGAGGTGGTAAAAAATATATCTTTAAGTAGAGTTGAATGATGTTAAAAAGATCTGCATGGAACTAATTTTTTAAAGTCACTAAAAACTTCTTGCAAAACTACATGGCAGAAAATTACAAAGAAATTGTCCGTGATATTCTCAAAGTCTATAAAGTTATGGGATGTCATTCACAATCCATTTCTTGGATTATTAACATTTGGACCTCTTCCCAGAAAACCAAGGTGTTATCATCGATGAGTACAGGGAATGTTTCCATGAAGAAATTTCTATAATACAGAAGTGATACCAGGAAAAGTAGAGCTGAAGCATCCTGATTAGATCATTAGACTACTGGACATTAACAATTTTTGTTGACTGATGGTCCACAGATGAAATACAAATTATCAGTAGCTATATTCTAGATAAGCTAAATAAGCACAAGTTTAGCCAGAAATTTTTTTAACTATACAACTGTGATTCCAATAGGAACATATATCATAAAAAAAACTCACATTCAAAAGCAGGCTGTTAAAGTATCATGCCATATTGAACAACTAAAAGCAATTACAGTAACAACAGCAAATATGAAAAATAATCTTACAAAATTATATCACTTATTCTTGTTTCCCTTAATCAGAAATTTAAAATAGAAATCAGGAAGCTAAAGCATCACAAATAACAAAGTAACCTGAAGAACCAAATAAACAATTCAACATCAGTCATCCTATAGAAGCTTGAAAAGCAAAGAAATATGAGGAGAGAGAGGACTTCTGCGAAAGGCAGATGTATAAAGTTTCTAGTTTACTACATTGTCTAAAGAAATCCAACACAATGAAAATTAATATTGCTCGAGCATGTAAAAGAAAGCTTGGGTAATATGAACTAAAATGATGGAATGGTTAAGTCGATGGAGGTGACTGAAAACATAGCTTCTCTGAAAAAACTAGAAAATGATGTGACCAGATAAGATGACAATTATTGGCTCAAACACTTCAAAGTGGAGCATGAATTACTAACAAAGCACTTTACCTTCTTCATCTCTGATACAAGTCTAATCCCATCTTACTTAGTAGAAGGCATCATGAATTTATTACAAAGACATGAGAATACCAGTAATCCCCCTCCAAAACAAATCAAATATGTCTTTGTATACCTTATATAAAGCATTCAGTTTTTGTATTGCTTAAAAAAATATAAAAATTACCAGAAAACAATATATTGGATGAAGAACTCAAGAGATGCACCCCCAAAATACCAGAGATGAAACGAGCAAGTGAGTATTGATTTGGTGATTGCTGAAAGCACCGTAACAATGACAGTGCTCTTATTGATTATTACAAAGCCTTTAAATTAGTTTTCCACCTATGGCTTTTACTACAAATGTATATAATTGTTGTTGTTCTTCAATTGTTTCAGTCATGTACAACTGTTCATGACCCCATTTGGGGTTTTCTTGGCAAAAGTACTAGAGTGGTTTCCCATTTCCTTCTCCAGCTCGTTTTACAGATGAGAAACTGAGGCAAATAGGGTTAAGTGACTTGCATGGGGTCACGCAGCTAGTAAGCATCTAAGGCCATATTTGAATTCAGAAAGATGAGTCTTCCTGACTTTAGACCCAACATTCCACAACATCGAGCTGCCTTATACAGCTGCAAATATATATAATGGACACATATGAAATAAAAAATAGACATATATAAAACAGGGAGAATACTAAAGCTTTCTACATGGACATAAAAAAATTCTCTATTTAAAACACACCACCATATATATATATATTCAGGACAATTTATATAAACTGGATCATCTTCCAGAGAGATGGTTTAAATCAATTTTGGTTCCACCTGTCATTAAAATCATTATCATCACTACTGATTAGAATTTAATTTTTGAGTAAGAGAGAGCCATCTCCAGAATTATACTGATCACTTCACATACATGTATGACATCAAGTGACAAGACTCCACTAAGAAACACATCAACAACTATTTCATCTCAGAGGGATTAAGTGTTTTGCCCCCAGTCACATATCTAATAAGTATTTGAAATGGTATTTGAACCCAGGTTCTCCAAATGACCCAAAAGGCAATGGAATGAAGCATAGTTGGTGAAAGGAGGCTTCAACAAACTATCAATGATGGGGAATTAAATGCTAACAGTGGTGTAAAAGATGTCCTCAAAGCTGTGAATGACTTGAGAAAGAGGTAGACCAATCATGTAATGAGAGAGAAAAAGAACATAGAAAATGTGCAGAGCAGATAGATAATGTGAATCATCCAAAGAACCAAAGTCAGGCCTCCAGCAAGTTGGGTAGTCTCTCTGCATTGACTTTATGGCAGAGCATGGACAAGAATTTCAATTGATGAGAAGATATGAATGTGTACTGGTTGAGTGAACATTCCCTTGAGATTAGCAGAGCGTAGGAGCAATTGGGTTAATTCATCAAGATAAAAGTTAAGCAGTCAAAGGGCATGTTCATAGATACTGTTAGCTTATTTGGTGTGTCTTTATTCTTGATGGTTCTGAACTCTCCATGAGCATTCCCATTAATACAGTCAATAGTGATGTGACTTTGGATCTCCTTTTTCTCATGAGTAATAATATCTTGACCTACGGGTATTAAAAGAACCGCATTTAAAGGCCAACTCAACAATTAAGTGTCTTTAGAATTACTTTTACCCTCTAGACATCTAATGTGATGTGAAAGGTTATTGTCTAGCAATGCACTTTGACTATGTAAATACAGAGTGGCTTTTAGTATATAACCACAATATAATACATATCAACTAAGAATTGGATGAAACTGTGTAAATATTTTATCTCATAATTTCTATTCCTTTCTTTTCATAAAACAAAATGAATTTGCTTTTAGGATATACATATAAATGAACTAAGATAAAGTAAAAAGTATCACAAACACAGTAATAAAATATTAGCTTAACATTAATAGAGAATACTCTGCAGTGAATTCAATGACCAATCCTACTTCCTAGTTTCTTCTAAATAACAACGAGGGGAAATTTATTTTGTTTTTTATTTTAGTTCATTAATTTAAAAAATGTATGTATACTTAATGCCTACCATAAGCAGGGGACTAAGAGAAGTTCTAAAGATACATTAGGAAATAGTGTTTACAAACCCATTCATACTCAAATTGATGTCTCTAACTCTCCAACTTCTGGTTCCATTGGTAATCTGCACTTCCCATGCATTCTCTTTTCTTATATAGAAACTGTCAGAAGTTCAAAACTGCACCATTTAGATATACCCAAAACACTGGAATCACTCTGTGGTATGGGCACTAGGATTTAATATACATTCAAACTTCCCAAAACAGACTAGATGGGCCTCCCATGCTATTTCTTACTTTCTCTACATCACTTGCCCTACGCTAAGGTAAACCAACTTTCAGGGATCCACATGCAGATTGCTCAAACCAAATTTTTGAAAGATCTATTCTGTGAAATTTGGATTCAATCAAAGGGCTGCATGTGGCCTTGCAAGTTCCCCACTCCTGGCCCAAACCATTCATACTTATTTACATTGTCTCAGTTTCCACATGACCACATCACATTCTAATTACTCTCTCCCTCATCACAGACTTACTTATTTAATTATAATTATAATTATAAAGATACTTAATTCATTCTTTCCACTCATAAACATGGCATTGATCTCTTTATCCTACATAGCTCTTAATATTCTCAAATATGTAAATGAATCTTTGACCTCACATGTTTGATTGTTCCCTCCAACAATGAATATTGAAAGTCATTCATGCCTAACCAACCTGAATGTTTTTTGTTCATATCTTTCCATAAGTTTGCCATAGGGAATCCACCTAAAATTCTGGAAGACTTCCTTGCTTTATCTGACATCAAGAAAATACTAGTAGAGCACTCAGGCTGTCTATTTGTCATCTCTTTCCTTCACCATATGACCAGGTCATCTTTCATCCTGTTATGCATTTTCCTGATGATAGCATTTACTTCTGATTTTCTTTAGGGTAGATAGATGGTGCAGTCAATAGAATTCTGGCCCTGGAGTCAGAAAGACCTGAGTTCTAAATCAGTCTCAGACACTTACTACCTATGTGACCCTGGGCAAGTCATTTAACCTCTGTCTACCTCAGTTTCCTCATCTGTAAAATAGAGGTAATAATAGCACTTACCTCCCAGGGTTGTTGTGAAAATAAAAAGTAATTGCAAAGTGCTTAGCACAGTGCCTGACAGATAGGAAGTGCTATATAAACGTTAGCTATTATTATTATTCTTGAAATTTTCTCAGTGGCTATAGTTATGGCATGTTCACACTCATTAGTCACCTTGCCATTGCCATCTATCCATTTATTATTATATCCATTTAACCCTTAAAAAAAGTTATATTCCATATCAGCTGCTATACAGCAATGTTGGTAGAATGCTACTATTTAAAAGATGGCCTTTTATTTCCAAAAGAAGTTTGTGGCTATTATTTTTTTTTTTGGTGAGGCAGTTAAGCCCAGGGTCAGACAGCTAGTGAGTTTCAAATGTCTGGTCTGAGGCTGGATTATGAACTCAGGTCCTCCTGACTCCAGAACCTGTGCTATATCCATTGTGCCACCTAACTGCCCCAAATCTTGTCGTTATTAAAGGAATTTGGCTATTTCCCCAAAGCAACCTTAATCATTCTCCTCCTCCTGTTCAACTCTTGATACAACTCATTCATTTCTACTGTCTGTTCCAGATATGCATATTGAAGGAAAACTTCCATAGGCTGTCCTCCCTAATTCCCACTGTCTCAGCTGGCTATCATCCTATATTTCTACTCTATTTCTCAGTTAATTTCTTTTAAAAATGCATTTACACTTGGTGCTTTCATTTAAGCTACTCTCACTCTATTCTAAAATTTCTGGAATAAAGCTTCAAACCTCCTCACTAAATTGAAACTGCTCTTTCCAAAGTTAACAGGAATATTTTAATTGCTGAATCTAATGACCTATTCTCAATCCTCATCTTTCTTAACTTCTTTGCAGTTTTTGACACTATCAATTACCTTTTCCTCTGGGATCCTTTCTATTTTCTGATGTGTGTATGTGTGTGTGTGTGTGTGTGTGTGTGTGTGTGTGTGTGTGTGTGTGT
>NW_020954585.1:28812120-28918372 GCF_900497805.2 Vombatus ursinus
GTGTGTGTGTGTGTGTGTGTGTGTGTGTGTGTGTGTGTGTGTGTGTGAAAGAGAGAAACAGAGAAACAGAGAGAGATGCAGAGATACAGATAGAAAGATACAGAGAGAAAGAGAAAGCTCCTTTTAACTGTCTGGCTAATCCTTCAAGGTCTCCTTTGTTTTTTCATCCTCCATGTTATGCCCACTAACTGTGAGTATATTCAAATCTCTGTCTTAGGAATTCTTCTCTTTTTTTTCCTCAGCTCCAACTAATAGAGTCCCTCTGTTTCTTTAACTTACATCTCAAGTACCATCTTCTGTAGGAAAACTTTCCTGATCTTCTCAACTATTAGTGCCCTCCCTCCTAAACTACCTTATATTTGACTATTTGTATATATTAGTATTTTTACTTTATATTTATAATCTATGATTTTATATAGTACTTATTATTTTTCCTATTAGAGTATAAGTTCCAGATTATTTCATTCTTTATACATACATCCCCAGGATAGGCAGTTAATAAGTAATTGTTGATTGTTTGATTGGTTTTCAATGAAAAAAAATAGTACAATATCATGGCAAATTTGCTGAGTAATCTATAGGCAGTATAAAATTTTACTGCCAGTATTTAATATTGTGTTTGAATTAAAAAGTAATTTCATTTGATTTATAGATCTTCTCCCCCATGTTTACTTAAAATACTAGGGTGAAGAAAGATAATATTTAAGGTGGAAAAGTAATAAAATCCAAAGAGTTTTTTTAATCAAAAGAAATGCATCCTAGACTTTTAGAATCCTTAGAATGGATTCATTTCATCCAAAAATTATTTAAATAATATCTAGAATTACAGGAAAAATCTGTTTCTAGCAAATATAGCCCCTCTAAGGCACTTCAGAGGGATTTTGGGTTACATCCTCAACTCTGTTACTTGTGTCACCTTGGGCAAGTCACACAATTTCTCTGGGTCTCAGTTTCCCCATTGAAAAAAAATGATGGACTACGTGATCTTAAATTATCTTCTTACTCTATCATTCTATGATCATAGGATAAACTACCTATATTTTGAAAAATTCTCTAATAAGAAACAAAATTTCCAATCAATACACCATAAAAAAGACTATAAGCAGAAAATGAATAGTTTAATGAAAGAATAAAATAAAACATTAGAATCATGGCTCAGAGGCTTCTAGAATAATATTTTTCCATAAGTCTTTAAAAGCAAGCTGCTAGAAAGAGAATAGTGTTTATAATCGAAAGGGGAATAAAGTTCTACACTAAGATAGCTCTATATGCTCTGTGGCATTCTATCTCTAAATAAAGCTTCAACATTTTAACATTTACATGAATTGTGTGGCCTGCAGGTTACAATAATAATAGTAATAACAACTATATATAGTATTTACTATGGGTCAGGCACTGTTAAGTGTTAACAATTATTATCTCATTTGATCCTCACAGCAACCCTGGGAGGTAGGTGCTATTATTTGCCATTTTACAGGTGAGAAAACTAAAGCAAAAAGATTTAGTGACTTGCCCAAAGTTACATAGCCAGTAAGTGTCTGAAGCCAATTTGCAGTTCAGGTCCCCCTGACTCCAGTCCCAGTGCTGTATCTTGTATGCCACCTAGCTGACTTCTGTAGCCAAAAAAGCTCTGCTTCAGAGATCAGGGCAACTGAAGTGGGTAAGAAACCTACTCTGAATAGTGCCAAGGACCAATATTCATTAGAATTTCTGTTGTAGTCTTTTAGAAAGGCAAGTCATTAAACAGCTTATCAGAATTGTGATGGGATGTGTTACAAGTTTAAACTGTTAGCCAAAGTAATAGACTAGAAGAAAGATCATGGAGTAATGGCATTGTAGCCAATTGTTGAGGCAGAAAAGGGTAGGAATGGACAAACATTTATCTAGAGGGTAAGTTTCCAATAGAGACTGGTTGGGTGGGGAGCTAAAAGCATGAAAGCATTTGTAGCCCTTCAGCTTATCCAATTCCAATTTAGAGAGCATGGGCTGAATTGGGAGGGGGGGGTGTTTTGTTTTGTTTTTTTCTGTTGTAGAAAGTTTTCTATCTTCAGTTGTAGCAGGGCATTGGAGACAAATTGCAGCTTGCAGATGGTCGCCAGCATTTATCTATGTAAGACAAAAGAAACCATGGGCATGATTACCCCAGGGGGAAAAAAACAGTCTGTTCTTCTTTATCATGAGAGAGAGAGAGCAGAAATCTCATCAGATGTGAGAGTTTGTGGATGTGAGTGATGGTGAGTCACATGGAGAGAGTCTGAGAAACTAGGTGTCTTTGTTTGCTGAGAATGACCAAGATGGTCCTTTCCCATTCTCCCCTTCTCATCTACTGCTGCCCCCTTCCAGGAATAAGGGGTTCCTATTCCAAAGAGCATCTCTGCTCTTTAAATTTAAATTTATATTTCTGATTAATTTGCTTTCAATGCCAGTTTAGATAAAGTTCAGATCATGGGTGTTCTGATTTGCAAGTTTCATTAATATTACTGAAATGTTGCAAGAAAGAGTGGGGCAGTGAAGCATGTTACAGAACAAGAGAGGAAGAACAAAGGAGGAAATGAAACCTCACTGTCTAAATTGTCAAGAGATCATCCCAACTGGGGGTTCTGGAGATATATAAGAGAAAATTTCAGGATAGGAGACATGACTCAACTGTAATCATGCAGGGCCTAGAATGTAATAGCAAAGTATAAAGTCAGTGTTAAAGAATTTTCCTACAACCTCACAACATTGTGGGAATAAATCCTTAATTGATTTGAAAGAAATACAGGGCTTTGGCTATTGAATGGAGATAACTGACACCAGTAGGTCAACTTAATTTTTATTAAATTCCAGTGCCAGCCACAAACAGTCCCGAATCTCAAGAAGTCTAATGAGGGAGACAACATGCAAAAAACTATGTACGGACAAGATATACCAGAAAAATTGAGGGTAGTCAGGGGCAGGTAGGTGGCACAATGGATAGAACAACAGACCTGGAGTCAGGAGGACCTGAGTTCAAATCCGGTCTCATACCAGAGACTTAACATTTACTAGCTGCATGACTCTAGGCAAGTCATTTAACCCCAATTGCCCAAAATAAATAAATAAATAAATGAAAAGAAAGTCACATATTGCCCATGATTTAAGTGCATCTGCCATCACAAAGTGATCTGGGGGGCAAAGGTGGGGATGGAATTTTCCTACTGGTATTACACAATGCTTCCAGTTTGGATGATTGGGAGTTATGAGGGGCTAAAACCTAGCTCAGACGGAAGAAAATGGGTAGCTGGCACAGCCAGAGCTAGGGGATGAGGGTAAATGTGCTTGTGTTGGAGAAAGACTGGTGACTAAGGAAAGAAGAGAGGACAAATTGCAACCTTTTTTCTCACATTCCTGGTCACACAACCCTCCCTAGGGTCAATCTAGGGCATTCCAGAGATAAGCCTCAATTTCAGAGCCCACTTAACCATTGCTCCAAGGTTTATTTAAGACCTAAGGATGTATAAATCTAAGTTTTTATTTTCCAACCTGCATTGGGAAATTCTGAGTTAATCTTTTCTTTAAACAATAGTAAACATCTATAAGTTCTAACTCCATGAAGCACAAAATAGGAGGTGCTGGAGGAGATAATGTTTAGATAACACATGGTACCTAAAACACATGTTTTAGTCCATTAGGGAGACAGAGTGAGCTACAGCTATGATACACGATATTAAATGACAGCTAAAATAGAAGTCATTCACATAATATATGCTCATCAATTTATCAATAAATTTTCATCCAAGTTTTAAAAATTAGCAGTTATTATAAGGTCACTTTTCTGGAGTTCTTTTTCTCACAGCTCAGGGTCTCCTTCCTTTTTGCTAATTTACAGATCATTGGCTGTATTCTGGGTAGCTAAGATTGCTAAATGAGAAGGTGGTAATATACAAAGATGCGTGCATATATATGAGTAAATATAAATAGAGTCTATTGAGTTCTCTTTAGTTAGAATTAGCTGCCTCATGCCTTCAATTAGTTTAATTAGTACCTTTCAAGGCTTATTGATTTTTATATCTAACACATTTCCCAGATCTACTTTTAACCTCTAGCAACTTTTTGGCTTCTTATTCCTCTATGTTCTCTCACTCAGGAATCTTCGACTCCTACATCTTCAACCATATTGCTAAGGAGATGATTCTCAAATTTTTATTATAAACCTAGAATCCTCTGTTAGGACTGACTGACTCAGATTTTCATTTTAACATAGCTACTTTACATCTCCACTTGGATGTCCTGTTTGGATCTCAGAATCACCATGTCGAAAATTAAACTAATCAATTTCTTTCCTAATCAATGCCCACCACCTGCCCCAACACAAAAAAAAAAAAACAAATGAATAAAAAATAAACCATAACTTATTCCTCCTCTTGATTTCCAAAATTCTGCTAAGGATATTCATTATTTTACCAGTGACCTAGACTTAAAACCTCAGAAATCATTGATTTTTGCCTCTCCCCCTAGAACCATCCAATTACTAAGTCCTGTGGATTCTACCTGCTCAATCTCTCTAATATCTGTCCTGTCTTCTCAATTGCTACTAATACCACCAATGATCATTCCTTTATTCAATCATTCACTTTTTTTAGTCAAGTGTCAGGATTGCACAGTGGATAGAGTACCTAGCCTTGGAGTCAGAAACATCTGGGTTCAAATATCTCTTTTGATAGATACTGGTTCTATGACCCTAGGCAAGTGGCTTAGCAATCTATCTCCCCTTCTTTCTTTCTGACTTTCTACTTGTCTTTCTTTTTCTCTTTCTGGGTGGATTGGAAAAATGGCCAAATTTGTTTGTTTGGTTTTTTTTTATATTTCAATTCTGAACATAAGCACCAAAAAAGAATATTTCTATACACACAATAAAACAGAGGATTCTATATTTTAACCACAATTACCCATTCCATGCTGCTTCCCTTTAAAATAGATGTGCAATTATACATATAATTATAATCATATATAATATGTAACAATGATATATAATATATAATATATGGCATAATCAAGTATAATATTATAATATATGATTATATGTATGACTTTGAAAATTCCCTTGGCTTCCTTTTGAACATTCTTGTGTACTCTTTTGTGCCTTAAAAAAAAAAGTAGGGTTTTTTTGTTTGTTTTTGCTTCACAGTTGCTAAATTTTCCTCCCTCAAACTCTACTTCCCAATTAAAAACTGAGGGAAAGAAGGAAAAGAAAAAATCCTTTGTGATAGAGTCAATAGCTTAACCTTTCAGTGACCCCTCCTCCCCTCATCTCCCAGCCACCTTTCTAAATACAGAACAGGCATCAATAAACATTGGTAGAGGCAATTTTATCACTGAGTCCTACACCAACAAAATCACAGACCCAAGTAGAAGAAGTGAGGAGGGGAGGTTTTCATTAGACAGTCTAACTTCTTTCTATCCTGAGGCTGTGGTGCCTCTAACCCAACCTACACATCAACACCATTTCATTTTAAAAATTCATGTAAGGTATAAAGGTTAGAAATTGGAAATTTAAATAATTACTTTCACCTTTAAAATGATATTTTGGTAGGTAATATTTTGTGATTCTTTGTGAGGAGAATAATTTGGGAGGCCACTTTAGCAATCTAGGTTCCTAGGATACAAATTCAAAGAATGAAACAATTCCAATTCCCAAGTGCCTTACATCTCCTAGGAAAGGTAATGGTGTTAGCTTGACTTCTGTTTTTTCCCTTATATCAGCTTTTTCAGCTTCTACTTGAAGAATGACCTATGTTCTTTCATAATTCTTTTCAGGACTCTCACAGAAATTACAAGTAATACAACTCATTATAGGGTACTATAAGAGACAGAAGCAAATGATGTAAGTTAGGCATAATTTCTCTGGCCCACCTTTCTTTTCTAGGTCACTACCTATAATTGTATCTCAAAATAACCATCCCAGTTAAATTAATCCAAAACCTGGAGAAGATAATGAATGTATTGTGTGTTTGTATCCTAATAGTCAGTGCTAAATTTCATTTCCTTTCTCAAACATAATTCATTTAGGTTAAGAAACAATCACAATTCAAAAATTTTAGGGATAGCTCCCTATATGAGGTATAAAGAAAAATACATAAATCAAACACTGTGATCCCCCCCAAAAAAACACTACTGCTATCTTGTGTCATAAAGTACTATTGGAAATCAGTGAATGGTTTAGGGAAAAGATTTAAAGTCAGAGGAACTTAGATTTAATCATAATGCCACTACTTACTATTTGAGGGAGATTGAGCAAACAGCTTCACCTCAAATTCCTTATCTATAGAATAAAGGCTTTCAGTATATGATCTCCAAGGTCTTTCATAATTCTAAGAGATGCACCAAATTTTGAGCATTCATCCCTTAATTTCCTTCAAGGCTCAACTCAATGTCAACTTTCTAGGGTCAGCTAGGTTGCACAGTGGATAGAGCACCAGCCTTGGAGTCAGGAGGATCTGAGATCAAAACTGGCCTCAGACACTTGACCCACTTACTATCTGTGTGACTTTGGGCAAGTCACTTAACCCCATTGCCTACCAAAAGAAAAAAATCTTTCTACATGAAACTTTTCCTAGTACTCCCAATAACTAGTGTCTTCTTCCCAAAATTATCTTGTATTTATTTGTGTGTATGTGTATGCAACATCTGCTCTCCCTTAGATACTGTTGACATTGTTACTATATCTTTAAGAGTCAAGTGGAAAAGGTAACTGGTGCTGTCAAGTAGAAGTAACAATTTTTATAACTCTCTTGCAATGAAGTACTTCTGTCTATGAAGTCAGGGATAATATGAAATATATGTATTTTATTTTTATCTGAGTTTTTTAAGAAATCTATGTGGCAGGATGGGGAGAAAGAATGAGAAAAGAAACTTCTTTCTTGCTAGAATTCCAATAACTCATTTTATGAGAAAATATTATAAAAATAATTTTATGAATATTTTCTGAAGAGCTGGAAGTTTATACTGAATTTGGATATACTGTTTTGTTTGATGGCTGAAGAGAAGATTAAAAAAGAATTATCATAACATATCCTCAAAAACTTAATTTAATTCTTATATTGAGGAGAAATATGAAGACTTCTTGAAATATTTTAATCAACATCTAGAGTGAACTGAATAGTGAAATTGTATTTCCTGAAAGGCAATCATGTTCTGTGATAGTCAGGGTTAGAGATTACTCTAGCTGTGATCTTCCTCATAACCAAAATATTGTCGATTATCTCTTTCTTCATTTTATTATTGATTGATTTTAAAATAATTTAATTGATAAATTATATATGAGTAACTACTATTGGGAAAGTGGGTTTCTTCAGTTTAGTTAATCAATGAAATTTAATGGAATAGGGGTTTAAGCCAACTAATTAATTCATCAGAAAGAGTTTGGAATGTTGTGAATTACAAAGAAACATCCAAACATATTCCTGGATTTCTCGAGAGCTCAGGATAAGAATCAACAAAGGAATAAATCAAGTGTTAGGATGTAGAGTGGGAACAACAGAGATAGTTATGGGCTGGGTAGTATATATATACAGTCATGTAACCAAGCTTCGAGTCTAGGTAATTTGCATAAGACACTCTTCACTGGTTGAGAAATAAATGTCTTGATACTACCTGCTGTTATTCCATTGTCCCAAATAAATTTCATCTAATTCCATTAGTCCCATCATTCTAGCTTGTCAAGATCTCTTTGAATCCTAATTCTTTTATATAGTAAGTTAGTAATCCTTCCCAGTTTCACATAACCCACAATTTTGATAAGTTTACCTCAGATGGCTTTGTTGAAGACAATGATAAACTCTTGAACAGCCCAGAGTCAATGACATCTCTGGGAAACATCAAAAGAGAACTTCCTCAGAGGGAGTTCTCCAACTTATAAGTGACTACTGTTTGGGTCCAAGTTATTCAACAAGTTCAAAGTCTATTGAACTGCACAGTCATCTAAGCCACATTGCTTCATGTCCACAAGAGTATATGAAACATTGTCAAAAGTTTTGTTGAAATCTAAAAAGGTTCTTTTTCGATATCATGCCTCTCATGCAAGAGAACAAAAAAGCTCTGAAAGGAGGTTTAGCTGACAAGTCTTCATCTTGGTGAAGTCATGCTGGTTTTTAGAGTTCAGTGGTTCCCATCTGAATTTCTCACAATCTCTTTAATAAGACCTTATAGTATTCATGCGGTGTAGCACTTCTGGTGTGAAGGTTTGCCAAACCTTTTTCAGGACTGTTCATCAACTCTCACCTGTGTCTCCAAGAAGCTGTAGCATGCACAGCAACCACACCCCAGTAAAACTGTCTCAGCAAATGGGCTAAATGAGTTTGAGGGTAACAAATTGGCCTCAAACCCATTGGTGAGTTAGGAGGATGTCTACCCCAAGCATGTGTAGACTTCCCCCACAGAATGGGTAGATGAGAGCAATTTGTTCCAATGGCAATGAGGGCAGCAGAAGCAGGTGGTATGGAATACTTAGAGCTTGGTCATACATTAAAGACACCAAGATCATCCACTGCATCCTGGGCCATCACCAGTCATCCTGATCTTTGTCTTGCCATTGACTTTGATGACTATAAGAGAGAGTAAGGCTAATGATTTTGTGTAACTCTGCCTCACTTAAATGAAATTCATATACAAATCAAGACAACACTCACCCTCTACTATTTTACTATTTAACTATTCTATTATTTTACTACCTTACTATTTTTCCTACTTTGAAGTCCCATTGTGACAGACAAGTGACAAAGCAACAGGTTTGGATACACTGAGAACTGTAGTCACAACCCTAAAGACAGGTGGCCCAGACCATAGGGTTGTCTTCTCATTGGACTGAAGCAGCAATAAGATTTGGCAGCCCCCTGGATATCTGAGAGTTTTTTTTTAAGAACCATTCTGCCCACCTCCTGGCATGAGGAAGGGACTAGAAAAGATGCCTTAAAAAGTGTTTGCTTCACCCAACCCTGGCCTGCTTCCCATGGCAGGTGGGGACCCTGCCCTGCAATCAAAATGCAAAAAATTATACAAACATTTTTGCAAAGAAAAGTTCACTCATCATTGATTGGTCCATGGAATGTGTGTACATTCATGGACAACATGAAATCCAGTAGACCTGAAAGATGAACAACTCTTGTGAGAGAACTCAGGAAGTACCACATCCAAATAGCAGCCCTGGGTGAAATGATGCTGGCAAATAAAGGCCAGCATACTGAAGTCAGAGCTGGATACAAATTTTTCTGGAGAGGCCACTATGATGAAGAACACTGTGAGGCTGGCATAGTTTTCACAATCAGACCTAATCTAGTCAGTAAGCTTGTATGCATCCCAAAAAAGATGAACAACAGGCTTATACAATTGCCTGTTACACAATTGCCACTTACAGAAAAGGACCATACCACCATCATCAGTGAGTATGCTCCCACTATGATGAACCCTGATAAGATCAAAGAAAAAGTTTATGATGACTTCGAGACCCTCATCATCAATGTGCCAAAAGAGGACAAACTTGTAGTTCTGGGTGACTTTAACACCATAGTTGGCACAGACTATCAGACATGACAGGGAGTTCTTGAGGGGAATGGAGTCAAGAACAGCAATAGCAATGGTCACTTACTACCAAAGGCTTTTGCATCTCACTATCTTGTCATCACCAATATGGTCTTCTGTTTAGTAAAACACAACAAAACTTCACAGATGCACCCTTGTAGCAAGCCCTCACATTTAATAGACTACATCATCATAAGGAGAAGAGATCAGCAAGATGTGAGAGTGAAAAAGGATGATGTCTAGTGCAGAGTGCTGGACAGTTCATAGACTTATCCTCTCTAAGTCAAACATTCACATGGAACAAAAGTGGAGGCCCCACGGCAAGACAGCTATCAGAAGATTTAATGTCAACAAATTAGAGCACTTTTCTGTGCATGAACAGTTTATTGCTGACCTAAAGGGGAAACCAAGTCAGAACATAGCAACAGTGAAGCAGAAAAGGAGCAGGAAGCTTTCAGTGTACAGCATTGCATTTGCTCATCTGGGCCAGAACATTCAAAAACATCAGAAATGGCTTGCCAAAAATGATGTAGAAATTAAATGACAAACAAGAATTCTAAAAAGTTTGCCAACATGTCAGTTTATCCATCTTTAAGAGGCTAATGTTTAACTCCATCAAAAGTAAAATACAAGTAAAGCTTAAGGTTTGAGGGATTCGTGACTCAGTAAAAAGGCAGGTGAGATTCAATTTTATGCTGATAGCAACAGTCCAAAGCACTTATACAATGCCCTGAAGACTATATTATGAAGACCTCTGGTACATCTTGACTGCTCAACCCTAATGGAGCCACACTAATCAGTGATAAGGACATGATCCTTGAGAGATGGACTGAACACTTTCATAGTGTTCTCAACCGACTGTCATCAACCAATGCTGAAATCATTGACTATATACCTCAGGTTGAAGTCATTGTTCAGCAATCTGACCAAAGGCCTTTAATACTGTCATTTGTGAGGGCTTGTGGAGGATCATGGTGAAATTTGATTGCCTGGAGAAGTTCATCAGTATTGTACGTCATTTTCATGATGCCATGTTTGCACAGGTTCTGGTTAAAAATGATGCTGTCACACTTTCTCAGTCACCAATGATGTGAAGCTGGGCTGCGTGTTTGTTCCCATACTTTTTAGCATGTTTTCTTTTCCAACAATGTTGACAGACACATCCTTCAAAGAGGATGAAAACAACATCAAGCTTAAAAAGGCTATAAGCCAATAGCTGATGCACAACTTTTTGTTCACAGATGATTGTGCATTCAATGCAGCCTCTGAGACTGAGATGCAACAAAGTATGGATCAGTTCTCTGCCACTTGTCCTAATTTTTTCCTGACAATCAACACCAAGAAAACAGAGGTTCTCCACCAGGCAGCACCACACCATCCATATGTGGAACCATTGGTTATGGCAAATGGAGAAATTTTGAATGCTGTGGATAAGATCACTTATCTTGGCAGTATACTTTTCAGGGATGTACACATAGATGATGAGGTTGATGTACATATTGCCAGAGCTAGCTCCGAGTTTGGGAGGCTCCAAAAGAAAGTGTGAGAGAGAAAAGGTATTAGACTGCATATTAAACTGAAGATTTACAGAGACCTTGTGGTGACTTCATTGTTGTATGCCTGTGAAACCTGGACAGTCTACCAGCACCATACCAGAAAATTGAACTACTTCTTTTTCACTTGTCTTAGGAAGATTCTGAAGATTACCTGGCAAGATATGGTAGTGAAAACTGAGGTCCTCTCTCACACTGAACTGCCAAGCATTTAAACTCTACTGCCAAGAGTGTAACTCCTTTGGGCTAGCCATATAGCCTAAATGCCAAACACATATTTACCTAAAAAACTATTTTATGGAGAACTCTCACAAGGCAAGTGCTCACACAGAGGTCAGAAGAAGCTGTACAACGACTTTCTCAAGGACTCTCTGAAGAATTTTAGCATAGATTGTGAGACATGGGAGACCCTGGCACAGGACTAGCCAGCAGAGCTTGCCCACATCAAAGAAAGTGCTGTGCTCCATGAGCAAAGCAAAATCACAGTAGCACAAAGGAAACCTGAGATGTGCATTCTAGAGAAATATGTTTCCCAAATGTTCAAAGGGACTATTTGTGCCTAACCTGTGGTAGAACATT
Source organism: Vombatus ursinus (assembly GCF_900497805.2). Lineage (NCBI taxonomy): Eukaryota > Metazoa > Chordata > Mammalia > Diprotodontia > Vombatidae > Vombatus > Vombatus ursinus. Next base: position 28,823,790 of record NW_020954585.1, read on the forward strand.
TTGAGTTCAATTTGACTGATCAGCCACAGTGAAACACATTGTCCCTTGACCCAACATTGTGATGTCATTGGTTCTCTTTGAGTATAAAGGACAAACAACCTAATGTAATATTCATGAAATATGACTGAATGAGAGGTTTTTTCAAAACAGCAGAAAATGCACCAATAAAAGAACACCAAGCAACAAAGAGGTGATGCAAAATAATTCATCATCAGGAAAACCTAAATAACATGAAACCTAAACAAATTCTGTTTACTTTGTAGAAAAGCCTTGAGACACTGGGAGGGGCAGGGATGGGGAGAGAGAGAATCCTAAAGAGGTTCAATACAATGAACAAATATAGGTATATCTTATTTTATTACACTTTGATTTATTGTACTTTGTAGATATTGTGGGGTTTTTATAAATTGAAGGTTTGTGACAAACCCTTCATTGAACAAGTCTATCGGTGTGATTTTCCCAACAGCATGTGTTCATATCATGTCTCTGTGTCACATTTTGGTAGTTCTTTCAATATTTCCAAGTGTTTTCATTATAATTGTATCTGTTATGGTGATCTGTAGCTAGTGATCTTTGATGTTACTGTTGACAATGTTTTGGGGTATGAACCATACTCATATAAAACAGCAAACAGTAAATGTTGTGCATGTTCTCACTGCTCCACCAACCAGTCATTCCCTCATTTCTTACTCTCCCTGGGTCTCCTTCTTCCCTGAGACACAACAATATTGAAGAACATTACATAAATTTAGTTGATAAAGCATTGGCAAGGTTTGAGAGGACTACCTCCAATTTAAAATGAAGTTCTACTGTGGGTAAAGTGCTATCAAATAGAATCACATACTATTGAGAAATCTTTCATGAAAGGAAGGGTCAATCAATGTGGCGAGCATCATTAATGTCTTCTTTTTAAGAAATTGCCACAGCAACCACCACCCCGATCAATCAGCAGCCATCAACATCAAGACAAGATCCTCCACCAATAAAAAGATTATGTCTTGCTTAAAGCTCAGATGATGGTTAGCTTTTTTTTAAGAAAAAAAATATTTTAATTAAAGCATGTACAATTTTTTAGACATAATGCTATTATTGTGCACTTAGACAACAGTATAGTGTAAACATAACTTTTATATACACTGGAAAACCAAAACATTCGTGTAACTTGCTTTATTGTGATATTCACTTTATTGCTGTGGTCTGGAACTGAACCCATAATATCTACAATGTATGCCCATAGGGTGGAAGTAATGGAACCTCAGAATAGAGGAAATACTTCAACCTCATCAACCCCAGAAATAAGATATCAGAACCACCAGATCTTTTTTAACCCTTAACTTTCCTAGTCAAAGTAAGATTTGAGCAATTTGAAATTCTTTTCTTATCCTGCCCACCTTGCTTATATTTTTCTCCCACTTTCTTGGATTCTCCCATTAAGTTGATGAGAATTGGTGGCAATTTAGATTTATCAGGGGTTAGGCAGGGTTAAAAAAAAGATGACTCTGCTGTCTTTTTCTTTTTAGCCTGTCTAAACACCTGCATCCTCTTAAATTGTTCTATTACTCTGAAAGTATCTGTGACATGGAAACAATCATTATACAAAGCACAACTTTGTTCAAGCTCAGAATGAATACACATTCTCACTGATGCAGAGACATTTTGAAAAATGTGTCAAAATAAGGTAATAATTAAAAATAATTGGTGTGGTCTTATAAATGTGGCTGTCACTGGCTTTGTTTCTGGACTTAAAATTTGGGAGAGCTGCTGAAACTTTTTTGTTTTATATTTAGCGGCATATCAGTTAGGATATGGTTTCCATTTATTTTTGGTAATGCTATATTCCATTTAGTTTAGTCCACATAGGTTCCTCAAGTGGGCTATACCACCCTCAAGGGTGCTAGAATGACTGGGGGGTGGGAGTAGCCTCAGGTGCAATGGGGGACCATTGAATGTTGAATTAAAATAAGGGTGTGGTGGAAGCATAAGGAAAGAGGAGAAGAAATTTTTGAAAAAACATTCATACATATTTTATCTGTTGTGTAACAGAGTTAAAGTTGTTATGATTACATAATTTTCCAAATAAACACACAAAATGCAGGTTACAATCACTCATTGGTCAAGTCTGCCTAAAGGTCTTAACAAGCAAGTGTTGGCAGGCCAGCATGTTGTGTATTATTGGGAAGTCCAGCATGCATAGGCAGGAATATGTGTGTGTGATGACTTGTTTTACAACACATACTAAATGGTCACATTATGCAGTATTGTATCATCAAAATTTCAGTGCAGGAAAAAACCCAAAATTTGAAATAAATTATTAAATTTAAGATGTGTCATTTTTGAAAATACATTTTATATTTTTTGAAATGATGCAAATTAAAAAAAAATTAAAGGGTTAAAGAAAGTAGACTTCCGAGGGCACTGAGAAATTTTTTTAAAAAGAGGATGATAGGCCAAATAAGTTTGGGAACCTCTGGTTTAGAATATAAGCTGCTTGAGAATAGGTATTCTTTCATTTCTTGTGTTGGCATCCCCAGAGGCTAAAACATTTCTTGGCACATAGTGGGGGCTTCATAAATACTTGATTGATGATTGATTGATTGATTGATTGATTTTCTCATAAATTCAGAGATTTGAAGTCAAAATAAATTTTGTAGAACTGTCAATTTGATTTTAGAAATTATTAAAAAATGTATTTCTTCCTTTGTATAGAAAAAGGAAATGAGTTAAAATGGTAAAATGAAGAAAGAAGTACAGTATAATGGGATATGCATAAGGTTTGGAATTGGTACACCAGTTCAAATCCCCTGTGGTCTTGTTCAAGTCTCTGAGCATCAATTTCTATATCTAGGAGAATCTAGATGATCTCAAGGATTTTTCTTACTTTAAATTCTATGATCCCTTTAGTGGTAAACATTAATTAATTCTTTTTAATAATAGCTAACATTTTTATATCACTTTTTATATATGAGATTCTGTGCTGAGCATTTTGCATTTTTTTATCTCATTTGATCTTCACAACATCCCTGGAATGTAGGTGCTACTATTATCTCCATTTTTACAGATTAGGAAACTGAGTCAAGCACAGCTTAAGTGACTTCCCAGGGTCACACAGCTAGTAAATGCCTGAGGACAGATTTGAACTCAGGTCTTCCTGACTCTCAGTCCGATGTTCTATCCAATGTGCTACCTAATTAAGTTTGCAATATTTCACATCTGTTCATGAGAGATCCTTCACATAAAACTAAATACAACCAAAGGCACATCTTAGACACTTTCTCTCCTGGACCTCCTCCCCATTGGCATTGATCTGCTTCTTCAAAATCATCTTGCATCATAGTAATTGGAAAAATTCTGGTTTTTTTGAAGCTGCTATGTAAAGGATCAGATTAGAATTGTCCTTTCTGTCTCTAATGATGCACCTAAGGGATACTGAGGTCCACTCACCATGGTTATACTTCACTCATTTTATTGCTGTTGATTCAATTATAAAGTTGTCATGTTGAATGGCTGTTCTCTCCTTTTCTATGATTGATGACACCACACGACCTATGGTTCCACTTCTTTTTGTTTAAAAACAAATCAATTACCCCCATCTCAAATATAAAGTGTAATTAATACCTACTCTGTTTGAAGATATGTTTGAAGATATCCATCCATCAGAATATTCTTTGAATGATTGTTATTATATTTCCTGTACATGTGAGGTAGCAGTACCATTGCCCATCTTAGAGTGTGGGCTACTAAAGAGCAAGGACACATCTATAGAGGTAATTATAAAGTCAATGAAGTCAAGTAAATAAGCACTTGCTAATTATCTACTATGTGTAAGGACTATGCTAAGACCTTCAAATACAAAGAAAGGCAGAAAATAATCACTGCCCAATGACCTTGAAATCTGTTGGGGGAGACAAAAAGCAAAAAATTCTGTACAAACAAGACATATACAGACTGGAGATCATCTCAGAGGCAAGGCATGGACATTGAGGAAGACCAGGAAAGATCACTTGGAGATGGTGGGATTTTAAATGAGACTTGTAGGAACCTAGGAAAGCCAAAAGGTAAAAATGAGGAGGGAGAGAATTCAGATCATGAGCAACAGCTAGTGAAAATATATGGAATTGGGAGATGGAGTCAGGATAAATTTGAGGACGTGTACACAGGTGATTTGAAGACAGGTGGGATTTTTTATTATTAATATTAATTTGACTTTTAAATGTAAAACAATATCTATAGAATCACAGAAACATGGAATTGGAAGGAACCTCAAAAACCACCCCATCCAAAACATGCTTGACCAAGAATACTCTTTACAACGTCCCTGATATAAGATCATCAAGTTTTTACTTGAAACTTCCTATGAGGTAGAAGCCACTACCTCCTAAGTCAGCCCATTCCATTTTTCAGTAGTTTTTTCATTGTTAGGAAGATTTTTCCGACATCAAGCCTAAATCTGTTTTTCTTCAACTCTGCCCATTGCTATAAGGTCTCCCCTCTGGGGACAATCAGGAATCTAATCCCGTGTTGCCATTATGTAAAAATGTGGCAGCTCTTCAAATGCTTGAATAATGCCTACCTAAATCCTTTCTTCTTCAGGTTAAATATACCCAATACATTCAACTGATCCTTGTTTGATATGATCTCAGGATACTTCATTATCCTGGTTTTCCTCCTCTGGACACACTCCACCTCATCAATGTCACTCCTAAAATGGTATTCAGAATTGAACATAATCCTTGTGATGTTTGTCCAGGACATTATGCATTCCTTAACATGCCCTAAGGTTAGATTGTTTTTGCTTGCCATATCACACTATTGACATATATTGATGTTTCATTCCACTAAAACCCACAGATCTTTTCCAGTGAACTGTTATCTTGTCATGCCTTCCCAGGCTTTTTTTAATTGTATATATATATATATATAATTATCCCCCCATGAGGGAAACCCCACTTTCCTCCCTTTTTGTTGTATTTCAATAGAATTTAATCACATGAGTATGTTGGCATAATGAGGCCAAATACATGAATATGGCTTACTATATACTATTCATTAATCATGATCATAGAAGCAAGAATAAAATTAATCTAATAACCAACATGTGAATGAGAGACCCACAATTCATCCTAGATTGAGGACAAGAAAAATTGGTAAATAGACTTGCCCGAAATCCAAAAGTTCCCAGATCCCTCCTCATTGTCCTCTCATACAAGGGGCTACTAAAATCACAGAATGTGAAAGTTTTCAAGGACCTCATTGACCATGTAGTCTGAACCACATATTAAAAGAATCCCATTATGTTATAATATGTTGGGATTCTTTTTCCTGCCATCAAACCTAAATTTGCCTCTTTGCAGCTTCTACCCATTCCTCTTGGTTCTACCCTCTGGGTCCAAACAGAGCAAATTCAAGTACTCTTCCAAATAGGAGCCCTTTAAGCACATGAAGATAGTTATCATATCCTCCCTCCCACCCCAAATCTTCTGCCTTCCATATTAAACATCTTTAGTTCCCACAATCTACTCTCATAAGATATGTCTTCAAAATCCTTCAACATTCTGGTTGCCATCCTCTGGCTATTCTCAAGCTGAGCTGTGTCCATTTCAACTTCAATCATATTCCAGATGAAGCCTGATGAGAGCAGAGTACAGTGGAATGATCACTCCCCTATTGCTGGGGGCTATACCCCAATTACCATAGCCCAAAATCACATTAGCTTTTGTTGCCTGCCATATCATCCTGCAGACTAATACTGATAAAACTGTAGTTCACTGAAACCCTAAATCTTTATCAGAATGACTACTACCTAACCATTCCATCTCTATTTCATAGTTACAAAGTTAATTTTTTGTACCATAGTAAAAAATGTATGCTTATCCCTAGGGAATTTCATATTATTAGATTCAGCTTAATGTTCTAGCTTGTCAAGATCTTTTGGGATCTGATTCTGTCACCTAGTGTATGTTCTCCCTCCCAGCTGGCTGTCATACATGAAACTGATGAACCTACCAGCTATGCTTATATCCAACCCATTGTTTAAAAGGTCAAACATATATCTAGGGTACTTCACTGGAGGCTTCCCACTATATTGACATTGAATCATTAAAAAAATATTCTCTGAATATGAATATCCAATCAGCTCTAAATCCATATAATTTTATTATTGTCTAAATTATATATCTCCATTTTCTCCACAAAAACAATATTGGATACTCCATCTGTAACTAAAATCTAGTATATCCACAGCATTCTCCTTATCTACTAGTTTAGTAATGCTATCCAAAAATGAAATGAGGTAAATCTGGCATGACCTGTGTTTATTGAAGCCATGTTGGATTTTGTAATTACCATTTCCCTAACTATATGTCTACCAATGATCTCTTCAATTATCTGTTAGGAAATTTACCCAGGAATTCAGGTCAAGTTCACTCTCCTATATTTTGCAGGTGCTGTTTTCTTCCCTTTTAGGAAGAAAAAAGCCTTTATACAAATTAGCTAGAGTCCCCCCAAGATTGTTCCACTTACATCCAGAATTCCTAAACTCTGGGCCATCTTTATTACTTTTCCTTGTTTACTGCTTTGTCACTAGCAGAGCCTCCAATTCTGTATGCTGGCATCAGTTAGACTGTATAGGACTCATTGTCCATTGCTTTTGCCTCATCCATGATGTGGAAATAGAATTCAGTACAAGTGGCAGGCCAAGGAATGAAGAATGAGTTCTTTTACATCTGCCACCCTACCACCTTATCCTTGAACAAAAAGTTGGTACTCCACAGGGCCTACATAAATGCCTTTGATCTGAAACCAACTCCTCTATTCTTTGATTTCTTTTCTATCTTTTCTTGGCAGCTGAAGCTTGGTGGGACTACCCATACTCAGAAGCTTCCTGGTTAAGAGCACTTGTGAGGGAGGAGGAAAAGGCTTGTTTCAACCTTCTCCTTGGCTCTATTTTGAAAAGAATAAAAAGGGAATTATCCATTCAACAAACAATTTAACTCATATACATATATTCATATAAATACTATGTGCATGACTCCACTGGATACTAGGGAAGCCCAAATAAAAATTACATAGTCACTGTCCTCAAGGAGTTTATACTCTACTGGGGAAGGTAGAATCTGAAATGTACACATAAAAAAAATATAGGAGGAAATGAAATAGGTAAGGGGAAAGCACAAAGTGTTCTAGGAAAACTTGAGGATGGTCCAAACATTTTAATTTAGAGAGATCAAGTATGTCTCTGATCCCTCTTGGTTGAAAGTTTCTCTTCCTTATATATATTCTCATGAGTAGAAAAGTTTTATAACACTTAGCAAACTTTTCTCATATATGATATTTAATTCTTTATGTTTTGTTCTGCTTGTTATCCCTGATAAATAGAATTAATCATCCACCATCCCTAATATGATTCTGATGCTCTTTGATTGCCTAATTTTTTCAACAATATAATAAACCTAATTCATGTCAATACCAATTCAGTATGACATTAGGAGGTCTGATTTTACAGTCTTTCCTTCAATGAAGGTAATCCACAAAAGGATAATGCATTAATATGCATTAGCTAGTTTGGGCAGACATCAATTATATTATGTCATTCACTACTTAAAAGCAATTTGAAAGAATTGTTACTAGTTTTGTTCAAATGATACACTAGTGCAATTAAAAAGAGAAATTTGTCTTTCAGCTGTGCTTTCGCTATCACTACTAATGCACTGGGTCATTAACTTCAATAACCCAAATGGGTTCTCACCAACCCATTCAACTTAATTAGTGTACAAGATAATATTTAAGAGCACACTCTGCACTGTAGCTAATAATAGATAATAGCTCTTAAAATAAAGGATACATAGAGAAAAAACTACATGGCACAAAAAACATAACAGACAAAGCCTACAAACCCAAATGAGGAACATCATCTTCCTTACAAGAATTAAGGACAGTCTTGGATCTGAATAAGTCATTGTCAACAAGTCTTTTGAATGTTACAAATAGTAATGCTATCTTTTTTTTTCAGATCCAAAAGGTAAATTCTTATTTCGTGTGTGCCACCACTTCTTTTAAAAAACTAAACGGAAATTGGCATTACTCAGTTTGGTTGTCCATTCCAGTCCCTTCTACTCAAGAAACTTTACTTTATGCTTTGTGGTGGGTACAAAAACAAAAGAGGTCCTGTTCTTGAGGACTTAATGCCCTTGCTGGTGAATACAACACATAAATAGATACAAATTAAAAGATAAATTGAGGCAAGAGAGAGAACTATCTACTCTGGGGACCAGGAAAGATTTTGTAAAGAAGGTAATACCTGAACTGAATCTTGAAGGAAACATAGATGATAATGATGATAAACAAAACAGGTATGATAATGGAATGATGAACAGTTGGGGCAAAGGTTGAGAGGCGGGAAATAGATTGCCAAGTTCTAAGCACCCCAAGTGAACTAGTTTGGCTGGAATGCAGAGAGTGGGAAGAGGAGTAACATACAATGTCAGGTAGAGGTTTCTGGAGCTGAACTGCAAAGGACTTGCTGCACTGAGTTAAGTGTTTGCATTTCTTACCAAATTCTTACCAGGAGGGAACCACCAAAGGTTTTTTCAGGGAAGGGACATGAGTAGCTCATTAATAGACTTTCCTAAGGGAATATTTAAACCCCTAAAATGTAAGACAATATACGTTTTCTGAATGAAATTTTGGATGATTTCTCTTACAACTTCAACTCACTGTATCAACTGCATCCTGATATATTTATTTGAATCAATACTGAAATTGCTTCTATGATATGAAAGGTAAGGCATTTTGTAAAAAGGTTTGGATGCCAGGTTATGGTTAAGGAAAAATATTTAGACCATCAATATTATCTACATCTCTCTTCATCTCAATAAAGTTCTGTGCTAGTGACTATAAAATAGTCAGAAACCCTGGTTTCTGAAGGTTTTGCCTATGGAACTTTGGAAGTTTCTACCATGAAAAAGACTAAAGGAAGGGGGCAAGGAACTGAAGTGCAAAGAGCAGGGTAGAGTTGACCTTGTTCACTGAAGGAACGAGATGTAAAAGAGAAAAAAGTATAGCTGGTGCAGGGGTAATGGACAGTGAAAAAACTGAGAGGTGAAGGCATTGGAAGGCATAACAAGGATGAAGAACAGGTTTTGGGGTAGCAAGACAGAGGGAGAGGTGAGATGACAATAGATTGTGATCAGATAAAGGAGTTTCTGAGTTCACAAACATGGAAGTGTATATAGCCATCTCTGTATTGGAGAAGTAGTGTGAAGAAAAGAGTAAGTTAAAGAACTGGGGGATTAATATGTTTCAGGGAGTATCAATGTTTCTTGAAGTCCCCTTTGAGGGCATGAGAGAAGAAGAGAGAAATACTATGAGCAAGGCACTGAACTCATTGAGGAAGAAAGGATAATATTCTGAAAGGCTGTAGACAACAGCCATCAGAATCTTGATTGGGTGATAAATATGGATTGAATGAACCCCAAAGAAGGAGAGATTACTAAGTGACAGTGGTAAAGAAAGAGAATGGTTGTGGCAATGAAAAGTAAGGAATAATTTCAATTTCACTATTTTAACCAGTAAGTTGGAGTGAGGGAAGTATGGGGGGGGGCAGCATATGAGTGATAGTATAACGAGTGCTGGAAAGGGTGGCCAGGGAATCTGTCTAATCCAGGGAAAGAAGCTGGAGCGAACAAGAAAGGAAAAGTTTTAAGATGAAAGCTAGTTTGTTGTCTATGGAACAAATATTCCAGAAAAGACAGTGGAAGGATTAAGTAGCTCTAGAGTGGGATATTGGTGCCATTGGGCTGAGAGAGAAGAAAGTAAGTGTGAGGAGGGGGTGGAGAGGGGGAAGTTATGGAGAACGGGGTTTAAACAATGGCAGCCTGAGGTGCAGAATCACTGGGATGGGGAGAGAATAATGGTGTGGGAGTATATTAACCACTGAGGAATGAATTCAGATAGGTTATTCTTATTAATAGGGACTCAATAGGGGGTAGAGTTTTTCCAGGCTGTCAGGCAGCAGTGTATAACTGAAAAGGGAATGAGCGGGAGAAGTAAGAAGAGTAACTAAGAGGGGACAAGGCAACTGTTCTGTTGTTGTAGATGGCCAGGAAAAGTGCCTTCAATGCTATAGAATGGCTGCTCAGGGAGTCCAGGAAGCCCTCCCAAATAGGAGCAGTTAAAGCAACTTCTGTGGACTTGTAGGTGAGAGAATACCTGATGTGTAATGGGATATAGTAGCATGATGACCAATAATCACAAAGAACTCCACTAATGGAGGAAGAACCACTAGATAAAAATGCAGGGAAAGCTAGAAAAGTCTGACAAAAATTAGCTTAAGATGAACCTGTTATGCTATATACCAAAATAAGCTCCAAATGAGCTTAATAACTTAAATATAAAAAGTCACATAATAAACAAATAAAAGAAGCAAGGAAAGAAATATCTTTTGCAACTATAAATAGAAAAAGAGTTCATGATTGAACAAAGAATAGAGATCATAAAAGATAACGTGGACAATTTTAGTAATGTACAATTCAAGACTTTAGCATACATACCAAACCAATACAGTTAAATTTATAAGCAAAATAGTTAACTGGGAGAAAAATCATTATATCATTTCTGTGATAATGATCTGATACCCAAGACATATAAGGAATTGATTTGAATATAAATATGTATGTATGTGTGTGTGTATATGTATATGTGTGTATATGTATATGCATGTATGTGTGTATGTATGTATGCATGTAAACAAGAGCCATTCACTAATAGATAAATGGTCAAGAGATATAAAGGAAATTCTTGAAGAAAGAAATAGAAGCAAACAACAGCTATATGAAAAAATGTTCCAAATAAATAATAATTAACAAAATGCAAATTAAGATGACTTTGAGATTACATCTCACATCCATCAGATTGGCAAACATGGTAAAAAGGAAAAAATTGTTGAAGGGGCAGTGAAAAAATATATTGTTGGTGGAGCTGTGAATTGGTGAAGCCATTCCAAAAAGCAATTTGGAACTCTGCTCCCAATCAGTAAATTGAATTGGGTTTCATCTGCTGGAGGTTGGGCATTTGTCTATTTCAAAATATGCTAGTTAGGAACTTTCCAAAAGAATTATCTTACAGGCATTGACAAATAACTGCCTAATGGTCATATCCAGTCCCTATGGAACTAAGAGCTAAAAATGTATTTATTTTGAAATTTTAAATACAATAAAATTTACTTAAAAATGCAAAAAGCATTCTTATCTCAAGATATGAACAAAAATAGACTACAGGCTGGATTTGCCTCAAAGACAATAGTTGCCAACCCCTGATTTAACTCATAAACATTTTTTGTTATATATGCCACCAAACAAGAGCACAGGCTATAATAACAATTAAACATTTACATAGCACTTCAAGGTATGGGATGTACTTCATATATATTATTAATTAATTATTCATAGCTAGCCTTTATGTAGCACTTTAGGGCCACTTTACCTATGTTATCTTGATTCTCAGAATAACCCAGGAAGGTAGGTGTTATTATCTCTATTTTAGAGAAAAGGAAACTGAGGCTGGAAGAGCCTAAGTGACTTGCCAAGGCTCAAAAAGCTAGTAAGTTGTCTGAGGCAGAATTTGAACATAGGTCTTCCTGGCTCCAGGACCAATATTCTATTCACTGTGCCACCTAGCTGCTTTACTTCACAAAACCCCTGTGAGGAAGGACAAGGAGAAGAGGGTATCAAGGATGGTGAGCGAGTAATAAGCAGAAGATGAAAAGTGACCTTTCTGAGGATGTTGTCAAAATTCTTAGTAAGGGAAGGGTTAGACTATTTGGATTCCAAGGTCTTTTGTCTCTTCTAATTCATTAACTCTGAGCTTCTAGCTTGGTGAGATTTTTGGATCCAAACTCTTATCATCCAAGTTAGTTAACTCTCCAAGCTTTCTATCATTTTGAATGTGACAAACATAGCATCTATTTCTTCATCCAAGTCTTCATAAAAACATTTAAATAGCATGACTCCAAGGATTGATCTTTGGGATACTATTCTAACTAGGCATCTCCAAATTGATAATTGTTCTTTGGGTATGGTCATTCAGCCAGGTTTTTTTTTTCCAATTTATCAGTAGACATATGCCTCCACCTTTTCTACAGTGGGCCATATCCAATGTTCTTTCCTTAGCATCTTCTATGTCTAACTTGAATCTCTCTTTCTACACTAGAATTTAGCTTTATCTTCACATAGCATCTCCTATTCTGGTATTTTGCTGTGTCTGGGCATTGATTAGTACAATTATGTGATATATAGATAGACATATGTTCCCATATTTATGACCATTTCATTCAGCACAAGACAAGAAAATGCAAGATTCCATAAAGTATTAAATACAACTGAACCAGAACTCTAGGTTTTCCTTGGCCTCTTTGCCTAGTCTCTCCCCCTACATGAATTTTCTTCTTATCTGATCAATTATATACCAGCTCTGTTTCCTCCCTCTCATTTCCTAAATGGCTTGAATTCCTACAGGGCCAGGCAAGGTGAAATAATGGTACAATCACCTCATATCTCACCCAATGGTTCCCAGTGGCATTGGCAGGACAGATGTGATTTTAGGGAGACTCCAATACATTCAGTTCTACTATAACATATATTTTGAAATGTAAATGTGTTCTAACATGACTGATAGATTAGTGAATGTTTTGAATATAATGCAAATCTTTATTTTGATTTGGTGAGATTTCTAGAGAAACAGTGAGAGAACAGAGAAAACTGCACCACTTCACAATAACTCACAAGCTGCAACTCTTTTTTTTTAATTTTAGTATTTTATTTTTCCCCAGTTACATGTAAAAATAATTTTTAATATTCATTTTAAAAACTTTGAGTTCAAAATTCTCTCTCTCCCTCCTCACCTCACTCCCCATTGAGAAGGCAAGTAGTTCAATATAGGTCATATATGTAGTATATATGCGTAGTCACGCAAAATACTTCCATAATAGTCATGTTGTGAAAGAAAACATAGGTCCAAAAAAAAAACCCTCAAGAAAAACAAAATAAAAAAAGTATGCTTCAATATGCATTTAGACACCATCAGTTCTTTGTCAGGGAATGGTTAGATTTTTTATCATAAGTCCTTCAGAGTTGTCTTGGATCATTGTATAGCTGATAATAGCTAAGTCATTCACAGCTGGTCATCCTACAGTATTGCTATTACTTTGTACATAGTACATTTCACTTTGCATCAGCCCATGCAAGTCTTTTCTGGATTTTTCTGAGAGTATCCTGCTCATCATTTTCCACAGTATAATAGTATTACATCATTATCATATACCACAATTTCTTTAGCCATTCCCCAATTTATGGTCATCCCCTCAATTTCTTATTTTTTGCCCTCAGAAAAGAATTGTTATAAATATTTTTGTACTTATGGGTCCTTTTCCTTTTTTTGTTTTTTTTTTTCATCTCTTTTAGGATACAGACCTGGTAGCAGTATTGCTAGGTCAAAGGGTATGTATGATCTTATAGCCTTTTGGGCATAGTTCCAAATTGCTCTACAAAATGGTTGAATCAGTTCACAACTCCACCAACAATGCATTAATGTCTCATTTTTCTCCCATGCCTTCCACGATTTGTCATTTATCTTTGCTGTCCTATTAGCCAATCTAATAGGTATAAGGTAGTACTTCAGAATTGTTTTAATTTGTATTCCTCTAATAAATAGTTGGAGTATTTTTTCATATGGCTATAGATAGCTTTGATTACTTCATCAGAAAACCAATCATATCTTTTGATCATTTATTAATTGGGTAATGGCTCTCATTTTTATAAATTTAACTCAGTTCTCTATATGTTTGAGAAATGAGGACTTTATCAGAGAAACTTGCTTGAAAATTTTTTTCACAGTTACTATTGCTACTATTGCTATTCCTCCATCCTATTATCCGCCCCCAGTTTATTCTATTCTCTCTCACCTTTCACCCCGTCTCCCTTCAAAAGTGTTTTGCTTTTGACTACCTTCTCCCCCAATCTGCCCTCCCTTATATCACCCCCCATTCTTATATTCCCTTGCCCCTCATTTTCATGTAGGGTAAAATAGATTTTTATATCCAACTGAGTATATATATTATTTCCTCTTTGAGCCAATTCTGATGAGAGTAAGGTCCACTCACTCTCCCTCAACTCCTCTCTCTTACCCTCCACTGTAAAAAGCTTTCCCTTGTCTCTTTTATGTGAGATAATTTACCCCATTCTACCTCTCCCTTTTTCTTTCTACCAGTACATTACTCTGACCCCTTAATTTTATTTTTAGATATCATCTCTTCATTTTCAACTCACACCTGTGCCCTCTGTCTATATATACTACTTCTAACTACCTTAATAATGAGAAAGGTCTTATGAGTTACAAATGTTATATTCCCATGCAGGAATGTAAGCAATTTAACTTTAATAAGTGCTTTATGATTTCTCTTTCCTGTTTACCTTCTTATGCTTCTCTTGAGTCTTGTATTTCAAAGTCAAATTTTCTATTCAGCTCTCATCTTTTTTCTAAAATACTTGAAATTCCTCTATCTCATTTAATGTTTAATTTTTCCCCAAATGGATTATACTCAGTTTTGCTGGGTAGGTGATTCTTGGCTGTAATCCTAACTCCTTTGCTCTCTAGAATATCATATTCTGAATCTTCTGATCCTTTAATGTGGAAGTTGCTAAATCTTGTATTATCCTGATTGTGGCTCCACAATACTTAAATTGTTTCTTTCTGGCTGCTTACAATATTTTCTCCTTTACCTGGGGACTCTGGAATTTGGCTATAATATTCTGGCAATTTTCATTTTGAGATCTCTTTCAGGAGGTGATCGGTAGATTCTTTCAATTTCTATTTGCCCTCTGATTCTAGAATATCAGAGAAGTTTTTCTTGATAATTTCTTGAAAGATGATGGCTAGGCTCTTTTTTTTTTATCATGGCTTTCAGGTAGTCCAATAATTTTTAAATTATCTCTCCTATTTTCCAGGTCAGTTGTTTTTCCAATGAAATAGTTCACATTGTCTTCTATTTTTCTTTTCATTCTCTTGGTTTTGTTTTATTGTTTCCTGATTTCTCATAGTCATTAGCTTCCATTTGCTCCATTCTAATTTTTAAGGACTTATTTTATTCAGTGAGCTTTTGGGCCTCCTTTTCCATTTGACCAATTCTGCTTTTTAAGTCATTCTTCTCCTCATTGGCTTACCATTTGTCCTAGTCTGTTTTTTAAGGTGTTATTTTCTTCAGTATTTTTTTTGTGTGTCTCGTTTACCAACCTGTTGATTCATTTTTCATTCATTTCTTGCATCACTCTCATTTCTCTTCCCTGTTTTTCCTCTACTTCTCTTATTTGATTTTCAAGACCCTTTTTAAGGTCTTCCATGGTCTGAGACCAATTCATCTTTTTCTTGTAGACTTTGGATATAGGAGCTTTGACTTTGTTGTCTTCTTCTGAGTGTGTGTTTGATCTTCCTTGTCACCACAGTAACTTTCAATAGTCAGAGTTTTTTCTATTGCTTGCTCATTTTTCTAGCCAATTAGTTGACTTTTAACTCTTTGTTAAGGTAGGGTTTTGCTTCCAGAGTGGAAGGCGCACTGTCCCAAGCTTCAGGGGTTCTATGGAGCTATTTTCAGAAATACTTCTAGGGATCTGTGAGTTTCCAGTTCTTCCAAGGTGGTGTGATCTAAGGAGAGGTGTTTACTCCTCTCCTGGCCTATGCTCTGGTCTGCGAGCAACCACAAGCATTCTTTTCTGCCCTGGGACTGTGAGGAATGTCCCCCTGCACTGTGGCCACAAGTTCTGCTGTGCTAGTGTTCCTTTTTGCCCTGGGACTGCCACCCAAGATTGTGGCCCAGATCCAAGTATGGGCAAAGGCAAAGAGTCCTGCCTCATTGCTAGCAAAAAGACCCCTGTAATCTCCTTCTGATCAGCTATTTGACCCCCTTACTGTCTGGGTACTGAAAGCTTCAGAAATAACCACTGCTGCTGCTGCTACTGATTCAATGGTTCCCAAAGTCTGCTCCTAGTTTGCTGGGGCATGGTCTGTGCTGGCGCAACCTGAGCTGGACTGTGCTCCTCTCTCACCTTGGTGCAATAGACCTTACCTGCTGACCTTCTAAGTTGCTTTGGGATGGAAATTTGTTTCTCTGTCTTTTTATGAGTTCTACTGCTCTAGAATTTGTTTTGGTATTTGGAGGGGTTTGAGGAAGAGCTTGGGTGAGTACCTGTTCTTACTCCACCATCTTGGTTCCACCCCCCAAGCTGCAGCTCTTTTGATGCCTGCTTCCACAAGCAAATTTCAGGTCTTTGCCAAGGTAAAGTGCCTTATTTTTTGTCATTTCTGATGCAGTAGGAGCTGTGGGGGGAGGACAGATGGTTCACACCAACTCTAACCACTTCTCCCTTAGTATCTGAGCCCAACTTGCTCAAGGCTGACTTATTGTAGTATTTACATATTTCTTAACTAATTGATATGTGTAAAACTGTGCTACCATTTTCATTAGGTTCCTTCCTTTTTTTATTTGTCACTGACAAGTTTTTGAGTGTTATGCTCCTAACCCCATTTTCCCCATAAGCTCTGTGGTTTTTGTTGTATGATTTTACATAGCAGTGTGTTTTGGGGGGTTGTAATATGTCATGTTATAGCAGAACTGAATGTATATGCAGGACATATTATGAGGATCAACTGTGATAACATATGCAAAGTTCTTTACAAAGCTTAAAGGGCTATCTAAATGCTAGCTATTAATATTTATATTAATAATAATTGTTGCTGTTGCTTGTTTCAACCTCTGCATCCTGATACCCTTCCTTCTGGTGTTTAGCCTGACCTGAGGAACCTAATCTACCCTGGAATGACAACACAGAGAAAATAAAGCACTATCAACTAATGGTTCACTTACATGAATATCTAGATACAAACACCCTCCATCTTCTAGAAATGTCATCAATTTGTATATATTCATGGGACCTTTCCAAAGTGCTTCCTCAGGAAGTAGTCTAGTAAAAGAGGATGTAAGGTGAGTTTCTGTTAAGCCTGAAGAATCAGGGGCTGTGCATTTATGTAGTAACAACTACAGCCTGGATGGAGAGATAAGGCACTAGGTGCTGGCCTTGTGTGCATTCTTTATTGGTAAGTAGATAAAATGCAATTTTTAGCCCTGTGAGTTTTAAGCTGATAAAAAGTACCCCAGTTTATTTTTGAAAGCCTTATGTGTTTCATAGACTGTTGCAAAATTAAGCAGCTCTTGAACTGAGACAGCAGAAAAGGCCAAGGTTAAAAAAAGTAAACCATTCTACTGAAGCCTTTTCTATCCTTAGTCATAGTATTTTAACTTTAGACACTATAACTCTGTGGGTCTCTTGGTGTTATTCCAGACTATAATAAAGATAAATCTCTTAAATAAGCAAAAGTTTTTAAGTGACCTTACCACGGTATACCACTGACTTTGCAGGTATTTCAGCTGCATTACATAATTGGCAGGAAAACAGATTATAAATGCAAGCCGTTACTACTGTAAGCAAAATCCATGGGAAAGGCTGTTAACTCTGAGACAAATGGCTGAAGGAGCCACTACATCCCTGAGGTCTTTACGTTCCGTTTGCTAGTCAAAACTTTAACATGAGCAGTAAATCAAAAACCTTATTTTCCAGGGACCTCTTTCCTCAGTCTTTTAAACAGTGTCTTAAGATACCTTTTCACTGTGTGCATTAAAAAAATAGAAGAAAATGATTCTATAAAAAGTTTAATCTTTTCCCAAAGGACTTGCTTGATTCCAGCAATAGGGTCAATGCATGTGCATTAATGAAGATAACACAACACATATGAATGGCACACAGCTGTCCACATATTCAAAAAAGAGTTCTTTAAAAAAAACCAACTTCTGTTTATGCTATTTTTTTAAGTCAACAGTGATTTATTCCCCAAATATTTGAATACATACAGTCTAATAATGGGTTCATCTCAAGAGATTCAGAGGCACATTTCCAGATGGATGCAAAACTAATCAATCTCTCTAATTTTAGCAGAAGAGAAAGGAAAATCTCCTGTAGATAGGTTTTCTGAGGCTTTCCCAGGTTCCTGCTCCAATATAATTGATGAGGAATTTATTAGGCAGCTGAAAATGATCCACAAATTGAAACACTTATATAACCTCAAATTCGTCATGGGTATAAATATAAAGGAGGCACAAGTCCCAAAGGGGCCCAAGCTCATGGACTTTTCTTTGGTAGCATCTTGGATGGCTTATTATCTTCAGCCCATCTATTAACTCAGTGTGCTTTCCAAGTTGTGGCCATGAATTCTACTATACTCACTCCCTGAAAGCTCATCACTTTGTATAATTGCCACTATCAATTATGAATGCACAGCTTCCGGATAGTAAATACAAGCTCTGAAATAACTGATTCTGTATAGTCTAAGTAATTTAAATTCAGAAATTACCTTAGATATCATCTACTCCAACTTCCTTATTTGAGAGAGGATATAAATTGCACTTGGAGACTGGAAGACTTGACTTTGAATATTGCCTTTGATACTACCTGTTATGACCCTGAGCAAGTCTCTTGATTTTGTTGACCCACAGTTCACCTGTAAAATGGTGATCAAATAGCAGCTACCTAACAAGGCTGTAGAGAAAAGCAAATCAAACACATACACATAGACACATACATATATGTACGTATGTAGGCATATATGTACATACATATATGTGATGTATACAGGCATATATGTATGTAGCACTTTACAAAGCTTTAAGTATTACATAAATGTATGTTGCTATTATTTTACATTTGAGGAATTATTTTACATTTGGTACAGGACCAAAAGAGTCACTTACCTAAAGACATAAAAGAATAAGGAGTTAGAAAATATGAGTTTAGGAAAACATAATGTTTAAAATCGTTCCTATCCCTAAACTGATGATCTTATGATAGTGACAGACCTAAGATTCAAACCAAAGTTTTCTGATGCTAAATCTGGCACCTTTCCCACTCTATAATACTCAGGTTTGTCAATCCATGGGATGTGACATTAGTCTACCTCAACACCACTAGGAACTGATCCACTCATAACAGGAGTTGTGTCATGAGTCAAGAGATTTGTATTCTTATCTCAACTTCCCTACTGACTGTGACCTTGTGAGAAATTCTTCATTTCTTTAGGTCTCAATCAATCTATAAACCTTTATTAAGCACTTACTATGTGCCAGGGACTGTGCTAAGGGATGAGGATACAAAAGGAGGCAAAAGACAGTGCCTGCCCTCAAGGAAATCACAATCTAATTATCATTTTCACTTATATAAAATCAAAGGGTTAAACTAGGTATTCTCCAAGGTCCTTTCTAGCTTAAACAGTTTATGAGTCTATGTCTAAAATACAGTTCATTCATTAGTACTTAGTAGCTTCCAATAGTAATATCCCCATTTTCAATATGAGGGTCTCCTTACACTGTAAATTGTTTTTTTTTTTTTATTTTATTTTATTTTTTTTAGTTTTAGTTTTCAACATTTACTTCCACAAGATTTTGAGTTCCAAATTTTCACCCCATCTCACCCCTCCCCCCACCCCAAGATGGCATGCATTCTGAATACCCTTTCCCCTAGTCTGCTTTCCCTGCTATCTCTCCCCTGCTTCCCCTTCTATTTTGCTGTAGGGCAGGATAGATTTCTGTACCCCATTTCCTGGATTTCTTATTTCCCAGTTGCATGTGAAAACATTTTTTTAAAACATGTGTTTTTTAAACTTTGGGTTCCAAATTTTCTCCCTTCCTTGCTCCCCACCCACCCTCATTGAAAAGGCAAGCAACTCAATATAGGCTATACATGTGCAGTTATGCAAAACACTTCCATAGTAGACATGCTGTGAAAAACTAACTTTATTTCCCTTAATCCTATCACACTCTCCCATTTATTCTATTCTTTCTTTTGACCCTGTCCCTCCTCAGAAGCATTTGCTTCTGATTACCCCCTTTCCCAATCTGCCCTCCTCTCTATCATGCCCCTACTCTCTTGTCCCCTTCCCCTCCTATTTTCCTGTAGGGTAAGACAGATTTTCATACCCAATTGAGTGTGCATGTTATACCCTCCTTAAGCCAAATCCTACGAGAATAAGATGCACTCATTTCCTCTCACCTTCCCCTGTTTCCCCTCCACTGTAAGAGCCTTTTCTTTTCTGTTTTTTTTGAGAGATAATTTACCCCATTCTGCCTTTCCCTTTCTCCTTCTCCCAGTATAATCCTGTCTCACCCCTTAATTTTATTCTCCAGATATGACCCCTTCATCTTCAACTCACCCTGTGCCCTCTATCTATCTATCTATCTATACATATATATATATATATATACACACACATATATACATATATATTCATATCTACAATTTTTTTCCCTCCAACTACCTTAATACTGACAAAGGTCTCATGAGTTACAAATATCATCTTTCCATGCAGGAATGTAAACAGTTCAACCTTAATAAGTCTCTTTTGATTTTCTCTTTCCTGTTTACCTCTTCATGTTCCACTTGAGTCTTGTATTGGAAAGTCAAATTTTCTATTCAGCTCTGGTCTTTTCATCAAGAATGCTTGAAAGTCCTCTATTTCACTGAATGACCATTTTTTCCCCTGAAGAATTATACTCAGTTTTTGATGGGTAGGTGATTCTTGGTTGTAATCCTATCTCCTTTGCCCTGCAGAATATTATATTCCATGCCCTGCGGTCCCTTAATGTAGAAGCTGTTAAATCTTGTGTTATCCTGATTGTGTTTCCACAATACTTGAATTGTTTCTTTCTGGCTGCTTGCAATATTTTCTCCTTGACCTGGGAACTCTGGAATTTGGCTACAATATTCCTAGGAGTTTTCCTTTGGGGATCTCTTTTAGGAGGAGATCGGTGGATTCTTTCAATTTCTATTTTGCCCTCTGGTTCTAAAATATCAGGGCAGTTTTCCTTGATAATTTCTTGAAAGATAACGTCTAGGCTCTTTTTTTGATCATGGCCTTCATATAGTCCAATAATTTTTAAATTCTCTCTCCTGGATCTATTTTCCAGGTCAGTTGTTTTTCCAATGAGATATTTCACATTATTTTCTAATTTTTCATTCTTTTGGATTTGTTTTACAGTGTCTTGATTTCTCATAAAGTCATTAGCTTCCAATTGCTCTATTCTAATTTTTAAAGAAGTACTTTCTTCAGTAATCTTTTGGACTTCCTTTTCCATTTGGCCAATTTTGCTTTTTAGGGCATTCTTTTCTTCATTGGCTTTTTGGACCTCTTTTGCCATTTGGGTTAGGCTATTTTTTAAGGTGTTATTTTCTTCAGTATTTTTTTGTGTCTCCTTTAACAAGCTGTTAACTTGCTTTTCATGATTTTCTTGCATCACTATCATTTCTCTTCCCAGTTTTTCCTCTACTTCTCTTACTTGCTCCTCAAAATCCCTTTTGAGCTCTCCCAAGGCCTGGGACTGATTCATATTTTTCTTGGAAGTTTTGGATGTAGGAGCTTTGACTTTGTTGTCTTCTTCCGGTTGTATGTTTTGATCTTCTTTGTCATCAAGATAATATAGTCTGACTCTTTTTGCGCTGCTTGCTCATGATCCCACCCAATTACTTGAGTTTTAAACTCTTTGTTAAGGTAAGAGTCTGTTTCCAATGTGGAGAATGTACTGTCCCAAGCTTTGGGGGTCTGTACAGCTATTTTCAGAGATACTTCTAGGGACCTGAAAGTATCACTTCTTCCAAGGTGCTATGATAAGGGGTGAGGTGTTTCCTCTCCACAGTCACAACAAGCTCCACCACACCAACATTCCTCCTCGCCCCAGGACCGCCTCTTAGAACTGTGACCCAGATCCAAGCACAAGCAAAGCAAGAGATTCCTACCTCAGCCCTGGCAAAGAGATCCTTGCAATCCCCCTCTGATCAGCCACTTGATTCCCCCTCAGTCTGTGGGCCAGAAGCTCAGAAGCCAGCCGCTGCCCTCAGGGTGGCTGAGATCTAGCTTATTCTCTCACCCCAGTAACAGACTTTTCCCACTGACCTTCTAAGTTGTCTTTGGTGTTCGTGGGTTGAGAAGTCTGGAAACTGCCACAGCTGCCCACGATTCAGTCCCCTGAGGCCTGCTCCAGGGTCACTGTGA
Source organism: Vombatus ursinus (assembly GCF_900497805.2). Taxonomy (NCBI): domain Eukaryota; kingdom Metazoa; phylum Chordata; class Mammalia; order Diprotodontia; family Vombatidae; genus Vombatus; species Vombatus ursinus. The sequence continues at coordinate 28,845,927 of NW_020954585.1, forward strand.
CCTGCACGCCCATGCTGAACTGCGCTCCTCTCCCAGCCCGGCACGATATATATTTCTGATCAGTCATCCAGGTTGCCTTGGGCTGAAAATTTGTTTTACTCTGGTTTTTTGTGGGTTCTGCTGCTTTAGAATTTGTTTAGAGACATTTTTTGTAGTTATTTGGAGGGGTTTGGGGGAGAACTCTAGCAAGTCACTGCTTTTCCTCCGCCATCTTGGCTCTGCCTCTGTCAATTGTTTAACATATAGGTAGTATAGTGGATAAAGTGCTAGGCCTGTAGTCAGGAAGACCTAAGTTGAAACCCAACCTCGGGCACTTACCAGCTGTGTGAACTTGAGCAAATCACTTAACCTGTTTGCTCAGTTTTCTCATCTGTAAAATGGGGATAATAATAGTATCTACTTCCCAGGCTTTTAGAGAGGATCAAATGAGATATTCGTAAAGCACTTGGCACTGTGCCTGACACATAGTAAGTGCTATACAAATATTAGTTGTTGTCATTGTTTTCATAGCCATTGTTGTTATATCAAGAAGCAGAAAGGTACCCATTCTTTTGTGGCCTCTCAGGTAACATGAGATCTGAGGAAGTATTTATCCTTATGACAACATTCTCTAGTTGTCCTTTCATTTCTTTTGCAACTCCTAGGTTCTCAAAGTTTTAATGCCCCATGTCCCAGTCCTCAAAATTATATATCTTATTATTCAGTCCTCCATGGAAATGAATAATGCCAGTTTTCTATGCTACTCACACTAAAATTCATTTCCTATGCCTCATGTAATCCATTTATTTCCATTTATTCCTCAGTAATGTTTCATCCCCATTTCCATAGCCATTGTCCTTATTATCGTGTACCTGCATCACTTCAATAATCTCTTTTCAAATCTTCTTTATATAAACTTCTAGAAAGTCATGTGGACCACATAAAAGCAAGAATCATTGTCTTCAAGCGTCATCTTAATCTTTTTCTCCCTAACATCACTACCCCATCAAAAATGCAAAAAAATTTTCCAATTGCTTTCCATATCAAATAAAAAGTTTGGAATGACATGCTCACTAAAAATAATCACCAACATTGTTTTGCTGTACTATCGGGAATTTTTACATTAATACTACTTGAGTTAAGTAATTGAAATCAGTAAGTTAATTAACAAGGATTTATTAAATGCTTACTATGTACCAGCATCAAATATTCTCTCTTCACAAGGAACTTTTCAGGAAAGACAATATGTACATATATAATTTTATACAGAATAAATGCAAATTAAATACAAGGCAATTATGGGAAAGAAGGCGATGGAGAAAAGGGGGCTCACAGCAAATGGCCTCAATTTTTCACAGTAAATTAAAACACGAGGGACCTGACTGAGAGTGTTGGGAGGTAGAGTGTGAGAGACTTGAAGAGGTTTGGAATTCTTTCTGTGGGTAGTAAGATAAGAAATAAATTAAGGAAGAATAAAAGGACTACTTCATCAAGACTGTCAGTCCCTTATTCTTTCAACTTTCTTCCAAGTTCATCACTTCTAGTGTGACTTCCCCCTCTGATTCCTGAATTCCTCCATGTGATTATATCATCCCATTAATTATGCTACTTTGCTCAAGTGGTGTGCTGGTGAATATTTAACAACCAGCTTTCCAGAAAAGCATTAAAATGTACATGTGACACAATTTTGACTCCAATGTACATTAACATTTTTCTATCACTTTGTTAAGTCTAGATAATAAAAAAAACTATGAATTAAGCCCTGATTTGTAGCATTTCCCAATTTCTGAGATATAAATGTTAACAATTAAAATTGAACAATTGGTTCTCTTGAACTAATATGAGCTGGCTCTAGCATACTTTATTTTGTCTTCTCCACCCTTATTTAAGGAATAGCAATATTTCAGTTTAGGATCTCATCCTTTTATGAGGCCTCTTGCTTTATTATTCATCTTGCCTATTACTCATAATTGTGCTTTTATACATAAGTGTCTGAGATCATATGTTTTATTATTACTTCCTTTCTTGGATTTTGACTCTAACATAGGTCTGGGTATCTCTACTTGTAGTCTTTTGACATTGAATCTACTCAGTATGATATCGAGCATGGTAAAGTTATATGAGTTTTTGTCTCCTCCCCCTTCCTTTTTTTAGTTTAAAGACCTTCTAATTAAATTTGCAAGATTCCAGCCTTTATGAAATGCATACTATCCACAAGCAGGAGCCTATCACGCCTATATTTTAATCATTGAAAAAAAGAAAATAAGTACACATATAATAACTCCCTCAACAAAATGGGGAAAGGAATTAACAAATTAAGCTTAAGATATATATGTATTTAGGGAACATTTCTTGGCAATTCCTTAGCACTTTTTTTTCTTTTGAGACATTAAATATTGTCATTCACCCTTCATTTCAAAGAAGACCAATGACATCACAAAGTGATGTCTTGACTTGTGCATGAATTGGATTTAAGTGAGGCAGAGTTGCACAAAGTTGTCAGCCTCACTCTCTCTTCCAGAGTCATCGAAGTTCAATGGCCAGACAAAAGTCAAGATGACTGGCAATGGCCAGGATAGATCATTTTTGCATCTTTGACTTCTGACCAAGTTTTAAACCAGGGTGAGGGAACCTGCTGTCTTACAGCCTTCTAGTTCCTTGTGACTGAGTCCAAGTTTTACAGAACTTAAGATTTATTCTGCGAAGTTTGGATTCAGTCAAAGGGCCACACTTGAGCATCTAGAGAGCCACATGTAGCCTCGAGGCCACAGGTTCCCCATCCCTGCAATTTAAACACTACACTGCACCTATTTCAGCCAACTTCATAGCCATTGGAACAAATTACTCTGATCTGCCCATTCCACTGAGGGAAGTCTTCATATATCTGATATAAATATTCCCCTAACTCACCAATGGGTTTAAGATCTGTTGGTTATGTTCAAGCTGGTTTAGCCCATTTGCAGATTTTACCAGGGTGTGGCCACTACACATGGTACAACTTCTTAGAGCTACAAGTGAGAGCTGAGTGACAGGTGAACACCAAAGATAGATGAGTAGCCCTGAAAGGCTTAGCAAGCCCTGACGTCAGAACACCAGAGCTGCTAGTTCTCCCTGAGTACCCATACACCTCAAAACATACCTGTTGTACAAACAATAACAACAAAAAATCTTTGGCCTACTTTTTAAAATACAACCTACAGAAAAATCTTGAAGAAGCTTATTTGTTGAGCCAATGAGTGTTTCTGAAATGCTGATGATGGGGGGGGGATCATTCCTAGGTTGACATGTTGCAAGATGGGGAGGAATAGTGTTCAATGCTTGAAAGAAATACTACTTTCTTCTAGATTTTATAATAGTGGTTCAACTAGTTTGAAGTCAAAGTCTGAGTCTCAGAAGTTATTTGGCACTGCCAGCTTTGATGATCATTAAAAAGTTCATGCTAAGAAAATATGGGAAATCTCCAAGGAACTCTGGATTGTCAAAAAACATGAACATTCTCATAATTTAAGACTCAGCAACAAGTTAAGCTAAATCCAGATGACCAACAGCAGTTAAGTATAATGTGTGGAGGAGGAATGGGGGAGGTAAGTAGATTAATAGAAAGAATATATCTATTTTCATTTTGAATTTTCTTCCTCATACAGCTACAATCATCGACTCCAAGGGAAAGACATTGGCTGATTGACCTTTGTGTATCAGCTAAGGGACCAGCTAATAGACACTGACACACTGACGTCTCTGCTGGAACATATCATGACAGGTCAGAATGCCTGAAATCAGCCACTGCCAGCATTAAGTTCAAATCATCCCTTGTAGGAGATGGATAAAACACAACTCTTGAGTAAGTAACTTGTGTGCTAGAAAAACAAATAGAGTCCCAAGTGAGAACACTATGCAGAATTATATTTTTAGTCTTAGTTTCCAAAGAAGAAGCCCAAGAAAGGCCTGAGCAAGCAGAAGCTTACTGCCAATGAGGTACTAAGTGGATTTTTTTTCTAAAGGTATCGACCATGTCTACTAGTTTCACCCTGTTGCTGGAAAGCTGAGTTTCTAACCCAAAGGTCAGTAGTACCATCTCCAATGCCTCTGAATATGAGGTTTCAATAGGGTGAATCTAAATAATTCATTTTTAGTTTATGTTGCATACTTAGTTTAAAGTATTTTTGGTTTAATATTTTGCTTTATGTAAAATGTTTCTTATGAATTTTTATTTATTTTTTTTTCTCTACAACTAGATTCTAAGCTTCCTAAGAGAGGAAAAGCTTGCTTTATGTTCATTTGTATCCAGCATACTGAGGACTAGAGATAAATAAAAGTGATTTTATTTATTGATGGGTATAGTTTAGAGCTACCCAAAGCGGAGCACAAATGAAGCCAGACCATTCCTTAGGCACAACTGGACTCAAAACTTTATGGTAGGATGAAGTTCATAAGTAAGCTAGAGTCAGCCTTGTCTGAAACAGTTGCCTTAAGCAGCTTACTTTCCCATTATTTCTACTACAATAAATTTAAAAGAAAGCCTATCCCCCCAAAGGGTGCAGCCTAGAGGATGGACTATAGAGAAAAATCATAAGCCTGGGAGAGGACCTGGGAAACAAGGTACTGCTCACACAAGGGTAAAGGCCAAAAAGAAGGAATAACTAGCTCTGCTCATTTTATGCCACTGCCACAGTTAGAGTAACTAGTGAGTAGCAAGGATTTTTTTGTTTTGTTTTGTTTTGTTTTGTTTTGTTTTGTTTTGTTTTGTTTTGTTTTGTTTTTAGACTGGACTTCTCTTTCTTGCCCAGTCAGAAAATAGGGAAGCCACTTACGGGCTCTGTCCCAATGCTAATTGGCCCCAAAGCTTTAACTTCCTGTGCTTTTCAAACCAGGATGGTTTGTCCCTCTTTTGTGGCCTAATATCATCCTGCTTGCAGAGGCTTACCATATGGGTACCATATTTAGCACAGACACCTGATTGACAGACACCTGATTCATTTCAAAACTCCTGAACTCTAGCAATCCACCAGCCTCACTCTACCCAGAAACACATATTACAAGGGTGTTCCAACCATGCCTGGCTTAAAATAATTTAAAGCAAACGAACAAAAACTACTTTCATAAAATTCATACTAAGGTTGCCTGCCTCTGCTTCGTACTTTAGGTGAAGAAAGAACATACTTTTTGTGAGTCTTCATTAAAATTTGGTGCTCCAATTTAATAAGACAAAGGATTTAGAATTAAATCACAGTATGACTTTAGAGGTGACCTGCAAAGGAATTCAGAGCAGTAAATATTAATCTAGCTTATTCTTAAGGCAGTTCTATTACTGCTTAAATATTATCATCCACTTTCATTTTGAAAAATGAAGACAGTCAGTCGACAAGCATTTATTCCTCTGGCATGGTTTAACTCTGTGCCAGAAGCTGAAATGACTCAACCACAGTCAAAAAACAAGACAATAAATCAGTTTTTCTCAGGCCAATCTTCTTTATGCTAATCCCAATTGTTTTTATATTACTTTGACAAAACCCAAACAATAGCTTCGTGAGTATTAAAATCCTTTCCTATCAACCACCAAATGCCTTCTTTTCATGAAATGATATAGCTTGCATTCTCTGGTTCCCGTAAATTATTCTTTAAAACTGAAAATTGAACAACAGGGGAGCAGAAATTAGAAATAGGCATCCCACAGTTTTGCTTATCATTTGAACTACTTATGTGCATCCCATAGTCATATGCTGCCTTTGTTGAATCATATGGAATTGAAGTGAATTGTATTATAGTTATTTCTGTAACTTATGTAGATACAATGTCTTATTGCCCATGGTAGATTATAAAGTTCTGAGCAGCAGGATCATGCTTCAATCTGTTGTCTTTCAAGAGTGCCTTGCAAGAAGCCAATAAATATTTTTTGAATTAATGAAATAGCATAAAATAATCAACAAAATCACCAAACAATACTAAAACAACACAAGTATAGAATTACAAAACATATAGAAAAAAAATGGAGCAACCTTCAAGAAGTTTGCAATATACAAAGGAAAATAGGCTAGATAAGAATATACAAAACACATATTTTCAAATGACCTTAAAAAGTTCTTTTAATTTGAGTGAAAACAAATCAATTAATTAATTGATTAAATTTGGGTGTAACCAAATCTGGTCATTCACAGATAAGCCTACCTATTTCCTAATGGACAGGCCATCTCAGGAGCAATAGGGAATATGTCAAGTTCTATACATGATTTTAGAGAAAGGTTGACATTATATTAAATAAAGAACTTGCTTGCTTAATGATGCTGTTATGTATACTGCCATCTGCCCCCACATAAAAATGCTGTTGAAATTAGGTTGTTTGGGTCATAGGTAACCAGGCCCAACACATGTAAAACCAAAATATTCTATGTGGTTTGTCCAAGGGTATGCAGACAAATGTTTAACAACCAGCTCTGCCAAGAAAGGGGGAGAGTTAGGTTGACAGCTAGATAGACATAGACACACACACACACACACACACACACACACACACACACACACACACTTCACATTTAAATTTAACCTGAACTATGAACATCTCTGGGGGCAGCTAGGTGGTGCAGTGGATAGAGAGCTGCGCCTGGAGTCAGGAAGACTTATCTTCCTGAATTCAAATCAGGCCTCAAACTCTTATAAGCTATGTGACTCTGGGTGAGTCACTTAACCCTGCTTGCCTCATTTTACTGATCTGTAAAATGAGCTGGAGAAGGAGCTGGCAAACCATTCTTATAACTTTGCCAAGAAAATCTCAAATAGGGTCTCAAAGAGTGGGAAGAGACTGAAAATGACTGAAGAACAACATCAATAATTAACTTCTCTATCACTTTCTTAAGTCTAGACAATCAACAAACAATAAATCAAGTTCTCTGATTACTGATTTTCAAGGTTTAGATAGTCACATTGAAAATTTAACAATCAGCTCCCATTAGTTGGTCCAAGATGGCTCCAGCACACCTCTGCTTATGACTCTTACGTTCCTCTGAAAATAAAGGAAGTTTTCAAAGAAAGATATATCATTAAAGATAAGAATAATGTGTTCAAGAGGTAGAAGTTAACAACTTCATTGACTCAAACCAAACCATCTTTTTTGCTTCCATTATTTGGGATATTTTTACATCTGCACACATACATGTTTTCTCCCCTCTTTGTCTTCATTCTATCCACCAAAATGTCCTTGTTTCACCCCAGAAATGAAACATTTCCTGAAATAAGAATCTTGCAGGAGTGTACCCTTAGGAAGAAAAGTGTGTGCTGGAAGGGTAGCAGCAGATTCACTGGTAGCTGAAACGACAATATTCTCTCTAAGTCCTAAGAAAAGCAAAATACCATGTTTATTCAGAGGGCAGGTGTTTGTTTAATTTTCCAGCAGACCTCTCAAATGAACTTCTGGATATGGAATGGCCTGAGAAATGTGATGAATAAATCTGATAAGTGAAAAGCACAAGTGAGAAAAAAATATGAAGAGTTACAATCTCATCAGCCACACAGCTTAGTCCAATCAAGGGGAAAAATCAATCAGCTGGTATTCTATCAGTGTTTTCCTGTTACCATTAGTTCTACTGCTAATCCAGGATCCAGAGAACTAGGGTTTGTTTTCCTTACTTGTGTTATTCATCTATTAGTTTAAATATATATCTGTCAACATAGATTTATAGCAGGGCACTTAGTCTACCACATACACCATAGGTTCAAGGACACAAAATTAAGAACCTGAAACATTTAAATTTCCTTATCACTTCCTAATAGATTTATTTTGCTTATATTGAAAAATAAGTAACTAGTACCCCCACTAAAATCATATTTTGGTTACTATTTCTAATCATTTTTCATTTATTTGCTTCCTTTCCCAGTTCTTCAGTCATGCTAATCTGTTAATGATCTCTTTGTATAACAAGTCATAACAATGGTTATTTGCATTCATTGGGAACACCCTGAAAGAAACATGTCCTAGTTTCAGCATGTACTCAGTAGCAGCTTTACTGGAATGGCACTGAACTGTTTTATAGGTATGTACATTAAAGTTTCTTCTTGCTATTTGTATATGAAATCTACAGAGTACAGTTATTATTACAGGACAGAGGTCAGCAAAGGTGTAACTAGGCTGAGGTAAACTGGACTCTGGCAAAACTTGCCCAAATGGAGAGACTACCAACAGTACTATCTCAGGGTGGGTTTCCTTCCACCTATATTTAAGGCTGCACCATAGATGAGTATTAACACCACTGCTAATGCCAGCCTTGTACCAAGTCACACTTTCTCACTCCAACAGCAGCCTCCATAAGAGCAGCCAGTACCTCCACAGCATAGAAACCTCACTTTACTCCAGGCCTTATTTCCTGTCCCTGGTTACTGTTACCTCAGGAACAAAAATTCCTCATTATGTTTCTGGGGAACAGGGAGAATTAATCATCTCTTTGAGGCACTTTCTTTTTGGAATGCAAGTATTTGTAGTTGTAAGACATTTTGGGCAGACCTTGGGGAAAAAAATCATCTTGATAACTAAATAATTAATCAGTCAACAAATGCATATTCAGCACCCTCTTCATGTCTCACACTGTGGGCTTCCTGGCCATTGGAACAAATTGTTCTCATCCTCTCATTCTACCTGAAGAAGTTTTTACATGCTTGGCGAAGATGTCCCCCTAGATCACTGACAGGTTAAAAGCTTATCTTCCCTCAACCTGTTTTAGCCCATCTGCTGAGGAGGTTTTACCAGTATGTGACCACTGCTCATGCTACAACTTCTTGGAGTCACAGGTGATATAATATAGGTGGTCCCAAAAGTCTAAGTGTAGTTTTGAGCTCAATAGTTTAAATATCTATTAGCCTAAATATTAAGCTTAATAACTTAAAACTGCACTAAGACTTTTGGGACACCCTGTCCATTACCTCCTTTGAGCTTCACAGTAGTCCTGAAGGTATTCCAGCCATTATTGTTTCCACTATCAAATGAAGAAACTGAAGCTAAGAGACTTATCCAAGGTCACAAGACTATTAAATATCAGAGAATGGATGTAAAACTAAATGCCTCTGACTACAGTTTCAAGGCTATATCCAATATGCCATATTGCCACTAGTAAGATGTATGGCTGAATAGAATGATGGCCAAGATGAAAGTGAGACTGAAGTGTTTGAACTCAATGCAGTTCACAACAGGAAGTCCTTTATAGGGTTCTGAGTAAGGCACAGTATAATAAAAAAAAAATGACTTTCTTTAGCATTATTCAACTGGCAGCCTCAAAAGTGATTGGATGGAGAGAGGAAGAGAAAATGCATTTCTTATTCATTTTACTCTCAGGGTAAAAGCCTACAGTGATACCACATCAGTGTGATGATGACTCTAGGTTCACAACAACTATGCCCACAAACTGAAGGTTCTGATGGGTCTTACCAAATTGGAATGACTTAGAGTCCTGGGTCAGCAATGGACTCCACATCTATCACCCAAGGACCATCCAAGCTAAACTTGGAATCACCAGAAAGTTGGCCATCAGGTGATAACTTTTTCTTTAGCCACAATAACTCTCAAAAACTGTTAGCTAAGGTTTAGATGACTTCTGAAAGGCATTCCTGGCACAAGAACCTACACTGATTAAATTGTAGATGCATGAAAATATTAAAATAACTAGTGCCACAATAACCTAATAACTTTCCTGGGAGAATGAGTGGTGATTGCAGTATTTTTTAAAAACAGGTATATGGACTAACAAACATTTTTGTAATTTTATAGAAATTCAATTCAAAACAATACAACAAATACTTAAGTGCCTACTATATGTGAGATACTGTACAAAGATATATGCAATCAACATTCTCCTTCTGGTCCTGCTCCTGACTTCTAGACTTCAAAACTATGATTATGCCACCGTCTCATCCTTGAACTTCCCTCATCATCTGGGGCCTTCTTGCCCTGGAACACTCAAATATCCCTGCAGGTTTCTCTGGAATATCCCTCTACAAGGCCTATCCCTTGGCACCCTTCTCTCATTGGTGAGTTCTTCCTTGGACCTCCTTTATGTGGAGGGACCCCAGAAAGCCAGCCTTCATTCCTACTCCAACACTGTTTCTGACTTTCAGACTTCAAACCATGCCCCCTCATCAGATATCTTTTTCTCCATCCCACCACTTACCAATTTTTCATCTTGTCCATGCTATCTTCCCCTATTAGAATGTAAACACTTTGAGGACAGGGATTATCTTTCTTTTTGCTTATATTTGTATCCTCAGTACTTAGCACAAGGCCTGGTACATAGAAAGCATTAAATCAATGCTGTTTCCTTCCTTCAACCTTAGTTAAATTTTTATTTATCAATTACCTGCAATAATAATAGCAATAATATCTAACATTTATATAGAAGTTTATGGTTTGTCAAGGGCTTTACATCAATTTAAAACTTATTTAACTTACATCAATTTAAAACTTATTTAAAATAACTCTATGAGGGAGATGAAATTATTATCCCCATTTTATAGAAGAAGAAATTGAAACTAAGAGCAGTTAAATAACTTGTCAAGAGTCACATAGTTAGCATTTAAGGGAGGATTTGAACTCAGATCTTCATGACTCCAAGTCCATCACTCTACTCATTGTAACACATAGCTGGCCAACACTCTGCTGGGTTAGAAAGATAAAGACAAAAGAGAAATTGACTCTGAAATTTCCATAAAGGTACTGCATTCTCCTTTTCAAAGTTGAACCTAAAGAACTGAGGGAACCAGTGAGGTACAGTAAAACAAACAGCAGCTCAAAAGTCAGAGGACCTGGGTTCAAATCCTGTTTCTGATGCCTATTCACTCTATGATCTTGGGCAATTCACTTAACTTCTCTGGGGCTCAGTTTCTTTATGTTAAAAATAAGAAGTTGAACTAGATAGCTTCTGAGATATTTTCTTCCATCTCAAAATCTATAATCCTATGAATAGGCTTATAAGTTCATGATGCCATTTGGGAATAGACAATCGTCTGCTTTGTCATCAGGTACTCCTTCAGAGTATGCCTATTTTTATATAATGACATACATAAAGTTATACTGATGCTTGTAAGTTGTAACTAGAAAACTGACCAGTTTCTATCTATGAGTTCAATGAGGTAGATTTCTGAGTACCCACATCTGTAATTCCATTAGTCTTCCTCCATTGATGGATGATGAAATTTAGGCTATTACCCAAGATTAAGGAACTTGTCCAAGTGACACAGCAAGTTGGTAGAGCAAAAACGATCATGAGATTTTTTAATCTAGAAAGGGCCTCCTATATAGCTCAAGTCCCTTATTTTACATAAGAGGCTCAGAGTTAGATGATTCAGCCAATATCACAAAGGTACTAAGTAGGAGAGCTAGGTTCTGAACCCCGATCTCCTGAGACAGAGGATTTGTTCCACCTTACCAAGTTCTTTGGGTAACTAGTTAACACAATGGGATCTAAAAGGAAGAGGAAAGCATTTATATAGAGCCTACTGTGTGCCAGGCACTGTGCTAAGCCCTTTCACAAATATCTCATTTGATCATAATGGGCAAGTCTATTTATCTAAGTTGGAAAACTTCGCAGAGGCAACAACAAAAATCATCTACTACAATCACAAAATAACAAAACATCCAGATTCAGAGCAAATCTGGAGATCGGATATATTTTGCAATTTTCCCACCTCTATCCATCTTTACGGAATGAACGATATTGTTCTCCTTTTCTGTTAAGGATCCGAAAAGAGAAATATATCTATGTGAACACTCATGACATACTGATAGGGTTTACTTCTACAGTCACTTTCAAGAGACCATCAGTCAAGATGTCTGAAGCAAAAGAAAATCTCATTTGACCCAACAATCTAAAAAATAGCTAGTGATATACAAGGGGTAAACCAATAACATCCAATCTTCCCCTTGTTTACCTCATCTCCAGTGAATGGAAAACAGAGAGGTCACTCAATCCACGAACAAATATTTCTTGATCTCCTGGTATATGTGCTGCAACTACTATAGGAGCTCTGAAGCCTAAATAAATATAAAATATACTCACTGCCCTCAAAGGACTTAAACTCTTCTTCAGAATTAGAGCTGACTCATATGAATCAATTATAGAATACAAGACAGCAATAACTCAGTATTTGTGCATGGGGTTCAAACTAAAAATGTTATAATTTTTCTGAGAAGAGGGGAAAGGATCGATTAATGTAGGCCAAAGTAATCAAGAAAGGCTTCATTGAGAAGGTGATACTTAAGCTAGGCCCAGACATATGGGAAATATTTATATTGTCAGTAAAGGTGGGGGGGGGTGCATTCCAGATGGGAAAACAACATGAGCCAAACCAATATGCTGCTTAAAATCCTTCCCTGAATGAATAGGGTTTATTTTCCTCATGTATTTCAAAGATTTATCTAAGAGCTAACCTTCATATGCTATAGCTCCCTCACAGTGAGACCCTCATGGCAATATGAGACCATTTCAAGAAAAATATAATCAGGCTACAAAATACAACAAAGCTATAAATTAGAATTAAAACATAAAATAAAAGAAGTGGTATAAAGCAAAGGTTCTTGTGTTGGGTTGGGAGGAGTTTATATAAATGATGCTGAAGGGTATTGAGTGGTTCACTCTGTTTCACAAAAAGAAAGGAGCTATTCTAACAGACAGCAGAGTAAGCAAAACAGCATTTACCAACATTTGAACAAACACAGGATAGGTAATAATTTCCATGTGTGAATGGATCTAGTGTTAACTGAGCAGTCTAAAGCAATCTCATTTACTTTTATGGTTAAGTATTCAAGAGAAATCTTTTTCCCCCCAGATCTGAATGTTTGTAAGGCTGAAGGGAAGACAGCTTAGCCTGGAAAACAATTTACAATGATGTGTAAAGTAGTTACATTTTCTGACAACTCTGCCTGCTCCATTATACCACATATTAATAGCTTTTAGTGGCATTTAATGTATAATAGTCCAGATCCAATCACCACACTTCAGCTGGAATATAGCTAGTGCTATCTCAACAAAAAAGAATCCAAGTATGAAGTTGATGGCAAACTCAGGCCATTGTCCTAGACTCCATTTTAGCATCAAGCTGCTGTCAGCAAGAACGGCGATACTGACAGGTAAGAATGTTATCACTCTAGAGTCATTCCATTTTATTGTAGGTATCTAGCTACCTTTAAATCCATCAGAAAACAAAACTATTTATCTTTTGCCTTTTTTTTCCTTTCTTACTTCTTTTTTTGTGATGAGGGAAATTATATGCAATTTGATTAAGGAATAGAGTTAGGGAGAGGGTTCAGAAGAAAAGAATAAAGATTATAAGGTGCAAATAGAGATAAAAAGGAAAGATAAATGGAGGTGATAATAAGACACTAGAATGTATGTTGCCTGTAACATTTATTCATTTGGATAGATACAGATATACATAAATGTATAAATATAGATGCACATACACTATCTTAGACTTTTCCTTTAATATTTTATGTGTGTATATGTGTCTTATTTTCCCCATTCTGTTGAAAACATGTGCCTTTTGGACAGAGGCTGTGGTTTATACTTCTGTAGACTTCTCAACACTGAGTACAACATTTTACTTTTCTTTCTATCTGCTATTCTACTACCTCCTTTTCCTTACCAATTTTGTTTTTTTGTTTATTTGTTCATTGTTTTGAGACTGGGTTTCCCTAGGTTGCCAGGATAGGAAGCGGCCGTTCATGGGACCCATTTTCAATACTGATCTGGACAAGAGTTTTGACCAACTCTGCTTTTCAACCTAGGTCAGGTTTCCCCACCTTAGGCAGACAAGCTCCCCTACTCCCCATCCCCATTCTCATGGGCTCACTATATTGGAACTGAACTTATTGTGGATATCCCATGGACTTTAGCCCTACTGCTGCTCAGGACAAGGGATCACCAACTTCTGCCTCTCCCAGAAGCAGTGATAACAGTCTAGGTATGAGTCACTGCATTTGGCCTCCTTATTCATTCTCATTAGGGGTTCTAAGTAATCAAGGGTCTTAACCAGTATTTCCACATTAGTTAATAAAATTTTAACACTTCTCTTATTAATTAATCAATTAGCTGTAGGCTATATTGCTAAGAGGCTGCTTTTCTTATCCCCTAAATTTAGTACCTTGAGGCAAAGTCCCAATCACCCTTCAGTAGTTATGGCTGTGTACTCAGTACATTGAGATTAAACTATGAGCACCTTTAGATTCTTAAATTCAAGAGAAACAATCACAAGCCAACCCAATAACCCCCAAAATAGGAATCAGATATTAAAGGGGGAAAAAAAAACAAAAACTGGAAACCAGCTACTAGATACTAAGTCATATCTAAACCTGGTATGTTCCTGGTGCCTAGCACAGTACTCTGCAGACAAGTCTTGGTAAATCCGATTTAATGAATGTTGATTATACTTGTCTAGTAGTTTTATTTACATAGCCTAAGCAGCCAAATGGTGAAGTGGATAGCACTTCAAAACTAGTTAGGAAAACATGAGTTCAAGTTTGGCCTTGGACATTTACTAGCTGTGTGTCCTTGTGCAAGTCCTTTAACCCCTGTCTGCCTCAGTTTCCTCAACTATAAAATGGGGATGATAATATCACCACTCTACCAGGGTTGTTGGGGGGTTAAAATGAGGTAATATTTGTAAAATGCTTAGCACAGTGCCCAGCATATTGTAGGTGTTTAATACATGTTTGCTTCTCTAGTGCTTGCAAGACAAACAAGGTCAACCTTCTCGAGCTTGAAGCAATTTAGGGTGATGCTGAATTGCCTTTTCTTTTTAGGCCCATATTTTCTCTATAATCAGGACATACATCATAAGCATTTAATGTCGTGATTTGTGAACCAGCCATCCATTACCTAACTGTAATCTCAGCATAAGTTTACTAAAGAAAGTGTGTTTCAGAGGGGAAGATAAAAGAAACAGTTCCAGATTTTCTTTATTCAAGTATACAAACCCTCACAAGGTTTTCAGATTTGTTTTCCAATTGGCCTTCTTTATTCCCAGTTGCCTTGGCAATGAGAAACAATTTGACCATTCAAGGAAGGGGTCATGGCTGACCTCAAATGTCAGGAGTTTCTTCACAATGACAAAGAAGACAGAGACAGACCTAAAACCTCAAGAAAAGAAAGGCTGTTTTTAATCACCTCTATTTTACATATGCCACTACAGAGAGAGCTCTCTGGAGCCTGGAGAACATTGGGCACAGAGCTTAGGCAACTCTCAAGGTACTACATGGTTGTTTGTTAACCTTGTATAGAACATGACATCTGATTCTTCTTTAGCGCAGGTAACAGATCGCTGCTCTTAGCATAAAGTGGCCCCAGAAGCCTTAAAACTATTTTAAGCACAGCCCCGTCCGTGTCCCAGAAAACATTCTGAACGTTAGCAAATGCTTGTGCTAAGTAATTATTCAAAACAGTCAGCCGACGATGTTAGTTCAAAATAGTTTTCCATTTACAAGTATTTAAAGTTACCCTTCTAAAAACAAAATAACGAGAACATAAATCATGAATCAGAATCCTTGACCTCTTCTTGATTATCAGTTTTAAACAGATGTTTGTTTCAATCATTTCCCTCAGACAGAGATGTTAACTTACGTAGCAGAGGCAAATATCAACCTCCCAGACGCAGCTTGGAAGTGACCCACAGTGACTAGATAAATTTATTAACCCCAAATATGCTTCCCCCTATGCCTTTGGGAACCAGAAAGCATTCCTGGTCACCTCATAACACCGCTGTCCCCAAGGTGAAAAGGGCTTTGTAGAACACTATTACCCTTAGGAATTCATTTTGTGTAGGCATAGCAGTAAGTACAGGAATAGACAGAAATAGGGATAAACATATGATATTTATCTAGACAGACAGACAGACAGATAGATAGATAGATAGATAGATAGATAGATAAATCTTATATATGGTTAGTTTTTTGCATCTTGTCTAACCCATGAGAATTGGAGCTACTCCAGAAGAAGTACTGTGTTTTTGTTTTTCTTTGTATCCTCAGAACTTAGCACAATGCTTACCAAGCACATAGTGCATACTTAATAAATGCTTATTGACTGAATGATTGATATGGATATAGACATATAATACATAAAACTCCTTAGATATATTTTTCCTTGAAAATTCAGATGAAGTACATGAAATCAGTTTTGATCCACTACTCTTCCTCTTTCCTCACCCCCCCAGTTACAAGAACTTTCTCTCACCAAACTCTCCCCCACCCAGTACTAGAAGCTAAGGCAACCAGAAAATATTTCATGTACAAAATATTGCTTGATCTGTCTTGAAGGAAATAAGGAATTCTAAGAGGCAGAAGTGAAGAAATGTAGAGGTAAGGAGGACGTACATTCAGAAATAGGGAATAATCAGGTACAGGGAATAGAGATGGAGTCTCATGTATGAGAAACAGCAAAAAAGCCAACCTGACTGATCTGAAGAACATGAAGGGAAGTAATATATCATAAAACAGGAAAGGTAGGTTGGAATCATGTTGTGAAAGACTTTAAAGACCAAACAGGATTTTTTATATGACCCTACAAGCAATAGGGGGGCCACTGGAGCTTACTGAGTAGGAAAATGGCATGATCATATCTGTGCTTAAAGAAAATGACTTTGGCAGCTATGTGGAAGATGGATTGGAGTGAGAAGGAATAAGTTAGAGAGTCCAGTGTGGAAGCTATTGCAATAGCTCAGGATAGAACTGATGAAAACCTGAATTAAAGTGGTCATGTGAAAGATGCTGTGGAAGTAGAAATGACAACTGATTAGATCGTGAGGTTAGGGAGAGAGGTAAGCCAATATAATGCTAAGGCTGCAAACTTGAAAGACTAGGATAGTGGTGTCCTCAATAGTATGGAAGAACAATCAGATGAGGGATGGGTTTAGGAAAAAAGATAATGAGTTCTGTCAAGGATAAATTGAATATGAAATGTTTATGGAACTTCGTGTTTGATAGGCAAACAGTGATATGGGACTAAAGCTCAGAAGAAAGATATAGCCTGGATCTAAAGATTTGTGGTTATGTACAGAGATATGATAATCCAAGAGGAGGGCTTCAGATAGGCCACCAAAAGAAAGAAGAAAAGATGACTCAAGACCGAGCCTCGCAGTATACTCACAAATAGAGGATGTGATATGGACAAGTAACCTGCAAAAGAGGCAGAAAAGAAGAGGTCAGACAGGTAGGAAGAAGAGGCCAAGCATTTCTTAAATGCCTACTATGTGCAAGGCACTGTGCTAAGCACTTTGCAAATATTTCATTTAATCCTAACCAAAACAATAACTATGAGGTGAGTGCTATTATTATCCTCATTAACAGTTGAGGAAATTGAGGCAGACAGAGGTTACATGATTTGCCCAGGGTCACATAGCTAGCTGGACTTGAACTCAGGTTCAAAGATAATCAAGAGTACTGTCACAAAAACACAAAGAACAAGAGGGTGTGGTCAAATGCTGAGGAGATATCAAGAAGGAAAAAAATTACTAAAAGACCAAAAGTTTTGGCAATTAAAAAATCACTGGTAACTTTGGAGATGGCAGTTTCAGTTGAGAGATGAGGATAGAAGACATATTGCAAAGGGTTGAACAGTGAGTAAAAGAAGAAAAGAGGAGGCATTGAATGTAAGCAGCTCTTCCTGGGAATTTTCTCTGAAAAGAAATAGGGCTATAGGACAAAAACCTAAGATAATAAAATCTAGAGAGCAGCTTTTTTGGGGGGTAGGGTGGGGGAGTTGTTTGGTTTTTAGAATGGATTAGACTTGGACATTGTTTTAGGGAGCAAGGAAGGAACCAGTAAATAAGGAGATTGAAAATTAGTGAAAAGTGGTATGATTTGTGGGGTCAAGCTATTGGAGAACACAAAAGTAGATCAAGGGTATGTAAGGGATTGACTTTGACAATAAGAAGGGCTACTTCTTTTCAGAGACAGGATCAAAAAATAGGAAAGGGTGGGAGATGATGTTGAGTATTTTGAATGGCCACAGCAAAAGAACTCTATTTTCTCAGTAATATGAAACAAGGTTCTCACTTGAGAGTGGGGAAGCAAGAATCATGGGATGCTTGAGGAAAGAAGTGAAGGCTTAGAATAGCCTCTCTGGGGAGTGAAATAGGGAATCAATTAGGGAGGAATAAATGAATTGCTTCATAGCAATGATGGCTCCGTTGAAAAGAGATAACATTAATTTATAGTAGACTCAGCTCAGTTGCATAACTTTCTCCAGCTCCATTCATCAAACCTGAATAGGAACAGAAGACACAATTGATTGGATATATGAGATGATGAAAAGTGAGGAGTAAAAAGATAACCCTGAGGTTAGGCACCTGGGAAACTGGAAAAATGAACATCCCTAATGTTTTTAACTGACCCTTGAATAGCATAACTTACGTAAACTTTACTATCTTGTCTCCCCTATTCTGAATAATCTAATTTGTCAACGTCTCTTCTAAAATATGATGTCCACAACTGAATAGAATATTCTCAATGTGGTCTAACCAAGGACTGTGACCTTTCTTGTTCTGATTACTATTATGCAGCCTGGGGGCAGCTAGGTGCAATGGATAGTGCTGGACCTAAAGTCAGGAAAACTTATCTTCCTGAGTTCAAATCTGGCTTCAGATACTAGTTGTGTGACCCTGGGCAAGTCACTTAACCTGTTTGCCTTAGTTTCCTTATCTGTAAAACGAGCTGGAGGAGAAAATGGCAAACCACTCCAGTATCTTTGACAAGAAAATCTTAAATGGGGTTATGAAGAGTCAGACATGACTGAAATGAATGAACAGCAGCAACAAAGTATTAGGAACTATACAGATCTCTTTTTTTATTTTGTTTTATTAGTTTGGGGGTTTTGTATTTGTGTTTGTTTGTTTGTTTCCACATTACAATGCTGATTCACATTGAACTGGCAGGCCACTAAAATCCATACATTCAAAAACACAAAATCCTGAGCAACAAAATGATGTCACAGATGATTCAGCTTTGCCAATAATTGAGGGACCTTGGGAAATCCATTAAATACTCCATGTCTCAAATTTATCTCTAAGATATGAATGCTTCATGATATGATCTCTATTGTCCCTACTGAACTATAAAATACTAGGAAACTATCATCTTTAGGAAAGCTAGCATTTCTGTCTGCCAGCTTCATCCTTGAAGCCATATTCTACATTGGACATAAATCTGATTCTTAAAAAATTTTCTTAAGGTAATTTTTGGCATTAACCTAAATTCCATGTATATTCTTTCAACTTTGCCACCGATGTTCTGTATTTCATATAGATCTGGGAATACAGTATTAACACAGGAATATGAAATCTTTCAACCTCAATAGAAAACTTTTGCCTCTTAACAAAAGACCAAATAATGAATATAAAGTTGCTAACTTTCAGGGTGCAGGGATGGAAGGATTGGAAAATATCCTCTTTTGATCCTGACTAAAGACGCTAACAGTTGCTAACAAGACTTTTATTGGCTTCTGATTGGTTTCCTCCCCAAGGCAGGACTAGGATTGTTATTGTTCAGTCATTTCAGTTGTGTCCAACTCTCTCTAACCTCATTTGGAGTTTTCTTGGCAAAGATATTGGAGTGGTTTGCCATTTCCTTCTCCACCTCATTTTACAGATGAGAAAATTAAGGTAAACAGGGTAAAGTGACTTGCCCAGGGTCACATAGCAAGTGAAACTCAGGAGGATGAGTCTTCCTGACTCCAAATCCAGCATTTTATCCACCATGCCATCTAGTTGCCCCAAGACTAGGTAGCCAAAAGTAGCAATTCTGAAGAAGGAAATGAGACTTTTTTTAACACCACTTCTAATATTTTAAAATGTCAAAATACCCACAATTTTATTGCTGTGCCACAGCTCTTTCCCATCTTAATAAATGTTCTTCATAAATTCCTATGACCAAAAAATTCACCTGGTGACCAGTCAGGTGATTCACCTCTTCAAATATGCATCAGTGTCCTGAGTTCATGGATCAGTGTCCTGAGTCCTAGTTGCAAGGCATGGAGAGGTGAACTGGCTCTCACTCAATCCCCAACTTTTAGCAACCAAAGCTCTTAAAATGAATAGTTATATTGTAAGCATAACCTCTGTGCCACTAAAAAATAAAAGCAAAACCCAATGTAAATTCGTGGGGTATAATTGAAGGAGGTAGATTATAGCCAGCCAGAACTCAGATGAAAAACAAACGTAATGTGTGTGACAGATGACAAGAATAGTTCAGTGGGTGATTCCAGATGAGGCACACACTCATCTGAATCTGTAGAATTTCTGTTCCACCAATAACCTCCTCACAATAAAAGCACCTGTATCTGGGTGAAGGATGAAGGATAAGTATTCAGCAACAATGTAGAATATAAAGAAAAACTACATATTGCTCATATAAGGGGGAGAAACTTCCTATTTTAACATCAGGAGAAAGATAGTCAAATGTAAAAGAAAGGCTCTTTGAATAACATAAGGCTGTTCTCACCATCCAGAAATCACAGAAATGAATAAAGTGTTCTAAAAAGCAAATGAGCTCAGGATGCAACCTAAGGTGATATACCCTGCAAACCCAGGCTTAATCATCAATGGAAAAAAAGTTTTCAATAAAAGATATGCATTTGAAGCATTCCTAACAACAACGACAAAAAGGAGCAACTTATTTGCTTTGTAAATATTTCAAACAGCAGAAATACAATAAAGGTAAACAGAGAAACCAAGGAAGGTATGAGGATGAAATTTATTTCTCCAGGAAAAAAAGGGGGGAAAGGGGAGCTAGAAATAGAAAAACACCTATGGAGTTTAAAAACCACAGAAGATTAAGTGATTTCTTTCCTAATTACACAAGGAGACAAGGTTGAAAATGAAACTTAAACAGAAGTGATGGTGGAGGAACAGGTTTTAAACACCAAAGACTAAACCTCATAACACCTCCGTAAGTGTAATCCAAGTAATTCTGGGAACAAAATTGCAGAATTGGAAGAAGCATAAGAGGAAAGTGAGAGGTAGGAGATAGATGTGAAGTATCATAATCAAAGCAATCATAAACAATCTTGGGAAAATAACTCCTATATCTCTCCACAGGAAGAGAGGCTATAGGAGAATGGATTAGATGACAAATAGAGGGTTGAGAACAGGGCAAAGAAAAGGGAATACTTCTCCCATGGCAAGACAGAGAGAGATTCTGTAATGGGAAGTGAAGAACTTAGAATGGATGTAATCTGCAGGGATTTGGTGCTGATAGAGAGGCCACTACTTCTAAGAAAATATTATTTCTAGATGGACAATATTCTGCCTCAGGAGAAGAGGAATCATAATTCCTGAGGGAACTATTTCTACCTTGGGGTAATATTTCTATCCTGACTTCATCCCCCAGGAACTGCTACTTTTAAGAGCGAAACATAACAGTAAAAAAGATATGGGGGGGCAAGATCTACAAAGCAATAACATAGGAACTGTTTGGAAGAGAGAACTCAAAATAGGCATCTTAGAACATCTAATTCTGTGTTAAATACAGAAACTAAGGAAGCATAAGAACAAGTGAAAGAATAACTGTCTGGAATAGACAGAAAAGGCAGAGAATTAACGAAGAAAACAAGAGAGGAAAATTTAGGAAAAGACATAGGAAAAAATTAAAAACTAACAAATAAGGTTTTGGTAGGGAGGAAAGAGAGGGATTTTATTTGACTAAAAATGAGAAAAAAGGGGAAGAATTAGAAAACAGGATAAGAGGAAGAATTAAAAAATAAATTGATAAATTAAATTTATTTTAATTGATAAATTGATAAATTAAATCAATAAAATGTATTATTAATTATTATATGCAATTAATATATTATATATAATATATTCTAAATAAAATTATTATTGATTAAAATAAATTAAATTGATAAATTAATTAATTATTGATTAAAATAAATTAAATTGATAAATTAAAAAATAAATTGATAAATCAAACAAAGAGCATGTGGGAATAAGGTTGCCCTGACATAGATTAAGGAAAAATAACTGGAGTTAAAGTATGATATTTACAAAGGAAGACCAGAACAATCCTAGTTCAGAAATATGTGTGTGTGTGTGTGTGTGTGTGTGTGTGTATTAGAATCAAATGGAGGAAAATATAAATCTAACTCCTAACTTTAAATGTAATTGTATTAAATAATCCAATAAAATGAAAGAGTAAGAACAGTCAAAATATTTACAGAATAAAAATAAGAGTTTGGAATAAAATTTAATATGTGTCAAGTGAATCCAAAAAAGCAAAAATAATTATCATGCTATAAGACAAAACAAAAACAAACATTTACAACTTAAAAAGAAATAAACAGGCTTCTACTCAAAGCTTTTCCAGCTTGATAGAATTTTCCACAGCTTATGCTCCAATGGCATAGCCTTTTAGCCCACAAGGTCATTTCCAAGTCATTATAAAGTAACAGTAAGATTTTAATGGTAACCTACTTAAAAAAAACACACACACATATGTTTTAAATTTCGGAATGAGCTATTCTTCATGTTGAGGAGGTAGTTATTTGAAAATAGGTTCAGTCACATACATTACTGTGGAGGACAGTAACCCAGGAATTTCAGTTTTTAGAAATTATCTTAGGGAGTCAAATTCCTTGAATTGGCTGTGCTATGAGTTTACATAAAGATACTCACATTTGGGTCAGCTAGTAGGTGCAGTGGGTAGTGTGCTGGGCCCAAAGTCAGGAAGATCGGAGTTGGAATCCTGCCTTGGGCATTTATTTAGTTGTATGTCCCTGAGTAAGTCCCTTAATTCTCTCAGCCTCAGTTTTCTTATCTATAAAATGATAATAATAGTACCTACTTTCCAGGGTTGTTGTGAAGATATGGTTAGGGATAGAGATAGATTATATGTATACATATTTATATAGATATAGATATAGATATATAAAATATGTATGTGTATATAGCAAGAGAGAGGCAAAGACAAAGACAAAGAGAAGTAGATAAACCTTAAAGCACTACATAAACTTAGCTATTATTATCAAGCCTCTGGCATCAGGCTATAAGCATAAAGGAGTGACTCCTCCAAACACAAGTCCTTCCTGAAGGCAGCTTTCTTCTTGGAACTTCAAAAGAACCATCATCAGCTCCTCCTTTTTGGTTGGTCTATGTAAATTTATCTTCCATTCCAGATGCTATCAAGTTATCTATTAGCCCGTGGATCATTCTCTCTCCTTTCACAGAGCAGTTCACTTGCTGACTCACAGTCTTCCCTTGCACACCAATTCCTGACTTTATGCTAGGGTATTGGAACATATATTGATGTTTCCTCAAGCACTCTGGCCTCCCAGTTCCTCGGCAACCTCAACTATCGCGACTAGTGTTAAATCTTGGCATTTCAATAATAATGATACTAACGATGACTTGTTATCATAGCTAACATTTATGTAGAACTTACTAAGGAGCCAGATACCATGCTTTTCAAGAATGGATTTAGACAAGTCATGTCACAGAAATCCACTGATTCCCTATTAGTTCTAGAATAAAATATCGACTCCTCCATTTGACATTTAAAGATCTTCAGGACTTGGACTCAATCTACATTTCCAGATTTATTCTACATTCCTCCCTCCCCAACATTCCATACTCAAGTCAATATGAGAGTGCAATGAAAAGGATGAATAGGCAGAGGTGACCAAATTTCAGTTTCAGGCCAAAAATAAAAATATGAAACAAAACTACATATTCCCTTGAACACTTAACCAATTTCATTTCATCACAGAAAGTTTAAACATACTAAATTTTATCATTCAACATGTTTCATTATCCACTTTCTCTTCTCATCTATTGCAAACTCATTCATTTCATCATTTATTAGAATGACTTCTCTGAAATATTTTTATTATCATTTCCTTGAAATTACCAACAGTTTCCTATATGCTTCAAATTTCCCTGCCTTTTCATTTGGTCATTTACTTTTAAGCAATTCCTGTTTCTTTAACTCTCTCTTTAACAAAAATCGTCATGCTGCTTCCATACATTTGCTGTGCATTCCTTCTTCCCTCCTACTGTTTTATCCCTCTCTTCTCATGGTGACATCCTCTGTTCTTCCTTTCTCCTTATGCTGCCTCTCTATCTTTCTCTCTCTCTGTCTCTGTCTCTCTCTCTCTGTCTCTCTCTGTGTGTCTCTGTCTCTGTCTCTGTCTCTCTCTCTCTCTCTCTCTCTTGCTTGCTTTCCCTCCCCCCACTTCCATTTTAACAATAGATGGATAGATGGTAATAGGATAAAGAGATTTACTTATCTTCCTTCTTTCCAGAACACAGGATTATTTGCCTCAAAAACTAGAAAATGTTTAAAATAGCTTATCTTTTACTACTTTTCTTTCCTATTATCAAACCCATGACCTCTAGCCTCATACCTCCGCACTTCTTGTAATTCCAACTTCAGCATGTATGCTCTACATCTTCTTCACTCCCCCTTTATCTGCATACTTTCTTGAAAAGCTTTAATTTCCCCTTGGTCACTTAAAGTTATCATTACACCATCCCTGCAAGCTTGGGGTTTTTTTGTGTTTTTTTTTTAATTCATCCCCAGGCTTCTGATCAAACTGTCAATGAGAAAGGTCATAGAGGAGCTCATATCAGTCATGTTCAATCTTACATAAATCTACAAAGGGTTCCAGACAAAATAATAATCAAGTAATTAAAAGAGAAAAAATAGTAAACTTTCTCCATCCAGGCTATATAAAAAACTTTCAATTTAGAGATGGATCCTACCAGAGAAGTTAGTTGAACTCAGGTAGGCAAACCAAAATTCATCAATTAATCTGACTGAAGGAGTGGTTTAAAAAAAAAAAAGTAATGTAATTGAGAATTCTCCAGAAGGTCTGAAACCATCAGTGGGGTCTGACAAAGGATACCCTGGGAATTAGGGGACCTAAACTCAGCAGCTCTGAATAGGAATATTTAGGGAACATGAAAACTGCCAGTTATCACCAAATAGGAGAAATCTGAGAGAAGAAATGTTAGAAATTGGGGAAAGGGTAAATCAGGACCTAATCACACCATGCAAGAGGAGCAGAGCTAGACCCTGGCACAAAGTTCCAAACCAATGTCACTTTTCAATATAGTTCTATCAGATAAGACAAATTCCTATAGTCAACTGATTGTGTATATCATTCCTTCTTTGAGCCAATACAGATGAGAGTAAATAAATGATGCCCATTGGCCACCCTCCCATCTACCCATACCTTCTTTCTGCATCCATTGTACTCTTCTTTCTCATCCCTTAATTATATTTTATGTCATTCCCTACAATTTATCTTATGCCCATACCCTCTGTCTATGTATATTCTGTCTAGATGTACTATTAGTGATACAATTTTTAAGAATTACAAGTATCATTTCCCATGCAGGCATGTAAATAGTTCAGCTCAACTGAATCCCTTATTCTTTCTTTTTCTTTTTTACCTTTTCAGGCTTCTCTAGGGCCTTGATATTAGAGATCAAATTTTTTGTTCAATTCTGGTCCTCTCCTTATGAAATATTGAAATCCTTCTGTTTCATTGAATGACCATTTCTTCCTTGTAGTATTGTGCTTAATTTTGCCAGGTAGGTAATTATTAATTGTAGTCCTAGCTCCTTTGCCTTCCAAAATATCACAAACTCTGATCCTTTAATGTTGCAGCTGCTAAGTCCTGTGTAATAATCTTATTGTAGCTCCCCAATCTTTCTGACCACTTTTTTTCCTTGACCTAATAGTTCTGTAATTTGGCTATCATGTTCCTTAGAGTTTTTATTTTGAGATCTCTTTCCTGAGATGATGGGTGGATTCTTTCAATGCCTGTTTTGCCCTCAAAAATAGTACCATAAAATAGTACCCCAAAACAAATCCTGGAACAGCAGAACCAGCAAAAAGATAAGGTAAAACAATCTTTTAGGCTAACAAACTTGGAAGATTGGCAAGAAAAGTCTGTCTCATTCAGATAAAAGGGGAGCACTGTCCAGAACAGGAAGCATCCCAGCAAGCCAGCAGCAAGCCCCAACTCAGCAAATCAGCAGGATATTCTGAGCCCCACTGTGATGGAGCAGGCAAATACCAACACCAGGAATACCCCCACCCACCCATGTGCCTCAGCATAGCCAGGGGAACCAGCAGACTCTAGCTCTGAGAATCACCACATGCTTCATTGTAGCCCTAGGGAAATCAGGGCACTTCTCCTTGATAATTTCTTGAAAGATACTGTCCAGATCCTCCTTTTGATTATGACTTTCAGATAGTTCAATGATTCTGACACTGACTGTCCTTAATCTATCTTCTAGGTCAGTTGTTTTTCCCATGAGGTATTTTACATTTTCTTCTATTTTTCCATGCTTTTGAATTTGTTTGATTGATTCTTGATGTCTCATGGAGTCATTAGCTTCCACTTACCTAATCCTAATTTTTAAGGAGTTGCTTTCCCCAGTTAGCTTTTACACTTCCTTCTCCATTTTGCCAAATGTATTCTTTTAGGGAGTTGTTTTCTTCAGTGAATCTTTGTATCTCCTTTTCCATTTAACCAATTCTACTTTTTAAGCAGTTGTTTTCTTTTCCCAAGCTGTTGACTCTTTTTTCACTATTCTCTCGCCTCACTCTAATGTCTTTTCCTAATTTTTCTTCTACATCTCTTATAGGATTTTTAAGCTCCTTTATGAGATCTCCATGACTTCTTTCTGAGCTTGAGACCACTTCCCATTTTATTTTGGGGTTCTGCCCATAGATGTTTTTACATTGTTGTCCTCTTCTGAGTTTGTCTTGATCTTCCCTGTCACCATAATAACTTTCTATGTTCGAGTTCTTTTTTTGTTGTTTTTTGCTCATTTTTTTTTTCACTTTTTTCCTTTCTTTTAAATTTGAGCTCTTCTCCCAGGGTGGAAGAAGCACTGTGTCGGGCATCTTGTGCCAGGGGCTACAGGCCCTGGTTGTTTACCTAGTACTGCACTGATGTTGCCCTGAGACCCCCAGGGGATCATCATGTCTGGTGCTGTGCTGAGGGGTTAGGGTAGGGGGTGGCTGGCTATGCTGGAAGCTATAGAGGTCTGGCAGCTTACCTGGTACTGAGCTGGAGTCCTTGTGGTGGTATTTGGTGTGTGCTGAGGCCAATGCGGTGTTTTTGCATTTCCCTAGGGCTACAATAAGCACATGGTGATTCTCAGAGCTAGAGTCTGCCAGCTCCCCTGGCTATGCTGAGGCACATGGGTGGGTGTAGGTGCTCTTAGTGTTGGCATTTGCCTGCTCCATCACAGTGGGGCTCAGAATATCCTGCTGATTTGCTGAGATGGGGCTTGCTGCTGGCTTGCTGGGATACTTCCTGTCCTAGACTATGCTCTCCTTTTATCTGAGTGAGACAGAACTTTCTTGACAATCTTCCAAGTTTGTTAGGCTAAAAGATTGTTTCACCTTATCTTTTTGCTGGTTCTCCTGTTCCAGGATTTGTTTTGGGGTACTATTTTATGGTTGTTGGAGGTGAATATGGGAAAGTTATGGCAATTTACTGCTTGCTCTGCTATCTTGGCTCCCAGAAGTTGCTCTCAAGATCTCAATATAGTTCTAGAAATGAAAAGAAATTCAGGAATAAGCTAGGCAAAGGGTAAATAAAATTATTGCTTTTTGCAAATCATATGAAGGTTTACATAGAAAATCCTAGCGATTCAACAACAACTGAAATAATAACTTCAGAAAATAGTGGGACATGAAACAAGCCCACAAAAGTCATCAATCTTTCTATATATTAAAAAAAACTCAAGAGGATAGAGAAAAGAATATTACATTCAAAATAATTACACAATTTATGATTTAATTGGTTGTCATCTACTAAGACATAGATAGAAATTTCATGAATATAACTATAAAACAATTTTTACAAAAATAAAAACTTAAACATTTGGAAAGATATTAGTTGCTTCTGTTTGGGTTGTGCCAAAATAATAAAAATGACCATACTACCAAACTTGATTTATTGATTCAATGACAAAAGACTGGGAGAACCAACCCTGTATCAGCCTTGGATCTAGGCCTCAGGCCACTGGCTTCTGCCTTTACCACAGGGATTCCTCTAATTCTACATGAATAAGTTGTTAAGAGGTTAGACCCACCTCAACTGGCCAATTTCACCCTTCTGTACTGACTCCTACAGGCTATATCTTCACCTGATCATGTCTGTTGTCTCATAGGACTTAACATTACCACCTGACACAATTTTGGACAAACAGAGATTATAGACATGCACACACACACACACACACACACACACACACACACAAACATATATTATGTAAACACATATTTATATAAACACACATATACTCAGATTCATATACATATACACACATATGTGTGAATGAAGAGATTCATGGTTATATACATATACATATATGTGTTTATATATTAAATACATAATTGGTTTCCCTCATAATTTTATGTATTTATTTTGTTCATTTAAAAACATTTTCTGAGAAGGTTCACCAGACTACCAAAGGTGTTCATGATGAAAAAGTTAAAAACCTCCATCACAGAATTACTTAAGTAGCAGCTTCTGAAAGATTGTGCTTCTAAAAAGTAAGCAAGGAATGGGTGATGTTGCTATCTCAGCTGCAAACAGGCCATTGTAGGTCCTCATAGGAATAGTTCAGGTCTCAGCCTCAGGGCCCATTCAGCAGCTAATCCCAGGCCCATGGTCACAGACTGAGATATGCAGAGGTGTCCCCAAGGATTTATTGTACCAAAAGAATAGGGAATATAGGGTTGGTCCCAAGGATCCTAGAGCAAAGGCTACCTTTGCAGAGCAAAGGTAGTTTTCTTGAACCATCTGTTTATCATGTCACAAGGGTTATACCCTGCTTTAGATGGCCTACCACAAAGCTTACTGCTTCAACAATGACCTTATGATCAAACACACCTCAAATTGTAAGAAGCCTCTAGACTACTAAAACTTCCAGAACATATATTAGAACCTGGGCAGTAGGATAAAGAGTTATTTGAAGCCTAGTTTTACAAGGTGGCATTGAATTTATAAGGAGCATCTCACAGACACATTTCTAGGACCTCCTCCTCTTTTAGCACTTAAAGTCCAATAGCCAAAGATTACTTCCTCCCCTGGGGCACTAGGCCCTCACACATTAAAGGTCAGATCAAGAGCAGCAGATGGCCAACTGTAAAGAGAAGATAGGAAGTATAGGTATTGGGACTTCACAAGTCAAGAAGGAAGCACCTGGTAGGAACTGTAATCATCAAGGGAACCCAAAAGTCATTGTGCAATGAGATAGCTGGAGAAAAAAAAACAGATTGTTGGCTTGTAGAGTAGGTCTGCCATGCTATAAGAACCCGGATGGAAATGACCAGCTTTCCATTTTCCACCAGCAGCTCTACTTGGTTTTGACCCCACAAAACATTGTGCCTCCCCCAGGAAAAACTGATCAAATGAAAAATCATTGCCAGGGAAATTGACTCAGTTTTTGATACATAGCATCTTCGCAACTCCCTCAGTTGCTTCTCTTTTCTGGAGGTCTGGAAAGTGCAGAAGTAAACTCCTTCTAAAGCCTTCCTTTATAGATGGTTCTCAACTTTCAGAATGTTCCAAGTAACTCGTCATTTTCCATCAGCAGTACAACTATGTTTCTGCTCTACTAGAACATCATGCCCTACAAGGGTATCCTCTGGTTGTTCTCCCATCCTGCTTTTCAGTTGTGTGGTTTTTTCCCCAATATGATTGCAAACTCCTTGAGGGAAAAGATTTTCTTTTTTTTATTTGTATTTCCAGCCCTTGGCACAGTAGTACAGGGCCTGGCACCTAGGGGATACTTAACAAATGTTTATTGAATTTAATTAGAGAACAGCTCAGTAGGTCTCAGTAGAAGCTGTGAGGAGGAGCAGGCTAGTCTGCTTTAGGAGATAGAGTTCTGTGTCCTTGAAAGCTAGATGGGAAGCCCCATAAGAGTCCAGATGAGTAAGATCTCCCTCCAGTCTTGCCAATAATTTATTACACTTACTTTTGATCCTGTGGTTCCAACGAGCCCAAGTAGGGTATTTTCTCTAGGATCCTGAGGGAAGCAGGAAGCACATTGGCCTTCAACCTAGGAGAGTCTTTCTTTTGGTAGTTTATAATTATGGAAATAAGATATACAAACTCAAAACAGAGTATTGCAGAAAGCATAGATTCAATTGTGTTGAGGGAAAAGATTAAATTTGGATTCAGGTGACCTGAGTTCAAATCCTGATCCAGTCACTAATTAACTGTGATTTGTGGCAGGAACTTAAATCCTCTGAGCCTCAGATGTTTCACTGTTAAATGCAGAGGTTGGGCTAGAACCTATGGTTTTAAGTTCCCCTGAGTGTCATCCAAATAATACTAAGTGGTATACAAAGTCCTCAATGTGATTCATAGAAAGGAAAAAAAATCACAAGATCAGAAAAAACAATCACCAAGGAGGATGTTGAAGAGAGAATTCTGGTGCAGGTTGAACTAGATGACCTCTGAATTCACTATCCAACTCAAGGGAGTTTGAGGGTTAGTCATCACTAAATGATTATAAAACATCTTATAAATATCAAGTCCTTCAAAGAGCTGAGTAACTATTAATTTATCCACAATGGCCAATAACCAATTCTTTATATCTTATTTCCACCAAAGATTAAAAAGATAATAAATTTCCTTATAAATCTGAGATTATACATTCTGAGATGGGCCTTGAATTGGGACTTGGAATAGGCAGAATTTGCAACTGTAGAAAGGGGGGCATAAGACACATTAGGGAACAGCTTGGAAAAAAAGGACCAAGGTAAGTAGAAAATAGACAGAAATATCTGGGGGACAGTGAGGAACCTGTTTTGAGCACATGGAGGATTTATACAGGATTGCACTGAATCACAAATTCTTTGTCATTCAGCAATAGCCTCTTTACCACTTCTTTAAGTTTTCAAGCCATAAGGAAGAAAATGTGTGTGTGTGTGTATGTGTGTATATGTGTGTGTGTGTGTGTGTGTATGTGTGTGTGTATGTGTACCTTGTCATTTATTGCACCTCTCCTGGGATCTCCCAAACACATGCTGTGCAGCCTCATTTTCTTTTTAATCATTCATGGCAATGAGATAAAAAGAACCGGTTCCTGGCCATTACCATGTAAATTATTATTGTTAGTTAGCACTTCTAGAGCACATTTTATTTACAAAATGTTTCATAATCATTTAGTGGTTACTAGCCCCCAACTCCCTTGAGATAGATGGTTAATAACCAGTACCAACATAGGGTGCCAGATGGAGAAACCAAAAGAGAGAACGAAATTAAATGACATTTTCTCAAACAATAGAGCTATGACAAGGGTGGGATTCCAGATTTCAAATCCTATGTTAAGTGTCTGAAGTTTCAATACAACTTCCTTTTTAAAACAAAAGTTTGACTGCTATGGAGAGGCTGTTGCATTTTAACACTCATATTACTTAAAATGCTGAATGTTCTTTTTTATTATATTTATGACACATCCAATAAATTCAATTCAAGAACCATTAGCTATTGATGGAGATATTTCTCTTCTTTGTTTTAGCTTTTTCTCAATAACATTTTTATAGAATCCATTATGGTAGTGTGGTAGCCAAAAAAACATCATGATAGGTCTATGGATGGGAGTGAAGATGGCATAATTAGCTGTTATGAGCTCACTCTCTGTGCCTTTGGTTCATTCGATAATATTTTTGATTGCCTGCCAAGTTTACCATGCTAACCATGATCCCCATGACGAAGACTTCTGACCAACTTTTAGAGGACAAAAGCAGTTATCAATCAGTAAACATTTATTTAGTACCTACCTCTCTAGTCTTCTTACACTTTACTCCCAACAACATAATCTTCTATGCAGTGACACTAACCTCCTGGCTGCTTTATAAATAAGACACTCCATCACTTAGTTTCTGAAATTTTCTCTGGCCTTCCCCCATGCCTAAAATGATATATCTCCTCATCCCTACCTACTGGCTTCTCTGGTTCCTTCAAGCCCAACTAAAACCCTATCTTCTACAGGAAGCTTTTCCCAACCCCTGTTTATTTTAGTGCTTCTTTTCTTTTAATTGTTTTCGATTTATACTATATATAACTTGTTTGTATATATTAGTTTGCATATTATCTTTACCTTTAAGTTATGAAGTCCTTGAGGTTAAGGACTTGTCTTGTGACTCTTTTTGTATCTCCATCACTTAGCACAGTGCCTGGCACATCATAGGAGCTTAATAAATGTTTATTGATTGAATGTCTACTATATGCCAGGAATTGTTTTAGGAGCTAGGGATAACAAACATAGAAAATGAAACATTCTGTGCTCTCAGGGAACTTAAAATATAAATACTCAGACACTCAATAGCTGTGTGATCCTAGGCAAATTAGTCAATCACTGTCTGTTCCAGTTTTCTCAACCATAAAATGAAAATAATAATAGCACTAACCTCCCAGGATTGTTTTGAGGATCAAATGAGAAAATATTTGTAAAATGCTGAGCACAGTTTCTGGCACATAGTAGGTGTTTAATAAATGCCTGTTGCCTTGTCCTTCCCCAAAATAACATTCTCTCTCTCTCTCTCTCTCTCTCTCTCCCTCCCTCCCTCCCTTTTTCTCTCTCTATATATATACATATACATATATATACACACACACATCATGCCTATATATGTGTATGTGTGTATATGTATATATGTATGTATGTGTCCATATGTATGTAAGTATATGTGTATATATATATATTACAAATTAAATATGTGATCGCTTAGGAAAGGAGACACTGGCAGGGGATTAGGATGGGGATCAGACTTCATGATGTAGTATTTGAACTTAATTGTGAAGGAAGGTATTCTATGAGACAGGTAGAGTAGATATATTCTAGGCATAGAGGATTGCCAGTGCAAAAGCATGAAGATTGGAGATTGAGTGATATATATGAAGAAAAGCAAGAAAGTCAGTTTGCTGGATTATTGAAGAGTACAAGAACATGTAATTTATAAATTATGACATGAGCAAATTAACTGAAAATAAGCATGAAAGAGGAAATTTTAAAATTAGAATAGAAATAGATAAATTGGGAAAAGAACTCTAGAACTGAGAAACAAAACAAATCTGACTTATAAAGACTAACGATAATGGTTAGCTTAGCTAAACTGGTTGTAAAGACAAGAGAGGAAAATCAAATTTCTGGAATAAAAAATTAACAGGATGAAATCACAAAATAGGGTATTTTAATTGCTATAACTTTTAATACACAACTGTATGCCAAAAACTGATCATCTAAATGAAATAGAGGATTATCTACAAAAATACAAAATGTATAAAAAGAGATCTTAAGTAGTCCAATTTGAAAAAAAAGAAATTAAACTTGTTGTAAAGGAACTACCAAAGAGAGGGAAAACTAGGTCTAGGCAGAGTTAGAGGAGAATTCTATAAAACTTTTAAAGAATAATTAATACCTATGCTGCACAAATTATCCCCAAAAATTGAAGGAGAAAATGCTATCAAATTGTTTTATGAAATTACAACTAACATCTACATCATAAGATAAAGCAAAGAAAGAGAATTATAGACAAATACCATTATTAAATAATGATTAAATTTTTTTTAAAAAATTTTTAAATCCTGTTAAAAATACTGTAATAATATACCCCAAAAAATTTCACTTTTAGAAAATATCTAGAAGATTCAGTGGATAGAGCACTGCATCTGGAGTCAGGAAGACCAGAGTTCAAATCAGTACTCAGACACTACTGCGTCTAGCTGTATGACTCTGGGTAAGTCACTTAACCTCTGTTTGCTGCAGCTTCCTCAATAACAAATTGGGGATAATAATAGCACTCTCAATGGGGCAGCTAGGTGGCGCAGTGGATAGAGCACTGGCCTTGAAGTCAGGAGAACCTGAGTTCAAAACTGGCCTCAGACCAAACACTTGACATGTACTAGCTGTGTGACCTTGGGCAAGTCACTTAAACCCAATTGCCTCACCAAAAAAAAGAAAGGATAATAATAGTACCCTTTTCTCAGGGTTGTTGTGAGAATGACATGAAATAATTGTAAAGTGCTTGGCACAATGTCTGGCACATAGTGTGATATAAATGTTAGCAGTTTCTAGTATTATGACATCAAGATGATAATGTTGTATTTATACCAGAGATTCCAATATGTCTTTATTGGGGAAACAATTAACATAATTAACCATATTAATAATGAAATCATCCCAAACCAATTAATCAATCAACATATATTTATTAAGAGCCTTCTATGTGACAGGTAATGTGCTAGGTAATGGGCACACAAAATTTACACATTTGCAAAATTCCTTCAAGGAGCTTACATTCTATCTCAAGAGACATGAACATGGGGCAGGTAGGTGGCGCAGTGTACAGAGCACCAGCCCTGGAGTCAGGAGGACCTGAGTTCAAATCCGGCCTCAGACACATAACACTAGCTGTGTGACTCTGGGTAAGTCATTTAATCCCAATTGCCTCACCAAAAAAATAAAATATAAGAGAGAGAGAAGGACAGGGCCATGAACATAAAAATATTATATATAAAATATAAACAAAATAAATACAAGGAACATTTTTGATGGGGGCAGGGAAATCATAAGTAACCAATTGATCAGAAAAATCCTTATGGAAAAGGTGTCACTTGAGCAGATTTTCTAGAAAAAAAGTAATTCTAAGAGGTGAAAATAAAGTATAGAGAAGAGACATGGAAGTGGTAATTGGTGTGTGGTATAGGATGAACATCAAGAAAGATCACAGAGTGTAAGAAGAAAAAATAAGATTTAAAAAAGAGGTTGGGGCAGGTTGTGAAGAACATAAAAATCTAAAAAGACAAGCTTATATTTGATCCTAGAAACAACAGAGAGTTATTGGAATTTATTGAGAAGAAAAGTAACATGGTCTGACCCACCTTTTAGGAAAATGATTTTGGAAGGTTTATGTCAGATGGATTTGAGACATGAAGAATGAGGCAGGCAGACCAATTCAGAAGGAGGAAAGAGGTGAAAGGAGCCTGAATTACAGTGGCGGCTCTGAGTAGAGAGAAAAGGATAGATGGTACAAGCATAATGACAAGATTTGGCACCCTGGTCAATATTGTTGAGGAGGAAGAGTTAGAAGTTAAAAGGAAAGTTGAATTTGCTAGCCTAAAGGACTGAAAAGGTTGGTGAAAGATGATGAGTTCTAGTTGAGGTATGTTGCGTTTGAGGTACTTATACATCATCCCCTTTGAAATACACAAGAAGTTGTGGCTGCAGGAATAGAGATCAGAACAGAATCCACATGATTATACAGAAAGATAGAGGAAAAAAGTCTTTGATAAAATACAACAATTTATGCTATAAAGCTACAAACTATAGACACAAAATGATCCCGTTTCAATTTATATATGTGTATATGTACAGATGTGCACATATATATTCAAATACACACATGTGTATGTATGTATTATATATGTGCATAAATACATATACACATGTGTATTTATGTGTGTATATGTACATATATGTATATGTATTATGTTCGTATATATATATATATACATACACATATTAGATGGAGTGGTATGCCTAGAGTTAGGAAGATTCATCTTCCTGAATTCAGATCTGGCTTCTTCAAACACTTATTGGCTGTATGACCTTGGGCAAGTCATTTAACCCTGTTTGCCTCAGTTTTCTCATCTGTAAAATTAACCAGAGGAGGAAATGGCAAACCACTCCAGTATCTTTGCCAAGAAAACCACACGTGGGGCCACAAAGAGTCAGACATAACTGAAAAACAACCGAACAAAAATACATATTTAAACCCCCAAGATAGTATTGTATGCATCAGGGAAATATTAGAAACTTTCCCAACAAAAACAGGAATAAAATCAGGATGCTCCCTTTCCCCGCTGTTATTTGACATAATTCTGGATATACTAGCAATAGCAATAATACAAAAAACAGAAACTAAACACACAAACATAGGCAAAGATAAGACAAACCTATTTCTATTGGGGCAACTGGATGGCACAGTGGATAGATTGCTAAGCCTGGAGCTAGGAACCTGAGTTCAAATGTGACCTCAAATGTGTATTAGCTGTGTAACTCTAGGCAAGCCATTTGACCTCTTTCTGCTTCAGTTTTCTCAACTGTAAAACAGGGATAATAATAGCACCTACTTTAGAAGGTTATCGTGAAGATCAAATGAGATTATATATATAAAATGCTTAACACAGTTCTTGACACATAACAGGCACTTAATAAGTACTTTTTCCTTTCTTCCTCATATCTGCTAGTGATATGATGATTTACATAAGAAACACAAAATAATCAAAATAGAAATTAATTTAGACAATAGCTTCAGCAAAGCATCAAGATACAAAATAAAACCACAAAAAATTTAATGTAACAATAATAAAACTCAGAAAGAAATAATAGAAAAGAGACTCTTTTTTTAAAAAATAACTATAAAGTACATAAAATATGCAAGAGTCAATCTTCCACTGCATAGTCAAGATCTGTATAGATGCAATTACAAAATACTTGTTAAGAAATTAAAAATGAATTAAAGAACCAGTAAAACGTTCAGTTCTCATGCTTAAGCTATAACACTGATAAAAATAAATATATTACCTGAATTAATTTATGTATATAACTCTATCCCAATAGACCTGCCATGAAAATACTTTATTAGTTTTCACAAATGATTCTTAGAAGAGAATCAGGCTACATTAATAAGTGACATCAAAACAAGATATCAATACAAATTTACAAAAATACATACACATGAAAAATTAAACAAAAATGTAGGTCTTAACGATACAGGTCACTAATATAAGAGGTGCCACATGGCACAAGTCAATATGTGATTATGTGCCAATTAAGGGGTACAATCAATAAGAGCTATGAATTCAGAGAGTCCTTTTCCCACCAAACCTACCCAACCAAAGTCCTTGTCTGTCATCCAAGCATTATTAATTCTTCAAAGAATTCTTCAAAGTTCTTCAAAGAGGTTCCCACTCCAAACATATGAGCATAGAGCATGGGTTATTATGACATACACACACACAGGGATCTACTATCCCTTTCACCAGTCTTACAGCTAAGGGAGTTCAGTTACTGTTAATTACAGACATTTCAGTAATAACAGGCCAGATTTTCTCAGAAAGTCTCAATTGTAAACCTCCCAAACATCATCGACAAGCATGGTAATGGCCCATGCAAATTGAGTACTTAGTTGGTCTGTATGCATTCTGTTCTGGGGCCTGCTTTTGAAAATTTAGCCCCATTACTCTAAAACATTTGTAGCATCATAATCTGTCATCATTAGCAACAATGCTTGACTTGGCGCTCAACATTCTTATTAACCATGCAATTAAGTATGCAGACAATGTTTAATCACTTTAACAAAAATACAGCTGTGTTGTTGTGGAGCTGCCATTTATTGCTCATTAATGATTGATTTTTTTAACCATCTAGATTGTTTTCATGAGAAAAGCAGATTAACTATAAAGAATTCATTATTGGTCATTAAGGGATATTAAAATAGAAAACCTTTACAAGACGAGCCCTATATTGCTACATTCAGATGGCTGCAATCATTGTAGTCTTGCTGCCACTTAACGAAGAAGAGAAAAAGCGTTATTCCAGAGCTTCAGCAAGGAAATTGGGGTGAGGAGAGGTGGGATAGATAGGAAATTAGGGGAGGAAGAACATCTCTTTTTGCTGTAATAAACCATTGATTATATTTTACAATAGCAATAATTTCCCCCAAATAATTATCTTAGCCATTGTCCAGCTTTTTTAAAGGTTGACTGAACCGTTGATATAGATCAATTTGGTCCAGATTGTTAATGATGGGTTATTTTTAAAACTTATAGCTGTTTCTTCTTATCTCCCATACACTGTTAGATTCTAATTCCTTTTCTAAATTGCAGTTAATTAAAATTGAGGCAGAAATTTGTAGGCAAATTTCTAAGGCTACAATTACAGAACAGTTGCCAGTGTGCATTTGCAGAGAGAGTTTTCTCACCAGGAGTTCTATATAACCAATGAACTATGATCCCATGAACTCCAAAGTCTTAAGGGAGAGATAGATACATAGATAGATAGATAGATAGATAGATAGATAGATAGATAGATGGATGGATGGATAGACAGGCAACATATACAAGTATGTATTGTGACATATATTATATATGTATATATATACATATACCAAAAAATGCCCTAATGTATTTCAAATATAGAAAATAATAGTTGTATAAATAGCATATAAAGAGATCTTCCTTTTGCTTACCAGTTACATGTTTCAGTAGCACACACACATAAATACATATATACATACACACACACACACGTACACAGATGAGAAGCAGAATGAAATAGTGGATCAAGAGTTAATCTCAAAGTCAGGCACTATGCTCAAGGAATTGATTGGCCATTGAGCCCTTGCCTTAACTTTAGCATTTTGGTGTGAAAGAGTGACTAGGACAGGATGATCAAAAATTCATGGGTTGGGATCTGCATTGAAGAATTCCTTACATTATCTTTTCCTCAAAACCCACCTTGCTTCCAAATTTCCCTGTTTATGTTGAGTGCCACAATCCTTCCAGTTTCTCAGACTCAACCTCCACCTTATCCATAATTACTATGCAGATGAATGTTTTCCTCTTTAAATTCACC
The DNA here is from genome assembly GCF_900497805.2 of Vombatus ursinus. NCBI lineage: Eukaryota > Metazoa > Chordata > Mammalia > Diprotodontia > Vombatidae > Vombatus > Vombatus ursinus. The sequence goes on from NW_020954585.1 coordinate 28,884,549, forward strand.
AATGATTTCTTAGTTGCCAAATCTAATGGCCTTTTCTCAATTGATATTCTTGACCACTCTGAAGCACTTGACTGACACTGTTGACCACCCTCTCCTCCTGGATGCTTACTCTCTCCTCTCTGCATTACTAAAAATAATGTCACCAATAAAAAATTCTCATATCTGCATACTTTAAGAACTTAGAAACAAAGTTTTGACCTTTTCTTCCAGATGAAGTATTTCAGTGGGTTTTGAAAACATGTTAAAAATATAAAAATGCAACACTTCTGACCAGTCTGCAAAAACAACAAATTGCAGCATAGAGGATAGAAATTTTCTAGTAAAATTTCCAAAAAATTTTTTGCACTATTAGAAGATGAAATTGAAGAGTATTATGATTAAATAAGAACAGTGAATGATGCACTTTGCATTTGTATATACATATGTTTGTAAGATATCGTTTTCAGCTATGAGTCATTAAAACCAAGAATTGAAATAAACTAAACTTCCAGATCTTCAAATTTATCTATCACAAAATGTTAAACCAAAATTTTCAGAAATAATGAAAAATACTTAATCACATTGTTATTGTAAGGGTGTATCTAATTTAGACTTTAGCAAAGTCGAAGTTGTAAGAGACAAAAACAGAAACAATGAAAAAATAACATAGCAGCAATAATTATACAATTTATATGGTAGCTATTATGTGCCAGGTATTGTGCAAAGTGCTTTACAAATATTATCTCATTAGATTCTCACAACAAACTGGCAAGGTTGGTGCTATTATTAACCACATTTTACAATTGAGGAAACTCAGGCAAACAAAGGTTAAGTGACTTGCCCAAGGTCCCACAGCTAGTGAGTGTCTAAGATTGAATTTGAATTTTAGTCTTCCAGACTCCAGACCCAAAGCTCCATCTACCTAGCTGCCTGAAAAGTGAAAATAAGGCTTCTCAGGCGTAAATGAAGTATTCCACACTGTGTAAGGCTAAGAGGCTTTGAATAGCTCAATTGAACGTGAAAAAAAGTCAGTAAAGACAATGAACTTGTCACAGAGCACAATTTGCCTCATTACCTTTGTTCTAAACCATTCCTTTGCATAAGATTGCAAGAGGAATCTGGGAAATGTAATTGAATGGTTACAATAAGTAAAGGTAGGATCTTTTACTGTGAGAAACTAGTTCTTAACCAAGAAGAATTTTCAATTTCAAGAGTTTATACCTTTTCAGGGCAGCTAGGTGGTTCAATGGATAAAGTTCTAGGCCTGAAGTCAGGAAGACTCACCCTTCTGATTTCAAATCTAACCTCAGATACTTACTAGCTGTGTGACCCTGGACAAGTCACTTAACCCTGTTTGCCTCATCTGCAAAATGAGTTGGAGAAGGAAATGGCAAACCACTCTACTATCTTTTCCAAGAAAATCCCAAATGGGGTCACAAAGAGTTGGACACAATGGAAAAGACTGAAAAACAACAATGAATACCTCTTCAGCCTGATAAGTAACAAAAAATAGGGCAGAGGCCCTGAGGGAAGAGAACTGAAAAGACTTCTGCCAATCTTAGGCTAGTTGTGTCTGCCTTTCATAAAAGTGCATAGTAACCCTTCAACTGAAAAGAACACACCATAACACAACACACTAGCTAAAGGACCACAGTAATAATCAGCCAAGTCTGAAGCTAGAGATGGTGGAGACTATAGCTGTGCATTGAAGAGGAACTCCAGGGAGTCTAATGGAATGACATTGGGAACTATTTGGTTAGTAGGCATGCTTCTGCATTCTGAATTCACTTTTGTGGCCTGGTTAGCAGTATTGCATCCTTGAACAATAAATGTGGCTGGGCAAATGTTCAAAGGATGGAGTACTAAGGGAAGAAATGGCAGAGTCTCTCTGTATGACTGGGCCTGCTCTCAACTTAATTTTACCACTCTACTAGCAAGCCTCAAGAATGATGGTGATCTAATATACCATAGTTAGTCACATCAGGAAGTAGACAGAAGACAAGAATAGAAGGAATCAGTACCCCGAGTTGTTGTTGTTCATCCTTCATTTTCAAAAAAGGCCAATGACTTTGTAGAATGATGTCTTGACTTGTCCCTGAATTGGATTTACATGAAGCACAGTTGCACAAAGTTGTCAGCCTCACTCTCTCTTCCAGAATCATCGAAGTCCAGTGGCAAAACAAAAGTCAGGATGCTTGGTGATGGCCCTGGATGCAATGGATGACCTTGGCATCTTCAATGTGACCAAGCTTTAAGCACTCCACAATGCCTGCTTCAGTTCTCTTCATGGCAATTAGAACAAATTGTTCTCATCTGCTCATTCTGTCAGGGGAAATCTTCACATCCTTGGGGTAGAGCTAGAAAATGACCTGATGCTCCATATATTTAAAAGTGTATACAGCATTGTGCATCCTTAGCCCCCCGTTTGCCTACCAAGAGCAAGGAAATATGGTCTATTACTCATTTTTGAGGAAAAATATTGGTCATTGTAATTCATCTGAGTTTGCTTGCCATTCGGTGTTGTTTTAATGTAGATTGTTTAAATCATTATGTATACTCATCTGGTTCTGTTTCTTCACCTTGCTTCAGTTTAGATAGGTCTTACCAAATTTTTATAAATTTTTAACAATAATTTTTGTGATGTAATCATTTTCCATTATATTCATATACCATGATGCACATATGTATGTATGTACATATATATAGAAAGAGACTTTTTTTCTGTCCTTGAGATCTCTTCCTTCAATCCCTTGGGTACATGCCCAGAAGTGGGATCAATCAGTCAATCAAATTAAGTGCCTACTATGTGCCAGAATCATTGATTTATAGGATGTCAACAACCTACATACTCAGTTAGCTCATAATATCTGATTAGCAGCCAAAGATGGTTATTAGGCACGGATTTGCATTTTTACTCTGTCAAACTACAGTTTTCCAGATTGTTCATTTAACTCCTTCCATGCTAATAATGGTAACATTCTATTCCAGGATTATTAAGGAAATCTGAAGCTGGCTGTGAAGATAGTCAAAATCTGTTTTCCTATGGTATAGTCTAGCAAAGTTTGGCATGGTTATGTCTTTAAAAACAATGAAAATGCATGGATTTTGCCCTTCCTAGCGAAAAGTAATAATGTTCCTCATTCTCTGAAACTGGTTGTTCATGGACATTGCTATGTGACTCATATGTACTATAATAATCTCCATTGTGACAGCAAATATTCTTGTTTGTTTGTTAATTTTTGCTCCATCTGATCCTTTAAATTGGAGACAATAATCAGGAGAGAAAATAATCTGAGAGTTTCTACAATTGTGTGTGGCTATCACATTGCATTATATATAGTAGTTCCAAATGATGTGCTTTGAAAAGCACATATGTATTTGCCTAACTAAAGTGAATTGAAAAAAAAACTTATTTGAGTCCTTTGTTCTGTTAGAGAAAAATATTAATAGTTTATTATTTTTTCATTTCCATACAACAAAATTTTCAATCTCATACTTTTATACGATCAAAATCAGCACAACTCACCACAGATTAATAAGATTTAGCCCTGAAAGAAACCTAAAAAACATCTAGTCTATTACTTTCAATTTATAGATGGAGAAACTAAGGTCCAGGGAAGGGAAGTAACCTCCTCAAGGTCACATGTGACAATTAGTCAAGTTGGGTCTCAAACCAAGGTTTTCAAATTCCAAATCTGTGGGTTTTTGTTTTGTTTCCTTGTTTACTACAGCATGCAGGGTTTTCTATAAGTGAAATGCAAATAAAGGGTTCACAATGCAAATTTCATTGTCTTTGCTACGTTCACTAGAACTTATGAGTCATTTCATGAAACAAGTAAGCAGTTTTTGATGACCTAGAAAGATAAAAATCTAAACTCAATCATAAAATTCAGGCCACCAGTAGAATTCCTGACTCTGCTACTTACTGTAGGTGTGGCCTCTGACAAGTCACAGCACTACAGATTCTTAGTTTCCTCCTTAATAAAATGAGCAGGATGGACCAGGTGGTCTCTGAGGTCACTTCAGGATCCTATGTTTATTTTCTTCAAGAGAATTCTGTCCCATCAGTCATGTGGAGAACTGGGAAGCTCTGTTATGATGCTAGTGTTTCAGGGAAATGCAGAATTAGGGATGCATCTGTTACTCAACACAAAGCTCTGACTGACGGCATATAGAAATGAAATCCAGTTAGTACAAAGACATAAATGTGACATAATGGAAGGAATGCTAAACCAGGAATTGGGAAATATGTGTTCTAGTCTTAGCTCTCCTTTAATTCATTGTTCAATCTCCACCACTCTAGGCCTAAATTTTCTTATCTATATAATCAAAAAAATGGACTAAATCTATCAGATTGGCTAATATGACAGAAAAAAAAATGGTAAATGTTGGAGAAAATGTGGGAAAATTGGAACACTGATTCATTTTTGGTGGAGTTATGTACTGATCCAATCATTCTGGAGAGCAATTTAAGGGCTATCAAACTGTGCATACCCTTTGATCCGGCAATACCACTGCTAGGTCTATATCCCAAAGAGAGCATAAAAAGAGAAAAGGACCTATACGTACAAAAATATTTATAGCATATCTTTTTGTGGTGGCAAAGAATTGGAAATAGAGGGAAAGCCCATCAATTGGGAAGTAGCTGAACCAGTTGTGGTATATAAATGTAATGAAACACTATTGTTCTATAAGAAAGAATGAGCAGGCAGACTTCAGAAAAGCCTAGGAAGACTTACATGAACTGATGCTGAGTGAAGTGAGCAAAACCAGGAAAACATTGTACACAATAATAGGAACATTGTGTGATGATCAACCATGACTGACTTAGCACTTTTCAGCAATACAATGATCCAAGACAATTCCAAAAGTCTCATGATGGAAAATGCTATCCACATCCAGAGAAAGAACTATGGAGTCTGAATGCAGATCAAAGCATACTATTTTCACTTTTTTGTGGCTTTTTCCTTTTGTTCTATTTCTTCTTTCACAACAGGACTTATGGGAAAATATGCTTACTATGAATGTATAAGTAGAGCCTATATCAGATTGCGCACTGTCTTGGGGAGGAGGGATGGAAGGGAAAGAGAGAGAAAATATTTAAAACTCAAAATCTTATAAAAATTGAAGGTTGAAAACTCTCTTTATATGTAATTGGAGAAAAATACCATTTACCCAAAAAAAGAAAGAAAATGAACTAAATCAAAGATTCTTAACCCATTTTTTGGTGTCATGGACCCCTTTGGCAATTTAGCAAAACCTATGGACTCTCTCCATAGAGGATATTCAACTAATGATTTCAAATGTTCAAAATACATAGAATTACCAAGGAAACCAATTGTGTTGATATGGTTATCAAAATATATACTTTTTAAATTCATAGACCTCAGGTTAAGAACCCTTAACCTAGATGATCTCTAAAGTTCCTCCAGACAATTAATCCTAAAATATTCCTAAGGAATCTAGACCAAGGTCCTCTCGAATTGAGTATAATAGAGTAGACCAATTATGTGACCTAATAGTTAATGTATTTCAAAGCAGCAATTGCCAGGATTTAAAAAATTGAAAAACAGAGAATATACGTGCCCTTGAGTTGGAAAAAAAAAATTCAGTCCAGCAAAGCTTGTAATCAAAAACTGATAGACTTTTGATGAAAGAGAAATAAAAACTATAATAACACTGGAAATAACTTATAAATAACAATATTGATAAAAGAATTCTTTCAAAACCACCCAGAGTACATCTTTAACAGCTAATTAAAATAGGGGAGTTGATTGCAGCTATTTTAGCATTAAAATATTGTAGCTCTGATCATCCTGCAGCTAATCAATTTGCTTTAGTAATAACCCCTGACCCTACATTCAGTTAGCAATTATGGAATCAGCCTTTATCTAGTACTAACAACTGGTTTGGAAGATATTGCTCTGCATGCATTAATTTCTCCAAGCTAATAATCTTTCTTGTTATGAAATGTGAAAACATATTAACCTGTCTAATGCAATATAATAAGTACACATTTCTTTCCTGCAAAATGAAGTTATACCGACATTTCATTTCTACTTTAAAACTTAAGTGGATCAACTATATTAAAGAAACACAAAGTAACAAGTTACATAATATGCAGTAAGCACAGCAATATAACTAAACTAAAACAAATGTTATTGGGAGTAATTGCAATTATTTCTAAGTAGATTTATACTTATTCTATTACCTTTCAGCTTGCCTAACAATGCCCAAATGTTCATTTTAAATGCTAAATATTACAATGAAAGGAAAACTTGCTTCATGCCCTTTTAAACAAGACTCAGAAATGCTCTCTTTGGTTAACTCCATTTCACCTCCTTTGAACAAGACCATGAAAAGAGAGCAGAACACTCTTCTGCACATAGCAATCTCTCAATGTGTATTTCTAACTGAATTAGGCAGAGTGAAATTCTCATGAAAATGAATTAGACATTTGGCTCAACAGAGGCAAACTAGGCAATTATGATTCTGGGACTATTTCAAGGTGTCCCTCAATTTGACTGGAACCCCAGAATATCATTCCAAGTATAGTTTTCATTCCTAAGTGGTCTAGGTAACAGCTGGGATGTCTCATATTCTTCTTAACCATTTCCATCCTTGAACCTTCCTTCACTATCTTCCCTGTCCTTATATTTATGACGTACACATTAGCATCACACAAACTATCAACAATCCTTTCATTGCTCTGGCAGTCTAACCCCTGGGGTCCCATCCAAGCTGGTTCCTCTTTGAGGATCTTGCATTTTAAAAAGTCATGGTTGTGTGACACCGAAATTGAATAAACCACTTGTATTTAAAAAAAAAAAAAAAGTATATCTCCAGCATTTTGTTCTGCATCTACAATATTTAACCCATTCTAAAAGGGTGATGTTTTCTTCAGCATCTGTGGAATGTTGCTATTATTTCTATACTGACAGTCTAGTCTGTATTGGAAAGTGTACAATTGAACTGATCTCCATTCCCACAGCTTCCCTAATTAGATAAAGAGAAGATGTCCATCATTCAACTAGAGGTGTAACAAAAGAGAATTGGTGCTAATTAAGGTTCTGTTGTTATATTTTTAAGCAATAATAGACTTTTCTATTAATGTAGAATAGCATCTGTAGATGCACCATGAGACAGGTTTTAGTCCTTCATAAAAACAGCATTGTTAAATAGAAACTATTGAAACTCGGCAGGCTGGATTTCAGGGATGGGAAGGTGGGGGAGGGGGTGACCAAAAAACACCTAGTTCTCTCAGGAAATATGACATTTATGTATGAGATGCAGCCTGGGACTGCAGCCTGGAGAACAATCTGGAATGGTGACAATTTATAGACTGGAAATATGAAAACAGAGGGGAGCACTGAATTCACTTAAAAAACATTTGTGCTAATGCTACATTATGTGAGCCCTAGCTAGAATATCGAGAATGCGTAAAAAGTATAACTCTGTGGATACATATAAATCAAATCCATAAATTCACATTAATTTTTCTTAATGGCTACTTAAAAGTCAATATCCTATTTATGGAAAAACATAGATATGCATATGTTTATATTCATAGGATTACAATCTTATGAAACTACAGATTTAGAAACCTACAAATTTAAAGTTGGAATCTTAAAGATCATTTAGTTTCTCTCTCTCTCCCTTTCCCCATTTTTAAAATGGAAGAAGCTGAGGCCCAGATTTGTCTAAAGTCACAAAATAGGTAAGTACCGGAATTGGGATATCAGTTCATGTTTCATATATACATATATGCATATAGATCTATAGTTTGAATTATATACATGTGTATGTGTACATATATATGCATATTGTATATATGCATGTATACAAATCAGATCATAGATTATATATGTGTATATGTCTGTATGCACATATATATACTTGCATGTACACGTACATACAAATCTGTGATTTCCTAAGTATATTGAGCTACTAATATGGAAAATCTCTCTACAAACATGCATTAAACAAATCAAAAATTCTTTTGCAACTTAATCTTATTCTAAAAGGATTTCTTGGGAGACTGAGTATTTCAGTGACCTGCATATGGTCTCATACCTAATAAGTATCAGAGGCAGATATTACACCCAAGTTTTCTGGGCCCTAAGACTTGCTTGCTAGCCACTACTCTGTGCTGCCTCACCTTTATATGGGTCTATTTCAAAGTGTGGTGACACTTTGGAAAGTCTGTTAAATGATTTTTGAGTATGTGCAAGGTTTATATGGCCATTTCTGCCCCTGAAAAGTAAGGTATTGACATATTATAGAGTTGCTGACTGGGAAATGAATAGCAAATTACTTCACATAGTACTGTGGAGATAGCTTCCTTGGCCGATGAATATGATATTGCAGAATACCCTTCTTTAATGGAGACTCAGTAATTACTTTGAAAAGATAGATTTCTTTTAACAGTAGAGGCATTATAGCAGCATCTGCTTTTTTGGACTATGGAAATAAAACTATTACTATATTTTGCTCTTACCAGAAAGTATTTACAAAATAAATGTTGACAAAGACGTTAAGAAATCTCTTAGAGTATTGGGGTGGGGGGAAGTGTAGGAGGGGAGAGGCTAATGACATTGGAGAGACAATCAATGTTCCCTTTTTTTAATCCTTTATTCTTTTTGTACCTATATAAGATATAGATTTACCTTGAGCAAACTAGCTGATAATGCACTATAATTTCAGAGCTGCAGTCTATTAGAAATGTACCTCAGTGTGGTGGCATTGGTACTCACAATAGAAAACACTCTGAAATGTGAAATTGAGTGTCTAGCCACCTCCTCTTTTCCCCTTCTCCAAATAAAATGAAAAGTCAGACTGCTCCTTTGTAAAGGTTCTGTGCCAGATAGAATACTCATTACTACTTCTCAAATCCAATGAATAGTTTCCATTCAGGCCACACACATCTCACATGCAAAATTCTTGGCTCTCATGAGAACCACCTTTCAAAAAGAAGAGGAATTGTAGTGTATATAAATATGTGAAGAAAACTTTCTCTGAAGGGACCATAAACCACAGAGGCCATAAACTCGAATTGGACTCCAGAATGGAATGATCAGGAGAGTTCAGGACATAAACTGATTATATGTTGGGCCCAATAAATAACATTTTCTTTTCCTGTGCAGCATTCCACAATTGAAGAGTTACATTCTTGGCATATTCACCCTTTTTTGAGTTCACATTTTCCCTTCATTAGATTTTGTCATGGATATAGACTAGAAAGCTTATTGTTGATGGAGCTGTACAAAACCTTGGATATATTCAAAATCTTCCCCCAGATGTAAAAAAAAATGGTAAGCATTAAAGGCTAATTTATTTCAGGGAAATGATAATAAAATTTTTTTACTTACCTCCAGAAGCACAAATTTTTTCTAAAAGGCCATGTCAATTTCACTAGCCTTGTGGTTCATTATTATTCCTTGAGATGAATAATGATCCCATCTTGGCACCTACACTGAATTTAGTGTTGCATGGCTCCTTCCTTCTTTTTCAAAACTGTTGTGATATACATATACACACATTTTTCACATACGTATATGGGATATTCCAAAACCTTGGTGAAATTTTAATCTTTAATAGCTTAAAAGTGCACTAAGACTTTTGGAACGTCTTATATATTCATAATACACACATATATCCATGTATATATGCACAGATAAGTATATACAAATTGTTGTTATATGTGCACACTTACATTTACAAAATATTCCAAAAGTTCAATTTTAAACTTTAATAGCAAAAAATTGCTAACACTTTTGGAATACCACACAAATACACGTATATATTTATATTATAGGCATACACATACACAGGACATTCTGAAAGTTCAGTTTTAAGTTTTAATTGCCAAAAACTGTCCTGATACTTTTTGGAACACCATTTATGTACACACGCACACACATATACACACACACCACAATGGCAACAAAAGCAAATAACTGCAACATCACTCCCACTATACTTTATAACCTCTCCCACTTCTTCTCAGCTAGCCTACCCACCTTCGATCTTCTCAATTAAAGTAAATCCTACCTCAATATAATCACTGACTCTATCATGCTTTAACACTTTCTTCACCAAAGCATATTGTAGTCATTTGCTTCACTGTACACCAGCAATGATTCTTTCCCATCACCACTACATTTCCACAAGGCATCATAACCATTTTTCTTTCCCAATAGAAACCAAAACAGTGAGTGGGGGTGGAGGTGGAGTTGAAATATCAAAGAAAATGTTAAAATTTGCTTTTCAATTCCTTGGCAAACTATAGAAAACATTCAGGTGTGTAGCTTAGACTAATCAGCAACTATATGAGTGAGAGTAAAGTTGCTCCTGTCGTCTTACTCAGACAATTAAGGAGAAACACATTTTCTAAAGCAAAGGTTACTTTGACTTTGATAAGGCTATCACTCACTGAATGATCATAAACAAGTAGGGCATTGACTAGATGCACAACACAACACTTTGTCCTTCACTTTAGGAGAGATGACTGGGCCTGCCTTGCTGTAAATTCCCAATCCTTGATGGCCTCGGTGTAAGCAGGGAAATGATGCATGATATTTGCAATGATGCATCATGTGATATCATTGTAGATGAAGTATACAGAGTCAGGAAGGGAAATCCATTTATTTGTATTGGTTTTCTGAAAGAAAATACAATTAGGACAAACTGAATAAATCTGAATGAAAGAAAAGGATCTTTTTTTTTTTTTATCATGCCATTTCCAAGTCAGTGTCAGCATCATCTGTGTATTATACAAGCCTCTATCCAATTTTAATTTGCGTGACATGAGGAAATTCAAAAAAGAGGGCAAAGCCTACAGGCTTTGATGAAACAAAGAGGGGAAGACAGTTTGTTTTGTACGAGAAGGAATAAAGATGTTGATAAAAACCAAGGAAAGAAAGTAGTGAATGCCTTTACCTAGGAAAAAGTGGAGGGAGAGAAAGAAGAAGGGATATTGGACATCTGGAATACTTTTCAAACAGTAATATACGGAGCTAAAAATAAGTTTTTTAAATTGCCCCGTTGCCCCACGTAACCCATGACCTTTCTGCAACATAAGAATCTAGACTTGACAATTAGAAGCAAAATTTTGTTCTTTATGGAAAACTACAAATTAAGTTGTATTCCAATACTCCAGTGGCTCTATGATCTCATTGACATCAGTCAGAAAGCAAGCAGTTAACACTATGAGGTGCATACTATGCTAAGCACAGGAGACAAAAATATAAGAGACTGTCACTGCACTCACATAGCTTACGTTCTGCTTAGGAAGGCGCAATATGTAATCAGATGAGTAAAATCAGTACATATCTCTAAAATAAATTCACAGTGATTTAAGGGTTGGGGCTCTAGCAACAGGAGGAATCAGGTAAGGCAATCCCTCCAAAAATCCTGACTGTAATCCATCCATACCTGTCCCTCCTGTGTGTTCATATCCTGCCATAAGTTCAACACAGGTCATTTCCTACTCTGCAGTCCTTCCTCACATTTTCCTGATACCACAAGGACACCAGCGAAGCTATTCTTTGGTTTTCCCCTTGGCATCACCACATTTCCAGCAGATCTTTTTCAATGATAACATTTGTTCAATGACATCCTTAATATAAAACTCCTTCATGGGTCCTTATTTATAATATGCAGCAGGCTACTCCTGCCAACAATGCACCTCTCCATTGACTTTTGAAGGGGCAGCTAGACGGCGCAGTGGATAGAGCACTGGCCCTGAAGTCAGGAGGACCTGAGTTCAAATCTGGCATCAGACCAAACACTTAACACTTACTAGCTGTGTGACCCTGGGCAAGTCACTTAACCCCAATTATCTTAAAAAAAAAAAACTTTTGATCTCTTTTAGGTGTTCTTCAACTTCAGTTTCTCAGGGACTGTGAGGCCATAACAAATGACTATTGGAATTAAAAGACTGCCCTTTTACTTGAGAGAGAAGCTTGTAATCACAAAAAAGAACGTCACAATTTCTTTAAGGCAGTCCAATATACTCTCCTATTTAACACTACAAATCAGGGCTTGTTTTATTGTTTTGTTGATTGTCTCAACTTAAAGTGATGAAGAAAATGGTAATAACGCAAATTAAATGTGTCAAGGTTTTCAGAGAGTGAATTATTAATCATTTACCAGTGAACTACTAGAAAGATAGATTAGATGGATATATATATATATATAGAGAGAGAGAGAGAGAGAGAGAGAGAAAAAGAGAGAGAGAGATGAATGGGTGGATGGATGGATGATAGACACACAGAGACATAGATATTGATATAAATAACTGCAATCCTAGAAACGCTGAGTAAACAACCCAAAGTACTTTATCTTGTTTAAGAGCCCCTCACAAGGTCAGGGCTTACTTGATTCTGAGTAAAAGTTTATTTTGTTCTGGTTTTTTCCATCCTGCCATCTCCAAGCTACTATTTGATTGAGCCTCTTAAATTGATCCTGCTTTTCCTAGAGTTTTGTGAGTTTGGAATCCTATTTGGATTGTATTTGTAGTGGCAGGGATCCATTGGGGAAATTTTGGATGCCCTGTTTTGTTTCAGGGTATATGCACACACACACCCACATACATGCACTTATATTTATATAATATGAATGCACATATACGCATATGCTTTATGTGGAAAAAATAAGTAGAAATTTTATCTTGATGTCTAATTGGATTACCATGTGTTTTAGGTAGCCATAGGAGGAAAATTGCTGCAGGGACCCAGAGAGGTTTTGTAAGTTAAAATTTTACCTGAGAGTGTGGGTTCAGAGTACCAGAAGTCCCTGGAAGAAGAATAAGATAAGTGTCCCAATTCCTCAACCTGCAGGACCCCAGGACTGATTTGTTGTAGCACTTGGCATGGCCCCAAAAGCTTCGGGTAACAATAGTTGGGTTTCTTGCCTGAGGATTAGGGACTGACTTCCAGTTGACCCCTGGTCCTATATCTCTTCAGGAAAATGTCTACCTATTTCAGTGAGTTCTATAGTTTCCTTCAGAGTTAGGAAGCTTGATATTCTTCTGCTTTTTCTATGTTACCTTTTGTTTGGGGAAGGAGCATTTCATTTAATTGCTGAGGAAGCAGTAACTTCCCATTAAACTACATAAAATATTCTTTGTAGCATCTGTTTTCAGGGACCATTGTTTCGTCTTTACTTGTGGAACTGTAAAAGACTGTGTTTTGTGACTATTGTTATGAAGGGAACTTCTCTTCTCTTATTTATTCATTATATCTCCTGGATTTCTAGGCCCCACATCCATTTGGAGATTATTGTCCATATGATGTGAGATATTGAACTAAACCTAATTTTTGCTTGACTCCTTTCTAGTTTTCCCAGAAATTTTAGTTAAATATAAATTTCATATCTGAGTAGTTATAGTCTTTGGGTTTTTTTTTTTAACACTATGCCACTATGTCTATTTGCTTCTTTTGGATTTTTTGTATCTAATTTGTGCCATTGATCAACTTTCTAATATTTTAACCAATACCAAAAAGTTTTGATGGTTACTGCATTATAGTATAATATGAAATCAGGTATTATTAGGTCCCCTTATTTTTTCAGAATTTCCTTTGAGATTCTTGACCTTTTGTTCCTTATATTTAGTTGTTATTTTTACTAATACTAAAAAATACCACTTTGATGATTTAACTGTAATAATACTAATTAAATAAACATGGACATATTGTCATTTTATTACATTGGCATAGTCAAACAATTAGTAATTGATAGATTTCCTATTAGGTCTGTCTTTATTTTTGTAAAAAAAAAAAAAAAATTCAAGGGCAAGTAGGTGGCACAGTGGATAGAGCACCGGCCCTGGATTCAAGAGGACCTGAGTTCAAATCCAGCTTCAGACACATAACATTTACTAGCTGTGTGACCCTGGGCAAGTCACTTAACCCCATTGCCTAGTCAAAAATAAAATTACTCATTCTATTCATATGAATCTTGATTGTGTGTGTATCTTAGAGGATAGACTCTCAGATACTTTGTATGTTCTGTAGTAATTTTTAATGGAATTTGCCTTTCAACCTCTTCCTTCTGGGTTAAATTGGTAAAAGAAAGTTTGATTTGGACAGAGGGGATATTTTATATTCAGTTACTTTGCTTTCAATTAATTTTAATTAAATCTCTAGAGTTCTCTAAGTAAACCATATTATCTTCAAAAAGTGATAATTTTGGTACTTATTTGCATATGGTTGATCCCTCAGGTTTTTTTCTTGTCTCATTGCCATGAATAGCCTTTCTAGAAATATAACAAAAAATACTTCAGAAAAAATGCAAGATTTGATTGGCCAGATGCCTTAGAATTTCCTGAGCTATTACATTTGACCATTCCTAACTTAGTCATCACCACTTTTCATTGGTAGAACTATTCCAAATGGCAAAGATTTAGCATCACCTACTACATGGACCAGATCATTGAGATACAAGATTTAGTCCTTCCAATGGGAAGAGAAAAAAGCCTGAAATTTCTGGTCTTCATTTTCCAAGAGAGACAGTCATTTGGCAGGGGGAGGGGGGGGGTGATTACAAAGGTAATTCATTTTTTTGTTATTGTTCTCTTTTTTCTTTCCTTTTACTCATGCTAAGCTCCAGGTATGCCTGTCCCAGGCTTCTCACATCCCCAAGATCAGGGTTATAGTTTATCCTAAAAGAAACAGACAACCACTGAAACTTTTTAACCAGGGAAGGGACCTGATCATCTTTGCTTTAGGCATATCAACTGCCCCTGTGACCTGAGTGTTATGCCTCTCTTCTAGGACATTTTGATGCCCTCCAGTTCCAGGGTTGTACAAGGCAGATTGTTATTTCCCAAACCAGTCCACCATATTGATGGAATCAAGAAAAGCCCAAAATTCCAAGGGGTTACTCCATGCCTCTTTCTGTTGGTGGTCATCATCTTCAAAACAGAAAATAATTGTCATTGTTGGTCAGTTCTGACTGAGGAACCTAAGAGTTCTTGTCATCTCAAACTTAGACATCTCTTTTCAAGGCTAGGATGTCCATCTCAGGACTGCTGATTGTTCACCTGTGCTCAAGTAGAGACACTAAGCAGGAGAGGTGGCTGTGGCCTCACCTAGGCAGTTATGTATACTCTAGTTACCGTTTATGAGCAGTTTCCATTTTTGCTGGGGTGGGGAGAGTGTCCTAACCCCATCATTAAAACACACTCTATAAAGTTCCTTCACCTACTTTTCACTGGAAATCTCAGCAACAAAGAGTATGACAGTTCCAGAGCAAGAACAAAAGCTCTATCTCCCTCAAAACATGCTATACCCACTGCGCTCAGCAAATAAACTGGGATGCATTTGGCACCTTTGTCCATATCCCCAAATCTAAAAATGTCTTTTAGGTCCTTGAGAGACTCAAGTATTGTCTTTTCAAGTGTCTCCCCCGTGCCTTGAACTAAAAGGTCTCAACAAAGTCCATGGGTCACAGTTGTTACTGATGGCTTCCTAAAAATTGCATAGCCTCAGGAAATACAGTTCATAGACAGTCTCCAAATTAATAGTCTTTAGGAAGGGCCCATGACTACTCTATCTACTGGGGCTGGAGATTGCCAGGACCCCCAAATACAAAGTAATGTAAATTCAACACATGATGTTTTTACAACAGTTATCATCTTTGGGCTACGATTCTTAAGGACACAATGCAACTTCATATCTGTATCTAGTTTCTGAGTCCTCCTTTATGATTTACTTTCTGACCAAACTGAGTCATTGGGCGCCCCTACAGGTCCCATTGACAGGATGCTAGGTACTTAACGAGAAGCAGAAGAACAGGGTGGGTACAAATCTCTGATAGCAGGAACATTGATTTCTCAAGATTCTTTTTTTTTTTTCCACATTATCCATCCTCCATTTCAACCCCAAGATAAGGCATAAGGTCATTATGATCTAATCCTTATGACTAACACCTAATGTTCCAAAGCAGGCCTCAATTCAGTCCAATGGTTCAGATTCGGGAATGAATGAAATGAGATACTCATATAGTATCATCTAGTAGTTAACAAAAGGCTTATTTAACTATTTCACGGAAAAGATATTCAGCAAGGACACAACGTTAATTCAGTTTGGTGTCATTTACCTCTTCCCATATTTACCATGAGGCATACCAGTCAGAATCCTTTTTTAAGCCTGAAAACAAAGTTGACTCTGTCTGTACTGTGCTTTTTTTTTTTTACTTAAATGACTGGGAAGCTGTATCAGTGGTTTGAGCCTTGTAATCTTCTAGACCAGGCCTGGACAACATATGGCCCGAGGGCCACTTTTGGCCCACCAAAGAA
Source organism: Vombatus ursinus (assembly GCF_900497805.2). Lineage (NCBI taxonomy): Eukaryota > Metazoa > Chordata > Mammalia > Diprotodontia > Vombatidae > Vombatus > Vombatus ursinus. The sequence goes on from NW_020954585.1 coordinate 28,900,828, forward strand.
TTTCAGGCAGCGCCCAAAAAATGTAGGGCTGCTACTGCACACTCTCCTGTTTGTCATATGACCCACAGCAACCAACCATCATCAGTCTGCCTCTAGTCTAACCTATCTGTGGCCTGAAGAAGTTTACAAGTTGTGCAGGTCTGCTGTAGACCAATTATAGCTTAAGGAAGGCTTCATTGCCTTTTAAGGAAAAAATAGCCTAGCCTATGTGAAGAAGAAATTAGTCCAATGACACTTCTTTATTAGAATCATGACTTTTTTTTAAAAAAAAAAAGGAGCTTAAGTCTCAAATTACCTAGGTATGTATGGGGTTGGGGGGAGGGAAGGGGGGCAGAAGAGGGTGGAGGAATAATTAAATTAATCAAGGAGAAATTTTTTTATTGCATTACTATTCATTTGTGTCCAAAATAAATGTCTTAATGTTTCAATTCTGTTCTTTGCCTAGCTCCGCTAGCTTGATGAGCAAGTGAATGCCGAGATGTGAGTTAAATAAAAGTTCAAAGTCTCTGACATATGGAGTCCTTCCATCAAGCCATTGTTTAGTGCTCCAAATCACTTTCTCTCCTTGTTCAGTTTCTCTGTACCAAGTATAAAAGGAGGCCAGCAAGAAGAGATGAAACATCTCCAAGTGATTCTACAGAAAGGAAAAACTGTCAACATTTTCTGTCATCAGGAATGTTCTTTAAAAAAGAAAATAAAGAGGATCTACCACAAGGCTGACCTGAATTCCAAGCTAATGGATGATACGACTCAATGGAAAATGCTCTAATGAGGCAGAGCAAACACTCAGCCATCAGTGCCAGCCAGGGAAGAGCAAATAAACAAACACCCCACCCCAACCCACCCCCCCAAAAAAAAAGCTCCCATAGTCCTCATTTGATTGGAAGGGTCAATGAGCAAGTTTTACTGCATGTATTCTTCCTTGTCTGGTGATTCTTTAATGATCCATCTTTTCTCATATCTCCAGTTTAGTAAAGGAACAAAAACTGATTGCTTATACACCTTGGAAGGTAACCCTGCTATTTAAAAAAAAAAATGAACATTCATTTTGAGTCTTCATTTCAAGCATACACCCTCAAGCATAATACCCAAGGTTATAGTTGGTTGTCTATTCACCCATTTTTCTTTATTCCTCCCACAGTGAGGGATTGTTTTCTGTCACTGTTATTTTCCTACATCCTTTCTAAACCTCCCCACTTTTTTCAGCATAAGAGCTATGCTTTTAATTGGGTACTTCGCAGAGAAGAATGAGGCACAGAGTAGAACAGCATGGTCTGCAGTCATTTGTTTGTAGGGAGATCATTTTAGTCATCAACATCTGAACCCTGCTGAAGTGCAGTTTCAATTTCCCTCTTCATCCATGGGTAAAACAATGTTGACAACACATATTTCTCTCTGTCAAAACATTTCACTTACTCGGCAGTCTGTAGACAGTTTGAGAGCCATATCTCCAACAAGCAATACCATAGCATTCTTCCAATTATTTTTAAATTGGGGTGGCACATGCCTCACAAGAGGGCACAACTTGGGGCTGGAGCCAATTTAGGGGAAAATATTCAACGCTGGCACAGGGGGGCTCTAGAATAAGCATGTGACAGGAGCATCCAAAATAACCAATATGCTTATTGTAAAAAAAAAAAAAAAAAAGAAGGAAGGTCAGGGCAACCCCTTGCAAGTCTCATTTTGAGGATTTAGTTTTCTTTCTCTCGGTTTTTTCTGTGTAGGGTTTATTTAAAAGGTATTACACAGATATTTCCACTCAGCCAAAATAAGATTATATAATTACAGAATCATAGATTTAAAGCTGAAAGAGACCTTGAGCCTTCATCTTGAAGGTTACATTCCTTCTCTGTATGCATTTTCACTATACCTGTTTAAATAAAAATGATATACATGTAACAACCACAACAATAATATTGCGCTTACTATGTGTCAGGCAAGTGCTTCATAATTATTATCCCATTTAATCCTCACAACACCCCCATAAGGCAAATGATATTTTTTAATCCCCATTTTAGAGATGAGGAAACTGAGACAAACAAGTTAAATGACTTGCCCAGGGTTACCCAGCTAGTAAGTGTCTCAGGCAGCATTTGAAGTCAGGTCTCACTAATTCCAGGCCCAGAGCTCTCTTCACTGCACTACCTGGCTGCCCAATATAATACAGTTGCATTCTTTCTATTCTATATGAATCTTGTATTTACCTATTTAAATAAATATAGGCATATGTATATATTATGTAAGGTTTCATTCCATCTGGGTTTCATATAGCATTATATACTTGTTCAAATAAACATAATATGCAGATGTATGAACTATGTAATATTTGACAGGTATAATAGAAGGGAGACAATGTTAATACATAGTGCCTTATCTTATACAAGGTTACATTTCTCCAACTGGGTATGTGTCTTGTACGTACCTGTTTAAATGTGTGTGTGTGTGTGTGTGTGTGTGTGTGTGTGTGTCACATGATATATAGTATGTATAATTCCACAGAAGATGATAAGTAAACACACATTAACTCCTCCATTAGTATAGAAAGCTCACAATATGGAAACACATATTGTCTTCACCATTAGCATATTAGCTACATGAGAGAAGGGACTTTTTGTTTTTCCCCTTTCTTTGTATCTCCAGCACTCAGCACAGTTCCTGGCCCAAAGCTTAAGTGCTTGCAAAAAGGTAAGTGATTGTTGATTGATTGATTGATCATCAGCTCCAATCCCCTCACTTTATAGTAGAGGACCCTCAGGCAAATAGATAGGAAGTGACTGAACCTAGGCTTTTAGATGACAAATCTGGCAATCTTTCTATTGTACTGATTAATGCATAGAATTTGAAGCTGAAAAGGAACTTGGGAGTCATCTAGATCAACTCTTCCATTTTACAGCTGAGGAAATGAAAACCCAAAGAGAACTCAGGCTTGCCCCAAGTAACATGGACAGCAAGTACCAGAGGTAGTATTCAAACCAAGGTCTTCTGATTCCAAATCCATGGCTCTCTTTCCCTAACATCAACCTCTGCTACAGTCAATCAAATAAATGAATGTATTTTGTTTGTCTGGCACTTAGCTACTATCCCTGCATTCAGGTAAAATGTCAGCCTATCAGTGTCACTGGCTTTATCAACACTCTTTTCTGACCACCTTAAGAAACTGAGACTATAAGGAACAGGGGATAGAAAGATAGCAATAAAACTGCTTATGGCTCCTGCAGCAGGATGTTGACTATAGTGTAATCATCTTTAAAATGTTTAATACTTCATGCCGAATATTTAAGGGAGATAATGTCAATGGAATGGGAATGGTGTGCTTGGATAATGGCCTCCTGCTGCAAGATAAATGCCAAGGCGAGACAAGGCCATGGCATTTGTAGAAAACAAACACAAAGGCAAAGCCAGGACATTTATTTTCAAAGCAGGAAAGTGTTTACCAGTCACAAAGTTCAGATTCATTGACGTTATTGTTACAGCACTCAGGGAAAAAAAGAAAGAAAGAAAACCCTTGAAACTATAAATAGAGTCAATAAAATACACCAGAGAAATGATCAGGATGGCCAATGGGGAATGATATTCTGCAAGCAATCAGAGAGAAGTACTTTTTAAATTTTATCGCTGAACAACCCAACAAAGAGAATTGTTCGGCCTTCCTGCCAATCAAATACCAGTTTGTCTATCAACATAGCCATCAGTTTAGAAAAGGTCAGCCAGAATGTATGTTGACTCAACAATGGCAAGGGTTTTGGCCATTATCTATGATTATATTAGTATACATGAGCTTCACGTAAGGGTGCAGTAATTTTACCCACCAATAAAAATTATTTTATTTAAATCAAGGTGATACCAACTGTTACACTTTTTATTTTTAGACAGGAGGACTTTTGATTTTTTCCCCCACATCTATCTTTGCTCTCTAACTTAAGAGGCTTAGAGAGTTGCCCAGGGCACTGAGAGTTTAAATGACTTGCCCACACTTACTAACACAGTCAATATGTGTCTGAGGTGGAAAATGAACTTGGATCTCCCTGACTCTAAGGCCAGTTTTCTAACAACTATGAAGCTAGGTGGCTCGATGGAATGAGTGTTAAACCTGGAGTTAGGAGACTTGACTTCAAATCGAACCTCAGATGCTTCCTAGGTGTGTGACCTTGGGCAAGTCATTTAACTTCCTTAGGCTCAGTTTCCTCATATCTAAAATGAGAATAATGATAGTACCTATGTCTCAGAATTGTTTTGCTGATTAAATGAGCTAACATCTGTAAATTACCTAGCACATAGTAGGCACTTAAAAAATGTGTGCTCCCCCACTTCCTCTACTTTTCCAAAGATGCCTCAATTATTACTTTAATAATATATTATGAATAGGCGGCAGCTAGGTGGTGCAGTGGATAGAGCACCAGACCTGGAGTCAAAAGGACCTGAGTTCAAATTCGGCCTCAGACACAAAACACTCACTCACTAGCTGTGTGACTCTGGGCAAGTTAACTTAACTTAACCTCAATTGCCTCACACACACATAAAAAAATAATACATTATGAATATAATACTGTGATAACGTACTGTTTAATTTAATACTTAAGTCTCTCTAAAAGCATTTCAAATGTTTAAAACTGGCCCCCAAATTTTCATTCTCTCCCTCTCCTCTCCCTTCCTTCCTCCTTCTTCCCCTCTTTTTCTCTTTGCGTTGTTGGAATACATTAATTAATTTCATTCATAATACTCATAAAGTGCTTCAGGTTTACGAAGTATGTTACATAAATTATCTTGTGTGAGTCTCACAACAAAAGTCTCAATTTTCAAGAATGGAGAAAGAATTGAATCTACAAACTACAGGCTAACGAGACTGACTTTGATTCGTAGGAAATATTCTAAAAGGGATAATTATGAATACCTCTGAAAGGAAATGGTGATTGTAAAGAGTCAGTAAAGCTTCATCCAGAACACATCATGCCAGTAAAATAAACAGACCAAGGGAATGATATACACAATGACTATGGCATTGTAAATGAGAACGTAACAAGGTATTCTACGGGTCATCTACTAATCACCTTGCCTTACAAGTAGAGTAAGGGTCTGAGGCCTTACTGAGAATTCTGGGATTTATAGTCTCAGAGAGAGAGCATTCCTTCATGCTCTGAGACAGACTGGGAGAGGAAGCTAAAACAAGGAAGGAGAGCATTCCACGCATCTGGGGCAGCCTGAGAAAAGGCAGCTAGTAAGTATCTGAAGCTGAATTTGAACTCTGGTCTTCCTAACTCCAGACTCTATCACGGCACAGCCCATATTGTAGAGTACATAAAGGCAAGTAATGTGTAAAAAGACTGGAAAATTAGGAAAGGTCCATGTTATGCAGGGCTTTAAAAGCTAAACAGAGAAGTTTATATTTGATCCTGGAGATAATAGAGAGTTTATTAAATAGTACGAGGTCAGATAACCGGGTACATCAAATTCTGTACTATCTCATGATGAAGACAAGTGACCAAACTGTATGGATAATGATTAATTATTATAAGTGACTCCCTCTCTGAGTTATATGCATTTTATAAGGTGGTATTTCTAAAGCTTATAGAATGAGGCAATTAGATATGGGAATGTAGAAAGAGTTGTAGCACTTTCAAGTTTGCAAAGCACTTTACAACTATTATCTCATTTATTACTCACAACAATCCTGGGAGACAGGCTTAATCATTATTCCCAATTTATAGATGAGGAAACTGAGGCAGACAAAGGTGATTTGCCAAAGGTCACATTGAAGGGGGGGGTTTTGGGGTGCTACTAGATGCACAGAGGCACCCCAAGATCATGGGAAAAAGCCCAAATCACGGCACAGATCTGCCTGAATGAATTCAACTCAGATCTTCTTCCAGACAGAGAAAAAGTTTATTAAAGATAAGCATATAGGCCAGACTCCAAAGGAACCCAAACATCAGTGATCTAAATGGGGGTTAAGGTGGTCAGGTGCGGTGTGAGGCAGTCTCAACTTCTTGGGCGTGAGGAAAGCTCAGCGTCTGAGTAGGGGCTGGGGTCTAAGGTGGTCAGGCCAGGTGACACCCATACAGGCGGGCATGAGGTCTCATCCTCTAAGGGCACGAGAAATTCCCAACCTCTGAGTCGGAGCTGGGGTGGATAGGCTACGTGATGCCCATGAGGACTGGCCAGCTTCTAAGCTTGAGAACAGCTCAGCCTCTGAGTGGAGAAAGATGAGTCTTTAGTACAGACTGTTTGGGGAGGGGCCATACAGTTTGGAGTGACAGGAGGAGGGCTCCAAGGAGTGGCCAAGCAGTTTGGGGTGAGGGGAGGAGGGGTCTAAGGAGATCTGGATGGGGGTGGCCAGCAAGCTGGGGCTAACGAAGCAAAACTGGCTACTAGCTAGGATTAAGGGTGGGAATGGCCAGGAAGGCAAAACAATGGGAAAGCCAGTTGATGGGGGAGGTGGACCATTTGGAAAAGGGTCCAGGTGAGAATTTCCCTTTGGAATGTCTGAGTGATTTGGACAGACAATGAAAATAGATAATGAAGGGAGCTGAAGAGGAAGTTTGCTTTCAAAGGGCTTTCAAAAGGAAATAAGGCAGTTTCTAAAACTTTAAGGTAAACAAAACTAAAGCCAGGTTCTTTTTAGGGGCCGGGGAGGAAAGATGTCAAAGAGAGATAAGTGAGTCTAAAAGTTTTAAGGTTTTTCTGGGAATTGTAGGTAAACCTCTTCAACATAACTAGTAAGTATCTGAGGTTTGATTTGAACTCTTTTCTTCCTGACTCTAGGTCCATTGCTATATCTACTGTGTCACCAATACTATACCTCCAGTATCCTATGTAACATCATCAGTTAGTCTGGTCACAAATCAAATAGATCTAGTTCTCCTGTGTCCTGTTGATCTATCTGTTCCCATTCTTAACTTGTTGATGGAATTGGCTAATCATAGGCTTTATCAAAAGAACTATAGTCACAAATCCTTAAACTCAAACATGGGAAGAAAGGGTCTGAGATCCTTAAGAATGGCCCTTTTACAATTTTTGGTGGCAATGACCTGGTCCTGAATTATATCATATAACCTCTTGTCACAAACAAATCTACATGACACATGATGATACTTTTTTTGTCAACATACAGAAAATAGACAATAACAAAATTGTGTGTGGCTAATAGCCAAATGTGTCTTTGATACATAAATACATAGTAATTACCACATGAATCAAGGAAAATATGAAATTATATATGCAAGGCATATAGAATCATAGATTTATGGTTGAAAGGGATCTTAGAAATGTCATCCAATATGACCCCTTATTTTAAAGATGAGAAACTGAGGGTCAGAGATATTAAGAATATAAGATATTAAGAATCATGTAGATTAAAAGCACCAAAAGATAGACTTGAATCTAGGCAACGTTATAGGAATCCAAGAATAAGCATACCAAAATAACTACTTGGAAATGGGGGAAATACCTTTGAATGTTTCAGTTTAAATACATTTATTGAAGTCAGACACATTATGGTACAAAGGAAAGAGCACTAGTTAAAGAATCAGAAAGGCTGTTGGCTCAAATCCCACCTCTGACCCTCATTATGTATTTAACCTTTGGGCTTCTGAGGTCACAAGCATTAAATAGGAACTACAGCCAGATGATAATACTAAAGAAGTAATATGGAATATTGGTTAGATCATTGAAGAAGACCTCAGTCCAGGTCCAGCCTCAGACACTTACTAGCTATATGACCCTGAGAAATTCTCTCAACTCCTCTAAACCTCCATTTGCTTAACAAGTAACATGAGGAGATTTGTTTGGACTATTTGTAAAGAACCTTCTAGCTGCAAATCTGTGATCTTATGTGCCTTACATGATTGCATATTCCCCTTGATGCATGTGATAATTATTGTATATTCCTGTACCAAATATCCATTTTCCTATTAGCTGTTTATAACTTTTCAATTTGTCTATTCACATATACACTACTGTTTAATCATTCTCTGTTTTTATGTAGGCCTACCAGTTTTATTGTTTCATTGCTTTGATTTTATCAACTATGTTTATTTGCTTTCATGGATATTAATATTCTGCTCTGATATAAGCATATAATGTGTCCTGCATGCAACCAAGATCTGCAGTCAGTAAAGAGTTATACAGAGTTCAGGACTATGGACAAATATGCCCCACATGGCCCTGATTTATTTGTTGGGTTTAGCAAATGTTTATCCAAAGGGAAGGATGAAAGAGTACATACCATTCAGGCCATTTGCATTTCTTAAAGGGTGCCCCCCTCTTCATCTTTGAGTGGATTATTTTTTACCTAAAAGGAAGTGAGACTGTGAGTAGCTCATTTGCATATAAAAGATCAAGAAAACAGCTGCCAGCCAAAAGCAACTGGCTGACAGAGTGAAAATTGCCTTTATACCTTTACCCAACCCACTCATTTGCATGGGCCAACAGGAGAAATAAAGATTTGGGAAATGTCAGCACTTTGAATCTGCTACTCTTCTTGATTTTAATTCCATACCTAGCCTTAGTCACTGAATGGGTGCTGTCTCAATCAAACTGAGACCTGTTAAAGAGCTTAAAAAAGTTAAGGTTTCCCACCATACCCAGGGCCATCTCCAGTTGTCCTGATCTATATCTCCCCAGTGGGCCCAGATGGCTCCAGAGGAGCAAGTGAAGTTGGTGACTTTGCACAGCCCTCTCTCATTTAAATCCAATTTACTTGTATGTCATGGCATCACCTCCCTGATGTCATGGTTCTCTTCCAGAAGGAAGGACAAACAACCACAATGACCCTGAACAACATACCCTTCCAGGATAAGCTCAGCACTTCTAATCTCATCACCAAACTACTAACTCAAGTCTTGATTGACACAATCTCCTCTACCATCTGACTAGAGGGTTGGAAGGTAGAGCCTCCCAATGCTTTCCTTTATAAAAGGCAGAAATGGGACTTTTGGTTCACTCCACTTTGCTGTTCTATTTTCAACTCCATGGAACAAAATGCCTTCAGATAATCCCTGGTGTCCCATGACCTCCCTTTTACACTTATCTCTTCCACATTGAGATTTTCCCCAGAATGATTTTGATATATCACGGGTTGGCATAAGAAATTAAATAGAAATTTGAGGGGAGTTTTGCAGAAGCCATAAATGACATGTGAAGCCCAGCAGATGACACAGAAAAAGTTTGGAAACTCAGAAATGCATAAAATATATGTATGGTTTGTTGGTTGTTGGTTGGTTTTTGTCCATTCTCGAAGAGGACCATAATGTCATCAAATTTCAGTGCATTTGACTGTGGTTGATCAGACCAACACTATCTTGGAATGTTCTACCACAGGTCAGGCACAAATAGCCCATATGAACATTTGGGGTGAATTCTCTAAATTTGTGCATCTTGATTTTCTTTTTAGCTATTTCAATTCTGCTTTGCTCATAGTGCATAGCACCTTCTCTGATGTGGGCACACCATGCTGGGCAGTCCTGTGCCAGTGTCTTCCATGTCACACAATCAATTCCAAAGTTCTTAAAAGAGACCTTGAGAATGTCATTGTATTGCTTCTTCTGACCACCATGTGCCCTCTTATACTGTGGGAGCTCTCCATGAAAGTCTTTTTTGTCAAGCATATGTTTTACATTCAAACAACATGGCCAGACCATTGGAGTTATGCTCTCTGAAGTAGAGTTCAAATGCTTGGCAGTTTAGTTCAAGAAAGGACCTCAGTGTCTGGCATCTTCTCCTGCCAGGTGATCTTCAGAATCTTCCTAAGACAATTCAAATGGAAGCAATTCAGTTTCCTGGCATAGTATTAAATTGTATAATATTTTATCTTTTAATAGTGTAATAATTCAGACTTCTCTGGTACAAAGGCAGGGCAAAAAATTTTATGCAGACTTTCCAAATCATGGGGACACTATACCCCTAACTCCCCACTTCCTCGGGCCCTCCTCCCCCACTATGTGGAAGGGATAACTGTACTGTCTCCTTTCATGTGTTGTCTCCTCTCCCATTAGATTGTAAGCTTCTTGAGAGCAAAGACTGTCTTTCTTTTAATTAATTGTATCCCAAGCTCTTAGAACAATGCCTGGTACATAGTAGTTGCTTAACAAATGTTGGTTAGATTGGACTAGATGTCTTGGGCAGTCATTATAAGTAAAGGTGAGGTCTATCATGTAATGAATCAATCTGAAAACTAAAAAGAGGGGTATAAATAAAAGAAACTAGTTTGCTGAGCTGAACCTGCTCTCCCTTCCTCCTGTATTTGGGTATGGCAGGTCTCAGCCTTAAGGCCCTCAGTGGAACAGAATTGAGAAGTCCTATAATAAGGAGTTCCTGCTCTTTCTGAAAGAGCACAGCAGTACCTCCTAGCAGCAGACTGAAGGTACTTTGTGCTGCAGAAATGGAGAACATAAAAGTTGCATTGAACAAGTAGAGTGAAAACATGAATGCGACAGTGGTCTAGGACTCTGAAACAATACTATTTGAGCCAATCAGGCATGAGGACAGACACTATTGCTTAAACTCTGCAGACTGTGGACCCCAAGGCAGTAATACTGCATTCTTTTTCTACTAGGGATCTCTTGTGTAAGCCTTAAGCGTTTCTTTTAGCTGTGCAGAAAGTCTATTTGCCTTTGTTTTAAATGTATGTGTTATAATCTTTTAAAATTATAATCTTTTCCAGGTAGTAAGGGCAATTTTCCAAGAAGTACTAAGTCTGTGATGACACGGCCAATCAGAATTCAGACCCAATATAAATGTATTTCTGAAATGGCCACAGTGCTGAAAATAGAGTCCTATTTAAAAGTCCCAGATTTGATACCACTATAAAATATACTCACAATGGTTCTAATTATTTTTAATCAGAAGATTAAAGGTGAAGTGGAGAGGTGAGGGAAAAAAAGAAGCTATGGTTTCAGGGAATTGGTGTGGCTAGGAAATTGCCATACCTCCAAAGCCTAGCACACTGTGTCACAAGAACTTGCTCTATCAACATGTTACAAATGATTAGATCGTTCATAAATATCACAAAGAATTATTGAATAATAGATATTGGAGTTAGAAGAGACACTTAACTCAGCCTATCACTTTCTGTAAGAGAAAGCTTGAGGACCATAGAGATTAAGTGCTTTGTCTAAGATTACTTGGATATTATACCAGTAAAAGTGAAACTAGAGTCATTTTGTTAACTCCATTACCATTTTTTGTGAATGACTTTGATTGTCAGTCTTGTGGTGTAGTAGAAATAGCAGATTTGAAACAAGGCAACTTAGATGCAACTTACCACCTCTTTTACTTTATGACCTTTGACAAGCTACTTAACCTCTATAGACTTGAGTATCCTTGTTTGCAGAATGAAAGGATTAGACTGTATGCCTTTGTGATCTATGATCTTATGTTCCTAACTAATTCTACCATGGCTCCCACCTCAGCAAAAAAAAAAAAAAAAAACAATTTGAGTTTCTAGCTGAATGCAATAAAAGTTGAAATCTGTTCACCTCATAGCTTTGCCAATTCTTTAAATATAGATGACTTCTACAAGCACTGTTGAACTGTATTAAACAAAGACCAATCTGTCTTACAATTCTGGGTTGACCAAAACATGCTTCAATGTACCTCAGAAATGACTCTATAAATTAATCTTTCTTCAAATAGAACTGCTTTAGAGAAGAGGAGTCAGCCTTTTCCTAAGATGCCTCATAGTGTGAGTCAAGGGTTTTTCCCCAGGACTCCTAAAAGTTTGGAAATTTGATAAAACCTTTGTATTTCAATATGTCAAGGAAAATGCATTTCCAATCTAGTCCATGTCCTTTAGGTTTAACACTACCCCTACCCCCCAACACACATGTACACACACACACACACACTCACACACACACACACACACACACAAATATACACACAATCCCTTTTAATACACTCCATATCACGTATGAAGACATATTTCTCCAGTACTGTACACAGCATATTGTTTGATTCTAGGACCAAAAGGAGTCAATGGAGAGAACGTGAAAAGTCTTTTTCTATACATAGAAAGCATATTTCGAGTTTGATGAAGAACCCAGATGAAATTTTTCAATAGGTAGAGAAGAGGGAAGTTAAGTGAATAATACAGTATGTCCCAAAAGTTGCATTGCAGTTTTAATATTTAATAAGGTCTTTGGGGACTCTCTGTATATCAAGAGAGGGTCCTAGTAGTACTTAAAATATCCATAGAAGTGTATTAAGAGTTTGACCAACAACTCTTAGTTATCCAGACTAGGTCATCATCAGGAGCATAAGAAGATCTTGCTTATTTATTTTTCTCAGTAGATAGATAAATAGATAATATAGCTATACTATACTACTATTTACAATATACTCAGTATATTTGCTCAATTTATCCAGAAATTAGGAACCATTGATTAGAGAACACATGTTATGTAATAGAAACAGTTAAATTAAATACAATCAAGTATCAAAATGTTTGACACAGATTATGATTGGAACAAATTGTCTAGCACAAGAGAGAGTGTTATTAACTGAAATTATCAGAAAGGGATTACCACAGAATGAAACAGTTACACACTAGATTAAAGGGTTAGTATGCCTTCCAATACAAAGCTTATATCCCTCTTTGTACCCCAGTTCAACCCATAATTTAGAGGACAGACTACTTCTTTTACAATTCATATCACAAAGATGGGACAAGAGGATTCCTAGAAGGTAAAGATTGTGCATAATTAATTTATATTGCAGAGCACTGAGTTTGGCACAATCCATGAGCATACTTACTGAATATTATTGTAAAATGAAGAGATAGAGAGCAGAGACAAGATGGTGGATTAGAAGCAGTAACCCATCTAAATTCTCCCAACATTTCCCTCCAAAACACTTTAAAATAACATCTCAAATCATATTTTGCAGAGCCAACAAAAGGCCAGGGGAAAACATTTTTCCAACTTAAAAAAACTGAGACATCACCAGGGTGAAGGCCTGTTCAGAGCACACAAAGGGGCAGCAGCAACAGCTCTGGCAGCTCTCAATGCAGAGAAAATAGGGGAGTCAGACAACTGGTCAAAAAGTGATTAAATAGACATGTTGATGGCACTGGGTACAACTGGCACTGATTGGCATTTCAATTGCTCATACTCAGTTCTGAGTTGTAGTTCCAGGGTAGATAAAAGTCACAAGGGACCCAGGACCCTGGTCACATTAGCAAGGAGAGAGGAGCACTAGCAAGGCAGCTGCAGAAGAGCAGGGGACCTAGTCATAGTTTCAAAGTCAAGAGGACTATAAGTGCTTGTGGCTATAAGGGAGCAAGGACCTTTCCTGGGTAAAGACCAGAGCACAAAGTAGGAGAGCAGTACCTACACCTCTTCCCATATCATACCAACTTAAAAGCACCAAAATCTCGCAAATCTCCAGAACTACCTCTGACAACAGTAGTACCAAAAAAAAAAAAAAAAATCACCCTGAAGCTTGGAATAGTGCCTCTCCATACAAAGGTGAGTACAGCCAAACTTGTAACATAAAGTCCAAAGTCAAGAAACAAATAATTTGACCATAAAAAGCCAGTACAGTGGCAGGGAAGACAAAGACAAACTCAGAAGAAGACACTAATGTAAAAACAGCTACAAGCAAAACCTCAAAAAAAATGCTAATTTGACACAAACTCAACAAGAAATATTGAAAGAGTTAAAGAGATGAGTAATAGAGGGGGGAAAATGGAGAAAAAATGAGAGTGATACAAGAAAATTATAATAAGAGAATTAACAGCTTGATAAAAGAGGCACTAAAAAATACCAAAGAAAATAACACCTTAAAAATAGAAATTTTTACCTAATGGTAAAAGAGTACAAAAATTCACTGAAGAAAAGAATGCTTTAAAAAACAGAAATGACCAAATGGAAAAAGAGGCATAAAAGTTCAGTGAAAAAAAAATTCCTTAAAAATAAGAATTAGGGAAGTGGAAATTAATGACATCCATAAAACAAAAAAAAAAAATCAAAAGAATGAAAAAAAAGAAGAAAATGTAAAATAGCTCATTGGAAAACCAACTGACCTGGAAAATAGACCAAGGAGAGATAATTAAAAATTACTGGACTACTTGAAAGTCATGATCAAAAAAAAAAAAGAGCCTAGACATAATCTTTCAAGAAAAACTGCCCCAATATCTTAGATCCAGAGGGTAAAATAGAAATTGAAAAAATAAACTGATCACCTCCTAAAAGAGAAACCAAAATGAAGACTCCCAAGAATATTATAGCTAAATTTCAGAACTCCCAGGTGAAGGAGAGAATATTACAAAAAGCCAGAAAGAAAAAATTCAAATATCATGGAGTCATGGTCAGGGTTACACACAAGATTTAGTGGATTTCATGTTAATGGAGTGGAGGGCTTAGAATGTGATATTCTGGCAGCCAAAAGAGCTAGGATTACAACCAAGTATAACCTACCCAGCAACGTCGAGGGGGAAAAATGGCTATTTAATGAAAGAGAGGATGTCCAAGCATTTCTGATGAAAAGATCAGAGCAGAATAGAAAATTTGATATTCAAACACAAGACTCAGGAGAAGCATAAAAAGGTAAACATGAAAGAAAAATCATAAGGAACTCATTAAGGTTAAACTATTTACATTCCTATATGAGAAGATGATACATGTAATTCCTAAGAACTATATCACTATTAGGGCAGTTAAAAGGAGTTTACATAGAGAGAGGGCATGGATTGATTTTGTTGGAATGATCTCCAAGAAAAAAATAAATAAATTGAAGGGGTAAGAAAGAAAGATGCACTGGGAGAAGGGTAAAGGTAGATGTATGATGAGGAAAATTTTCTCATGTAAAAGAGGCATGCAACAAAGAGATTTTACAGTGGATAGAAAATAAGTGGCCATGCTTGAACCCCATTCTCATCAGAATTGTTTCAAAGAGGGAAGAATATATACACATGCTCAGTTGTGCATAGAAATATAACATATCCAGTAGGGAAATAGTAGGGGAAGGAAATAAGAGGAAGGAGTGGGGGATGATAAAAAAGAAAGTAGATTAAGGGAGGCTGTGGCTAGAAGCAAAATAGACTTTTAAGGAGGGCAGGATTAAAAAAAGAGAGAAGAAGATAGAAGAAAATGGGGAGGAGGGAAATGTATAGTTAGTAAAAATTGTGAAAGTGAATTTGGATGAGATAATCCATAAAATGGAAGTGGATAGAAGAATGGATTAGAAAATCAAATCCAATCATTTGTTGTCCACAAGAGACATATTTGAAATAGAAAAACACAGAGAGAGTTAAAATAAAAGGCTGGAGCAGAATCTAATATGCATCAGAGGAACTAAAAAAGTCAGCAATAGTAATCATGATTTCAGACAAAACAAAAGCAAAAATAGACCTCATTAAAAGGGATAATCAGGGAGACTACATTTTGATAAAAGGTACCATAGTCAAGGAAGTAATATCAAAAAAATTTACAGCAAGTTTCTCTGATACTGGTCTCATTTTTCAAATATATAGGGAACTGAGACAAATTCATAAAAATAAGAGCCATTCCCCAATCAATGAATGGTCAAAGTACATAAACAGGCAGTTTTCAGAAAAACAAATCAAAGCTATCTACAAGCATTAAAAATTCTCTAAATCACCACTGATTAGAGAAATACCAATTTTTAAAAAAAAAAACTCTGTGGAGGGTGGAGCCAAGATGGCAGAGGGAAAGCAATGACTTGCTTGAGTTCTCCCCCCAAACCCCTCCAAATACATATAAAAAATGGCTCTAAACAAATTCTAAAGCAGCAGAATCCACAAAAAGACAGAGTGAAACAAATTTCCAGCCAAAGACAGCCTGGATGGTTGATCAGAAAGATATATCGCACCAGGCGGGGAGAAAAGCTCAGTTTGGCATGAGCACGCAGGCCGCAGAGACCCTGGAGCAGGCCTCAGAGGGCTGAATCGAAGGCAGCTGTGGCGGTTTCCAGACTTCTCAACCCATAAACGCCAAAGACAACTTAGAAGGTCAGTGGGAAAAGTCTGTGACTGTGGGGAGAGAAGGAGCTAGGTCTCAGCCACCCCTGGGGCCGCAGCTGTTTCCTGAGCTTCCAGCCCACAGACTGAAGGGGAATCAAGTGGCTGATCAGAGGGGGATTGTAGGGATCACTTTGCCAGTTCTGAGGCAGGAATCCCTTACTTTACTGGTGCTTGGATCTGGGTCACAGTTCTGAGGCAGGAATCCCTTACTTTACTGGTGCTTGGATCTGGGTCACAGTTCTGAGGGGCGGTCCTAGGGCGAAGAGGAATGCTAGTGTGGTGAAGCTTCTTGTGGCAGTGGAGCGAAAACACCTCGCCCCTTATCATAGCACCTTGGAAGAACTGAAAATTTTCAGGTCCATAGAAGTGTCTCTGAAAACAGCTGCACAAACCCCCAAAGCTTGGGACAGTACATTCTCCACATTGGAAGCAGACTTTTACCTTAACAAAGAGTTTAAAACTCAAGTAATTGGCTGGGATCATGAGTAAGCAGTGCAAAAAGAGTCAGACTATATTATCTTACTTTGGTGACAAAGAAGATCAAAACATACAACCAGAAGAAGACAACAAAGCCAAAGCTCCTACATCCAAAGCCTCCAAGAAAAATATGAATCAGTCCCAGGCCTTGGAAGAGCTCAAAAGGGATTTTGAGAAGAAAGTAAGAGAAGTAGAGGAAAAACTGAGAGTTTTGCAAGAAAATCATGAAAAGCAAGTCAACAGCTTGCTAAAGGAGACCCAAAAAAAAAATACTGAAGAAAATAACAACTTAAAAAATAGCCTAACCCAAATGGCAAAAGAGGTCCAAAAGCCAATGAGGAGAAGAATGCCTTAAAAAGCAAAATTGGCCAAATGGAAAAGGAAGTCCAAAAGCTTACTGAAGAAAATATTTCCTTAAAAATTAGAATAGAGCAATTGGAAGCTAGTAACTTTATGAGAAATCAAGACACTGTAAAACAAATCCAAAAGAATAAAAAATTAGAAAACAATTTGAAATATCTCATTGGAAAAACAACTGACCTGGAAAATAGATCCAGGAGAGAGAATTTAAAAATTATTGGACTGTCTGAAAGCTGTGATCAAAAAAATAGCCTGGACATTGTCTTTCAAGAAATTATCCAGGAAAACTGCCCTGATATTTTAGAACCAGAGGGCAAAATTAAAATCGAAAGAATCCACCGATCTCCTCCTGAAAGAGATCCCCAAAGGAAAACTCCTAGGAATATTGTAGCCAAATTCCAGAGTTCCCAGGTCAAGGAGAAAATATTGCAAGCAGCCAGAAAGAAACAATTCAAGTATTGTGGAAACACAATCAGGATAACACAAGATTTAGCAGCTTCTGCATTATGGGACCACAGGGCATGGAATATAATATTCTGCAGGGCAAAGGAGATTTATTATTGAGACTTATTATTGTTGAACTGTTTACATTCCTGCATGGAAAGATGATATTTGTAACTCATGAGACCTTTGTCAGTATTAGGGTAGTTAGAGGGGAAAAAATTATATGTACATATATATAGATATAGATAGATAGATAGATAGATAGATAGATAGATAGATAGATAGATA
>NW_020954585.1:28918382-29047751 GCF_900497805.2 Vombatus ursinus
ATAGATAGATAGATAGATAGATAGATAGATAGATAGATAGATAGATAGATAGAGGGCACATGGTGAGTTGAAAATGAAGGGGTCATATCTGGAGAATAAAATTAAGGGGTGAGAGAGGAATATACTAGGAGAAGGAGAAAGGGAGAGGTAGAACGGGGTAAATTATCTCACAAAAAAAACAGAAAAGAAAAGGGTCTTACAGTGGAGGGGAAATGGGGGAAGATGAGAGGAAATGAGTGAATCTTATTCTCATTGAATTTGACTTAAGGAGGGAATAACATACACACTCAATTGGGTATGGAAATCTGTCTTACCCTACAGGAAAATGGTGAGGGGGGGGAAGGGGACAAGAGAGTAGAGGGATGATAGAGAGGAGGGAAGATTGGGAAAGGGGGTAATCAGAAGCAAGTACTTCTGAGGAGAGTCAGGGTCAAAAGAAAGAATAGAATAAATGGGGGGTGGGATAGGATTAAGGGAAATAGTTTTTCACAGCACGTCTACTATGGAAATGTTTTACATAACTGCACATGTATAACCTATATTGAGTTGCTTGCCTTTTCAATGAGGATGGGTGGGGAGGGAGGAAAGGAGAAAATTTGGAACCCAAAGTTTTAAAAACACATGTTTAAAAAAAATGTTTTTACATGCAACTGGGAAATAAGAAATACAGGAAATGGGGTACAGAAATCCATCTTGCCCTACAGGAAAATTGAAGGGAAAGGGGATAAGAGAAGCGGGGGACAGATAGAAGGGAAGACAGACTAGGGGAAGGGGTATTCAGAATGCATTCCACCTTGGGGTGGGGGAGGGGCAAGATGAGGTGAAAATTTGGAACTCAAAATCTTGTGGAAGTAAATGTTGAAACAAAAAAATAAATAAAAATTACCATAATAAAAAAACTTGTAAGGTACTCCTTCACTCCTATCAGAAAGAAAAATACTAGAGGAGATAAAAAAAATAGGTACACTAATGAACGAATCGTTGATGGAGTAGTGAATTGGTCCAACCATTCTGGACAACAATTTGGAACTATGCCCAAAGGGCTATAAAACTGCATACCCTTTGACTCAGCAATGCCACTGCTACCTCTTTATCCCAGAGATCAAAGATAAAGAAAAAGGACCTATATGTAGAAAACTATTCATAGGTTTATTTTTTTTTTATGGTGGCAAAGAATCTGAAATCAAGAGGATGCTCATCAACTGGGGAATGACTGAACAAGTTGTGGTATATGATTGTGATGGAATACTATTGTGCTATAAGAAATAAAGAGGGGGTGGTTTCAGAAAAAAAAAAACATGGCAAGACCTGTATGAACTGATGCAAAGTAATGATGACGAACTGTGAAAGACTTGGCTACTTTGATCAGTACAATGATCCAAGACGATCCAACAGGATTCATGATGAGAAAATGCTATCCACTTCCAGAGAGAGAACTGATGAACTCTGAGTTCAAATTGATGTATATTTTTCTCATTTTTTTTCCTTTTTTTTGCAATATATGGAAATATGTGTTAAATGATTTCACATGTATGACTGATATTATTTTGCTTGCCTTCTCAGTGGGTGGGAAGGGGTGGAAGGGGGAAGAGAATTTGGAATTCAAAATTTAAAAAGAAAAGAATGTTTAAAATAAATAAATATTTTAAAAAAGAAAGAAAAATGAAGACGATGAAGAAGCAGGCAGGGTGGCTGTGCCAGATGCTAAAGGCCATTAGAAGGAGTGTGTTGTTTGGGAACTATCTCTACTCATGTATTACTGAATTAGACCTACACGATTTCAAGGACACAATTTCAAAGACATGACAAAAACCATTATTACTACCAACCAAAAGAGGATAAGTGAAAAATATAACTCTGGCTGTTACCATGACATCCTCATTATTATTGTTTTTCAGTAACATTTTAAGCCATAGTTCTCTGAGAGTGTTTGCTGCATTACTTCATAAATTGCAGGCCATCAAAGAGAGCATGTGCTCAACCCTCAGAGATATTTGGAACATAAGAAGTATGAGAGAAGCACAGCAGCACCAGCAGGCCCTATGGAGACATAACAACTAGTGCCAAGGCCGGAAATAGTACCTGATCAGCACATCTCAAATTTAGCAATTCTTAAATCAACTCAGGGCTGAACTGAAAAGAAATCCAGGGGCCCTAGAACAAGGCAATTAGAGAAAGAAAGCTACACCCGCCTCTTAGCCCTAGGATAATCTATCCTGTTTCTCCATTATCTAGTTGTTAATTAAGAACTAGACTCTGAGTTATGTATTTGTGTCTAATGCCAATTGCAAAGAATTCTTTATAGCTGTGTCCCTGCCATAGATCCAGATCTGAGTATAACCATGTATTCCTATTCATGGAGAAATTTATTGGTATGTATTGGTTAAATCCAGGCCAAAAAAACTTTTGAAAAATAGTTCCATTAAATAATAACAAAAGCTATCATTTGTATAGCACTTACAAAGCGTCATGCACTGTGCTAAGAGCATTAATTGTTATCGCATTTGGTCCTCACAACAATCCTGGGAGGCAGGTGTTATTACTATCCCCATTTTATAGATGAGGAAACTAAAGTAAACAGAGGTTAAGTGCTGTCCTCAGGATCACAAGGCCAGTAAGTGTCTAAGGCCAGGGCCAGATTTAAATTCAAGTCTGCCTTTAGAATTTCCTTGTGTCTTCCAGGATTCAAGGCTAAGTCCTCTATTCACCACTCCTAGGAGGTTTACATGCTCAGCTCTGTGGGAGGGAATAGCAAGGAAGCAGAAGACATAGTGGCTGTCCTCTGATACCTTACAATCTAGTTAAGGATCCAAGACGTGGTACACACACTAAACAAAACAATATATGGCAAAATATTATTATTATTAAATAATATATGTGAAAACTCTTTGTAAACTGTGTACCACTAAATCAGTGAAAAGTATTAGTGGTAATAATAATAAATGTCAAATAAATGAGACAGATGCATACTATCAAAGGTCTGACAAGGAAGTGATCCATATGAACTAAAAAGGCCACAGAAAACTTCATGGAAGAGGGAGTTTGAGCTCAGTCTTAAGGACAGATAGAATTTAGATCAAATTTAAGGAAAGACAGAAACTACAACCAAAATTAGAAGTTAGTATGGTGTGTTTATGGAACAGATTGTGATTATAATAATAATAATACTAGCTCCCATTTTACATAGCACTTTTAAACTATGTAAGATGCTCTTTATGCAATAAGATTTTGTTGAGGTTATTTTTTAAACTGTATGACTATTATTAACCCTATTTTACACACATTAAAACTGAGATGATTAAAAACTCGAAAGTGGGAGAGCCAGGACTCAAATCTAGTTCTTCTGACTCCACAACCAATGCTCTTTTCATCATACTATGCTGTCTGCCTGTTAGGTGTTTCACAGGAAAAGATGAGCCTGGCTAGAACAGAGTGTTCATGTAAAATAAAAATTAAATATAAGTTTGGGTTGTTAAGATGGACCCAAATCATGGACAGCCTTAAATGGCAAACTGAGGAGCTAGAATCATATCTCTATGATAGCCTGCAGTTATTGGGGCTTTTTTATATGAATAAAACACAGCTAACAGATGGAGTGTTTTCAAAAGCATACTAAAAAAAGTTCCCAAGATCCAAACTACTAGGCAGAGTTCACAGTGAGGTAACTACAGTTTAGTTTAAAATAAAAAAAAGAGCACCAGATCAAAGGGCAAAAGGCATGAATTGAATGCCAGCTTCATCTCTTACCAGCTATGTAACCTTGGGCAAGTCACTTAATCTCTATGAGCCTCAGTTTCCCCAAGTGTAAAATGAGGGAATTGCACTAGATGACATACAGGGTCCCTTCCAATTGCAAATCTATAATCCTCTAATTACAAAGGTATACGTAACTGTCAGTGATTACTTTTATTATTATTCCTACTGACATTTTGAAAATGTGGAAAGTGAAAGTTACCTTAAAAATCTCTAGGCAGATGTTTGCGTGCTCTCTAGAAAAATATGATTCAGGGGATGCTTATTTCTTCATAATGTGAAATACTACTTTTCTTTCCAAAGGAAACATCTAGCAAAAACTTGCCTTAACTCAAATTACACTATTGACCACAGCAATATTTTGGGATAATAAAAATAGTTGACATTTATACAGAATTTTAAGGTTTGCAAAGCCTTTACATATATTTTTTCTCATTTGATTCTCACAACAGCTGTGTGAGGCAGGTTCAAAAATAGATTGTAGCTAATAGGAGCTGCAGGTGGAAGGAGTCGGTTATTTGGGGGCAGTCTATGAAGTAAAATGGCATCATCTAATTTATCACCAGTAATAGCTCTTAGGAGAGGAAAGCAAACAGTACAAAGGAGCTGCATTATGTGTAATGTTTTGCTTCACAGAATGCTTTGGCTCATTTTCTTGCTGCCTGAGTATGCTGCAAATGAGAAAGTGCCAAGCTGACAATTTTGCTTCTGATTTATAGGAAAGGTCAGTTAATCCCAAGTAGGCATTTTTCTAAATATCAAGATCTCCCCCTATGTGTTTCCTCAGTTTAGCTAAAGATCATAGGAAGGTAGTACCAGCAACATTATCAGGGTTAGAGAATAAGATGTAATGTTCTAATGACTTCTGTTCAATGTGATTTTACCTTTAATACGTCACAGGGTCATTCAGGTCATTTATGAAGCATTTGTCCAGCTGTCACAGAAGGTAGCTCAATCTAATAATATTAGCTAAAATTTAAATATACAAGAAATGTGTTTTATATGCACATAGGTATGTGTGCAGATAATAAAATATTAAATACAGTGCATATTAAAAATAATAATCATTTGATGGAATAGTCAAAGAAAGACAGTGAACTGTGCAAAGTATATGAGAATACTATGAAAAGACTACCCTTTTTACTAACCTTATTGGCTTCCAAATCTGATAATATCGACATCATCTTTATACATGTTAAAAATACAAGAATCTAGAAATGTCATACAAAGCAATTTCTATTAATTGTATATAAAGGGTACTGTCAGCTTTCTAATACCCAAGGACATGATTTGCAATTACACACTGCCTGAAGGGCAGAAAACAACAGAGGGAGAGATTCAATACAATTATCATCCTTAGAACAGATGCAGGGAGTCTAGCTAGGAGAGATTACATCACCTCCACTGGTATTAGGAAATAAATGGAGCAGAAGCAAAGATATTTACATGTGTTCAAGTAAAGGTGTGTCAATAGGCACATAGTATACAAATTAAAAAAAAAAATCTCTTTACTCTCCAAAAAAATCCCTGAAGTGTCCAAAACTTAACATTCCATAACATTTTCTATATTAAAATAGTATATCACAGCTGCCAAGAGACGAAGGTAAAAGTAGAAGGTCACTGGAGATCTTTGCTGTTATGTTATTCTTTGCCAAGTAGCAAAGTTTTCAAAAGAGTAGTATCCTCAGGTAAGAGCATTATGTGAGGGATTGGCCTTCTGGTTTGATCTGAATGGATTTCTGAAGCACTAGCAAAGATAACATAGAAGTCACTACAGACAGGCTTGTATCTCTCACTCACCAAAAAAAAAAAAAAAAGGACTGCAGACTTAATCCATGGAACCCCAATATGTCTCTAACTGAATTCATCTGTATTCATCATTATTCCTAATTCAGGGTCATATGGTGAATTTTCACTTCTAATGACTATTCTTATATAATGTGGAACAAAATAAATTTTAAAAACCAAATTTTATGATAGTGCTTCACAAAACAATACTTTAGCCCTCTCAAATATCTTCAGTCTCCTGCATCTTCTTTATACTGTTCCATCAAATGAGTTATACTCTGTAATTCTGCTGAAAATACTATTTATCTAACAGTATGACATACCTACTCTACTTGTAAATTATCTAACATAAAGGACCTGCCCTGAAAGGAATTAATCAATGTTCAGGTTTACCAATGTTCCAATTCATGAGTTAATTGTTTCAATCAATTTAGATAACAATTCATTTCAGAAAATTTTAACTATCTATCTTATAACTTATGCATATATCCTAAAAAAAATCTGTCCTAATAAAACTCTACCTGATGAACTAATCTAGTATATCTTTTCATTGAATTCAGTCCTTAAAGGGATTCCAATATTTTAGTGATGTAACCCTACCAAAGTCTTGCTTCACCCATGAAAAAATAAGGTGTAGAAAATGATATGCTGACTAAGCACAAGGTTAGAGTTAGGTATGCAATCACTGAATAGAAAATATGAAAATTTATAAATTAAAAAATATGAAAATTTGTACATTAAGATTCCAGAGGAGAATACACATATATCTACACACCAGGATTTCGTTAGTGTTTTTAATGGCAAAAAGTTGGCATCAGTTAGAAGGAGCTAAGTGGTGGAGTGGATAGAGTATTGGACCTAGAGTCATGAAGACCTGAGTTCAAATATAGCCTCAGACACTTACTAGTTCTGTGACCCTGAGCAAGTCACTTAAATTCTCTCATTCTCAGTTTCCCCATTTCTAAAGTAGGGATAATAATAGCACCTACATCACAAGGTTACTGCCAGGATCCAATGAGTTCACATATAAGAAGTGTTTCACAAACAAGGTGCTATATCTTGCCACTTCCCTTCATACTCTCTTTATGTAGTCTATTGTCTAGAAAGAAAAAAAGTGGCATTCTTTCTTTTCCTGAGACAAAGCATCCCATCTCCTGTCCCTACTGGGCCTTCAAGGGTCTAACATCAGTGCCTGTGATAGTCTCTGTCCTCATTTTCACCTCTTGGAATCCCTAGCTTCCTTCAAAACTCAACTCCAGCACCACCTTCTTCATGAAGCCTTCCTTGATAAATGGCCCACATGTTAATTCCTTACGTCATTACCTTTTATGTAGTTTGTACAAATTTTACATATATTTATTTGTTTATATGTGCACATATGGTTTTCCCTAAGAGAATACAAGCTGTTTGAGGGGAATATTTGCATCCTCAGTGCCTAGCATAGTGCTTGGTAATATAAAAAGTGCATAATAAATGTTTTTTGATTCATTGATTGATACAAATCATATAGCAAAGGATAATTCCAAAAAAGTAAATAAATAACAGGGGAAAGGGTGGGGGGGATAAGCATTTATATAGTGCCTAGTATGTGCCAGGCAGTGTGCTAAGCACTTTTACAAATACCATTTCATTTGAACCTCACAACAACCCTGTAAAGTTGGTGCTATTAATACCCTAATGTTAGAGTTAAAAAAACAGAGACAAAACAGATGACTTGCCCAGTGTCACACAACTAGTAAATTTCTGAAGCTTAATTTAAATTCAGGTTCTCCTGACTCCAGGCCCAGAACTTTATCTACTGTACCACCAAGTGTTTAAGGTTAATGTTAGTTAGAATTACTTTATAACATAGGCAAGATTTCCTGGACATATTTTGGAAAAAAAGAAACAATAACATTAACAATAACAATAGCAAAAATAGTATTTTTTTTGCATCAAAGGATACCTCTTTTCAGGTACCTGTAACATTACTTTTTACAACTTGACTTACAAATTAGGGTACAAGAATGAGCTTTGTAACCTATGCACTTACTCTTTCTCATTGAGATGAACAACTCTCATACTTTCCCCAGAGAAATATGGCTTAAAGTGCCCACCAGGATGGAGGAAGCCAGAATAAGTACAGAACTACTATGTACACACTTTCAGTGCTAAAAGGTGCCCTGTGAGTACAGGGAGAAAGCCAAGCTGTGAAGGAATAGGATGTTAATGGGATTCATACTCTAATGTAGAACATCAGTCCAGGTCACTCAAATAGGTACCCTCAAGAATAGATTTAGGAAACATAAATCTTGATAAAAGTTATTTTCTCTCTTTAAAGGGTCAGAAGGAAATGCAGGAGCCAGCAACTAAACCTCTGGAATATTCAATGAGTAGAGTTAATTCTATTGTTATTTTTTATCTTTTTTCCTTTCTTTTCTTTTTTAATTAACAAAAATCTGTGTTGTCTCCCACCACTCCCATTGGGGAAAAAGAAAGATAAAAACACAACCTTTGAAACAACTAAGGATAATCCATATATCGAGTAAATAACCATGGACATATCTGGTCATATCTGTCTGAATTATTTGGTCTGAACAGTTTATTACAGAATAGCTTTTTCTGGTTATTTTATGTGCATGTGATGCCAATTAAATAAAAGGAATGGAAATGTAAAATGAAAATATCAGCCCCTGCTGAGTTTAATCTCATTAGTGCAAAGTCAAATAATTAGTCCTAAAAAGGGCTCTAACAGGCTGCTAAGACAGCATTAAACTGGCAAGTGTCTTTTGCCTACACATTAAGATAGTGAATCACAATTGCTCACTGTAGCCTAGAAACTCTGGCCATTCCTGAGGTAAAGAGCAGAGAAGTTATCATTGCCCCTTCTGACCCACTTATCGTCACTCTCCATAGGAATAGCTGTGAGACTACCATGCATGACACATCAGAATCTTAAATTTGCAATTTATCATGTCACACCTTTTAAGGACAAATGTCATGAATACCTAGATTGAGTTATGAAATCCAGTAGACACGTATTTTATACCAGCCTGATGGTTCACATACCTTCAGACATTCAACTCCTTTCTTTCAGATTAATTCATATCAGTCAGTTAAATTTGGCATGAATTGCTTTGAGAATTAGGTAGTTCTCAAAGAAAAATAAAGGCAAAGAAAGAAAATGGTTCTGTCTAAGTTAACCCTTGCAGTGGTTTAAGATGAAGGATTTGAATAGATCTGGGAAATACCAGCAGAACACTAGCCAATAGCTAGACCTCTGGTTTAATATCATATTTTCAATTCCTATATGAAGAGTGTAAAATGCAACCTAAATTTGCTTCTTTTGTTCTTTTTTAAAAAGTTCTTCTTATGCCTTTTGTTCTTTACAACAGTCATTTCCCTATATGTAACCTCCAACCCCTTTTCCCACAATCAACCCTTTCCTTATAATTAAAAAAAAAAGTTAAACAAAATTAATCAAGAAAATGGTCCCTTCTGAAACAAGCCAATTTAATAAGAATCAAATCACTCTGTAGGTCAACACTGCAAAAATGCATAATCATGGTAGATTTCTTTCAATAATATATTTCTATAACTTCATTTGTCATCTATGACAAAAAAAAGAATTAAAATTAAAAATAAACTGAAGGGCAACAGCCATAACAGAAACAACCAAAAAAAATGGGGAGCTCAGTAGACTTTGAACCAATGACTTGGGTGCAAGAAGCAGTAAAAAATACATTATGGGGGACATTTATGACCAGAAAGGGAAGTGGGCCAGTCTTGAAACAAGAATGAAGGAAGAGTAGACTGAATGGTATTGATTCTCTTGAGATATTTAAAGGAACAAGAGCAAGATCTATAGCATATTAAGTAGATTCTGATGAGACATTTATAGAAAACTACAAGCAAGAATTCAGGATGAGAAGGCATAGAAGAGTTTTCCTTCACATTTGAGGAAGGAAAATCCACACAATTGAAATCACAGATTGACCAAAATAACAATGTTCATCTGGTAAGAACAAGAAAACAGGTGTTATAACAATATTGCAGAACAGGAAACTGATAGAACAAATACAAGTTAGGTAACTTTTCTAAGATAACAAAGCCACTTAGTGGTGGAGGCAGTCTCAGCAGTGCAAATGTATAGATTCTTTATACTTGCACAATAGGATGACTTTGAAGTCACAGAACACCCACTCAGATTAGATCTATGTAATCTTGAGCAATTTACATGACTGTTCTGAGACTCAGTTTATCTGAAAATAAGAATACTGTACTACATGGAGACACGGGAAGGGGGAAGGGAATAAGCATTCATTAAGCAGCTATAATGTGCCAGGCCCCTGTATTACATACCCTACAAATATTTCATTTTATCGGATGGTTTCTAAGGTCCCTTTTAGGTAAAAATCTATGACTCTGTTATTTTATTTCTATAACACCAGTGAGCTCTGGCCAACCAAATATGTGATAAATGGACATAGGCCTTCTCAGATATAGACAAACATACATATACAGATTTATATATAAATATATATTTATATGTATGTGTATATACATGTGTATGCATACATATATATACACATACACACATGTGTGTGTATATATATATATACACATATATATTCTTATATGAAACACACTCACAGGTAATATTTAGCTTAACTTAATATTTCATTTAAGAGATAGGATGATGGCATGCCTGTATCACTGTTACATAATTTGGCAATATTTCTACCAGTACCTTTTGTGAGTAGACTGAGAGAAATGATTATTTCTCTCTTGTGTTAATAAGTAATTATTGAATCAGAACCAAGGTTTTTCCCCTTATCCCAGAAATCAATCGGTTTGGGAAATCTTGCTCAAAAAGTTACCCAGGCTAAGATCTAATCAGACAGTAAAAGAAATTCTAAGTTTTGGCTAATGGGAAGATTCTTGCTAATTGTTTACTCAGACAGGTCTGGAAAAATATGGATTCTCCCGTTTGTCGGACAAGTAATATAGAAATCAATGTCTCTTTGACCAAGACTTGACTGATTCAAGTCATAAACCCCATACCTTCATTGTAACATAACCCACCTTCCATTATAATATTCATTCTCTCATTAATTGTTAAGCAATCAGAGTTGATTTCCACCCTTAGGAACATCTACTCTTCCAAAGGCATAATAACTATGAACCCACTGCTACGAGGGGTTTTTGGTCTAAGAGAGATAGCCAAATGACCATCTTTTTATTAAAAATTAATAAAATGACTAATTATACAGAAACTATCTCTCAAACTTTTTAAATGTCACAAGTCATAGAAAACAACTGATTTCCTTTATGAAATCTTTCATCATCTTCTCTTACTGCTCATGTTAACCATGGAAGGTGGTAGAAAGGTGCTAGCTTTGATTTAAAATTAAGTACTTACCCCACTCACAATTATACATGTTCTTCACTCCTCTCACCAGACACCTCACCCATCTCTCACATACATGCATCAAGTGTCACATGTCACACATGTGCCACACATCTGCCTCTCACACACAGGCAGCAGTACTGCTCCTCCCATCCCCATAGGGACACAAGCTTGCACCTCTCCTACCCTCCCCTCCCCTTCCTAGCCAATCCCCAACCTCACCCCTCAGCAGCAGGGAGGGCCAAGTCCAGCTTGGCTAAGGGCTGCCTTAGGCCCCCAGCCCAGCCCAGTATAACCCCTTCCCTCCATTCCCCAACCCTTTCCTCAGGCCCTATGGGGCAGATGTATATGCAAAGGGAGTCATGCCTTGTACATTAACAAGTATCTAGGTGGGAGTGTGTCCATCCCTGATCCCTGGATCCAGAGCAGGCTTAACCCCACCTTGTCCACCACACACAGGGCATGTTGTGTAAAGACCTTTTTTTTTTTTTTTCCTAATTCTGTATTCAAAGTGGATTCATGTACATACTTGGCCTTATGTATATATACCCTTGCCTGACCAAGCTCATAGGGATTTTAGCAGATGTGAATAACATAAATTGTGTGTGTGTGTGTGTGTGTGTCTATGTTGTGCACTTGTTCTCATCCCTTCTCATCTTCCTAAGGAGCCTTGTCTCTCTCATTTTAAGCCTTTTTCTCTATACTGGTGCCTTTCCTGCTACCACTAGAGATTTCCCTGTAGTGGTTAAAGGTGGAGGTGGGGTGGGGAACCTGTGGCCATGTGCCACACATGTCCTCAAGTGCAACCCTCTGACTGAATCCAAACTTCACAGAACAAATCCCCTTAATAAAAGGAGTTGTTCTGTAAAACTTGTACTCAGTCAAAAGGCCACACCCAAGAAGGCCACAAATGGCCTCGAGGCTGCAGGTTCCCCACCCCTAAAAGGGTCATACCTAAATTTCTAAAAAGAATAGTCCTTTTCTATATCACCACCACCACCTTTTCCTCATCCCTGTCTTCTCCCAGAGATGTGAGGGTACCTAACTAAGACAAACTGTCCTCTGAATACTCACTCATAGACTCATACATATACACACCAACACACACACACACACACACACACACACACCCTGAATTTGCCTCTCTCTTAACCTCATAGCCAGTAATTTCCCAAGTCTTAGAGATGCCATGTCCACAATGTCTCTGGTGCCTGAATCCTTCTCCCTAATCATTCAGCTACCACTCTAGTGCAGGTTATTGATACCTCTCCACTGAATTATTGTTACAGTCTTTTAACTAATTTCCAGTCTCTCTCCTCTTCAATCCACATACAAAAGTTGCCAAAATGATGTTCCCCTAAAAGGGTCTAAACATGTCACTTCCCTTCTCAAACAGTCAAGTCACAACAAAATAAGGCCTGTTCTCCATACTGATTTAATATTATTATTATTATTATTATTATTATTAACTACTTGTGGGTGTTTAGACCTCACTACTTAAGTACTTCCTTAAGATCTTTTCAGCCTTTCAATACCACACCTAACTTTCTTAGCTTTGTCTCAACTATGATTTCCAGGAATACACAATGCGATATTCCCTTTTCCTTATCTCTACTCTCCCAAAATCTTCATCTTTTCTTCTTCCTGAGTAGAAATTAGCCAGAGGCAAATTTAAGTTTGCCTTTAGGAGGAAAAAATGACTAACAATGACAGTTATCCAAAAGTGGAATGGGGTACCTCCAGAAGTTGTGGGTTCCCTCTCAACTGAGGCTAAATCATCATTTTTGGGATACATTAGAGTAGGTATTCATGTCAGTATAGGTCATACCTAATGGCTGCTAAGGAAAAAGCTCTTCCTAACTCTAGGATTCTGTGATTATGTGAAATCCTTCTTCACCTTCAAGACCCAGTTCAAGTGGACTCCCTGTGTATAAGGGTGAAGGGGAAGTTGACGGTATAAACTAGTAATATGTATTATCATTATTATTTGTATTATAATTCTTAGGATGTACATAGCACCTACCATGTGCCAGGTGCTTTGTACAAAATTATCTCCTTTAATCCTCACAACAACCCTGTGTGGTAGATGCTATTATGATCTCCATTTTATAGTTGAGAAAAATAAGGTAGGCAGATGTTAAAGTTAAATAATTTACTGAGAGTCATACAGCTAGCTACTAAGTATCTGAGGCTAGATATGAATTCAAGTCTTTCTGACTCTAAGCCCAGCAATCTATATACATCACAACACAGCAGGACCTGAATTAATTTTGCCACTTTACCTTCTTGATTTTGGGCAAGTCTCTACTTCTAGGCCTCAGTTTCTCCACTGTAAAATTAGGAGGTTGAACTTAATGATCTCTAAAATCCCTTGCAGTTCTAGAATCATGATCCTAAGATCACAAGGGCAATCAGATTCCAAAAGCAATGTGAGGAAATTGAGAGCTGAAGTGAAGACAAGAGCTATTCCCTCAGGACTTCTCTTGGATTTTCAGATTTTTTTAGGGCTAGAAAGAACCTTAAAGATCCAACCCTTAATTTTACAAATAGGGAAAATGAAGAGGTGAAACGGACTTGATAGTGAATCACATTGGTACTAAGAGCAGAGATGGGGTTTCAATTCCAGATCTTCTGTTTGCCAGAGCAATATTCTTTCCATTACACCATGCTGGTAGCAGTAGTTCTGGAAATCCTATTTAAAAAAAAAAAGAATAAAATTAGAACAGCCTCTGACAGCTCTCCGTGGCACCCCCCAGAATTCAGTGCCTGTCCCAGCATTCATTGCTCTCTGTATATAAAGGTATGACTATGAGAGTCCTGGGGATCATAGACTTTTCCCACCAACCCCATTCAGTTGGTACCAGTGAGTTTACAGAGGTAGAAATAAGTTCATTAGTGTCAGAAGACTCTCATTTTCTTTCAGATTAGAATAAAAGAAACATGCCTATTTTTAAAGTAAATGCCATTTTGTACTTTTTAGTAGCACTTCTCTGAAAATCACAAATTCCCCTGTACCTCTAAGTAGAATAACTAACTTACTTTGATGTGTGACATTGTTCAAGTGCTTAATTAATAAGGAAGTTAATATTCTGAAAAAAAAAACACATTTGACACAATGGCAAAGCATTCCCATTTTTCTCCTGCAGCAGACTAAAGTAAATAATTATTGATTTCTTCTGAAATAACTCTCATATAGCTTGTTTGTTGATTGTTTTTTGTTGTTGTTTATTTGTTTGCTTTAGGATAACTTAATATGAGTTCAATAACAACGTCCTGGAAGGCAAGAGGGATTGGTATTTGATTTTTCAACAGAAATCCAAACACATCAAAACCGTTCACATTTTTGCCACAAGAAAGAGATTATCTGTCATACCATTCAGCAAAGTCGTAATAGAGAGCAATGAGATGACTGTACCCATCTTATGAGTAGGGAATACCTGCCCATGACATTCCAGAGGAGTTGACTTCTAGGAGAGGAATATATGGAGCAAAATAAAGGACTCTACACAAACTTTATCAGCTTGATGCATGTCAAGCTTTGTAAATAAATTCCAGGCTCTGTGAAAGTGTTTATGATGTTCTAAAATCAATCAGCCATCCAAGATACGAGGCAAAGTTTAGTATTGTAATTCACAGGATCTACAGACGAAAGGGACCTTAGAGCTCACAACACTCTCATTTTATAAGATGAGGAAATTTTGGCATACAGAGGAAGGGGAAGGGAATAAAGCATTTATATTGCGCTTACTATGTACCATGTACTGTGCTAAGGGTTTTTTAAAAATATTACCTCATTTGATCCTCTCAACAGCACTGAGAGCTGGGTGCTAGTATTTTTTCCCAATTTTGTAGTCAAGGAAACTGATGCTGGCAGCCCAGGACTACACAACTAACAAGGGTCTGAGTTTAGATTTGAATTCAGGTCTTCCTGACTACAAGCCCAGCTCTCAATCTACTGTTCCACCAACTAAAGAGAAATTATTTACTGTAGTCCCATAGGTAGATTAAGTACAAGGGTCAGAATTCCAAACTAGGTCTTCTAACTCCAGTTTCAGCATACTTTCCACTGCCTCCATTCAAAGCCGAGAGGCTAGAGCTTGATATTTAAGACCAAGAGATTATTGGGTGTTGGACACTAGGCTCTGTTATGACTTCAATCTACAGCATCCTATTGACACATGTATTACAGAGTTTTCTGAAGATACTCTGTGAGTAGCTAAATGGAAGTTACTCAAAATTTGATATTTCTTGTTTTCCTCAAGAGTACTATCTTCCAGATGGTACTTGGTACTTGGTACTTGGTAATAGCAATATATCAAACACCTGAGGCAATGGCTCTAGAATATCTGCTATTAAACAATCTTTAATCAGCATAGTACTCAAACATTTAATAGATCCATCATAAACATCTTTAGCCCCAATGACTTTTTTCTTAGAGTGAATATGAATAATTTTATGCCAAGAATAAATGGAAATATGAAGAATTATATTTAACTTGTCCCTGATTTAGGCCTATTTTATTTTGCATTCCTTTTATCTGCAACATTGACTCTCTAGTAAAGAATACATGTCTACACTGGGAAACTCAGGAAAATAAATTCCCTGCAAATTTTGTCAATGACTGTAACTCAGTTCCTAACTTAAAGGATTGTTCCATTGTTACTCAGACACATTATTAGGGGCAGCTGGGAAAGGAGATAGATAGCATACCCCTGCTTTCCACATTCAGTCAGAGCTCATGTCTAAAGGAAAATCGAATCTCTTCTTTGTTCAATATAGTCCTAGTTGTATAATTCTCTTCATACTTGGAAATGTAGCTATGAATAAGTAGTTCCAGCTGTGGTATCAGTGTGGCCTCAGTTTCTTTCCAGACTGACCACTCAGATCCTTTCCTAATGGTTGTAATTAGACCAGATGTTTTTAGTTCTGTTCCTGAGTATACTCCGTTGCTTAATTCTTTAATTTCTAAGACTGTGTAGCACACTTATCAGCAATCTCCAAGGACTTAGTATGACATTCTGGACGTAGCAGGGACTCAGTAAAAATCTGTTGAAAGAATCAATTCATAATAATAGCTCACATTTATATATTGCTTTGACTTACAAAGTTATGTATATGTGTATACATATATGTATGTATACATATATGTATGTGTGTATATACATGTGTATGTGTGTGTGTGTACATATATATAATAAAAATTTCATTTGGTCCTCACAACAACCTTATAATATGCAAGTTATTATTATCCTCATTGTTCAAATGAGAAAAATGAGATTCAGAGAAGTTAAGTCATTTGGCTAGAGTGACACAGCTAGTGAATGCCTATGGCAGGATTTAAACCCCAGTCTTCCCAACACTCTATCTGTTATGCCACAATGCCTCCCAATCAATCACTGTCTGATCAGAACTTCAAAGATCAACAAATTGTTATTTCTTTCTAAAAGTTCAGAGCTTTGCTGTAGTATTTCAATCATAGTTCAGGAGCCCACAAAGTATGTGACTATATTTAACCTCCATAAACCTCAAGTTACTTTATTTGTTAAATGGGATAATAACACGTACCCTATTAAACTCACTGGGCTGTTGCGGGGTGTAGGAGGGTGGGGAGGATCCTTTGTAAACCTCAAAGTATATAGCTAGGTGGTAAAGTGGGTAGAGTACCAGACCTGGAGTCAGGAAGACTCATCTGGCCTCAGATACTTACTAGCTGTGTGACCTGGAAAATCACTTAATCCTGTTTGTCTCAATTTCCTTATCTATAAAATTAGCTGGAGAAGGAAATGGCAAACCACTGCAGTAACTTTGCAAAGAAAGTCCCAAATAGGGTCATGAAGAGTGGGACACAACTGAAATGACTTACCAACAGCAATAGTAGCTTACGATGTTTTAGAAATATGACTCATTATTACTATTACTCAGTGCATGCCCACCTTACTTGAAGTTGTCTCATTTTAGCTTACAATGTGATGACAGATGCTTTTAAATGTTATCTATAAACAGCTAAAGACAGACTTGAATGCATTTATGGTGACTTACAAAGGACAGGTTGGGTTCCCTGATAAAGTGGTCTTTGTCCAGTCTCATGTGAAGCAAGGTTGGCTCCCGCTGAAATCAAACTCTCCCCAGGTTGGCCAGACAGGATCAGAAAAATATAAGGAAAACACAGTACTGTCTTGGCTACTGACTTCTGGAAATAAAATGTGACTGCTGGGCAGGTTTTAAGGTACCCAAGTAAGAGTCTGTTGAGGCAGACGGGACACTGTAGGAGGGGGAGAACAGTCATAAAGAAAAAGATCAATAGCATATAGGGAACAGATGGTCCTGGCCACTCTCCACACTGACTATTTTTGTGATTGCCTCTCTGGGATCCTGTGGGCTCATCCCAACAGTAAAATATCACTAGCTCTTACACCTAATAAAATCCATTCTCATGGGTTCATACCCTGTGATCTATGCAAGGGTCAATGTATAAATTTCAAGGGATCTGTGAATATGAGTGGGAAAAAAGATGCATCTTCATTTTTACTAATCTCTAGATGAAATTTAGCATTTTCTTCAATTTACTTAAAAATGTCATTCTAGGGGCAGCTAGGTGGCGCAGTGGATAGAACACCAGCCCTGAAGTCAGGAGAACCTGAGTTCAAATCCAGCCTCAGACCAAACACTTGACACTTACTAGCTGTGTGACCCTGGGCAAGTCACTTAACCCCAATTGCCAAAAAAAAAAAAATCTTTCTAAGAGAGTGCCATAAGCCTTACTAGAGTGCCTAAAAAGGGGTCTATGAGATAAAAAAGTAAAAACTCCAATTTTAGCTTAATTTACTTGCTTCCTTAAAGATAATGGATTGCACTCAATGACAGATCACAGATAACAAAAGCAATGAGGGGAACATGGTTTAATCAAGAAAGGACAGCTGTCCTAACTATTACCCAATAGTTAATTAATCATCCATGAGCAATGTTCTAAACTTACCTTTATTGAACAGAAAACCAGCAACATATTTGCACACATGGAAATACAAAATCTGGTCAGGAAAACATGCATGAAGTAAATACCCTCCTCAAGAATTGTATAAGCAAGTAATACTCTCAAATGCTGAATGCTGCACATATTTTCACATAAAATGAATTCCACTCATTCAATGAAGTAGAGAGTTCCTTAAGCAGAACCGGAAAAGAAATGGAAGGTAGCACTTTCTTCAAGTTTAAGCTACATCCCTCCACATCCAACAAAGGTATTGAGCACTCAGCATTGCTTCTCCTCATTTTCATGATCTGAAATATCCATCTTATTCCCAGCTTTCAATATTAGACATAATTCAAAGATCTCACCTACACTCCCTGTAGCTTCCTAACAACACACACACTATTCTGAGCCTAAAGATTCAAGACATCATTTGGGGTAGAATCGTGCAGGAAAGCACTCACAATTAAATAGATACCTTTTGCCTGCCCAGGTGGTTATTCAAGGATGCAGAAAAATATAGCAGAGTGCAGGCTTACATATTAATACTTGATTTCTTCTAGAGGACAAAGGGTATTTCATGCTAAGTCTATTATGAAAGGCTATGTAAAGAAGCTCAATATTTGAAGCAGAACATAGGCAACACCTAAAAGTGTTAGAGCCAGAAGAAAGCTGCAGAGTTCATTATGAGGCTGGCTTCAGAACACAAAAGGAAACTTTATAGAAATAATTAATGATAATCAAATGGTAAATGTGAAAAGTAAAAAAAAAAAAAAGACACCACTGACTCAAACAATTTCTGTAAGGCTTTATTACAAATTTTGCTTTTTGATTTTATAATTAAAGTCAAGGCAACATGCAGTGTAATGAACTAGGGACCAGAAGATCTGGGTTCTGTTCTGCCTCTGCCTAGCTGTCACTAGCTATTTCCCCTTAGTCAGATTACTTCACTCTTCTGAATCTCAGTTCCCTCATTAGTAAAAAGAGGGAATCATAGCAGATAAACTACTCTTTCTAAAAACCAAACATTCCATGTTTTAATATCTCATTCTTCCTGAGCAGGCATACAATGTTAAGGGGAGAAGCAATCAGGATTAAGTGACTTGCCCAGGGTCACACAGTTAGCAAATGTCTGAGACCATATTTTAAGTCAGATCTTCCTGACTACAGGGCCAGTACTCTATCCACTGTACCACCTAGCTGCCACCAAGTCTTTTTACATCTTACAAGAGATGTGAGACTCATCAGTCTATAAGGTGACATAACATCATAGAAAGATGGGAATAGAAAGAACTTTTAGAGATTATGTGCCCATCTCCCTTATTGTATAGATAAGGAAGGGAAACTCAAACCAAGGGAAGGGTTAACAACTTTGCTCAAGATCACATGGGTAGTAAGTGGCAAATCTATAACCTGAATTCAGAGTTTCTGACTCTAAATTCAGTGATTTTTCCCTTATGCCAATGGAACATTCTAATATCAATTATAATGGTCATAACAGAAAGACAACTGGATTGAGAGTCAGGAGACCTGAGTTCTAATCTGGGCCCTGAATCTGCTCTGAATATGATAACTATTGCAACTTTATGGGATGGCTCATAGGTCACTTTAAGAGCTAGACATGCTAAAACACTTGCTCCCTTATTTGAGTTCAACCCTAGGGAAAGTTACCTCTAAAAAAAGAAGTTAGATTCTCTGTTCTCACTCTTTGGCTCGTTAAGTCTCCCATCCTGACGATAATTATGTCTAGGGCCTCCCCAAAAAGGAGTGAGTAAAAAGGCAGTTGATGTACAACATAAATCAAGTATGAGACAGATAATTTATTCCTACACTCAAAAGAAATGCTAAAAATAAAAGACTCATAAGCATGAATTAACGAAAGATGATTCAGTAATTTAACTTATATAATTTATTTTATATTTTAGAGGAATATGCAAATCTTATGCAGAAAATTTCCCTGCTACCAGTCCACCTGCTACAAGGGCAGTGTCAGGGTGGGGAGAAAGAGCAGGACTCATCTTCCCATTGCCTTGCATAAGAAAATCAAAGTAAAGAATGCACTACTTGCCACACTGAAGAGTCAAAGTCAAAAGGGTCAGGCTAGAAGTCAACTATTCTTTGACTGATATGACTCTCTACCACCTACTACAGTCAGGGGATAAGAGGATGACCAAGGCAGAACTCAGGATTTAATATGTCATACCAAAATGTACCAACACTAAGCCACCATGAAGTTGGAAGCAAACCTCAAAACACCAGAACCGGTAATAGCAACTTTAAGCATGCTCCATTTGGAGAGGTAAAAGGAGTGGTCCCTGCTATTCTCTCTTGCATGAGGGATTTAGAATTGTTTTGTTTGACCCCAGAGGGCAGGACTAAAAGAAATTTAGGTAACATTTTACAAAGAGGCAAATTTAATCTCTATGTAAAGAAAAACTTTTAAAAAATAATTTGAATTGCCTATTGTAGAAGTGACTGCTCAAGACATACTGGGTCTATAGGGCAGCTAGGTGGCGCGGTGGATAGAATTCCGGCCTTGGGGTCAGGAGGATCTGAGTTCAAATCTGGCCTCAGACACTTGACACTTACTAGCTGTGTGACCCTGGGCAAATCACTTAACCCCATTGCCTAGCCAAAAAGAAAAAAAAAAACAAGAAAGAAATACTGGGTCTACCAAATGAGCAGTTGTCAGAAATATGGTAGATTACTGTTCAGATACAGGTTGGAATAGTTGCCTTATAGGCTCCTTCCAAGTCTGAGATTGTGTGACTTAGTGTGTGATGCCAAGTCAAAACACTTTCTTTCTCTGGGCCTCAATTTCCTGATCTATAAATGGGAAGGTTGACCTAGAATTTCCAGGTTTCTTCCAATACTGCTATTCTATGATTTTGCTGTATGGTTGGGAGAATATCACTACTGAAGCCATAAAAGAGCTTTTTAAAGAAAACAGCTAAATGTTTTGTGGAGACAAGACTAACAGCCACCAATAAAATGCAGGAAGCCATTTTGAGGTTAACTGCATTCCTTTAGCTGGTTTTCCTTTCCAAAAGTAAACTTAAGTACTCTTCCTGATAGCATTTTCTTTATTATTAGCTTACTCAGAATCATTCTATAGCTCAGGCTTTGGTTTTAAATCATCTTTAGCAAAGCAGGCAACAACAGCTTAATGTTCTACCCTTCAGCTCTGCTGTAACAATGCATATAGAGCAGAATTCAGTTTCAGAAACTGAACTTCAGAAGTTTGTTCAGTGCAGCTCCCAAAGTACTTTGTATGAGGTGAGCATATCTATGAAATATGCACAATAAAATTCTAATTTTTGAAATAATACTTGGTTGTCTCACAGTAGAAAAAAAATAGAAACAGTAGTATGATACCAGATGCCCTTCATCCCATGCTAGTCAAGTATTCACCTCCTAAATGAATCTCAATTTCAGCTCATAAGGTAACATGAGGTAAAGATCCCTGTGCTTGTAATCAGGGTATCTAGATTCAAATCTAGGATCTGCTACTTACTGTGAGTTTGAATGGGAATTAAAGCCAGTGGGTTTGAGTTCAAATCCCAGCTCTAAGCCTTATTTTGGTCTTCTCTGATTTCGTCACCGTGTCCATAGTTCATCACTGTGAAAATCTCCAGATCCAATAAGCCTTGGTAGTCAGTATCCTCTGTCCCTCTGATTTGAGAGTGTAGTCATGAATTCCTCTTCCTCCATTTAAAAAGGAGAGACAGGAAAATTATCTCCTCATTTCCCACCTGGCTGCATTCATTTTGTACTTTTCCATCATGCCAGGTACCTTTGCTCCCTTTTATTTTCAGCTTTTTTTCTGTATTGTTTTCCCCCACTAGATTGTAAACCCCTTGCAGACAGAAACTATTATTCATTTGTGTGTGTGCGTGTGTGTGTGTGTGTGTGTGTGTGTGCGTGTGTCCCAAGCACTGAGCACAATGCTTTACACATGGTGAGCACTTAATGAATTTTTATCAGTTATTGACACTTTCTATTTGTGGGACTTTGATTGAAGTCCTTCAACTTTTCAGGGTCTCAATTTCCTCATCCATAAAATTGAGTGCTAGGCTAGATAATCCCTATGGTCCCTGATTCTAGGTTTATGATCCCATGAAACTCTCTAGAATTCAATTTCCTCACTGGTGGTGAGGAAGGGATAGAGGAGAGTACAATAGATGATCTCCAAGATCTTGTTCTGATATAGAAACAACAGCCTTGACTTTCAGTAAGGAAAATTTATGATAATAAAACTTCCTGATTCTCAGAATTCTAAGATACTGAAATGCACTATTTTTTTTCTTAAAAAATTTTAAGGAAAATTATAGATATCTCCCATCTTGGGATAGTTTAAGTACAATCATACCTAGTGAAAAAAATATTATTTCTGCAATGTCTAAAAGTCCATTCCAGTTTCCTTCTTTTTTTTACTTCTTCTCTTAATTTAAGTTTTTGGAATACTGATGGAATTTGAAGATGTGGATATATTTTGTCTAGTAAGTAATTACATTCATTGCAACAAATGTTTCTTAACACTATGTACTAAACATCAGGAATGCAAAACCAAAATGAAAAATAATCCTACTATCAAGGATCATTCCTTACTGATAAATACATCAAGAGATCATGTCATCAAGCCTCTCAATATATGAGAATAGGGATTACTACTTAGCATATTCCCATACTCTGAGTATAAATTGAGAGGTATCCTGAAAGATCCTTCTATTAGGAGCAATAAACTTCTTAATTGTAATCACAAAGTTTCACAAATTCTTTTTCTGTTATTGTATGTGTGTGTGTGTGTGTGTATTTAAAAGTAGATGAGGGTAGTGAACATGGTGTGAACTTCAAAGATTTGGCATATGTTGTAACCACTTTAGATTTATGACCTCTACATTGATGCTCTATCAGCCTACAAAAACAAGTTTTCTCCTTAACATTTGAAAAAGTTGTAACTTTTGACCTTTTCTGTTCTTTAACCAAAAATTAACCAAGAACTATGGTTTTCTGAAATTATAGTGCTTTTTTGGAATCTCTAGTTAATCCTTTCAGGGCACTTTTCCAATGTGGATTTGAAAGCATTGAAGCCAAACTCCTCACTAGAATGCAGTAGCAATCTCTGTGTCTTGGGCTGCTTCTGCATAGAAGATCTAGTTGAGTTAGTAAAATGCAAACAGAAAATGATTAAACAGTACAAAATAGCAGCCAAGAAAGCTATTATATATTAGGAGAGATATGCTACAGGGAATAAGGGAGGTCATAGTCCAACCACAGACCAATAGTATGAAGATTTGGGTTCTAGTCCCAAGGCTCAGGTTTATCTTCTGTAAAATGAGAGGGATGAACTAGAAATTTTGACATTCTATGATCTTTAATCCTTATGATTCATCTTCCCTTACACACTTTAAACAAAGATTTTATCTATCTATTCATAATATTCCAAACTACAAATCTCAAAAGGGTAGAGTGAAGTCTATAAAGAAGATTTTAAGAAGCCAGAGGAATTCTGAAAGAATGAAGGCTACTGTTTAGACTTTGAAATCTAAGTAAGTTTTTCTAATTAAATCATCAGTAATACACAATAGTAGCAGAGACTATAAAATGGTTTAGTGTTAATAATTAAAATAAAAAAGGGATACCAAGGGTGGAGTCAAGGTGGCCGAGTGGAGGCAGGGAATTGTCTAAGCTCTCCCAAATTCCCCTATGGTGACAGGGGAGATTAAAACACAAAATCAGAAGAAAACAATGAAATCCAAGCACCTAAATGAAAGAAAAATGTTCAAAGAAATGCCTCAAAGAAAAGTGTGAATTTGTCTCAGGTCCTGAAAGAGCTCAAAAAGGATTTTAAAAATCAAGTAAGAAAGGCAAAGGGAAAATGAGGAAAAGAAATTAAAATGATACAGGAAAGAGTCAACAGTTAGATTAAAGGAGAGATAAAAAATACTGAAGAAAATAACATCTTAAAAAACAGAAGAGTTAAATATTAAAAGAGGCACAAAAATCCACTGATGAGAAGAATTCCTTAAAAACCAGAATTAGACAAATGGAAAAAGAAGCACAAAAACTCACTGAAAAAAATTAATCCCTTAAAAATTAAAATTGGACAAATGGAAACTAAGGACTCCATGAGACATCAAGAAACAATAAAACAAAATCAAAAAAAAAGAAAAAAAAGAAGGAATGTGAAATAGGTTATTGGAAAAACAACTGACCTATAAAATAGATCCAGGAGAGATAACTTAAAAATATTGGACTACCTGAAAGCCATGATCCAAAAAAAAAAAAAGCTTAGAATACATGTTTCAAGGAATTATCAAAGAAAACTGCCCTGATATCCTAGACCTAGAAGGCAAAATAGAAATTGAAAAAAATCCACCAATAACATTCTGAAAGAGATCCCAAAATGAAAACTCCCAGGAATATTATAGCTAAATTCCAGAGCTCCCAGATGAAGGAGACAATATTGTAAGTAGAAAGAGAAAAAATTAAATATCATGGAGCCACAATCAGAATAAAACAAGATTTGGCAGCTTCTACAATAAAGGTTCTGATGGCTTGGAATGTGATATTCCAAAGGGCAAAGAAATAAGGATTACAATTAAGAATCATCTGCCCAGTAGAACTGAACATAATCCTTCAGGAGAAAAATGAATATTTAATAAATTGAGGACTTTCAAGCATTCCTGATTAAAAAAAAATAAAGACCAGAGCTAAATAGAAAATTTGACATTCAAACAAAAGACTCAAGAGAAGCATAAAAAGGTAAACGGGAAATAGAAAGAAAAAAGGGATTTAATAAGGTTAAATTGTTTATATCCTATATGGCAAGTTGATATTTGTAACTTCTAAGAAA
Source organism: Vombatus ursinus (assembly GCF_900497805.2). Classification (NCBI taxonomy): domain Eukaryota; kingdom Metazoa; phylum Chordata; class Mammalia; order Diprotodontia; family Vombatidae; genus Vombatus; species Vombatus ursinus. The sequence continues at coordinate 28,943,136 of NW_020954585.1, forward strand.
TGTTTCTTTCTTAGAGTAGTTATTAGGAGTGAACACAGACAAAAGGCATGGGTATGAGTTAACTATAATGGGATGATATATAAAGAAATTAAATTAAATTAAAGGGTGATTAAAAAAAGATATGCTGGGAGAAAGGGGAAGGGAGAGGTACAATATAATAAATTATCTCAAATAAAAGAGGCTTTTACAAAGGCAAGATGGTGGGGGGAACCAAACAATGCTTAAACTTCACTTTCATCAGACTTGACTCAAAGATGGAATAACATACACACTGAGATGTGTATAGAAATCTAGCTTACTCTACAGGGAAGTAGAAATGATGGGTGATAATAGAAGAAGGATCTGATAGAAGGGAAAGCAGATAGAGGAGGTAGTGATCTGAAACAAAACAATTTTGAGGAGGGACAGGGTAAAGGAAGAGAGAAAGGAGAACAAAAAGGCAAGGCAGAGAGCAAAATGGAGGGAAATAAATAATAATCACAAATGTGAATGTGAATGGGATGAACTTATCCATGAAATGAAAGCAGATAGAAAAGTGAATTAAAAACCAAAATCTTAGAACATGCTGTTTACAAGAAATGCACACAGAGTAAAAGGTAAAGGGCTGAAGAAGACTCTATTATGCTTTAGCTGAAGGGAAAAAAAACCAGGGGTAGTAATCGTGATCTTATACAAAACAAAAACAAAAATAGATGTAATTAAAAGAGACAAGCAGGGAAACTATATTTTACTAAAAGGTATCATAGCCAGTGAATATCAATACTAAAGATATATGCATCAAATGGTATGCCTCCAAATTCTTAAAGAAAAGTTAAATGAGTTATAGGAAGAAATAGTAAAACCATAGTAGTAGATTTCAACATTCCCCTTTCAGAACTAGATAAACCTAACCAAAAAATAAACAAGAAATAAGTTAAGGAAATGAGCAGAATTTTAGAAAAGTTAGATATGCTAGACCTCTAGAGAAAGCGGAATGGAAATAGAAAAGAACATACCTTTTTCTCAGTGAAACATGGCACATACATGAAAATTGACCATGTACTAGGGCATCAAAACCAACCAAATGCAGAAAAGCAAAAATATTAAATTCATCCTTTTCAGATCATAATGCTATAAAAATTACATTCAATAAATTGCCATGGAAACATAGATTATAAATTAATTGGAAATTAAGGAATCTAATCCAAAAGAATGAATGGGTCAAAGAACAAATCATAGAAATAATTGATAATTTCATTTAAAGAGAATGACAACAATGTGACAATTTACCAAAATTTATGGTATGTAGTCAAAGCAATGCTTAGGGAAAACCTTATATCTGTAAATGCTTACATCAATAAAATGGGAAAAGAACAGATAAATGAATTGGGCCTGCAACAACAACAACAAAAAAAAGCCAAAAGAATAAATTAAAAATCCCCACTTAAACACTAAATTGGAAATCCTGAAAATCAAAGGAAAGATTAATAAGACTGAAAGTAAGAAAATCATTGAACTAATAAATAGAACCAGGATCTGGTTTTAAGAAACTAAAATACACAAACCATTAGTTAATTTAATTTAAAAAAAAAGAAGAAAACCAAATTGCAAGCATCAAAAATGAAAAGGGTGAATTCACTACCAATGAAGAAGAAATGTGAGAAATTATTAGGAGCTATTTTGCTTAATTATATACCAATAAATCTAAAAATATAAATGAAATGGATGAATATTAAGAAAAAAAAACACAAATGCCCAGATTAACAAAAGAAGAAATAGAATACTTAAATAACCCTATCTTAGAAAAAGAAATTGAACAAGCCATCAATGAGTTCCCCAAGAAAAAAATTCCCACAGCCAGTTGGATTCTCAAGTGAATTCTACCAAACATTCAAAGAACAATTCATTCTAATACTATATAAATTACTTGGGAAAATAAACAAAGAAGGAATCCTATCAAATTCCATTTATGACATAAATATGGTACTGATATCTCAACCAGGAAAATAAAAAATAGAGAAATAAAGTTATAGACAAATTTCCCTAATGAATATTGATGCAAAAAATTTAAATAAAATGCTGGCAAGGAGATTATAACAAAAGATTATAATCCAAAAGATCACACAATATGACCAGGTGGGATTTACACCAGAAATGCATGGTTAGCTTAATATTAGAACTATCAGCATAAGTGACCATATCAAAAACAAAACCAACAAAAATCATATGGTTATCTCAATAGATGCAGAAAAAGCTTTTAATAAAATACCATATGCTTCCCTATTAAAAATATTAGAAAGCATAGGTTTAAATGAAGCTTTCCTGAAAATAAGTAGTATCTATCTAAAACCAGCAGAAAGCATCATCTGCAATGGGGATAAGCTAGAAACCTTTCCAATAAGATCAAGGGCAAGGCAAGGATGACCACTATCACCACTATTATTCAGTATTGTACTAGAATTGCTAACTATAGCAATAGCAGAAGAAAAAGAAATTGAAGGAATTAGAACAGGCAACAAAAAAATAAAATTATCACTCTTTGCAAATGATATGATGCTATACTTAGAGAGAACTAGAGAATCAACTTAAAAACTACTGAAATAACTAACAATTTAGTAAATTTGTAGGATATAATATAAATCTACATAAATCATCAGCCTTTCTATATATTATCAACAAAATCCAGCAGCAAGAGATGGAAAGAGAAATTCCATTTAAAATAACTATAGACAACATAAAATACATGGCAGTCTACCACCAAGACAAACCCAGGAATTATATGAACACGATTATGAAACACTTTTCACACAAATAAAATTATATCTGAACAATTGAAAAAATATTAATTGATCATGGTTAGGTTAAACCAACATATTAAAAATAACGACCTTACCTAAATTAATTTATTTATCCAGTACCATACCAATCAAATTACCAAAAAATAAAACTTTATAAAACTAGAAAAAAAAAACACCAAAATTTATCTGGAAGAACAAAAGATCAAAAATATCAAAGAATTAAGGGGGGAAATGTGAAAAAAGGTAGCCTAGCCATACCAGAACTCAAAATATATTATAGGGCAGCTAGGTGGTGCAGTGGATAGAGCATAGACCCTGGAGTCAGGAGGACCTGAGTTCAAATCTGGTCTCAGACTACAGACTTGACACTTACTAGTTATGTGACCCTGGGCAAGTCACTTAACCACAATTGCCTCACCAAAAAATATATATACAAGTATATATATGTGTATATATGTATGTATATATATATATGTGTGTATATATGTGTGTGTGTATATATATATGTATATATACATATTATAATGTTGTAATCATCAAAACAATCTGGTACTGGATAAGAAACCGAGGGGATTAGATTTCATCTAATCAATGAAATAGATTAGATACACAGTACACAGTGGAAAATGACCACAGTAATCTAGTGTTTGAAAAACCCGAAGATCCAAGTTTTGTAGACAAGAACTCACTATTTGAAAAAAAAGAAAAACAACCCACTGCAAAAACTGGAAAACAGTTTGGCAGAAACTAGATATAGACCAACATCTCATACCATACACCAAGATAAGATCAAAATGGGCACATGATTTAAATATAAAAAAATGGTACAGTAAGCATAAAAGGAAAGCATGGAATAGATTAACTATCAGCTCTATGTGTGAGGAAAGAATTTATGACCAAGAGACAGAGAGCATTAGGAAATATTAAGTGGGTGATTTTTATTATAATAAATTTAAAAGACTTTGAAAAAACAAAACCAGAGGTGGAGAACCTGTGGCCTTGAGGCCACATGTGGCACTCTAGATCCTTGGGCACAGCCTTCTGACTGAGTCTAAGTTCTACAAAACAAATCTTTTTATTAAGGAGATTTGTTCTGTGAAGTTAGAATTCAATCAAAGAGCCACACTTGAGGACCCAGAGGGCCATATGTGGCCTTGAGGCTACAGGATTCCCACCCCTGAACAAACCAATGGAGCCAAGATAAGAAAGAAAGCAGAAAGCTGGGGGAAAGTTTTTACAATGAGTATTTCTGATAAAGGCCTCATTTCTCAAATATACAGAGAACTCAATCCTATTTATAAGAATATGTCATTCCCCAAGTGATAAATGATCAAAAGATATGAATTGGCAGTTTTCAGATAAAAAAAAATCAAAGCTACCTACAGTCATATAAAAAAACTCTAAATAATGATTGATTAGTGAAATGTTAATTAAAACAAACATAAGGTACCATCTCACACCTCTCAGATTGGCTAATATGACAGAAAAGAAAAATGACAAATGTTGGAGGGGATTTTGAAAAATTGGGACACTAATTCACTATCGGTAGAATTATGAATTGATCCAACCATTCTGCAGACTTATTTGGAACTATGCTCGAAGGGTTATAAAACTGTGCATACATACCCTTTGACCCAAAAATACCACTGGAAGTCTGTATTCCAAAAAGATTTTTAAAAAGAACCTATTTGTACAAAAATACTTATAATAGCTTTTTTGTGGTAGTAAAGAATTGAAAATTGAGGGGATGACCATCAATTGGGAAATGGCTAAACACGTTGTGGTATATGATTATAATGGAATATTATTGTGCTATAAGAAATGATGAGCATGATACTTTTAGAAAAACCTGTAAAGACTTAAATGAACTGATGCAAAGAAAGGTGAGCAGAACCAGGAGAACAGTGTACACAGTGACAGCAATACTGGATGATGATAAACTGTGAATGACTTCTTCTCAGCAATACAATGATCCAAGACAATACCAAAGAACTTGTGACGAAAAATGCTAATCATCTCCAGAGAAAGTCTGAGTGCAGATCAAAGCACACTATTTTTTACTTTCTTCAATTTTGTTTTGTGATTTCAATGGTCCTCTTCAAAAACAGATGAACAGCATTTGTCCAGTCCTCCATTAGGGATATCACTTTATGTTATATTGTGATATAATTATATCATAATATATCCTAATATATTAATTACATTGCATTTGTGTACAGTATAAATTCTAAAAACAAAATAAAAACCCTAAAATAATACTTTTTCTGAAACAAGTGCTTTGTATTATTATAGGTTTAGTGTTTTTCTTGATTATTGTTTTTTTTTTACATGTAAGTAAGTCTTTACAAAGGGGTTTTTCCAAATACTTTTCCTAATTGTCTTATTCCAAAGCAATAGACTGAGAAAAGAAAAGATGCAAACATCTCACATTACATATTTATCAGAGAATTCACACTTAAATGACAATCTAGGATCAGCATTGTTTATGCAGAAAAAGAATCAATTTTAACTATAAGTGATTAGCACTGAATGCTTTCATAGAAATTCAAAATGAGTCCATTTTTGCTCAGCCACTAGCTGACCAACCATTATTTTTAAAACACATACACAATCAATCATGTGTATTTTATTCATGACAACTAACTATCCTATTGAATTACACTCATGCATATAATATAGAAATTTCTGTCAGCTTGGATAGGCACAGTCTATTGCTTGCTGATATCTCAGGGACAATTTATCAAAATGAAGTGCTTAGGGCCCCATCTTTTTGTGGAAAAACTTGTTTTGTATGCTGAATAATAGCACATTACATTTATATAGTACTTAATAATTTAAAAATGATTTTACAAATCATCAACATTGTGAAATTTACAATAGCCTACAAGGTAAGAAAGTTCTTATAACTCAATTTTCAGAAAGGGAAACTGAGACCCAGAAAGGTGATATGCCCAAATTTTAAAGGGCTGAAAACAGGTAGGTAGGACTATAGCCCAGAACTCTTGACTCCTGGTCCAGTACTCTTTCCACCACACCATGCTGCCTCTCACTCAGTTTTGTCCACTTCTTCTGGGACTTACCTAATTTCAGGAGAGGTAGTCTTCATATCGAGATTAATTTCCTGGTCACATTTCAGATTAAAAGCCTTTGGTATGTGAGCGTGTCTAGGATGTGAACATGAGATTGCAACTCAGAATGGAATTACCTGCAAAGTTCAACCAGAAAACCAGCACACAACTTGGAAGAAAATTTCAATATCAGTTTCATGTCAACATTATTTTTTAAAATAGATATTAGAATAGCTTTACAGACACAGTCTAAAAGAATTATTAATTCACAGACATTCAAATTATTCCTTTCTATTCCTTGCCATTGTCAGAAGAATGATATAGTCAAGTTTAGTAGTATAAGAAACCCACATTCTTGTTGATGTGATGATGATGGGACTGTGAGCCAGATACTTAATTTTTTTTTCCTGTGACATTTATTGTTATTTTAGAGGTTTGAGTTTCCATGGCTAATACTTCAGAGGCAGTTTATTTTTCCCAGGGATTGTATTTATAAACTATGTAGCTGCCACCAGGTAAATAGTGGTGTTCAAATGTGGCTATATGGGTCAACCAACTAGGCTTTCTCCAAACATGAACAATTTAGTTGCATATTTTTCCAGTCTTTTTACATTTAATTTTTTAAATAACCTCATTGATAAAGGATTTGTCAGTTTCTATTAATCTCCAAAATATCTCAATCATTTAATCCAGTGGTATTAGACTCAAATAGAAACAGAGGGCAACCAACCCCTATATAAAGATACCCATGGGCCACTTATTGATTTAGAAAACCACATGTTAGTTTCCTTTATATTCTATTGTATGATTATTTGTTTTGTTAAATATTTATTTGTTAAATTACAAAACCTAAATTTATTAAATTACATTTTAATCTGCTTTCCAGAGGCTGAGGGGGTCTGGTGATTGACACCTCTGATCTAACCCAATGTTTCTCTTTGATACAGAACTAAATATTCCAAAGAGAAGATCTTATAAGTTTTCTCGATACTCTGATCTCTTTCAGGCTGGAAATGTTAGTTTAAACACCATTTCTATATTTCTAGATTCCTGCCCTAGTTCAGTGGTTTGTTAATATATGCAGACTCAAACAAGTAGAAGAAATGAAAGTAATTAAGCAAATAAAAGAAAAGGGAAAAAAAACTTTACAAATCACACAATATATTTCATTATAGTTGAGGACTAAAGTTCAATTCCTGCTTTATCTCAATGGGAATTTGTTCCTACCAGGAAAAATGAAACCTGTCATTCAGTCCTCATTATCTTTTCCTTTTCTTCAAATGATATTTTAAAATCTATTTGGAAGATCAATATAACATATGCAGGAGTAGAAACAGCAAATGATTTCAAGGAAAATGCAGCATATTTAAAACATACATTCACACCATTCTTTAACCTTATTGAGTTTTTAAATTATTTTTGGTTTGGAGGATGTGCTCTGGCAAATAGCAGTTGCCTCTGGACATGTATTGTGGAAGGTAATAGTAAGAGACAGTGCCTGCCAGAAAAGCTTATCATTTTATGGAGAGAAGATAAACATGCCACATATTCCAGCCTTATTTATATACATACACACACAACCTAATTGTGTGAAAAGGATTTAAAATTCTAAGTGAGATGCATGACTATTGATTTACAAACAAGAGACTTTTTCTTAATGTCATTGTTTAAAGTCACCACTAGGTACCACAACAATTCCAGTACACTCATGCCATGCAATGATCCCCTTGTGTGTCCTGGTCTCTGGCTAATGTTACTTTAATGGAATGTGCATTTTCACATTTAAACAGATAAAACAAATTTCTTATATATTCCTTATACTTCACTTGTGACCATAAACTGGGCCATGTTTCAACATTAATTTTTTTCTTTAATGATTACAGATGATAGTATCCCATAATATCAGAGTCTGAAAAGCACCTAAGAGATCAGATAGTTCAACAATCATTTGTACATACAGATCATTAAAACTTTTTTTGAAAATTTCCAGTGAGGAGAAATTTTCTCCTTCCTGAAGACTACCATTCCATTTTTCAATAAAGTTGAATTGTTAGAAAGCATTTTTGTTTGGGTTTCTTGGTTTTTGTTCTTGCTTTTGTTGTTATTATTGTGTCGTTGTTGTTGTTGTTGTTGTTGTTTTTTACATTAAGTCTAAGGTTAATTAGGCTTAAAAACAGATCAAATCTCAACCATCTTCTATGGGACAATCTTTCTAGAGTCTGTCATGTGCCTCCTACCTCTTCTTTTCTTCAGTTTAAACATCCCCACTTCCTCCAAATGACCCTCCAATGATATGCTCTTTGAGATCCTTAACTATCTTCATTGTCTTCTATGGTACCCTTCCATCTTCTCAATGTCCTTCCTAAAATGTGGTACACAGAATTTAATATGATCCTCCAAACATGGTCTAACAAGCAAAGACTATAGCAGGAATGTCACCTCTCTTGCTCTGAATGCTATACATCTCAAAATACAGCCTAATATATTACTTATCTTGGCAGCTATTTGCTATTATTCATTCATTTTGAGCTTGCAGATAACTAATAGCCTCCAGATTTTTTCAATGATCTGCTATCTAGGGACAGTTCCCTTATCTAGCATTTGTGAAGTTCATTTTCTTGTGCCAGTTACAAACCCCACTTCTATCCCCACTTTTGCTCCACTGTCTTCTAGAGAGTGTCCCTATGCTCATTTCCCCAGATTTCAGGACTTTCCCATATCTGGCTTCCAGGGTGTCAGAAAAGGGTCATTTTTACTACTTTTATAGTTCAGTTACAGGGCGCGTACATTCCTAAGTACTGCATTGTTTATCATTATTTCCATTTCAAGTATAGTTTGGGGTCACCCTCCTTCTCATCCTTGCAATCCCCATACACAAATATTCACTAGGCTTGAATTGTTTTATAGAATAAGACCATATTCTTTTCCACAAACATTTTTAAATGGACAGTTTTAATTGGTTTGCTACTCTCTCTCTTTCACTTCATGCCAGTTTTAGCATTTTACACTTTCCACTTTGTCCCTTGACAGTATTCCTTGACATCCATTAGTTGATACCCATTTAGAAAGTTGTACGCACTGTCAGAGACTCAGCTTCATGGCTGATAGTAAAAATGCCATGCCAGACTTCACCAATACTTTGGCAACTATAGTAGTTCCTGTAACATTTTTTTTCTATTCTAATAATAGAAATTCTGTCTTATCCTAATATATTGAGTTGATCATAGACCCCTTGGATTATCTTGCAAAAATCACAATCACCCAGCTTTCATAATTCCTACAATATTACTTGCCCCCAGGTCCAATGATCATAGCTTCAGTGCTTCATACTGACATGTTATTCTTGACCATTTTTCTGTTCTGCCAGTAAATAGCAAACTCATCTCTTTGGATGAAAGGTTGTCTGGATTTTGTCATTCAGAGTGGCCATCATTCTATACATCTAAAATAATATCATCACTATAATTTACTTGTACCACCTTGGAAATCATCTTGACAATAGTATCTGAATATTTTCTTTATATTATGTAAACTAAATTATTTTGTCACTGATAGGGTCACAAATCTAGGCATGGTTTGGATTTAAACTAAAGGTAATAATAATACATAATAAGAAACAATAAGAAGAATAGCAATAGCTAGTGGTTTATGTAGCACTTTAAGCTTTCAATCTTTGTCACGACCTGATGAAGTTGAAGCCATCTTTAACCCCTTCTCCAAATGCAGAAATTGTGACTGAGAGAGGTTAAGTCATAAGCTCAAAATCACACAGCTAGTAAATGTGTGAGACAGTATTCAAACACAGGTCTTGCTGACTCCAAATCCAACACTCTTCCTACTGCACCATCTGGTTCTACTATTGTTGGTGGTGGTGGTTTTTGGAAGAAGACCAATGACAGTGTGATGGGTGATGTCTTGATTCATGTGTGAGTTGGATTTAAATGAGGCTGAGTTGGCTTTACTACATACAGTAGGAAGATGAAAGATAAAGTCCTATCATCTTTTTTTCCTATTTTTCCAAGTTTTTGGCTCTAAATTATTGGGGGGTTTTTATTTTTGTTATTTTGTTTTGGAGGAAAGGGTTAGTTTGGTTTTTTTTCCTTTATCTGAGGTGGTATCACTACTAATACTGTGTAGATGCTGGTCAAATTAATAATAAGGAAGGCAAATCTGAAAAAAAAAACTTAACAGTACTTAAAACTGTATGGATTTTCTGCCTTCAAAAGTTTGATAGTGAATTTATTCATCTGTGCTTAATTTAGTGTCATCAACAAGTTTGTCCAGACATTGTCTTCTGCTTTAAAATAAGAATCTATTCAAGTTATAGTATTAATAAGAATTTAGCACTCTTTCAGAGCTAAATTTAGCCCACTTAGTGATCTTTGAAAGACTGTGGAAAATGGAAGATATAGTGCAGGTCTAGAGGTGCAAATATGTTGTCCAATTTTCAAAAAAGGGAAGAGAATAGAATTTTCAAATTAGAGGCTACTGCACTTTTATTCTGAGAGAAATTCTAGAGAATATAATTAGACATTAGTAAACTTGAAGCAACAGAAGTAGCAATCACCAAAAGTCAACATGGATTCATCAAAAACAGGTCATGATGGACTAAGCTCATTTTTTGAAGGATTAAGTAAATTATTAGATCAAGAAAAGACCACAGCTATAATTTAAGTTTACCTACATTTTATTTTTGTTTTTATAGTCCAGGATCTTAAAAATTTTTCACCAACTCTAACAGTAGATAGAATGTTCTAGCCCAGAGCTGTTCTGCTCACCTCTGGAAAGAAGGGAGAGAAATATATTTTCACATCTCTTTTCTGGGGCAAAGTTTGGTCATTATTTACAGTGTTGAAGTGAGTCTGTGTGTGTGTGTGTGTTTCATTTACATTGTTGTAGTCATTATATATGTCATTTTCCTAGTTCTGTTTACTTCAATTTGCATCAGTTCAGAGATATCTTCCCCTGTTTATATGAACTTGTTATATGTAACATTTGTTACATTCATTACATTTGCATGCAACAGTTTGTTGCTACATTCCCCCAAAATAGTCATCTACTTTGTTTCCATATCTTTAGTACCACACAAAAGTACTAACATGAATATTTTGACATGTATAGGACTTTTGTCTTTGACCTCTTTCAGGTATATGCTAAATAGTGGAATATGTGAGTCATAATACATTTTGCGGGGGCAGCTAGGTGGCACAGTAGATAGAGCACCAGCCCTGGATTCAGGAGGACCTGAGTTCAAAGCCAGCCTCAGACATAACACTTACTAGCTGTGTGACCCTGGGCAAGTCACTTAACCCCATTGCCTAGCCAAAAAAAAAAAAAGAATATATTTTGCCCAAATTTTAGCAAACCATTTCATAAAATCTTTCATGCTTCTACTATGGAAAAGATGGAAAGATGCAGGCTAAATAATAGTACAGTTAGGTGAATTTGGATCTGGTTGAATAATTGTGCCCAAAGATTGCTTTAAACTATTAACGATGGCTTAATGTCAACTTGGAAGGAGGGTGCCAATGGAGTACCCATGCTTTGCTCTGTTTAACATTGTAATCATTGACTTGGATAAAGGCATAGATTGAGTTCATATCCAATGTGTAAATGATCACAAAGTTGGGAGAGATAGCTAATATTAGAGTACACAGTGAGATTCAAAAAACAGAAAAACAGGCTAGAAACACATTCCAAATCAATTGAGATTAAATTTAATAGAGATAAAAATAGTTTTATATTTAGATTATATTGTGAGAGGCCGTTTAGCCAGTAATTATGTTATTTATTAAACTCATCCCATGGCACGCATGAAGAGTGCAGTAGTTAGAGTACAGGGCCTGAAGTTAGGAAAACCTGAGTTAAATTCAGCCTCAGACACTTACTTAGCAGTGTGACCTTGGGCAAATCACTATTTGCCTTGGTTCATCTGTAAAATGTGGAAAATAATGACCTTCTGGAGTTGTTGTGAGGATCAAATGAGATAATTACTGTGAAACACTTTGCACAGTGCCTGGCAAATAGCAAATGCTATATAAATGTTAACTATTTATTATTGCAACTAAATTTTTTCACAGCAAATACTATTCTTTCCTTTTGTGGATGCAAAGTAAACATTACTTGTTTCTAGACAGTGTACAGGGTCATTTCACCCTAAGCCATGAGACTTGTCCCCTACTAGTATATTATTAGAAAGAGTGTTATGATGCATTGTCTTTCAGGGAATAAGGTGTTACCTTGCTCCCTCCAAAAAAAAAAAAAAGCTGTTAGCAGAACTACATGCTGAACCAATACCTTTTATAAGACTAGATATTCACTACAATCAATAACCACTGATGTGATCCTGGAACACAGAAATCTGAAAATGAGATTAGGAATATTCTAATACTCCTGCATATATTCCCCAATCCCTTGATTAATGTTTTCCCTCAGTCATTTTACTGATAGAGAAACTGCTTATAATTCTTTTTACTTACTAAAACTGCCTGCCCAGAAACAGCCAGAATGCAGATAAGGAAACTGTAGGACAATAAAGATATGTGTGTGTATGATATATAATATTAACATCATATATATATACATATATATCATATATATGTGATGATATAAGTAATTATATATATAATATGTACATATGCTGTATTGAACATAGAACTATAAGATGCTTGTGATGTCAAACCAGAAACATACCCTTCATATGAGATTATAAAATAGAGGTATTTGTATTGGATAGCCTAGATAGATAGATAGATAGATAGATAGATAGATAGATAGATAGACAGATGGATGGATAGATAGATAGATATAATCACATATACATGATATTTTTGTTTGCTTAAAAAGTATTTAATAATCTCTTTATTTCTTCAACTATCTATTATAATTATGACCTACATGAGATACCCCCTATTCCAGGACTCCTACTCCAAAAAATTGTCAGCACATACATAATGCCCAGTTGCAAAGTTATAGTAGGGAAGATCCTACTGGGTATGTAAAGTAGATAATGTAACCCTGCTAGATCTCATCCCATAGCTCTTGTGTATTATAAAGGCTAAACACTCTCAGACAGACAATGTTGAATCTGGCCATCACAAATGTAACCAATATCTATCCTCAGAAGTCCAAGATATAAAGATAAAACATGGAATGCTGATTTCATGTCAGAGGTAAGGCTTTTTCCTGTATAAATGCAGATACTATTGTATTACCTCATGACATTCACTCAGACCTTGGAACTTAAGTCAGCACAATGATAATTGGCCTGGGACTCCACTGGCAAGGAGAAACATGTCCCTCATCTGAAAATACTTGAGGATACCCTACACTAGCTTTGTTCTCTATACCCTCTGTTACTGAATCTTAGTATCTATAGTATAACCTTGAAAAAATACTCTATAGTATGTATGAGTAGTGTGTTGGGTGCTGCTCTCACTTAGTGATATGGTTATAGACTTACAAAATAACCCTCAATTTAAAAAAACATTTCCTACTAAATACTAGGGAAAGGGTCAAGAAAGACTGATTACCACTGCATTCTCTGAAAATCAGCAGTTTGGACCCAGGACAGATTCTTAAAAATCAACTTTCCTAGTTTTTATTTGTTTCATATTAATTCTATTTGTGCTTTCATATGTAAATGTTGTCTCTTGATAGAATGCAAGTTTTTTGAAAACAGAGATTGTTTCATTTTTGTCTTTGTCTTCCTCATGCTTAGCATAATTTCTGTCACATAGAAGTTGGTTAATGTTTTTTTTTTTATTTATTTGGGGAAAGGAAAAATTCCTAAAATTTTTATACAGCAATAACAAGACCCAACAAGAAATGGAGAAATCACATACCAAAAAAACTACAAAATGCATAAAATATCTTTGAGTCAATCCACTAAGACAAACTCAAAATTCACATAAATAAAATTACACTTGACTGGAAGAATATTCATTGTTCATGGCTGATCCATGCAACTAAAATTTAAAATGTTGATACTACCTAAATTCATTATTATGTTCTGTGTTGTGACAACAAAACTACCAAAGGGCTATGTTATAGAGCTAAATAAAATAATAATGAATATATCTGAAAGAATGCAAGTTCCAGTTGAAGAATCTCAAACAAAATAATGAAGACATCGGAATGAAAGGAGACCAGCATTTCCATCTCAAATGATGTTATGAAACAATAATCATCAAAATTATTTATTACATATTAAAAGTAGTAAAATCAGAAGCAATAAAACTCAATAATCTATCATTTGATAAGCCCAAAAATATCAATCATGTTGGGAAGAATACTCTATTTGATAAGAACTTTGAGAAAACTGGGTATCTGTTTAGTAAAGAGTAGCTTTAGTTAGTACCTTATACTATGTGTCATGATGCATTCAAAATGGACACAGGAACTAAATGTAAATGGTTAGACATTAAAAAAATATATATTTTAAGGAAAACGGATGGAAGAATCTTTCAGAACAATTACCAGGTGGATAATTCTTAACCAGTGAGAGAGAGAGAGAGAGAGAGAGAGAGAGAGAGAGAGAGAGAGAGAGAAGAAGAAGAAGAAGAAAATACAAAATAGATAATTTTTATTACCTGAAATTGAAATTGAAAGGCTTTTGCCTGAACAATATCAATGCTGCTAAAACCTACAAGAGTCTTCATTCTGCTCATTGTCTTCTGTTTACTCAAATCTCCAGTCTCAGTTTCTTGGTTGAGGAAAGGATGGCGTTGTCCTCATGTCAAACTAAGTTTCTTGAATACCTGTGGGCTGGCACACTTTATCTTTACAACAACCCTGGGTGATATTATTTTCTCAGCTTTACAGATGAGGAAATAGAAGCAGACAGAAATTAAGTTAGCTTGCCCAACATCACACAGCTAGTAAGTGTCTGAAGCCAGATTTAACTCAGCTCTTCCTGACTCCAGGTCCAGTGCTTTATCCAATGTACTACTTGCATCCAATGTAGCTGCCACTGACAGGTTGAGATACAGAAAAAAAAAATTTGCAGTGCATTCTATGGACTCTTTCTATATAAGATTTATAGGAGAACATAAACAAAAATCACCCAGGTTATAAAATCACAGATGAGTAACAATCTTCGCTATTGGAGAGAGTACTTAGATCAGTGAGAGATCACAGATTCATCAAAATATAAAATATGAAACAATAGCCCATCCTCATGTCCTAGAAGCATTCATTAAGCCACCATCTTTTCTATAACTCATAGATTTAATTTTTATAGAACTTTGCAGTTTACAAGGTACTTTCCTCATTCCAACCCTTTGGGGGTAGGTAATACAATTATCCCTATTTTGCAGGTGTTGCCATTTAATTATTATCAAATTCAAGTGACTTTAACAAGGTTTTATGGCTAGTTAGTGGTAGAGCCAGAATGGACATTGAGGTTTCAAAGATTTCAAAGAAAGTACAAATTAGAAGGAATCAAAAATCATCTAATGAATTCATTTTCTATTTTTTCTTTTTTTTAAATTTTTAGGCAATTGGGATTAAGTGACTTGCCCAGGGTCACACAGCTAGTAAGTGTCCAGTGTTTGGTCAGAGGCCAGATTTGAACTCAGGTCCTCCTGACTTCAGGGCTGGTGCTCTATCCACTGCGCCACCTAGCTGCCCCCCAACTCATTTTCAAGATAAGAAAATTGAGGTACCTAGTATTAAGAACTAAGACACTCAAGGATTTAGTAGCAAATCTGGGACTTAGACTCAGGTTTTCTGACTTTTTAAAAATTCTGATTTTTAAAAATTAAATATTAACATTATCTATTGACTTCAAAAAATTTCATTTGCCATGAAAAATCATGTTTATTTTTTGTAGGCAGTCCTATTTGCCCACAATCTCCTGCTCAAACTTCAATTGCTCTTCCCTGGACTGCATAATAGCCTGAAGACCAATGGCTAAGGTTAACATTGGATGAAAATCCACACAAAAGGCATGATTTAAGTATATACAAAACAGAATAATCACAATGGGTTGGGGATCAAGGTGAGAGAGCATAAATTCAACCCACCAAGTCCATCTCTTTAAAAAAATTTTGCCCCTTTTGATATATTTTGTTGTGGAACTGGCTATACAAGTAATTCATCTTTTGATGTAAGGTATGGACAACTTCCCATTTGATACATCTGGAAAAACAACAAAAGATAGTCTCCATCCAGAGGTTCCAATTAATTTGACTGATTTGACAAGACCAAATCATATGCAAACTCTCCTAGCCAATGAAATTCTGTTATTGACAAATACTCTGAATGCCCTCTTCCTACCCTTGGACCACACCTTCATTAGATATGCTAAGGATCCATTGGCTTTCTGTCTAAATTCCCCTTGCACCCACACAAGATCCTTAATTTTAAAAGCCCACCCTTCCTCTAACACCCTCAATACTGGAAAACATTCACTGGGATGTGGTATTTTGGGGGCAGAGAGGTAATAATAGGGTAAGCCTGAAACTACATTAACTTCCATTCATGACTGCATACTTTTCTTTTTCATAATCCTAATTTCTGTAATGCTCAAGTCATTCTACAGAAAACCTCTAAATCAGAGAACATGCTTTCCACCTAGTCCCTATTTGTCTCTGCCTCCATTAACATTGACCCTTTCACCTCAGTAATCAACAAATGCATTAAACAGAACTCTGGCTTCAAGACACACTTTTAAAAGATCAAAAGCTCATTTACAATAGAAAGACAATTTATTCTTACTTCCCTTGTGTTGGCAATACAACTTTAAAATAGACATTAACAAAAGCCAGGCAGTGGTTTTTGCTGGCTTCAAATATACATGACATTAATATCACAAGATGAGTAGGAATCTTCTCTTTATTCCCATAATACATTTCCTCATGTGTTTAAACAAAATTTTTGGCACTAGGGGGAAAAATAAATTTCTGTCTAGAAATTCTGTTCAGCTCTGTTCCAGAACTACCTCTTCCACAACATTCTTCCTCCACATAAAAAATGAATTTAACCATGAGACGACTGAAAAAACAAAAATACAACTCTATTCATTGTGCCACAATACTGTAGGCCAGGCTTAAAATAATAGGTAATAATAAATAATACCTAGCATTTCTTTATATGGTGCTTTAAGGTTTTCAAAGTACTTTACAAATATTATTTCATTTTATCCTCAAACAACCCTGAGAGGAAAGTGTTACCATTAGCACCATTTACAGATGAAGAAACTGAGGCAGACAAAGTTTAAAAGATTTGTCCAGGATGACATATATAGTAAGTGTTTGAATTTGAACTCAGGTCTTCTTTACTCCAGGTCTGGTATTCTTCTCTATTGCATTACCTAGCTACTTCAATAAATAAACTAATCTAGCAAGTTCAAAGCATATTTTGCAATAAGCAAATGTGAACCTCAAAATCCAAATGAAAACAAGTTTACCAATTCAGAATTTTAGAATGATCCACTGTAAAATCACCTCTGTAGGCACTGTACACCCTCTTCGATCACAAAATCAGGAATTCATAAAAGCTATGGATGGGCAATTAGATCTTGGAAGAAGTCTCACTCTTACTTCCCTTCCCCTGCCTCTTTCTAGTCTTTCATATTGCAAGCTGTCCAGTATGTGGAACATCAGACTGAGGGAAGAGATGACCCAAGTCTGACAATGGAAGTGATATAAAATCAAAATATATCGATAATTTAAAAAAAGAAACTCATTCAAGGACCCCATTCAACAAACTACACAAAGAGTCAAGTAGAGAAAGATATTTGGGGGATGGAATAAAGATCCCATGATGCTCCCTTATTTGCATGAAAATGAACTATGGGCACCAACAAGGGAGCTATACTTTTGTCTTTATTACACATTACAGACTTTATTATGCATATCTGCCAGCAACAAAATCTCAATTTTTTATGGCAAATTATAGACAGCACAAGCCTTTCTGGCCTCTCAACAAATAATATGTAAATAGTTCCAACAGATCAAACTACCCAGAGCTGGAATATTTATTCAATCTCCTTGACCAAGAAATGAATTTGGAACTTTATGGTCTCATTTGGTTTCTTTGTACTCCTATTCTTCTCTAATTTCAAACCTGGACAATTCTTCCCATAAAATTTTGTCTGCTACTTCTGAGCATAAGCAAGGAAAATGGAAAGAAATAAAATTATAATTTTCAATTTATGAGAATTTCTCATTTAAATATTTGAACCTTCAATATAGAAAAAAATCATCTGCAATATAGCACTATATAATTACCAAATAAGATTGTGTTGAGAATCAAATAATGATAGCTTAATACATTTCCATTTCAATACCCCTTCAACTTTTAGTGTCATAAAAGAACTCTGTAGTTGCTGTCTTTAAAATTATTTGTTAAAAGAAATGATTTTTTTAAATCCCCTTGAACTAATTTTTTTCAAGCCTAAAATAAATTTTGAATTAAATGTTTTGAAGTTCAGTAAGAGTAGAGGGAGAAATCAGCTAAATTCACATTTGCACCCAAGGACATTGACTTGCAGAATTAGATTGTGGGTAAAAACTAACTCATTATTTTAGAGTATCACTAAAATTAATAACTTTATTGTTATTTTTTTTTTATTTTGGAAGGGAGAAGACCTGATATTCTATATCCTTTTCTTTTCCATATGGAAAAAGAAACCTGAAATGCAGCATGACCCAAACAATAGCTCAGGGTGGTACACAGCCACCCAGGGAATTAATAATTTATAAGATATTGTTCTAGCTTTACTTGGAATATAAATGAATGTATCCTTGTCTTGTTTAAAGGTATTTCCCACTCTGTGGAGCTGAAGAGATGCTTAACACTTTAAATTCAATGCACCTTGCTTTCCTGGTTATGTAATTCCATAGGAATACAGTCAAGTGGGGACACTTGGCAAGTGAGTCACATTGCAACTATCAATCATAGGTAAACCATTTTGTCTTACATAAAAATTACAATGATAAAGTGCAGTGTAACTCTTCTACCTACCACCACCACCAAGAACACACATACATAGCCCATTTCAAAGATAGCCCAAGTTACAAAGAGCATATATTACACAAAAGGTTTTATGCATCTACTGTACATAAGATCTACTTTGCATCACCAAGTGCAATTTTCACTTTGATAGCAAGCACAGATTGATTATCACCAGTAGTAGCACTCTATAGTGTGATTTCACTGTAGATGACACAAGCTCAAATTTTGTCTAGTTGTCTCTTACCTGGCCTAAAGAGGAAAAATTTCACTTTGTACAACCAGGTAGCCTTCTTTAGATAAATTAATAGAAAACAGAGGTGTTTTCTGAAGAAAAGTTTAGGCTTAATCTACAAATATGATTTCTCCTGTGAAAATGTAATATTGATCTAGTTTAGACTATGAAGTTATTGTTTAGCATCTATATGCACATCAATATCAGGGCTATACATCCAACCCCAGCTTCTCCCCTGTGCTTCAATCCTATACCTACTACCCACGGAATATTTCAAACCATGTGTCCCATACACATATCAGGCTCCACATACCCAAAATAGAATTCATCAATTTTGCCCCCAAAATTACCTCCCTTCTAAACTTCCCTATTTCTAAGACATCACCATCATTTCAGTCTCTCAGTTTTACCTCTTCTCACTATTCAGCCACAATCTTAGTTCAGGACCTCATCACCTGTCCCTTGATCTATTTCAATACTCTCCTTTTTGGCCTCTCTGATTCAGTTACTCTAATCCATCTACCATATAATTGCCAAAATGATTTTTTCCTTAATTGTCTAAGCCACTTTCGATGGCTCCCTATTGCAGCATTTAAAACCCGTCACATCTTGGCTCCAACTTACCTTTCAAGCCTGATTATGCATTACTCCCTACCTTTCCTTCATTCTAACCAAACTGCCTTCCTGCAGATACTCAGATATAATACTCATCTTTTATCCTTGTGCCTTAACACTGGCCATCTATCAGATCTGACATACTCCTCTTCCATGTTTCTGCCTCTTAGTATCACTTGTTAATGTCAAGACTGATCTCAAGTATGACCTTCTACATGAATCCTTTCCTGATCCCCCAATTGCTAGCACCCTCCTTCCCAAAACCATCTCATTTTTTTTTATTTTGTAGATTTCCACTAATAAAATGTAAACTCCTTTAAGGTATGGCATATTTCATTTTCTCATTGCATTCCCACTGAGCCTGGAATATAATAAATATTTAATAAATATTTGTTGATTGATTGGTTGATTGATTTATTTAGATCAAACTCATTCCCATTCTTCCTCATCTCCTCTACAGATATGGCCATTTTTAGGGAATGCTATTATAGCTCCAGCTACACCTGGCTATCATGACAGTGTTCTAAATATAAGTAGATACAAAATATGTTTTAAAAGGGAAAAAAGGGAATTCTTTAGTGATTATGGACTCACAGCATCTCACTAAAAATAAGCCATTCTTTTTAATAAAATAAAAATCTATTCATAGTTATAAAGAAGAACAAATACTTTTAAAGATATATTAGCGAAAGGACATGAGAAGCACATAACAAAGAAAATAAGTTTTAGAACAAACATAAATTAATTCTTCAAACTAGGTGACCTATAAGCTTGCAGTGGTTCATAAGGCTGAATAGTAAAAGGCTTAAATATGCGGATATGTATAGTCAGAAAAGAGTCAGTATACCTGGATTCAAATCTTAGTTTTGCCTCGCTCTATGAATTTAGGCAAATAACTTAACAATTAAGCCTCGGTTTTCACATGTGAAAAAATGGAGGGAATGGTGCTTAACTGACTTCTTGGAAAGTTGTAGAGTAGAGTGGGGTGGAATAGAGTAGGGTAGAAGGATTGTAAGTAGAGTGCTTAGTAACCTTAGGGCACTACAGAAATTGGAGTTAGTAGAGTTCCAAGATGAAATTAAGGAGACAGTCATAAGGTAAATATAACCTACAACTGACTACCAGAAGGAAGTATCTACTGGAAATCAGCGTAATTTACTTACAGTTGGTCTTTCATAAACAACAATACACTATCCCATAAGTCCATTCAATAAATACG
Source organism: Vombatus ursinus (assembly GCF_900497805.2). Classification (NCBI taxonomy): domain Eukaryota; kingdom Metazoa; phylum Chordata; class Mammalia; order Diprotodontia; family Vombatidae; genus Vombatus; species Vombatus ursinus. The sequence goes on from NW_020954585.1 coordinate 28,964,007, forward strand.
TTTTCTCAGAGAGCATTTATCTGACTCTTAAACCTGATTATATACAAGAAAATAAGAAAACACACACCAAAAAAAGCTCTCAATTTAGTATTTAGAGAAAATCATTGATGATTACTAAGTCTTCTACATTGTGAGTTGAGAGGAATGTCTACCTCAAGTATGTGAAGACTTCCTCTAGCAGAATAGGCAGATTAGTACAATTTATTCTAATGGCCATGAAGATGATTGAAGCAGGCACTGTGAAGCACCTAGAACTTAGTCAGACATCAAAGATGCCCAGGTCATGCTCTGCATCCTGCGCCATTAGACTTCAGTTACTTAGGACGAGATAGTGAGGCTGATGATTTTCCACAACTCTGCCTCACTTAAATCCAATTCATGAACAAATAAAGACATTACCCATGATGTCACTGGTCCTCTTCAAAAACAAAGGATGAATGACAACAACAACATTATGTTATTTGAACTTGAAAAGGATCAGTTTCCTATAAGATCATGTTTCCTTGCATCACTTCTCTGAATTCAGAATACACTATTCTCTAATCAATCAATAAATGAGTGTCTATTGAATACTTAGTATGTATCAGCACTATGCTAATCATGGCTGGTCCATAGAAATAGTAGAAAACGTGATCCCTGTCCTTAAGGAACTTATGATTTAATTGGGAAGACAAGACATGCTTGCGAAAGAGCAGAAAATAATATTAGCAGATACATATGTGAAAAGAGGACGGTAATTTGGGTAGAGCTGGAATATTGCTATATAAACCTACAGGATTATCTCCCTAAACCCAACACGAGGTGCTGGCCCATAATAAGAATAGGCTGCTCCCTTTTGATGTTAGTATCCTGTAAGTGGAAAAGGAAGCCATTCATAAATGCAAATCTTTGAGGGGCAGGAGACAGCAAGAGTAAACTTTGGGTAATCCACAGATTTAGGATTAGGATGACAGACTAGTACAGCTGAGGTTGTTAAAGGTAAAGACACATTTAACTAGCAACTTGTATTGCTATTGTAGTTCCAAGACTATATAGCCAGTCACAAGATTGACTTATATGTTCCAGGAGTAATGGAGGAAGACATCTATGTAGCCAGTAACCCACTGGTACAATTCATCTAATATGTTCTTAATACATTCCCTCAAAGTATAATATGCTATCTTCTACAAATGACTTCCATATCTTACCTTAGTACGCAATATATTGTATAGTGCATATGACTTTTATATTTGGACTATAGGAGATGATGTGGTCCAGTGAAGAGGGTACTAGATTTTTAGTCAGAGGGTGTGAATTAAAACTCCATCTCTGAGGCTGATTATCTGTATGACCTGGAACAAGTCACTTAACTTTCCTTGGCCTTCATTTTCTCATTGTAAAATGAAGCAAGAGGACTATGTGGCCTCTATGGTCTCTTCCACTTCCAGTTCTGTGATCCTATTGCTTGCAAATCCATATACTTTGTCAATAATATGACATTTTGTCATGTATTATACCCTGATTTCCAATCCTTCCAGGCCCCTGATATGACAATAAAAGTCTTCAAGGATGACTTCAAATATTTAGATGCTAAGATGACTTTTTTTAAAAAAAAAAAGAAAAGTAGAATAAACTACTAAAACTTTGTTGAGTTGTTTCAGTCATATCTGACTCTTTCTGATACCATTTCTTGGCAAAGATACTGCAGTGGTTTGCCATTTCTTTCTCCATTTCATTTTATAGATGAGGAAACTGAAGCAAACGTGGTTAAGTGACTTGTCCAGGGTCATACAGCTAGTAAGTGTCTGAGGCCAGATTTGAACTCAGGAAGGTGAGTCTTCTTGGCTCCAGACTTGGCATTCTATCCACTGCACCATCTAAATGCCTTACAGAACCTTGAACTGTCAAAAATCAATCAGTATGTCAACAAGCATTTCTTAAGCACTTAATATTTTCTTTTTTGTTTGTTTTTTGCTTGTTATTTTTTCTTTTTTTAGGCAGTTGGGGTTAGGTGACTTGCCCAGGGTCACACAGCTAGTAAGTGTCAAGTGTTTGGTCTGAGGCTGGATTTAAACTCAGGTAATCCTTACTTCAGGGCTGGTGCTCTATCCACTGCACCACCTAGCTGCCCCAGCACTTAATATTTTCCAGAAACTGTGCTGTGGATATGAAAATAAAAAATAAATTCTTGCTATCAAGAAATTCACATTCAAATGATGGAAGCAATATGTAAATAATTATTTATAACCAGGTTGTGTACTGGACAAATCAGAGGTAATCTCAAAGGGAAGGCCCTAACTTTAAGGAAGACATGGAAAGGGTTCTTGTAGAAGGTGAGATGTTACTTGAAACTTGAAGGAAGTTCGATATACTGATTCACACAAAATCAATTGGAATCTCAAAGTTGAAAGGGACCTTAGAGGCTGTGTAAACCAACTTATAGGTGAACAAAAGTCCCTTGCATTCTTTGCTCGACCAGCCTTTGCTGGTCTTATAGTAAGGGAAGTCATCAGGTCCTAAGCTGGTTGGCTCCATGTTGGGGAAGTTCTAACTGCTAGAAAGTTTTTCCTTACATCAGCTTAAGGTATTTATCTCTTTCAAGTTCCACAATTCCTTTGCACTCTGAGGACAACTAGAACTGGTCTATTTTCTTGTCTATATGATAATCCTTGAAATATTTAAAGAAAACAATACATTCCCTCCCACCCACCAGTCTTCTCCAGGCTGTGCCTTCCTCCCTAGTTGGGAAGGTAGAATGTTTCTGATCTGAGTCTCCCCATCAGCCTACTGCCCTCTTCTCAATTCTATCCAGATTATCAAGGCCCCTCTTAAAATGTGACACTTGGAACTGAACACAGTACTCTAGATGTGGTTTAACTAGAGTAAAATTTAGTAGGATTGGCACTTCACTAATCCTAGACATTAGGGCTCTTTTAATGTAGCTTGAGATGAAATTAGCTTTCTTGGCTGCCATAGGACATTTTTTAATTATACTGTACTTTCAGTCCAATAGAACCAACAATTTTTTTCAGATAAACTCTGATCTGGCCATGCCTCCCATATATCATATCTGTAAAGATGATATTTGAACCCAAAAGACTACATTTACTCCTATGAAATTCATTTTATTAGATTCAGCCCAATGTTCCAGCTTGTCAAGACCTTTTTGCATACTGAATAGCATTCAGTATGTTAGCTATCCCTTTCATTTTTATGTCATTCACAGATTTGGAGTTAAGGATGTTGTCTGTGTCTTATAGGAGTTAGTGATAAGAAAATTTAAAAAGTATAGAACTAAACACAAATCCCTAAGGTACTGTTCTGAATACTACTGTGGCATATGTGCTTGGCCTCAGATTCTCAGAATTGATTTTTTTTTTTGTTTTTTGGCAATCAGGGTTAAGTGACTTGCCTAGGGTCACACAGCTGGTAAGTGTCAAGTGTCTGAGGCTGGATTTGAACTAAGGTCCTCCTGACTACAAGGCCAGAGCTCTATCCACTACACCACCTAGTTGCTTCAGGCCTCTAACTCTCAGGGCCAAGCAAGTTATATCCCTCCTCTCCAGCTTTTTAAGTATCCTAAGGGAGTTTTAGGAAGTCTCTTTTCCCTTCCATTGGCTCAAACATCCACCAGTTGTGTTTTGTCCATTTGTTAGGGGCTAGTATTCATCACTCAAGTTCCACTTAACCATTTAATACTGGATTACTTTGACAAAGCAGTATTTGCTTCAAAGATATTGCAAGAACAAAAATACAAAGCTTTCTCATAATACTTTTGGGGCAGTCTTTCCCCTCCACCAACTCAGTCTCTGAGGGAAATAGATTCAAACTGTAGGTCAGATCTTATATAGCATTAGTACCAACAAGTTCATATTCAGCAACAACATGACTGTGGAGTGAGTCCTTAACTGGGATGGAGTCCCAAGGGTCATTCCTGAAGAGCACTTCTTGGGAATAGATGCTTCTCTGGTTGCAAATCCAAACTGGATTCTGATTTCTGGATTCCCATGGTTTGCTCTTCCATGTTCATATTCCACTCCCTGAGCTTAGAATGGAAACAAACAAAAAGGCCAAGGACCAAGGCCTGTCTCTCAGAAGTCATATGGCATCAAATTAAAAAGAAGGGGTTATATAGACTCTAAAAGAACAGGTAGAAATTGAAATACACTAACTATCCTCCCCAGCACCCAAGTCAAGTCAGTTTGATTTCTTATCCTGAGAGCAAGGAAGTTAATTCCAGTCAATCCCAGATCCTTAATCACTTGGAAAGTGCTGCTCAGGAAAGCTCTGCATGGACCAGGTTTCCTTCAGAGTCAGGAAGTGGATTTTCTTCACTCTTTGCTTTTTGGTTGATGAAGGTCATCTGAGTACCAAATCAGGGACTTACTGAGTACTAAGCAAATGGTTATCTTATGGAAATTTGGTGAAATGTTAGCCTGCAAAATTTTATATTTGGGCATGATTGTTATTTTCACACATGCATGTTGTACTATATGAGATCATGCCACATTGACTGTTTTGAGACTTTTTCCTCTATTGCACTGGTGAAGCAAGTTAAAAGACAATGCTCATGCTTCCCCAGAGACTACTGAGAACTATTCTGGAAATATACCTATGCCCATCTTTTTTCTTTTCTCTTTTTTTCTTTTTTCAATTTTATTTAATATTTTATTTTTCCCAGTTACATGTAAAAACAATTTTAAGATTCCTTTTTTTTCAAATTTTGAGTTCCAAATTTTCTCTCTCCCTCTTCCCCCTTATTGAAAAGATGAGCAATTTTACATAGGTTATATATATGAAGTCATGCAAAACATTTCCATGTAAGTCATTCTGTGAAAAAAAACTACAGACAAAAAAAGAAAGAAAGTAAAGAAAAAGTATCTTTGATCTGCATTTAGGCTCTAACCATTCTTTCTCTGGAGATAGAGAGCACCTTTCATCATAAGTCCTACAGAACTGTCTTGGATCATTGTATTGCTGAGAATAGTTATTCATAGTAGATCATCATACAATATTGCTCTTACTGCATACAATGTTCTCCTGGTTCTGCTCATTTCACTTTGCATCAGCTCATGTAAGTCTTTCCATGTTTTTCTGAGAGCATCCTGCTCATCATTTCTTAAGGCACAATAATATCCCATCACAATCATATGTAACAACTTGTTCAGCCATTCCCCAATTGATGGGCATTCCTTCAATTTCCAATTCTTTGCTACTACTAAAAGAGTTGCTATAAATATTTTTGTATGCATAAATCCTTTTCCTTTTTGTTTTTTAATCTCTTTGGGATACAGACCTAGTAGTGGTATTGCTTGGTCAAAGGGCATGCATAGTTTTATAGTACTTTGGGCATAGTTTCAAATTGCACCCCAGAATGGTTGCATCAGTATACAACTTCACCAATAGTACCTTAGCATTTTAATTTTCCTACATCCCCTCCAGATTTGTCATTTTCTTTTTCTGTCATATTAGCCAATCTGACAGGTGTGAGGTAGTAGCTCAGTTGAAAGCATTTCTTTCATCAATAGTGATTTAAAGCTTTTTTTCCCCACATGACTGTAGAAAACTTTGATTACTTTGTCTGAAAACTGCCTGTTCATATCCTTTCACCATTTATCAATTGATGAATGGATCTTATTTCTATAAATTTGCCTCAGTTTTCTATATGTTTGAGAAATGAAGTCTTCTTCAACCAACTATATATTTCCCTCCATCCTATTTTCCCGTTTATCCTACTCTCTCTCCTTTTACCCTGTCCATTCTCAAAAGTATTTTGCTTCTGACTTTGACCTCCTCCAAACTGTCTTCCCTTCTAACAGCTTCCCCTGCTTCTCTTATTCCCTTCCCTTCTTACTTTCCTGTATGGTAAGATAGATTTCTACACCTAACTGAGTGTGTATATTACTCTCTCTTTGAGCCAATTTGGATGAGAGTAAGGTTCATGTGCTCCCCTCCCCACTTCTGCCATTTTCCCTCCACTGTAAAATCTCTTTCAGGCCTCTCTTATGTCAAACAACTTATCCCATTCTACTTCCCCCTTTCCCCTTCTCCCAGTGCATTCTTCTTTCTCATCCCTTAATTTCATATTTTTAGATAATGATACCATCACATTCAGCTCACACCTCTGCTTTCTATGTATACTCATTCTAGCTGCCCTAACAATGAGAAGGTTTTTAGGAGTTATAAATATTGTTTTCCCATGTAGGAATATAAATAGTTTAACCTTATAAAATCCCTTATGATTTCTCTTTCCTGTTTACTTTTTTATGCTTCTTTTGCATTTTGTATTTGAAAGTAAAATTTTCTATTCAGCTCTGGTCTTTTCATCAGGAATGCTTGCAAGTTCTCTATTTCATTGAATATCCATTTTTCCCCTGAAGCATTATACTCAGTTTTGCTGGGTAGGTGATTCTTGTTTGTAATCCTAGCTCTTTTGCCCTCTGGAATATCATATCCAAAGCCCTCTGATCCTTTAAAATAGATGCTGCTGAATCTTGTGTCATCCCAACTGTGGCCCCATATTTGATTTGTTTTTTTTCTTCACTGCTTTGCAGCATTTTCTCCTTGATCTGGGAGGTCTGGAATTTGGCTATAAAATTCCTGGGAATTTTCATTTTGGGATCTCTTTCAGTATATGATCAGTGGACTCTTTCAATTTCTACTTTATCCTCTCATCCTAGAATATCAAGGCAGTTTTCCTTGATAATTTCTTGAAAGATGGTGTCTAGGCTCTTTTGATCATGATTTTCAGGTAGTCCAATAATTCTTAAATCATCTCTCCTGGATCTATTTTCTAGATCAGTTGTTTTTCCAATGAGATATTTCACATTTTCTTCTATTTTTGTCATTCTTTTGATTTTGTTTGATTGTTTTTTTTTGTTTTATTTTGCTGTTTTCATTTCTTTTTTTAGGAAATTGGGGTTAAGTGACTTGCCCAGGGTCACACAGCTAGTAAATGTCAAGTGTTTGGTCTGAGGCCAAATTTGAACTCGGGTCCTCCTGACTTCATGGCCAGTGCCCTATCCGCTGTGCCATATTTGATTGTATCTTGATGTCTCATAAAGTCATTAGCTTCCACTTCCCCAATTCTAACTTTTAAGATATTAATTTCTTCAGTGAGCTTTTGTACCTTCTTTTCCATTTGGCCAATTCTGCTTTTCAAGATATTCTTCTCTTCATTGGATTTTTGTGCCTCTTTTATCATTTGGCCTATTCTGTTTTTTAAGGTGTTATTTTCTTCAGTATTTCTTGTGGTTCCTTTACCAAGCTGTTGAATCTTTTTTCATTATTTTCTTGAATCATTCTCATTTCTCTTCCCAATTTTTCCTCTACCTCTCTTATTTGATTTTTAAAATCCTTTTTGAGTTCTTCCATGGCCTGGGACTGATTCATATTTTTCTGAGAGGCTTTGGATGTAGGAGCTTTGACTTTGTTGTCTTCTGAGTGTGTGTTTTGATCTTCCTTGTCACCGTAGTAACTTTCTACGGTCAAATTTTTTTTCTGTTGTTTGCTCATTTTCCAGTCTATTTTTTGACTTTTAACTCTATGCTAAAGTGCAGCTCTGCTTTCTAAATGGAGGGGGCACTGTCCCAAGATTAAGGTTTTTTTGTGCAGCTATTTTCAGAGGTAATTCTAGGTACCTGTAAGTTTTTAGTTCTTCCAAAATGGTACAATCTAGGGAGAGATGTGCTTACTATAATCATGTTCTGTACACTGGTTTGTGAGCAACCACAAGCACTCTTTTCAATCCTGCAACTGTGACCAGGGTCCCTGCTCCCCTGCAGCCACAAGCTCTGAGGTGCTAGTGCCCCTCCTCACACTGGGACTAAGACCCAGGACTGCAACCCAGATCAAAGTATAGACAATGCAACAGAGTCCTCCTCCTGGTGCCAGCAAAAGTATCCCTGTAAATCTCCTTCTGACCCATTGTCTGATCCCCTTACTATCTGTAGGCTGAGAGGTCTGGAAAGTGCCTGTGCTGCCACTGATTCAATCTCCCCAAGACCTGCTTCTGGTTTGTTGGGGTCTGGTGTGCACTGGCACAACCTGAGCTGGACTGTGTTCCTCTCTCACCCTGGTGCAACAGAACTTTCCCACCAATCTTCTAAGTTGTCTCAGCTGGAAAATTGTTTCACTCCATCTTTTTGTGGGTTCTGCCACTCTAAAATTTGTTTAGTCATTATTTAAAGGGATTTGGAGGAATTTTGGGGGGAAAGCTCAGACGAGTCCTGCCTTTACTATACCATCTTGGCTCTGCCTATTTTTTTTTTCAAATAGAAGGGTGATTATAATAAGGGTCTGGTGCATATATAGACTTCATTGGCTTGCTCAGCTGATTCAATCTTTCCACATGAAGTACACTGTGGAGATGGCTTCTGTGAGAATTTTGATGATTTATAATGAATAATGATTTATAAGGGAAAGTAGTGCGGCTAGGTGATGCATTGGACAGAGTGCTGTACCTGGAGTCAGAAAAACTCATCTTCCTAAGTTCAAATCTGGCTTCAGAGATTTAGTTACCAAGTAAGTGACCCTGGGCAAATCACTTGGCCGTATTTCCCTTGGTTTCCTCACCTGTGAAATGTTAAATGAGGTGGAGAAGAAAATGGCAAACTACTGCAGTATCTCTGCAAATGGGGTCACAAGGAGTCAAACACTACTGAAAAATAACAAATAAAGGAGAGTATCGAACATGTATCAACAATTCATATTTGATTTCACATGATGAATGAGAGATTCTCTAATTGACTTTGGAAGCTTTCAGAAAGGTCTATCAGCTTCAGGTGATATCAGCTTGGTGACTCTCTCACAATGTCCTATGAGAGACCATGTGGTGAAAGGAGTAGCATCTCACAACATAGTGAATTCTAGAGATTAGCATGAGGTCATTTCAGGGTCTTACTGTTCCAGAGGCTGGGTTCCAGGCTAAGTGTTATGGCCATTAAAGGATCTATGCCCTGAGGAACAAGAGGCAATTTTCAATATTGACTTTCTAGACTCATACCCCCAAAGATGAAATAAAACTCTTCCAGCAGCAAAGTTGCCTCCCAACATAAACTTGAGGGAACCAGTGGTATGTAGGAAAAAAACTAAGTTATGAACTTAATCCCACCCCCTCTCCATACCCATACATTCAGAGACTGAGTACATGAAGGGGGGATTATACATTTGATGTACTGGGGAAATTTTAAATATTTTTCTTACTCTATTTTAGAAGTAAATCTCTTTTTGTAAAAGGTAATTGATGTTAAGCAACTGGAGACTAGTCATTAAGGAACTGGAGATGAGTCACCTATCCTATAAGAATGGGGGCTCAAGCTAATGACAATAGAAAAGAGACACTTCAATCCATCAAGAAACTCTGAGGAAATTTAGCTTGCCTAGCTCAAAAGAAAGGCAATAGCAAAGATTGCACCTCCTTCTAATTAACTTTGAACCATTAATTCTTAGTACTTCTGCCTATTAAGAAAATGATTCAACAGAAAAAGAAGGCATCAGTTCAAGCTCCACTTTTTAGAGACTCAAGTAGTCCAAATCATTTCCAACCCTAAATAATTCCAAGAAAGTAGACAGCATTATTTTAATTAAGTTTTTAATTATTGTTTTTAATTACTGTTTATCATGGTGAACAAATAAGCTTTAAGTCAAATTTAGGATTATAGTCAAGTAACATTTTTACATGGTCCTGGTACATACTATGCAACATAGTGACTCATCTCAGAACTGATATACAGAGTAATACTTAGGTCCATTTTATAGAGTTCAGAGCATAATTTTACCTTTTGTTAATTATTAAAGAGGTTTATGGTTATCATATATTTGCTTTTATGACAAATTGTTGGCCATAGCTGATAATTTATTTGATGTTAAGTCCTTAATTAGGAACACAACCACCAATTATTACTTTCTTCTTTTGGGAAAATCTAACATGCTTTATGATGATCCATTTAAACAAAAATACCTAAGTCACTGTGGCCAATTCTTTAATAAACTAACTAATGGATGAATGAATGAATGAACAAATATATATCTTCAAAGCCCCAGACATCACTTCTTTAGCTGTTTCCTATAAATCAAACTGAGTTAGTCATTTTAATTAAAGTTCATTTATATTTATAAGAAATGATCCAGTAAACAAAAAAAGTGAGAAAGACCCTTCCTTCCCCCTTCATAAACAGTGGACTCTTATCTCAGTGCATCTCAGATTAATCTTTGAGCCTACAGAGTTCCTGACCCATTGGTTAATAATGAAAACTGACATTCATATAGCACTTTTAAGTTAGAAGGGCACTTTTTACATGCATTAGCTCATTTGAGTTTTACAACAGTTCTCTGAGGTATTATTATCCTATTTTGTAAATGAGGAAACTGAGATTTATTGTGGTCATGACTTACCTATGGTCTATTAAGTGTCTAAGGCAGGATTTAAACTCAAGGCTTCATGACTCTAAGCCCAGAATTTTATTTTTTTAGCCCCTGATACAATGCCTGATACATAATAGAAACTAAATAAATGATTTTGTTAGAGTGATTGATTGATGCTAGGTTGCCTCTAGGTTAGGTTGTAGTTAATTTGCAGTCAACAAGCATTTATTAAGTTCTTTCTATGTGCCAAGCACTGTGTTAAACATGGGGGAATACAAAGAAAGACAAAATATAGTCCCTGTTCTCAAGGAGCTCACAATCTAATGGGGAAAAAATATACAAATATATGATAGGATATATACAAGAGACATTGGGGGTTCTCTCAAAGGGAAAACATTAAGATTAAAGAGGACTAAGAAAGTCCTCTTGCCAAAAATAGGACTTTAACTGGGCTTGAAGGAAGCCAGGGAAGCTTGGCAGCACAGCTGAGTAGGGAGAGGATTCTAATCATGGGGAACATCCAGTGAAAATATTTAAAGTTGAGAATGGCAGAGGAGAAGTATTTCTTTTTAACAGAAAAATATAATACAGAAAAAGATTTGGGGCATGATGTGCACATGACAAAGAAATTTAGCTTCTTGCCATCCTGCCTAGAGTTAGCATATATTGCCTCTCAAATATCATGTCTTAGTCTAACTAGTAATCACATTCCAGCTTTCTTAGAAGACTTTCGGTGATTTGCTTGCAACTGAACAAGAAATAGATTTCTTCCCTTTTCCATCACTCTGAACTATGTCATGATTTCTTTTGGTAATTGTGCATATCAAGATTAACTGAGTGTGCAAAACAGGTCAGCTCTCATTATCCACCTCATAGCAGAAACCCTCCCCCATGCCTCTACTTCAATTAGTTAAAAGCCATTTCTTCACCTCACATGACACAGCAGGAAAACACTACCACACTTGTTGGTAGACCTATTGCTATCTAGAATGATGCTCTAACCATGCTCTTGTTTGTCCCTGGAATGTTGGGTGACCCTAATGAGAGCTGCCACTTCCTCTCTTTACAAATGGTTGGGCTACTAGTGATTCAGAAAGGCCTGAGAACACATGAGCCAATAATGACAGATAACGGATCACTTGCCCCAGGTCTAGATCAGACATAATTGAAGTATGAGAAGCCATTGCTGAGTTTTCCAGTTGCTTTCTTTTAAGAGATCTAGATAACCTTGGAGTGAGTAAAAGTGACAAATATTATCATATTATCTCTAAGCATCAGATTTCAAAAGTTACAGAAAATTTAGGTAAAAAAAGGGAAAGAATAAGAATTTATTAATGACCTACTATGTGCCAGGCATTGTGCTAAGTGCTTTACAAATATTATCTCATTTGATCCTCACAACAATCCTGTGAGGTAGATGCTATTATTATACTCATTTTACAGTTGAGGAAAGTGAGGCAGGCAAAGGTTAAGTGCCTTGCCCAAGGTAACATAGCTATTATGTGTCAGAAGCCTGATTTGAACTTTTCTTATTGACTCTAGACCTAGAACTCTATCCACTGGGCTACCTAGATTCTTCAATTTAGGGGGATAAAAGGAATGAAGTTTAAAGAATACGACAATAAGCCCTGATAAGTATGACCCAGAAGTTTAAAAAATATGTATTTTAGAAATAAAGAAAAGAAGCTAGGCATAGTACAGAGGCTCTTAACTTTTTTTATGCCACTGATACCTTTATCAGTGGTGAAACCCATGGACCCCTTCTCAGAATAATGTTTTTAAATGCATATAATAAGATACAAAACAATTATATTGAAATATAGTTATAAAAGTATTTAAAAATAAAACAGGTCCAAGAACCTTAGATTATGAACTCCTAGGCAACCAGAAAATTGGCCTTGAAATCAGGAAGACTTAAACTCAAATTCTGCAGTTGAACATATTAGTATTGTGATCTTGGGGAAATTGCTGAACTCCTCAATGCCCCAAACAACACTTAAGGCCTTAAGTCAAAGGAGTTGAAAATTTGTACTGGTGGGTAGAATTATCACACCAGGAGCTCTTATATTTATAAACACACATGTTGAGAACAAAAACAAAAAGTGAAAAAATGAAATATAACTTTTTCTTAAAGCTGCTATCAAAAATAGCTGCAGATTTTTGGCACAAAAATTCCAGTTTTCTCCACTCCCCAGAACTACTGTTGCAGAGGTCGTAGTTCTAACTTCCTTGATGCCACATTAAAAAGAGGCATCTGGCAGCCACCAGTTCTGGGCTATCATAAGCTTAGTCTTCAAAGCTAGCTGTACCTACAAGGTATGCTGTTCAGGCCACCCTTCATTTCGATAAGCAATGTATTTGGCTACCACAGAAAGTTTTACCAAGAAAATGGCAACTCCAAAGTTTGTATATTTCTAGCTTTTAATGTCTTTCTGCCAAATCTTCCCAACTTGGCTCCTATTCCTCATCCCATTATACTTTTGGAATATATTCATAGTTGGAGGTTTAATGCTACTCTCTCTAATCTGCTATAAAAATATAATTGCCCACTACACCGAACAATTTTTCTGAAATCTTTGCATCTCCTGCTCTCTATCTCAGCACATGTTCTCTCTTTACTACACTTGTCATACTCTTAAAACATTCACAAGGATGTATTGTATACATCTCCACTCTACCTTGCTTAGTCTCTCCATAAGACCATTCCTTGAAATTTGAGAATGTGTTTTTATTCCTTTTCCTTCATTTTCCTCTATAAGTCATCTTGTAGATAGAGTTTACAAAAATGTTCGGTGGATATATTGCCTCCAATAGAATCAGATAAAATTTTCCATTCAATCCAGTGAGTTTTTTTACTTAAAAATAGGTTATATATACATAAACACATACATATATATATACATACATACATATATATATATACACATATACATGTGTGTGTGTGTATACTTGTTTACTACTGCCAAGGGTCATGCTCAGGAAGCTACTTTTGGTCTTCAGTAACACCTCTATTCATCTGTATCTGTCTAAGATGTATATCTAATGCTTTTGCCTGGACTTTCTTTAACTTACAAACTCTCTGAAACTGTTGAACAGGATGCCTCTTTCCTGTACAAGTATCTCTACTACTAGATGCCATAGTAGATTGGGCCAGGGGTGGTGGGGTGGGAAGGGGACAGAGGAGAGAAAAGAAAAAAAAAAAAAGAAAGATAGAAATACCCTCAATCCCCCTACAAGTACATCATTCCACAACTATTCTGAGCCTAGACTACCTTTAACTATAAAAATGCCTGACTCCAGACTTATAAATTTAAATACCTTAAAGAATGTTGTAGCTAGTTTTCCAAATTAGTCACAGACATATACAGCTTCTAACTCAAAGAAAGATATTTATCACTCAAACTCCTTTTCATCTGTGAACACAGTGGAGCACTTCTGGGGTGGGGGAGTAGAACAAATTTCTACTTTTTTGATTTATAAATTGTATGTGTTTTTTTTTTCAAAAATAAAAATATTTGGTGTTCAGTAAAATTACTTGCACATAGAATGTATTAAATAACTAGTTAGGTAAAAAATCTAATATAATCAGTGTTGTTTTTGGCTGCTGATATGACTAAAATTGCCTTTTCATGTCATTTTCTTTTTAATGTCAACAAGTAAGGGGGAATATAGCTCTCCTATAAGCTTTAAAAATCTGTTTTATCAAAGCAGTCCACGATAACTTACTCAGAAAAAAATAGGAAGTTTGTCATACAATCTTACTAATGAGGAGATTTAAGCCCAAATCCAGCTCACTCTTCTGAAATTCATGACATCAGTATGAATATTTGACAGCTCAATAATAACATGAATATAGCCATTTTTATTCAACTTAAAAACCATCTTAGTCCAATGTCTATTTCCCTGGTTTGGCTTTCAGTCCTCGATGCACAGTGACAGTATGAGTGAATCTGGCATCCATTTATGAGATTTATTTTTCCCTCTATTAATTAACCTCAGTGCTAATTGGACTATTTGAGACCTACTTGCAGAGTGTTCAGGAAAACAACATATCCATTATGTTAGGAATCAAAGCCAGCAGAATTGTGATACTGCCAAAGATCAAAGCTCATCGGTGAGACTCAGGGATAAGGAGAGGTGTTCTGACTTCTAAAGATACCGCAGACTGTCAGTGTTATCAAACACTTGTCTACTCTTTAAAAACAACTCAGAAAGAGTTCATCCTCTATGGAGGAACATAAAACTTTGAATAAATTTTTGGAGTTCCTTGTCTTTCCCCACTATTCCTTCCTCTCACCATCCAAACCAAGAGTGACTTGATTTTCTAGGAATAGACTGTCAAAAGCATTGATTAGAAAACAATATAAGGGGCAGCTGGGTGGCACAGTGGATAAAGTTCTGGCTCTGGAGTCAGGAGGATCTGAGTTCAAATCCAGCCTCAGACATTTACTAGCTATGTGATCCTGGGCAAATCACTTAACTCGAATTGCCTCTTTTAAAAAAAAGCAGGAAACACAATAGATGGTTGTGTTTTTGGTCCTGGGGAACACTAATGAAAGAGGTGTCTAAATTTCCCCTGCCAGTACTGATGTCTAAGCAAGTTCAAATTATTCTCATAGGATTCTGGCTAAATTTGTCTAATTAACTGACTGACTCCTTTTGAGGGATAGGGTGAGTATTGGAAGAGAGAATAAAATGGTAGTGTCCACGCTTCACCAAAACAACGCTAGACAAAATCATTGAGACTCCCCATTGGCTACTGATAGCTTTTCCCTGCCTTTGAAGACTCTGCCTCTTCTAACCTTATTGCCTACTGCTAATAAACTTTTTGTTCTATTAAGCCAAGCTACTAACTGCCTTAGAGTATACCAAGTTCAGAGGTGCCTCTTTCCATTTATTCTTCCATATTTCCTCTTGGTGAGATGAGATGAGGTCAGTACCCCAGTCTCTGACTAAGGCAGAATTACCCAAAGTTAAACTAAACACCTGGATCATGCAAAACTTAGATAAATTGCATAGTAAGTCATTCAATAAATATTTATTAAGCACTTACTATGTTTCAGGCAATGTCGCTAAGAAATGGAGGTTACAAAAAAAGGTGAAAAAATAGTCCTTGCTCTAAAGAACTCACAGTCTGATGTGGGGGTTGGGGATATGCAAACAAATGTGTACAAATAAGATACATATAGGAAAAGTTTGGAGTAGTCTCAGAAGGAAGACACTAAGATTAAGGAACAATGGGAAAGATTTCCTAGAGAGGGTGGGATTTTGTCTTCATGAAGCTTACAATCATAATGGGGAAAAGAGACAAATCTATAAAGAATTGTGATAAATATGTGGGATGTATGACCAGGTAACATTATATTCTCTTTGGGAAATACTAAATTCTGGGGAAATACCCCCAGAATTAAATATGAGAAGGTAGTCAGTTATTATGTCACCCAGGAAAACACATCAGATAAGACATAGGGATTTTAAAGAGAGTCATGTAGGTACAAACCAGAAGACAGAAGAGAAGTAATGACTATCAGCACAGAACCTGTCTATTCCTAGCCTACATTTCCCACTTTTAGGTCACATAGACATTAAAAATTGCCCAGCCCTTGCTCATGATAATGTTAGATTGTCTGGCTGTGATGTAGCAGTACTTGGGTGGTCCTTTGAAGTTTCTCTCTCTTCCATACTGGGAAGCTTGGCTACTTGAGAACTTACCAACCTACTATAAGATTATAACATCTCATACTTCAAGACACAAAGTGTGCAGTGCTCATCTAATGAGTAAGTCATTAAACACCTCTTGATTCCCCTCTAAATTGAATTTAGATTTAACGGTGCAGAAAAGGAAAAGACTATACTAGCAACCTTTCATCCCTAGAACCTGGGAGGAGTTTGGTTTTTGTTGGAGAGGGAAAGAGATGGTGAAATGTTAGTTTCTCATATTAATTTTCTTGTTATTAATGTTGCCTTTCCATTCTAAATAATATTTCTTTCCATTACTGTGATGCCATTTGTGTAATTCTTGCTGGTCAAGTCACTGAGGGAAAATGGCAGTTTGTGAGTAATAGGCTCTTGTTACCTGCAGGTAGCATTCCAATATGTTACATTTAGGCAATTATACTGAATAATAACCAATGATTTCATTGGTTTACAGAAGTGAAGAACTTCCTTTCACAATGTGGGTCAGTACCTTCTTCTCAAAGAAGTATTATCTAAAACACTGACAAGATACGTAGCCAATATGTCAGAGATGATGGGACTTTGAGCCGAGTTCTTCCTGATTTTGACACCAGCTCTCTAGACATTATGCAAACACTGCCTCTTCTGTTGCTTTATAATAGAAAATAAAACATCATTAAATCCATAGAACACTGGGAAACAGTGATAAATGTATTCTAAGGAGTACCACCAGAGGGAATCAAAAATTTTCACAGAGGATGAGACATTTGAGGTGGGTTTTAAAAAATGAGTCAGAATTTGAAAATATAAAACAGGTGAAGTAGGACATCCCATGTATGGGGAATGTCATAACTAGAGGCCCAGAGGTAGGAAGGCAAAAGGTGGATTTAGGAGTCAGAGTAGGGTTCCGTTAGGCTATAGCATAGAGAACACAGAAAAAAGTATTATGAGAAAAAGTTGATGAAGGAAAGATTAATTAGACTGTGTAAGGGCCTCCCTAGAAAGCTACTGCCTTTTATGGCAGCTGACCATTAAACTAGTGGTATAAAAAGGAATCAGCAAAACTCTATCCCCTAATAATAGGAACACAAGGACACATGTAATCATATATGTTGATGTTATAGATAAACTCCTGGCAAAAAAGTTTTCTAAAAGCATTAAGCCTTCAAAAATTCCATTTGTCTACAAAATAAACCACTTAATGTTTCTCTCCTTTGAAGCCTTAGCACATCCCATATTAATGCAAATAGTTCAGCTCTACTCTAAGGAAGTAGTTTAGTCCTGGAGGTGGCACTGGAAATCACAGACACATAAAATGAGAGCTGGAAGGGCCCTGAGGGATCAAAATATTATCAATTCACAAATAATAGAAACTAAAACTCAGTGACAGGATGTGCTCACAAAGCTACTTAGTGACTTGGCCAGAATTAGAACCTTTCCTCCCCCATCTCCTTGCCCAGTTCACTTTGCACTCCCATAATGGCTTTCATGCTATTAGATGCCAAAGACCTAAGGCTGATATTACACTATAATCATAAAGTACAGGGAATTTACAGAGTCTAAACATCTCTTCTGTTTATTCCTAAAAAAAAACTAGAAAAGCATCTCATGGAAACTTTTCAACAAAATAATCTCCATCGTTCTTAACATATCACTTTAATTCTCAAGTCATAAATGTCTCCCTATTGATTCTAGGGGCAGCTAAGTGGCTCAGTGGATAGAACCCTGGGTCTGGAATCAGGAAGACCTGAGTTCAATTCTACTATCTGAGTGATTCTGAGCAAGTAACTGAACCCTGTTCACCTCAGTTTCTTCATTTGTAAAATGAACTAGAGAACAAAATGACAGACCACTCCAGTATCTTCGCCAAGAAAACCCCAAATGGGGTCAGGAAGGGTTGGACACTAACTGAAAATGACTGAAAATAACCAGATGACTAAAAATAACCAAACAGTAGCAATAATTATTTCTACGATAAAGTAAAAAATTCTTCATCTGGCTATTTAAAATCTTTCAGAATCTGACTGTGGCCTACCTTCCTAGATTTGTTCATATTACTCACCTTGATGAATAAAATACATACTTTTCTCTAAACTCAGTTCTATGTTTCCTTCCTCCATGCCATGACTGTCTCCCAGGTCAAGAGTGCAACTCACTCCCTCCTCATCTCTACCTCATAGAATCATCCTAAACTTCCTTCAAAGGGAAGCTCCAGTGTCACTTGCTGTGTGAAGCCTTCCCTAATCCCATTTGCTAGTGCTTTCTCCTTCTTCAAATTATTTTGTTTTTACTTAACTGTTTTGGATTTTCTTACATCAGAAGTAATATGGCCTAGTGTGTGGGGAGCAACTTAATTTAATATTTTATTTTACTTTTTCCACAATTACATGACAAAACAATTTTTAACATTCATTTTAAAAATTTTTGAGTTCCAAATTCTGTCCCTCCGCATTGAGAAAGCAAGCAATTTGATATAGTTGATACATGTACAGTCATGTAAAAGATATTCCCATGTTAGTAATGTTGTGAAAGAAAGTAATAAAGAAAGAAAAAAAGTAAAGTAAAAGTATGCTTCAATCTGCATTCAGACTCTATCAGCTCTTTCACTGGAAATGGATAACATTTTCCATCATAAACCCTTCGGAATTGTCTCAGATCATTGTATTACTGAGAATAGCAGAGTCATTCATAGTTGATAATTGTACAATATTGTTATTGTTACATAAAGGGCTTTTTTGATTCTGCTCATTTCATTTTGCATCAGTTCATCTAAGTCTAGGTTTTTCTGAGAGCGTACTGATCATCATTTCTCATAGCACAGTAGTATTTCATCACAGTCATATACAACAATTTTTCAGCCATTCCCCAATCGATAAACATTCCCTCAATTTCCAGTTCTTTGTCATCACTAGCACAGTTGTTATAAATATTTTTAACATAAAAGTTCTTTTTCTTTTTTGTTTTTTGCCTCTTTGGAATACAGGCCTACTAGCAGTATTGCTTGGTCAAAGGGTATGCATGGTTTTGTACACCTTTGAGCTCTTACCCTGTAAGGAAGTTAAAGAAAAAAAAAGGCAGAGGGGTGAAGGAGGATGGAAGTGGTGAGTGGGAAGGTTTTGCCAAGCCAAAGAAAAAAATACAAAGAAAAGGAAAATAATAACAAAGTCTCTCTTTTGAAAAGAGAAGATATGTGCCTTACACAGTTCCATGGGCAAGTGGACTCATTCCACAATGATTATGGAACTTGTGTTAACTTGGGAGTCAATTCCTCACTGTTCAGGTAATAAATCAAGCTAATTTGGCTTGGTGTTATATAGTAAAACTAGTCTACACGCTCCAGAGAACTACGGGCCTCAGCTTCTACTTTTATCACATATAACTTCTCTAATCTATAATCATTTAGGTACCAAGTGCTAAGACAAAAATGTCATGGGATCCAGGGATGATTAAATTAGTTTGTCTTCTCACTTACCCCATTAAAGAGCCATCATGAATGAGTCTCCACATGTAGCCCATATAAGCTATGAGGATCTTTATCTCAACTCCCATTCTCAGAGATGAATCTTAGATCCCAGAAAAAAAGCTACATCTTCCCCTCGTGTTTTTAATGGTACCCCTGAGTAATTGGAAGCAATCCTTTAATATCATTGGCACGAGCTCACACCACTGTGCTTCCTCCTCAATACTGAAATGATGCAATCATCATGTCATCCACTGACAGGATTATTTGAAGGACTTCACCATCTCTTCTAGATGGTTTAACATGGAGTCTGTGAGATTTAATATTTTGATAAATTTATTTCAACATAATTGAGTTTCTCTGAAATTCTATGCATTCAATTTTATGCACTTTAAAACTTTCTGAGAAGGGGTCCACAGACTTCTTCAGACTGCCAAAAAGAGTCCATAACACATAAAAAATCTAAGCTAAAATCCACTCATATAGAGAGACTCATTGCATTTGAACTCTGTGCTCACGTTTAGACTCTATGGAAATCCTCTTTGGGAAGAATATATATCAGTGTTTTATTCCTGAACTGATATTAAAAATAGAGGGACAATTAAGTTACTTTTGTTGATGTGTCCATCAAAAAGTATCTCATAAGGTTTTAACACATACATAAGAGACACCAATTGAGAGGAAAATATTTAAGCTTGCATTATACACACACACACACACACACACACACACACACACACACAATAAAGACAATGTGATATTATGCATGGAAAGGAAGCTTCAAAACCAAGAAGAATTATGTTCTAGGCCCATCTCTGATGTATACTGCTACATGACCCTGGAGAAGTCATTTGGCCTCTCAGTGTTCTAATCAACTCACTAAGATTATAAACTGCAGAGAAGGTACCAATCTGCACTGGTAGAGGGAGTTTCTTCACATAGGAATTCCCTATATCAGTGAAATCGTAAGTTCTTTATCCACACCTATCACTAGTGAATAAAATATAAGTATAATTGTACCATGTATTATTTGTACCTTTTAGTCAACAATGGAATTAGAAAAGATTAGTCTGGTGTATCTTGTGTACCTCCTCCCTTCACATGCATTTATTCAAGGATTACCTTAATACATGTTTAAGTTATTCTCATGTAGGTCAAAAAGTATTAATAATTTTTCAATCTTTTTTATAGTAGCAATAATGTCTATGACTCTTTTGCCAGATGTTTCTCATCCTGCCCTTTTTTTTGTCTACCTTAAGTATAGCCCTTAATGCCTCAAATTTGTGTCACAGAACAATCCTCCTCCTTGTACACTTGATCTAATACAGTTACTCTTTCCGTCTTTGTTTTCTTTAGTTCTATTTGTAATCTCATGAAATACAGCAGGGATGCCGATATTTGAATTCAAAAGTAATGACTCTGATGTCATTAATGGAGAAAATAGTTTTTATAGAAATCTTGACAAATCTTTTCCATGTTTAAATTTCTTGTTATCTTCCTTCTAGTTTCATCTTTGAATGCTCTTAGGATTATCTTGCTTATCTGAATTCCTCAATAAATTTTTTTGAATACTTGTTATTTTTTCTACCCCTTCTCACTTTTCCATGAGGTGATGATAGTCATAATTTCACACTGTATTCAAATATACTGGAGCAGTAATAGGAATGTTTTTACTTTAATCCATTAAAATAAAAGAAATTATAGAATGAGAGCCAATATGATGTAGAGGAAAGCATGCTGACTTTTGGGTTGGGAAGTCTTAGGGGTAAGACCTATCTCTATGCCTTTTTGAATATTGTCTTTATATAAAGGGTGATCCTTAATATTTCACTTGTCTGAGGCATAGTCTGCCTCCAAGTTCTAAAAATATCAGTTACTTGGTTAAGTCTGAACCAAAGTCTTTTCTGAGACACCAGTTGCTTGTCATAACAACCTGTAAAGTTTTAGTAAAAATGGAAAACATAGTCTGCTTACGTAATTTATATATTAAAGAATCAGAGAGATAAATAACTAGGGAAATATGGATAACAGAACTGTTCTGTGACTAGGAGATAGATTTAATTTGTCTAATTATGGATCAAAGATGAAAATTTGGTTACCAAACCATTAGCCTAGGGTCAGTTTTTCAAAAAGAGAACCCAGTGGCTGAATCAAGAAAGGTGAAGATAAAGAAGCAAAAGAATATTTTTTTTCAGAATTGGATCAAAATTATCTCTTTGATCTGAACTGTCACTTGTTGCTGGGTAGTTTGGTTGGCCAATAAGAGACTGGGATATTCTCTATTGTGACCTGTTGCTAAGAAAAAATAAGAAGGAATAGAGACTGCAATCAGCTTCCTATAATGATTTGTAGCTAAGACAAATGAGTAAGAAGACTATATTCTGCTCTCTGTTATGATTTACTGCTGAAAAAAAAAGGAAAGGAAAGAAAGACAAAATGTACTTCTCTGCATTGTTACCTGTTATTGTGAAGAGCTGGAAAAGGAGAAAAATCCATATAAAGAAGTAGAGTTGAAGAAGTGTTTGCCCAGTTTAAGAATAATGGTCATTATCTGTTTTTTTTTTCATTTTATTTGAATTTATTTTAACTTAAATACAAAATAAGAAAAGGAAAAAATATTACCAAGTACATAGCAGAACATGAAAGGATTCAATATAAAGCAATAAATTTCCATTTCAAGAAAACCTATATAATAAATATTACATATTATTTTCAAAGCTCTCTATCTTTTCTTTGCTTCCTAGTGTTTCTTTTGTCGTCTGCTGTGCACTTTTTACTTTATTTTTCCCCTTCCTCTCCCCCACCCTCTGAGAAAGCTACAATTAAGCATATATGTGTCTGTATGTGTATATATATATATATACACACACACACCTTTATACACACATACCTATATGTGTATATATACAGATGCATATATGCATACAAATACATAAATATATGTAAATATACACACATATACAGTCAAATACATATATATAAGACCACCTTATGCTTATTTACACTTGTCATCTGTTTCTCTGTAGGTAGAAAACATCTTCCTTCATAAGTCCAAGTATTTCCCTATTTTTTTTTTTAATCCAGCAGCTTATCATTTCCTACACCACAACAATATTCAGACCCAATCACATTCCATCTGGGAGATTGTCTGTGAGAGTCTTTTTCCCAATTTGTCGGCATTCCCTCTATTCTTGACTGTAGGGTTTTATTTATACAGGAAAATTTTAATTTAAAATAATCAGTTATCCATTTTAGACTTCAACATTGCTCTCACCTTATAATATGGTTTAAGGTCTGATAATACTGAATCTAGTTCCTTCACATGTTTTTCCCTGGTTTCCTTGAAGTTCCTGACCCTCTGCTCTTTCAAATGAATCTTGTTATTATTTTTTCTGTCTCAGTAAGATAATTTTTAACGCTTAATTGGGAGTGTTTTACATAAATAGATTAGTTAGGTAAAATTGTCATTTTTTATTATATTAGTTTACCTAACCTTGCACAATAAATATTGCTTCAATTATTTAGAACTAACTTTGTATGAAAGTGTTTTGTGTTTATATTCATATAGTTCCTATGGCTTTTTTGGCAGGTATACTCTCATTTTTATACTGTCTAGTTATTTTATATTCTCTAAAACTATTGCTTAATATGGTTGACATGTTGTGTACTTTCCCTATTTTTCTCTTTTGATTAAATTTGATTTTAGTTTTAACTTTGAGATTGTGATTACTGTCCCTGCTTTTTTACATAATAAATTCTATTCCTTACCCTTTATTTTACATTTGTGTATATCTCTCATTTTTATAGCATTTCCTAAAAGCAACATATTATTGAATTCAAATTTTTAATCTGATATCAGTTTCCATTTTATGGGTAAATTCATTCCATTCACATTCTAAACTATAATTACTTGTTATATATTTTTCTCCTTCCTATTTTCCTCACCAGCCTTCTCATCCTATTCCTATCCCTCTTCACTCCTCTACTTTACTTCTACCTACTACCTTGTCTTCCTATTACTTAACCTACCCACCTGCAAGAATCCCTCCCTTATCCTCTCTCCCACCCTATCTCCTTACACTCATTTCTTTCTGAATTTAGAAGACTTTTATACCCTTTTAGATATATATGTATATGCATATATGTGTATGTATGTATCTGTATATATATATGTATATATATATGTATGTATGTATACACACACACACATTTATTACCTTTAACTCATTCCCAATAAGAATTGCATTCTATAACAACTTGCCTTCCTCTCCCTTCTAATTCCTATGTATCAGTTCTTCCTCTCACGCTTTATTTGTATGAGATAATTACTCTTTTTGCCTCTTCCTAAATAATTTGCTTTTTAGAATATCATCATACTCAGCTCTACCCCACTCTTTTTTTTAACTACCCAATTACTAATTACAATCTTATACATACATTTTACATTTCCCCATATAAAAAGTAAACAATTTGTCCTCATTAAGCCTTTTGTAATTAGTCTCTGATGTTCACCTTATACTTCTCTTTGATCATGTATGTCAATTTTTCTCTTTAGTTCCAGTCTTTTTGCAATAAAATACTGAAAATCTGTCAATTCATTGAATGTCCATTTTTCTCATTCAAGATTTTTCTTAACTTTGCTGGGTATGATATTTTCAGCCATAACCCAATTCTTTTGCTCTTCAATATGTAGTGTTCCAACACCTGTGGCCTTTTAGTGTAACCATTGCTAGGTCTTGTGTAATTCTAATTGTGGTTCCACCATATTTGAATTGTTTCATTCTTGTTGCTCATAATATTTTATCCTTAACCTGGGGGTTTCAGAATTTGGTTATGATATTCCTGTAGGTTTTCCTTTGAGGATCTCTTTCAGGTGGTGATTGGTGGGTTTTTTTTTTATTTGTGCTTTCCCCTCTTGCTCTAACAATTTTCTTTAATTATTTCTTGTATTATTGTATCAAGATTCTTTTTTTGATCATAGTTTTCAGATAGTCTGATTATTCTTATATTTTCTCTTCTTTCTCCAGATCAGTTGTTTTTTCTTATAAAATGTTTCATATTCTCTTCTTTTTTTCATTCTTTATATTTTGTTTTATTATTTCTTGTTTTTCCTAACTACTGGCTTCTCCTTACCCAGTTCTAACTTTCAAAGAGTTGTTTTCTTCCTTAAGATTCTGAATCTCCTTTTCCAGTTGGTTGACTTTCTTTTCATAATCTTCTTGTTTTTCTTGGATTGTTCTTACTCACTTTTTTTATTTTTGAAGTCTTTTTCAAGTTCTTCTATGAATTCTTTTGGGGGCAGGTGACAATTTGATTTTACTCTTTGAGGTAGGAGAGGCTTTTTTAGCTTCAATATCCTCCTGAGGATGAACCCCAGTCTTCTCTATTCCCATAGTAACTGTCTATGGTTGGATTCTTTCTTCTTTGCCTGCTTATTTTTTAGCAGCTCATTATAATCACCTCTAATCCTGGGGCATGGGGGTAGTACTTCTGGCTTTGGGTCCTTGTTACTGGTTTGTTTTTTTTTTTTTTTTGAGCTTTGTCTTGGGCCCAACCTCTGCACTCCCTTCCCCCTCCATGCCACAACTAGGGCCCTCAGTTCACTATGCTGGAAATTTTCTTGCTCCCTGAGAACCCTCCACTAGCTATGACCTTCAGTCTCCCCTATGGCCTGAAACCAAGACCAAGAACCCAGCTCTCCTGTAAGTGTCCACAGCCAACAGCATCCTCACTCCACTACTTTTGCACTCACCAGGCGTGTGCTGATCCCTTATCACACAGGACTACATCTCAGCAGAACAGCTGGGCCTGGTATCCCTTGTAAGCAAAGGCTCTTTCAGTCTTTCCCTGCTCAGAAGCATGACTCACCACATTGTCCAGGAGGTGAAAATTCCTGAGGTCAAAACTATCTCCCAATCCAGCTTCCTCTAGGACTCACTGCTTGCTATTTCAGCAGAAATAGCCCAGAAATGTTTATACCTCATTCAGATTGAACCTCCATCCTGGGATCTTTCTTTGGATCTTCTCCAGTTGTCAAAGGAGGACCACTGTTCTGCCCAAATGCATTTATTTTTGCTTCTCTACGTTCACTGTAAGGTGATATCTTGTCTTGTTTGTGGAGGAAATCCGGAGAGCTTGGAATTTTCCGATGTACTCCATTATCTTCCCAGAATCCTCTCTGGTTATTGTCTTTTGTAAAAGAGCATAACACTACTTCAAGAGCACAAAACTACTCAGTTGAAGGCATAAACTAATCCTCAAGCTGAATATGATGGCTATTATAGCTGCTTTCAAGAAGCAAATCTAGCTGAGTAGAAGAATAGCTTGAAAGCAGAGAATCAGAGACATTGCCAGGTAGACTGGCATCAGGCTCAGTGATAATTTTAGTCTTCCTCAACAAGGATAACCTCAGTTTAGCATGAAAGCATCTGTTTAATACAAAATTATGTTCATCAGGCACTTTAGTGGACAGTTCCAGAGACAGAAAAAGAACATTGAAGCCTATGATTTAAGATTTCTGAAAATGCTATCCATATCCAAAGAAAGAACTATGGAGTTTGAATGCAGATCAAAGCATACTGTTTGCTATTCTTTTCTTCTGTTTTGTTCTGTTTCCTCTTTCTGGTGTTTCCTCCTATTGGTTCTAACTCTTCTAGCTCACAAAGTTTACCTATGGAAAACTGAGAATTAGAATGACTTCATGATTAACTCTCTGGAGAACTACCCAACCTGCCAAAGTGGGTGAGGCAGCTGGCCCCAGGTCATGAATAGAGAAAAAACATGGGAAGCATTGGAGAATAGGTGCCATACCTGAGAGGCAAACATAGAAATATTTGTAGTACTTATCTGGCCAGCTCATTTCTAGGGGAAAAAATGAAATAATGTATGTAAAGTTCTTTATAACTTTAAAGTGCAGTTACTGCTGCTGCTGTTGTTGTTACAAACTTTAAAGCACTATGGGTTTATGTGGTTTATTTTTTTTTACTTATTTTAAAGGGCTAAAGAAACATGAATTGCTGTTGTCGTTGCTATAGATCTCATAGGCTGCATAGGAATTCAGATATCATCTCATCTAACCCACCTTTTTCCCATACTACAAAACTGAAGACCAGAGTGATGAGACTAAAGTCATACAGTTAATTAGAAGCAGAATCATAACTGGTATGTTCGATTTCTGACTTGAGTTCTACACTACACCACAGCTGCCTCTTTATTATTGTTTCTAATGAAACCAGGGTTTTGTCTGGATAGATTGTTTTGTTTGGGTCTTTTTCCATACCACTCACCTGGATGCTATTTAAATCTGTTTCATTGATTATGACTTTTTGCTATTTTCCTTACAGTTACCCCTTTCTCCCCAATCAGTCACTGAGGTATTGGATGAAATCTGGAGAACTGAGCCAATAATGAAGACTTTGAAGAGAACCAGAAAGAAAAAAGAAAAACACTTGGATTGTAGTTTGGACTTTGGCTGCCTCTTTTGAATCGTGATCTTCCCTCAGGTCTGTTCAGTCTCAAGTGTGAAACACAGACTTAAAGAATTTTTCAAATGTGCTCCCTTTATGGTTTCCTTTAAAAATAAAACCATGCTTAAAATGCCTCTTTTGTACACACTCAGCAGGATAAATGGCCTGTTTCCAATATTACTGTGGTCTGTAGACTTGGTACTACATTTTATTTTTTTAATGATTTCTGCCCCAAACTCACCTATGTCTGCCAGAAAATCATATTCCAAGCCTTCTAGACCTGGGAAAGACCTTAACTTAAAAAGGCCAATGTCTCCCACCACATCCAGGGCCATCTCCAGTTGTCCTGATCTATATCTTGCCACCAGATGACTCCAGTGGAAAAAGTAAGGCTGGTGACTTTGCACAGCCCTCCCTCACTTCAATCCAATTCATTTGCATGTCATGGCATCACCTCCCTGATATCATGGTCCTCTTCAAGGATGAAGGACAAACAACAACAACAATGATTTCTGCCCCAAACTCACCAAAGTAACATGTGACACATAAAACCTTCAGAAAGGTATGTCTTTAAGAAGAGCAGCAACAGGTTTGGCTTTGATTTTTTTTTAATCTTCTAATGACATACAAACAAGCCCAAAGTCACAGTCAACTCTGAAGCAATCAATTCTTACATGATCAAATCCAATGCTTTGCACAGTTGAGAAATGAGCTACTCCCTCTGCTTGCTTTTATTTCTTCAGTTCTAAGTTTCTGTACCACCTGATCTAGTCAATACTGGAATTATCACACTAGAGCATTGCTTCCAGTGTTTAATACTTAATTTAAAAAAGTAAAAATCAATGAAAAGAGACTGTTTTGCAACACCCCACCAACCCAACAGCCCCTGCCAATGCACAGGCCTTGAGGCTTCCAGGTATCATGCTTAAAAAGGCCACTTTTGTTTCCTCTCTCTAAAATTTCCACTTTTCTTTAGGTACATTTAATAAATCCAATATCTGTCCTGGAGAATTTTTCTACTCAATTCAGGACTGTAAATTTTATGCATAAGATTCTATTCTATCTCTGGATTTTGTGGGAAAAGGTTGGGTGAGAGAAATAGATTTGAGCTAAAGAAGAAGGAGCTAAAGAAGAAGGAGAAGAAATTATTAAGAAGAATGTTCAGGAAAGTTTTGGTACTATGAAGGACCAAGATTCATTTTAAAGAAGGAAGATTTGGGATGATTCAAGAAATCAGGAAAGAGGAACGACTTGAAGAAAAAGAGAAATAGTGGAAGTGAAAGAAATGGAGGAGAACTAGAGCTAAAATAGAAGAAACCAGGCTGAAAGACAAGAGCCCTTGCTAAAGGAAAAAGCCAGACTAAAGAAGGAAGAGTAGGAGACAAATAAGAACTCAGGCTGAAGGACCTAACTCCAAGAGGAGGAGGAGAAAGTCTCAAAAAAAAAAAAAGGAGGAGGTTGTATATCACTGTCACAGGTAAGATGTGAATGTACTAATAAGGAAGTAAGAAAACAGCATCTAGGTAAGAGAGTTCTCAAAAAATAAGTGGTATAAAAGGTACTAACTAGCAAGAAGAACAAAGCATCTTGTTTCCAGAATATATGGAGAACAAGAAGAATTTTGTGATGATATACAAGATTTATCTTTCTGCCTTGTCCAGGTAATTGTTCTATATACCCAGTCATTCTCATCCCTCCTTTCAGGCCCCCACCTAAAGAAACAAGCAAACACCTCTAGTTCGAGGAACAGAAATAAATTAAACTATCATTGTTTCTTGTAAGGATGTATCAACCAACTGCCATAATACTGTACTCACCATCCCTGTAACCATTTCTACCAACACAGCCTTCTCTGGCCACCATTTGCCTTCCAGGGCAGAAAGGAGCTCTAGTGCCTGTAGCTGCAGGAGAGCATGTTCACATGGTCACAGTTCCAGGGCCAAGAGGAACACTAGCATTTGTGGCTATGAGGTAGAAAGGTTCCTTTTTGGGTAAGGACCAGAGAATAGCACAAGAGGATAGTGACCACACTTTTCCTTGGATCATACCACCTTGTAAGCACCAAAAACTTACAGACCTCCAGAACTAGCCTTGAAAATATCAGACTGAAAAACCTGAAGCTTGGAAGAGTGTCTCCTCCACTCCAGAAGCAGAGCCCAATTTCAACAAAAAGTTAATAGTCAAGAAATAGGCTGTGAAAATGAGCAACAACAAAAAACAAAAGCAAAACAAAACAACAAAAAAAGAACCTCACCATAAGAAGCTACTATGATGACAAAGAAAATCAAGACACAAACTCAGAAGACAACATTGATACCAAAACATCTGCAAGCAAAGCCTCCAAGGAAAATGTGAATTGGACACAAGCCCAACAAGAATTCCTGGAAGAGTTTCAAAAAGGATTTTAAAAATCAAATAAGAGAGGTAGGAAAAAAAAATAGGGTTAAAATGAGGGTGATGCAAGAAAACTCTGCAAAGAGAATTAACAGCTTGGTAAAAGAGGTACAAAAAAAATTGAAGAAAATTATAACTTAAAAAACAACATTGGCCAAAAGGTAAAAAAAAGACACAAAAATTCACTGAAAAGAATAACTCATTAAAAAGAAGAAATTCATTGAAGAATTGCAATCCTTAAAAGGCAGAATTGGTCAAATGGAAAAAAAGACATACAAAAGCTCACAAAAAAATAAAAAAAAACTCCAACAACAACAACTTAAAAATTAGAATTGGGCATATGGAAGATAATGACTCTATAAGATGCCAAAAAACAATAAAACAAAGTCAAAAGAATTTTTAAAAGTGAAAAAATGTGAAAAAATTCATTGGAAAAAATAATTGACCTAGAAAATAGATAAAGGAGAGATAATTTAAGAATTATTGGACTAATTAAAAGCCATCATCAAAAGATAGCATATTTCCAGAAATTATCAGGGAAAACTTCCCTGAGAGAATCAGAGGGTAAAATAAAAATTGAAAGAATTTATCAATTACCTCCTGAAAGAGATCCCCAAAAAAAAACTCTCGGGAATATTATAGTCAAATTTCAAAAATCTCAAGCCAAGGACAAAATATTGTAAGTAACCAGAAGGAAACAATTCAAGCATCATGGAGTCATAGTCAAGATCAAATGAGATTTAACAGGTTCCACATTAAAGGAGTGGAGAGCTTGGAATATGATATTCTGGAAGGCAAACGGGCTAAGATTACAACCAAGAACACTCTCTACAGCAAAATTGAGTATAATCCTTCAGGGGGGGAAAAATGAATAGGATTTTCAAGGATTCCTGATGAAAAGGTCAGAGCTAAATACAAAATTTGACTTTCAAATATAACACTCAAGGGAAACATAAAAAGGTAAACATGAAAGATAAATTAGAAGGGATTCAATAAAGTTAAACTTTATATTCCTATATGAGAATATGGCACTTGTAACTCCTAAGAAGTTTCATTATTAGAACAGTTAGAAAGGATATACATAGACAGAGGGCATTGGGTGTGAGTCGATTACAATGGGATGATCTCAAAAAAAAAGGGGTGAGAAAGAGAGGTGCACTGGGAAAAGGGGGAAGGTTCTTAGAGTGAGGAAAATTATCTCACATAAAAGAAGAGTGCTTTTACAGTGGAAGAGAAGATGGGAGGGGGTGGCAGGCAATGATTGAGCCTCACTTTCATCAAAATTGGTTCACAGAGGGAATAACTTACACACTCATTTGGGCTTAGAAATCTATCTTACTCAATTGGGAAGTAGGAGGGGAAATGGGGTCTTATAAAAGAGAGAGCAGAATATATTTTTGAGGAGAGATGGGGAGAGAGACAGAGACAGAGAGGCATACAGAGACAAAGAGATAGTGACAAGGAGAAGGATAAACAAGGAAAAATAGGATGGAGGGAAATACACAGTTAGTAATTATAACTGTGAATGTGAATGAAATGAACTCATCCATAAAATGGAAACAAATAGCAGAATGAATTAGAAAACAGAATCCAACAATATATTGTTTACAAGAGACACATTTGAAACAGAGAGACACAGAAAGAGGGAAAATAAGGGACTGGGACAGAATCTATTGTGCTTCAGCTGAAGCAAAAAAGGCAGGGGTAATAATCTCAAACAAAGGAAAAGTGAAGATGACCTAATTTAAAAAGATAAATAGGGAAATTACAATTTGCCAAAAACATACCACGGACAATAAAGTAATATCAATACTAAACATGTATGCACCAAAAGGCATGATATCCAAATTCTAAGTTTAATGAGCTATAGGAGGAAATAGATACTAAAATTGTATGGGTGGAGTCCTCCACTTTCCCCTCTCAGAATTAGATAAATATAATCACAAAATAAATAAGAAAGAAGTTAAGGAGATGAATGGAATTTTAGAAAAGTTGGATAAGATAGACCTCTGAAGAAAAATGAATGGAAATAAAAAGGAATATAGTTTTTTTTCCTTAGTTGTATGTATCACTTTCACAAAAATTGACTATATAAAAAGCAGAATATTAAATGCATCCTTTTCAGACCATAATGCAATAAAAAATGCATCCAATAAAAGATTGTAGAAACATAGATTAAAAATTAATTTGAAACTAATAATCTAATCCTAAAGTATGAGTAGGTCAAAGAACAAACCATAGAAACAATTAATAATTTCATTAAGGAGAATGACAACAATGACATAATGTACCAAAATTTGTGGGATGCAGTCAAAGTAGTACTTGGGGGAAATTTTAAATCTCTAAACATTTAAATCAATAAATTAGAGAAAGAGTATATCAATGAATTGTATATGTAATTGAAAAAAATTAGAAAAAGAACAAATTTAAAAGCCCCAATTAATACCAAATTGAAAAATGTGAAAATTGAAAGTAAGAAAAACTTTGAGCTAATAAACAAAACTAGAAGCTGGTTTTATGGGGGTGAAAAAACAATAAAACAAATAGTCAATTTAATTTTTAAAAAAGAAAGAAGAAAATCAAATTACCAGTATTAAAAATGAAAAGACAGAATGCTCTGCCAAGAAAGATAAAATTATGGCACTTATTAGGAGTGATTTTGTCCAGTTACATGCCAATAAGTTTGACAGTCTATGTGAAATGGATGCATATTTACAAAATATGTATATAAACTACCCAGATTAACCAAAGAGGAAATATAATACTTAACCCTACCTTTAAAAGGAAAGTAAACAAGTTACAACATATATATGTATATATATGTGTATATGTATGTATATGTATATGTATGTATGTATATATATGTGTGTGTGTATCTACAGAGGAAGATGGATTCACAAGCGAATTCTACCAACATTCAAAGAGCAATAAATTCCAACACTATATAAACTATTTGGGAAAATATGCAAAGAGGGTGTCTTACCAAATTCCTTTCATAACACAAATATGGTACTAATACCTAAACCAGGAAAAGCAAAAACAGAGAAAGAAAAGCATAAACCAATTTCCCTAATGAATATTGATGCAAAAATTTTAAATACAATACTAGCAAGGAGATTATAGTAATATTTTATAAATATCATACACTATGACAAGGTGGGATTTTTACAAGTAATATAGGGTTGGTTCAATATTAGAAAAACTATCAGTCTAATTGAATATATCAATAACAAAACCAACAAAAATCATATGATTCTTAATAGATGCAGAAAAAGTTTTTGACAAAACACAACCTTGCTCCTATTAAAAATAATAGAAAGCACAGGAACAAATGGAGCTTTCTTTAAAATAATAAGTAGCTATCTATCTAAAACTATCAATGAGCATTATCTGTATTGGGGATAACCTAGAAACCCTCCCAACAAGATCAGAGGTGAAGCAAAGATGCCTATTATCACCACAATCATTCAGTGTTGTAGTAGAAATGCTACCTATAGCAATAAGACAAGAAAAAATTAAAAAATTAGAATAGGCAATGAGGTACCAAAACTATCATTCTTTGCAGACGATATGATGGTACACTTAGAGAATCCTAAAAAATCAACTAATAGTCAAAACAATTAACAACTTTAGTAAAATTGCAGGACATAAAATAAGCCCACATAAATCATCAGCATTTCTATATAATTCCAATAAAGTCCAGCAGCAAGAGATAGAAAGAGAAATTCCATTTAAAATAACCACAGACAATATAAAATAATTGGGAAGCTACATGCAACTATACTACAGGAACTATAAGAACACAATTACAAAACAATTTTCACACAAATAAAGACAGATCTAAACAACTGGACAAATATTAATTGGTCATGGGTAGGCCTGACCCAAAATAATAAAAGTGATAATTCTACCAATATTAACTTACTTAGTGTTATACTAATCAAACTGCTAAGAAAAAAATTTATGGAACTAGAAAAAAATAGTAACAAAATTCATATGGAGTAAAATAAATAAAATAAAAATAAAGATTATCAATAAATCAATGAAAACAAATTGAAGGAAGGTAGCCTAGCAGGACTAGACCTCAAACTATATTACAAAACAATACTCATGAAAACAATCTGGTACTGGCTAAGAAATAGAGTGCTGGCTTAGGTAAACTTTGGTGTGGTTGTTGTTCAGTCATTCGATGATGTCTAATTCTTTGTGTTCCCATGAACACAACTGTGCATATGCCAGACCCTTCCATCCTCCACTATCTCCCAAAGTCTGTCCAAGTTCATATTTGTTGCTTCCATGATATGATCTATCCATCTCTCATCCTCTGTCATTCTCTTCTCCTTTTGCTTTCAATCTTTCCCCACATCAGAGGTTTTTCTGGTGAGTTCTGTCTCATCATTGTGTGGTGAGTTTTTAAACTTCAGCTTCAACATTTTAATCTTCCAGTCTGAATTAATTTCTTTAAGTATTGACTGATTTGATCTCCTTGCTATTATAGAGACTCTCAAAAGTCTTCTCCAACATCACAATTCAAAAGTATCAATTCTATGCCCCTCAGTTTTCCTAATAATCCAATTCTCACAGCCATACATTGCTACTGGAGGCAATGTCTCTGTTTCTTAATATGCTGTCCATATTTACCATAGCTTTCCTTCCAAGAAATGAGCCTCTTTTAATTTCCTAATTGTAGTCACCATCTGAAGTGATCTTTGAGCCCAAGAATATGAAATCTGACATTGTTTCCATTTCTTCTCACTGTATTATGTGACCAGTTGCCATGATCTTAGTGGTTTTTTTTTTTTATGTTAAGCTTCAAGCTAGCTTTTATACTCTCCTCTAAGAGGCTTCTTAATTCTTCTTCACTTTCAGCCATCAGAGTGATACCATCTGCTTATCTGAGTTTGTTGATATTTCTACTAGCAACCTTAATTCCAGTTTTTGATTCATCCAACCTGGCATTTAGCATTATGTACTCTGCATACAAGTAAAATAAACAGCTTTGTCATACATCTTTTCCAATCTTAAACCAATGAGTTGTTCCATGTTCAGTTCTAACTGTTGCGTCTTGGCCTGCATACCAGTTCCTCAGGAAACAAGATGATCTGGTACTCCCATCTCTTTGAGAACTTGCCACATTTTGTGGTAATTAACATAGTCAGAGGCTTTAGTGTAGTCAATGAAGCAGAAATAGAATTTTTTTCTGCAACCCCCTTGCTTTCTCCATAATCTAGTGAATGTTGGCAATTTGATCTCTAGTTCCTCTGCCTCTTTGAAAACCAGCTAGTTTGTCTTAATTCACATATTATTGAGGCCTCACTTGCATAATATTAATCATAACCTTACTGGTGTGTGAAATGAGTGCAATTGTTTGGTAATTTTAACATTCTTTGACATTGCCATCTTTAGGATTGGGACATAAATTGATGATCTTTTCCAATTCAGTGGCCACTGTTGAGTTTTCCAAACTTGCTGGCATATTGAGTGTATCCACTAGCCTTATTGTTAACTATGCTTCCCTAAGACCCACTTGACTTCATTCTCCAGGATGTCTGGCTCTAGATCAATAACCACACTATCATGGTTATTCGTGGTATTAAGAGCTCTCTAGTATAGTTCTTCTGTGCATTCTTGCCATCCCTTCTCAATCTTTGCTGCTTCTGATAAGTCTCCATCTTTTTTTATCTTTTATCATGACCATTTTTGCACAAAATGTTCCCTTGATATCTCTAATTTTCTTGAAGAAATTTTCTGTCTCTCCCATTCTATTATTCTCTTCTATTTTTTACATTGCTCATTTAAGAAAACCTTATATCTCCTTGCTGTTCTCTGGAATTCTACATTCAATAGGGTATATCTTCCCCCTTGTCCTTGACCTTTTACTTTCCTTCTTTCCCCAATTATTTGTAAAGTGTCATTAGAGAGTCATTTTGTTTTCTTGCTCTTCTTTTTTTTTAATTGTCTTTTATTGCTCCCTCTTATACAATACTGTGAAATTCTGTCTGTAGTTCTTCTGGCACTCTATCTCTCAGATCCAATCCCTTAAATCTATTCATCATTTCCATTTCATATTCATTAGGGATGTTATTTAAGTCATATGATCTAATGGTTTTCTCTACTTTCTTCAGTTTTGCAATAAGAAACTCACAATCTGAGCCACAGTCAGTTCCAGGTGTTCTTTAAATTGATGGTATAGAGCTTCTCCACCTTTCACTGCAAAGTAGACAATCAATCTGATTTTGATATTGACTATCTGGTGATGTCCATGTGTAGAGTCACCTTTTGGATTGTTGAAAAAAAGTGTTTGCTGTAACCAGCAAGTTATCTTGCCAAGGCTTTATTAATCTCTCCTCTAATTCATTTTGTATTCCAAGACCAAACTTTTCTGTTATTCTAATTATCTTATTTCCTAATTTAGCATTCCAATCAACTATGATGAATGTGACATCTTTTTTTAGGTTTTTCTAGAAGATGTTGTAGGTCTTCATAGAACTGATCAACTTTGGTTTCTTCAGCATCAGTGGTTGGAGTATAGACTTGTATTATTGTGACGATGAAAAGTTTGCCTTGGATTCAAATAGATATGATTCTGTCATTTTTGAGATTATACACCAGTACTGCTTTTCTCACCCTTTTATTGACTATGAGGACTACTCCATTTATTCTAAAGCAGGCCCCCACAATATATGGCCCATGGGCCATATGTTGCTCAAGCCTGATCTAAAGGATTCTTGCCCATAGTAGTAGATGTAACAATCACTTAATTAAATTCTTCCATTCCCATTCATTTAAGTTCACTGACACTCAAATAGTCAATGTTTAATCTTTCCATTTCCTGTTTGTTCACATCCAGCCTACCTTGGTTCATAGATTCCTTTGCAATACTGATCTTTACAATTTCAGACTTTCATCACCAGACATATCCACTGCTGAGCTTCCTTTTGGCTTTGGCCCAGATGCTTTATTAGTCCTAGAGCTTCTTATAGCTGTCCTTTACTCTTTCCCAGTAGCGTGTTGGACACATTCAAACCTGAAGAGCTCATCTTCTAGCTTCATATCTTTCATCAGTTTAGTAATGTCCATGGATTTTTCTGGGCAAAGATACTGGAGAGGTTTTCCATTTCCTCCTCCTATAGATCACCTTTTGTCAGAATTCTTCACTATGACCTGTCCATCTTGGGTAACCCTGCACAGCATAGTTCATTTCATTAAGCTACACAAGTCCTTCTATACACAGTATTAAATGGCCATAGTAATGTAGCATTTGACAAACCCAAAGATCCAAGTTTTGGGTTAAAAGAACTCACTATTTGACAAAAATTGCTGGGAAAAATATAAAGCAGTTTGGCAAAAATTAGGTATAGACCAACTACTCATACTATATATCAAGAGAAGGTCAAAATGGATACATGATTTAGACATAAAGGGTGATATCATAAGAAAAATTAGGGGAGTATAATAAATTTTACCTGTCAGATCTATGGATAAGGGAAGAACATATGAACAAATAATAGATAAAGAGGATCACAGGAAGTAAAATTAATCATTTTCATTATATTAAATTAAAAAGGTCACACAAAAAAAACCAATGCAGCCAAGATTAGAAGGAAGGCAGTTAAATGGAGGGGGGGGGATTTTTTTGCAAATTTCTCTGATAAAGATGTAATTTCTCAAATATATAGAGAATTGAGTCAAAGTTATAAAAATAAGAGTCATTCCCCAATTGATGAATGATAAATGGATATGAACAGTCAGTTTTCAGAAAAAGAGATCAAAGTTTTTTTGTATGAAAAATCAATACTGATTAGAAAAGCGCCAATTGAAACAGCTCTGAGGTACCACCTCATACCTATCAGATTGGCTAATATGATGGAAGAGGGAAATGGCAAATGTTAGAGGGAATGTGGAAAAATTGAGACACTAACACAGTGTCTATAGAGTTTTGAACTGATCCAATCATTCTGGAGAACAATTTGTAACTATGCCTAAAGGACTATAAAACTTTAACCCAGCAATACCACTGCCAGGTCTGTATCCCAAAGAGATCAAAGGAAAAGGAAAAGGACTTATACATGCAAAAATATTTATAGCAACTCTTCTGGTTATTATTAGAAGTTGAGGGGATGCACACCTGGGGAATGGCTCAACAAGTTGTGGTATATGATTGTGATAGAATACCACTATGCTATAAGAAATAACAAACAGAATACTTTCAGAAAAATCTGGGAAGTATTGATGCAAAGTGAAATAACCAGAACCAGGAGAAGTTTGTACACATTAACAGCAATATTGTAAATGATGAACCATGAATGATAGCTATTTATAGCAATACAATGATCCAAGACAATTCTGATAGACTGATGATGAAAAATGCTATCCACCTCAAGAGAAAGAACTTACGGAGTGTGAGTGCAGATTGAAGCATAATTTTTTTCACTTTCTTTATTTTCTTGCTTTTTTTTTTAACCATGGCTAATATGGAAATGTTTTACATGGTTTCACATGCATAATTGATATCATATTTCTTTCCTTCTCAATAGATGGGGGGGGGTGCAAGGGAGGAAGAGAATTTAGAGCTCAACATCTTTTTAAAATAAATGCTATAAATAATTTAAAAAGAGATTTTAGCTAATTTTTGAGAAAATTTCTCATCCTGTGATTTCATCAGGATTGAAAAATATGGACTAGATAACATATTTAGATCTACTTGAAACTGGTTGATTAACTAGATTTACAGAGTAGTCATTTAGTTTGATATCAGTTTGGAAAAGGACACTAATGGAGAGCACTAGAACTTTCTTTGATTCACTTTAAAACACTGAGGGGGTACCTAAATTAGGTAATGGATGTAAAGTACTTGGCAAAACTTAAAGTGCTAAATCAATGTCAATTATTGTTGTTTTTGTTGTCGTCATTTTATTATCATTATTACTATACTGTTCTGAAACCTGCAGTGATGATGACTTATTTCCATAAGCCTTCTACTGCATTTCTGCTGGCTCAAGCAACATTTTTTAGAGCAATATGGAGGGTTTGCTGGTAAATGTTTAACAACCAAGCTGAGGAATAGGGAAATGTAGGAACACAAACTTTTAAGCTTAATCTGCATTACTAACATATTCTCAAGTCTCGACAATTAATAAGACAATAAATCAATCCTGGGCTTATAGATTTCTAAAGTATAAATGCTTATACTAAAATTTTAACGAGCCAGTTAGAAATGACTCCAGCATACAACTTAACAGAATGATAATGCTAGCAAGCTTCTCAAATTTTCAGAGAACAATTCTTTAAGAGCTAACACTTCTTGTATATATCTTATTTGTACATAGTTATTTGCATGTTGTCTCCCCCATTTAATTCTATGCTCGAGGGAAGAGACTGTTTTTGCCTTTCTCTGTATGTCCAATGTTTAGCTTAGTGTCTAGCACATAGTTGGCACATAATAAATGCTTATTGACTGACTGACAGAATCAAGATCGAAAAGAATTTTTTTTCAACAGGCTAGCATGATGGATAAATTCCAATAAAATGTAATTTTAAAGTGATACACTTGGGTTAAAAAAAATCAACTTCACAAGATTGCAGAGTTTGAGTTGCATGAAAAAGATTTGAGAGATTTTAGTAAACTTCAAGCACAATATAAGGCATAAGTGTAATGTGAAAGTCAAAAAATGTTTTTATGCATTAAGATAGCCATGGTTTCCAGGAATAAGGAGGTGATAGTATTCATCCCTAGTCAGATCTCATATGAAATATTATGTTTAGTTTGGGTCAATGCATTTTAAGAAAGATCTTAATTATCTGGTGTTTCCAAAGGATGACAATTGTATGGTATCAGTGTAAAGAACTGAATTTGTTTAAGCTGGAGAAGACAAGACTCTGGTGGAATGACAGATGCCTCCAATTATGTAAAGAATTATCACATAGAATGTGGATTGATGGATTAGACTTTTCTACCAGTCCCTAGAAGGTAGAACAAGAAACAATGTATTGAAGTTGTAAAGAAGCAAGTTTAGGAATGATAGGATGAGAGCCATTCAAAAATGAAAAAGGTTTGCCTTAAAAGGTAGTGGGTAGCCCTTCATTGTAGGTCTTCAAGCAAAGACCACTTGCTGGGCATCTGGTGAATTCTTACTCAGGGATGGGTAGGACTACACAGCCTCTAAAATTCTTTCTGACTCTGAGGTTCTGGGGTTTTGTAAAACTGTAAAAAAAAATACCCAGAATGTGAAAAATTCAGTCAAAACATGAATTTAGCATCAGATAAACTACAAAAAAAAGGTATTGGTGTTTTCTTTCTGTTTAGTTTTTTAGTTGACTTTAATTGCATTTTTGCTTGGAGGGTTGTGGTGAGGGCAGTAAATGGAATTTATCTAAACCTATTTGTATGTATAAAGAATCTGCTTGTACAGGGCTACTGCATTTTACATAAAGTCGGTTTGAAACCAAGTTGTCTGGTCTGAGTTGTCTTCAGCAGGCAGTGTTACTGATTTTTTTTTTTTGCTTTTTTTTGTTTTATTTTATTTTGTCCATATTGCTCTAAAAAATGTTGCTTGAGCCAGCAGAAATGCAGTAGAAGGCTTATGGAAATAAGTCAATACAATACAGGGACAGAGGCTGAAATAAGTTCAATGAGAATATTGTATGAGATGAGTCAAGAATGGCTCATTACACTTTAAAGTTGTCTCTGTAAACAGATCGATTCTCTTCAATGTTTATTTTGTTGGGAGTTTGGGAGAAGTGAAAGCTAGTTAGGGCTACACTGATCTGTTTTATTGGTAAGACACTGGGAATCTTGCTGTCTTCTACTTGGGTGGCTACCCACCTTCCCAAGAAACATTGAGAACAGGAAGATGTATAGGAACATAATAAATTGATTATTTGTTTGCTGTATTCTTACTCTAGAAATTGAGCATACGTTTAAATTTTACTTCTTTTAATTTTTTTTGTTATCCTGAATTTAACAAACATCAAGAGACATGAACATTGCCACATACACAGAGGAATAGGAAAAGAGAATTGTACTTAAATCATAAATCACAATTATATATAATTTTTATTTTAAAAAGAATAAAATAAATTCAACATTCAAGTTTCAAAGCTGTCCTTATGTCTGTGCTTCTTCCTGAACCTCTTTTCTGTTCCCCTTTTTTCATTAAAAAAAGCTACAATAATTCTTTTTTTCTTTTTTTCTTCTCTATCACTAGACATACTCTCTCTCCCAAATGCCTACACTATCCCATTTTTTTAAAAAAAAGTTTGAGAAAAAAGAAATCCACATATTAGCTATGCCCAAAGTGTGTATAACAATCTGCAACATGGGCCTTCCACTTCTCTGTTAGACAGTAGGTAGTATGCTTCATCATCAATCATTTGGTGTCATGATTCCCCCAAATTTCTAAGAAATAATTTTTCATCTGGTCTGGAAGTGTTTGTGTGTATTTCATATTTTTCCTTTAAAATTTTATAATGAAAATGCTTTTTTCTTTCAAGTGGAGAGAAAAAAGAAATAAGGCTTAGTCCTTAATTTTACCCATTCTTTATCTCAAAAATATTTTCCCTGGCCAACTTGGGAGGAAGGCATTTTTTTTCCTGTAGAATCACAAATTTAATACTGAAAAGAATCTTCCTTTTTCTGTGTAAAAGCTTTAGAATCTGTGGGAAATTATTACCTGTTACTTCATGATCATGTTCACAGGAAAATAAAGGATGGTATACACAGTAAAAATTGCTGCATTAGAGCAATAACAGAGCTCAAAGTGTTTTTAAGTATATTATCTCACCTCTCCTTCTGACATCCCTGAAAGGTAGGCAAAGAGAAAAATAGCTGTTCTCCCCATTGTACAGTTAGAAAAACTGAAGTATAGAAAGATTTTCTCACACATGGAATCAGAGAATATCAGATCCAGAAGGGCTCTTGGAGTTCGTCTAGTCCAAAAATTCTTTATTTTACAAATAAGAAAACTGATGCCCAGAGAAGGTTAAATTACGTGGGCAAGGTTACATAGAAAGTCAATGGCAGAGGCAAGACCACAATCCAGGTCTCCTGAGTAACAGACCAGAGTTCCTTCCACTTTAACCAATTTTTCAATAGGTCTTTGTATACTGTTGCATTTATTTTATTTTTACTTTTCAGGTCCATTGGGTTATAATCATGTTTTACTGGGTAGATTCTAAAAAAAAAATCTTGTTTTTCTGGACATCAAACTGGGGGAAAGAAGGCCAGTTTCAAATCTAGCACACTTCAATTCTCAGTACTTATTTCACATAGTGCCTGGCGCACAGAAAGTACTTTAGAAATGTTTGTAGACTAATTGATTAAATGACTCTTTTGCCCTGAGTCTATGAGCTCTGTATAAACAGCCAGCTGTCTTGGAGAGCATCTAGTATATCAGGGTATCAATCACATAATCAACAAGCATTCATGAAGTGATTCTCTTTTATATAATTATGTATTATTAAGCCCCTCATTTATTATCAGCCTCACTTCTCGTATTTGGAGTAACTCAGAAAGATATTTTACTAATAATAACTAACAGTTAGAAACAGCTGAGTGGCACAATGGATGGAGTGCTTGATGTCAGAAAGACCTGAGTTCAAATCCAGCTTCAGACACTTGCTAGCTATGTTATCCCAGACAAGTCACAAAACTTGTCTACCTGTTTCTTCAACTGTAAAATGGGGATAATAATAGCACCCAATTCCAAGACCTGTTATAAAGATCAAATGAGATAATATTTGTAAAGCACTTTCCACAGTGCATGGAACACAAGAGGTGTTTAATAAATCTTTGTTCTCTTACGTAGCTATTTAAGTTTACAAAGCATTTTACATACATTTTCATTTGATCCTCACAATTACCCTGCAAGGAATGCACTATACGTATTATCTACCCTATTTTGCCAATTAGGAAAATGAGATTAAGAGAAGTTGTGACTTATTTGCACAGCTAATAAATGTCAGAGATTAGATTTGGACACAAGAGTTCTTGATTCTATATCCAGGGTACTATCTACCATGCCACACTGCATGGACAGCCTATCCATTACATCATCTAGAGCTCATGTGCTGCTATTTTACTGAATTGCAATAAAAGGATGCTAGAGGTAGTATCATAAGAAATGGCTTTGCATAGTAGTTCTTCCACTTATTATAGAGGGGAACTGGAGTGAGACATAAACTCTCTGGAGTTCAATTTTTCAATCTCAAAATGAGTTGGAATAATTAAACTATTCATTCATTCCCTTCCAACTCTAAATTTTGTAAATTCTGAGAGACATCTCTTCATGTTAACTGACTAAAAAGTTAAGTTAGAAAACAACTGGTTTTCCATAAACCCTGCTACTGTAGCCTAAGGCAATAGGAATTGAGATCCTCGGTCTAAATCCCTCATTTGATAGATGAGGTTAACTCAGAGACATTAAAATAGCTGACTAAGGCTTTACACTTAAGTAACATATCTGGAATTTGAACCTACTAAAAATCTAATGTTCTTTCTGTTATACCATACTGCCTTCTCCTATCTGTAAGCTCCATGACAGCAGGGAATATATGGTATCAATATTATGTCTCCCCCAGATTCTGGAACAATACTTTGCTTAATAAATTTTGGTATGTAGCTCTTCTGAAACCTGGAGATAAAGTCTGAAATAAGACAATAAGATGATAAAATACTCCAAAATCTCTTCTAGGTTTCTCCTGCCCTGCCAAATAATGGATCTTAAGTCAGCATTACATCAACCTTTCTCATTTTCTTTAAATTATTTTAGGCTCTACTTCTGCAACAAGCTCAGAGAATGTTTGTCCTATGGCTTGGAAGAGGGAGCTTTGACTTAATGGTCTCCCTATTATTCAACCAAGCCAAGGAACTAAGTTCTAGCATATTTGGGTATATACTCATATAATCACATGTCACCAAATCAAATTTCCAGGTTACCCTTGCAAATGCTTTGGGAGTACAAATTCCAGAGACCCAGTTGTATCCTTGCTCCACTTCCCCAAAATAACCTTTCTTCTTATTCCTTTGCCTATATTTACTCTTGAAATAAAGGTAGAACTCTTCATAGAAGTATTACTGTCATAGGTCATCTATAGAAAATTGTCTGCTCTCTGCAGCCTGCTATTTCTCAGATCTCAGTTGGCCATAACTAAATACTAGATGATTGAATGACCCCCCAAAAAATATATATTTACTACCATTTAATAGCTGCTTATCCTAACTACTAGCTTAGTCCCTTTCTGAGATGACTAAGCCTCTTGAACATTGACTCTCCAACCCTATGTACTGTCACAGAAATGGATGCCAAACTTTACATCATAAAAAGGGAAAATTGCAAAGCACACATCCCTTAAAAATAATAAAGAAATAAAGCAACAAGGGTATTTCTGATGTCAGAAGACCTGGATACAAATTCCTGCTCCATCATTTATCTAGCCACCAGAACAAGTGTCTGAGCAAAACCAGGAGCCCTATAGCTCTAAGCAATAACAACTAAACAACTAGCTAAAGTATTGCTAAAGCTCAGGCATGTGATCTATCCCATAGACACAGCTACCACCAACACCATGCTAAGCTTTCAGTTGGACAACTAGCGAGGACACTTGGGGCAGCTAGGTGACAGAGTTGATAGAGCACGGGTCCTGGAGTCAGGAGAACCTGAGTTCAAATCCAATCTCAGATACATAACAATAGCCATGTGACTCTGGGCAAGTCACTTAACCCCAATTGCCTCACCAAAAAAAGAAAAAAAAAAGCCAGTGAGGATACTGCTGTTCTCCCTTAGGTGTCCACTGACTAAAGTGACTACTTCCTTCACATGAGGAAAGCTCTCACCTCAGCTCTCACCAGGCTCCTAACAAAAACAAAATAGGTCTAAGGTTGAAATCAGGACTCATGTACACTCAAAGGTTATGACAATAGCAGATATTCTGTCTCTTTAGCACAGCTTTCACTTTAGCTTATTGAGGAAAATATCTCCTATTTTTATATGGTTTTGATATCCACCTCCTTCATTCACACTTTAAACATTCTGTAAGGAAAGAGTTTGGCTTAATGGCTGTCAAGTTTTATAACAGTAAGCACTTACATGAACAGTAAGCACTTACATGAACTTACTGATGCAAATTGAAATGAGCAGAACCAGGAGAACATTGTACACAATGTGAGCAGTACAATGATCCAAGATAATTCCAAAGGACCTATGATTAAAAATGCTCAGAACTGATGGAATATGAATGCGGATCAAAGGATACTTTTTTTTAACATTTTTTATGTTTCTTGGGTTTTTTGTCTGTTATCTTTTGCATCATGGCTAATATGGGAATGTTTTGCAAGACTGCACATGTATAATGTATATCAAGGTGCTTGCCTTCTCAAGGCAGGGGAATGGGAGGGAAGGAATTTGAAACTG
This sequence comes from Vombatus ursinus, assembly GCF_900497805.2. Lineage (NCBI taxonomy): Eukaryota > Metazoa > Chordata > Mammalia > Diprotodontia > Vombatidae > Vombatus > Vombatus ursinus. The sequence continues at coordinate 29,008,757 of NW_020954585.1, forward strand.
AAAAATTATAAAAAAAAAAGAATACTAAAAATTTTTTTATGTGTAATTGAGAAAAAAATAAAAACATGCTTTAAAAAAAGTACATGCATAGATTAGCTGACATCTCTCCCAACATACTGATTAATAGTGTGTGCTAACCAGCAGATATGTACTCAGAAGATAAGCAAGACTGAAATAGCAGGGTCATTAAGTCAGTATAAATTTTGATAATTTCCCCTTTTTGGTGCTAACCATACATGTGCAGCACCATAATCAGATCTACATTGTTCTTCTGCTGCATCATTCTAATCTCTGCTGTTCATGCCAAATCAATTCAAGTAAGCACTAGTGTTATAAACAGGAAACAAATGTAATATGAACATGAGTATTACAAATTCATGATCCCATGTTTCCTTCAATGTCATAAAAGTTGGACAAATCTGCTTCTTCTTTCACAATGTGACTAATCTGGAAATATGTTTAATGTGATTGCAAATGTATAACCTATATCAGATTGTTTGCTATCTTGGGAAAAGGGAGGGGAAGGAGGGATGGAGAAAATTGTGTAACTCAAAATCTTATAAAAATGAATCTTGAAAACCATCTTTATGTGTAATTGGAAAAAATAAAATGCTATTTACATTAAAACAAACAAAAGCTGAAACAAATTTAAAGAGTCATAATCTCATATACCTCTTAAGAAGACAAACTTTGTTAAATAGGCTCTTTAGGTAAACTGAGTCATGTAACAGATTAAACAGTTAGAAAGCTCTCTATATACTCATTTGAGAGGGGAAATTTACATATCACCAAGGTCATCAAGAAAACTCAGTAAACATAGACACCATGAAACAAAAGACCGAAGTAATACAATAATGATCATCAATATTAAACAACATCAAGTTTCCCTCTAACCTGATAACCCAATCCTAATCTTCATTTAATCCACATTTCATCTAGAGTCCCAGATGTCCCATATAGTCTTCTGATCCCTGGAAATATCTCCCTTTGGACGTCCTAGAATAGATCACATAGTCAAGCAGCTCTGAAGGGGCTTCTCCTAGCAGATATGGTTCTCTGGTTCCAAGTCACTTGCAGAGATTCCTAGGTAATTCTTCTAAATCCTGCTAATGTGAATAATTTACTCAACCTTGACAAAATCTAATCAGATTGGCTTTCTAGTAATTAGTTCTGTGATGAAAACTAACTCAAACCATATGGATAAGACATGGTTTAATCTCAATTATTAATGCAATTTTTTATGTAAAACCCCTTAATAATCTTAAGAACTTATTACTACTCTTGGCCTATATATCCCATTAGAAACATTTGGAAGCCTATTGTGTATATAGATACAGAGAGAGAAATAGAGATATGTCTCCTAGTTTTTAGATTTCTAACAGTCTAATCTTGTTTTCTCAAAGTTACCACTTTGTTAAATTTAAAAGAACTTTTGCACTGTTGTCTTATCTCCCTTTTTAAAAAATATACATATTATCCTCATATCATCTTGAAGGAATGTGATACTTTAAGGACATAATCTTATACAAAAATAAATAGCTAATAGCAAAGGGATGGCAAAGCTCATTTACCTAGTTACATAGGACATAGAGTTGACCAGAAATATTATAAGAACTTTCATATTTGCATCCTATTAGAGCATCTCAGATCTTTTAGTATTGAATCTATTAATTGTTTTAGTATTGCAATGACAAACTTCCACTGCTTACCTTCCCCAATCATAGAAATTTGCTATAAAAGGAAAATAAGGGATATGGTTATGACAATATCAAGATTATTCCTTCCAGTACACAAATTGATCTGATACAAGCCATAACAGGGGGAAAAAAATACCCTTAGCTCTGTTTGATTCTAGGCAAGAGTCATAGTTAACAGTCAATCACACAGCAAAGTTCCACATTATTCATAGGGTATCAAAAGTCAGGCTCAGAATTAACCAGGAGGGAATGGAAATAGCACAAGAGGGAAACTGAGTCAAAAGGACCTTAACTTTGCCTACATAAGGTCATCCCTTCCACTTTTCCCAGGGATAGAATCCACCTGCAGCAGTTCTCAAACCAGGCTCCCTTTGGGTTGCACACAGCATTCTTCTTGAATAGTGGACCACTGGCTTAATAACAATCCAGACAAACACACCTAAAATCAAAACTCAGAATAATATCAAATTATAGTCCCAAGAGATATTAGCTCAAATAGCAAAATTTTATTCATCACAGTTCATATTCTAAGAATAGTTTACAATAGACACATATAAGAACATTTCATTTACCAAACATTTATAAATGAAGAATAATCACATTCTGGAGTTTCATATATACAGTGAATACATGATAGTTGACCCAAAACCCCCAGAAAATTTTTGGCAACTCTAAGTCTCTAGACTAACAGATATCCATATTGCCTATTAACTGCTAGGGCAAAATAAAATCTTTGAATCTAAAACCTATTGTTATTAAGTTGCTTAAAAGATGTAACTTCAATGCACACTATTTATTAAGAGATACAATTTAATAATTTTCATAAGTGTCAGTCAAATAATCTTAGATGAAACTCATTTCTTACTATAAGCAAACTTTTAAGGTTTCCCACTCTAAGTGGCAGTGGTCCTAATTCCTCAAACTTCAACAGTAGTCAGCAGGATTGATAAGATCTTATGACAGCCCAAGTAGAAAGTCTCAAGGAATTTCTCAGACAAGGTTAAAGTGGTCTGTTCTGCTTTTCTCCCAACAGTAAGTTACTTATTATTGTTAATTATTATTATTGTCCACTTTAAAGTAAATATACCTCATTAAATATTTAAAATTTTCAAACATTTTTACCATATACTTTTAACAACTCAATTCATATTCAAACAACATCCAGATTAGAAAAGAAGTTACTTTTCTAACAGCATTTCTGATATAACAGTTTGCTAAATTTATAATATGAGAAAATTTTCAGAAATACAATAATAATATACATAGTATTGCACATTTAAAATATGAAACAAAACCTATTGTTAGTCAGGTGGCATAAATTTGATCAAATGCACCTCTAAATTATCTTACATAGAAAATCATTCATTTTATCACTTTTGGCATTTTATGCTGAATGCATTCAAGACCAATCTAGAGTACTTACATTTACTAACATTTATATAGTGCTCACCAAATTCCAGGCACTCTGCTAAACACTTTACAATCAAATGATCCTCACAAAAACCCTGGGAGATGGATGCTATTTTTTTTTTATCTCTTTTGCAGATTAAGAAAATAAGGTAAGCAGAAGTGAAGTAACTTGGTTAAGATCAAATGGCTAATAAATTTCTGAGATCAGATTTTAACTCAGGTCTTCTGTTACCCTTGCATTTTCCAGCATTTTTGCCTTAATGTCAAATAAAGAATATAGTTTGCATTAAATTCTGATTTGCCACAATTATCCTAATAGAACATTTAAAATGAGAGCAGAATAAATTCAGTCACATCTGAATCTATATTTCCAAATAGAATCACACAGAATCTTAATTTTCCCAAGGGCCATTTACTGCTTGCACTTCAAATTTCAGGGCCCACTTGTTTTCAGTTAACACATGTTCAGAGAGAAAAAAATATGGTGGCACTCCCACATCCTCATAACTTTTATTTATTTTACTTTAAAATCACCTAATGAGACAAATCAATTTCTTTCATCTTAATCTAACACCACCTGGATACCTAAAGAGGGCAAAAAAAAAAAGGCACATCTCACCTTATCCCTAGGCTTTTCAGTTGTGACCCAAGAAAAGGTAATTATTTTAAAAAGAAAGAAAAAGCTTATTTTTTTTTACAAAGTCCTTTGTTGTTGTTTGTTTGTCCTTAGTTTTAGAAGAGGACCAGTGATGATGGGGTTGGGATCTGGGCCCCAGAAAGGAAAAATCCTGGACTTTCCCACAGGGCCAAATCTGGCAATTGCCTGAGGATATAATCCCATCAACTGGCCTTTCATTGTGGCTACACCAAATCTCCCCTCCATTGTCTTACCTCCCTATGGCCTCCAGCCATTTCCCACCCTTAATCCTAGCAAGGCTACATTTTCTCTTGGCCATGTGGTCCAGGTCCCTGGAATTCTATTACCTCATAGACTACTTGGCCATTCCTAGATCCCTCCCATAGTCTTCCTGTATATAAGGTCCATCTTGTCTCCATTAAGATGCTCAGATTCTTAAAATCTAGCCACTGCTTTATATCTGGGCCCTGCAGTTTTTTTTTTTTTCTGTCAGATTTATGTCTTTCAGACTATGGGCCATTCACCTATTGTTGGTAGCAAAAAGCGAGTTCCAGCTAATGTCCCCACATCTTTCCCTGGATGCAGCTTGTACTCGGTTCCAGTCAACCTTCTCTTTGGGACCCCCTCGAGGCAAGGACAGCTCTACACCCCTTGCCAGCAGGAAGCAGTTTCAGAAGACAAGACCTTCACCCCTTACTCCAAAAGAATTTGGGCCCTATTTGTTTGAGGGGAAAATGATGGGGTTGGGTGCTGGGATCCCAAAATTACAACATGTGGGTCCTGCCCGAAAGAATTAGACCCAAGCCTTCTTTCAGCCAAAGACAAGGTTTATTAGAACATCCATCATATTGGGCAGACTCTTAAGGAGTCTGAACATGGGTAAGCAATGGTTAGATTATAAGAATCTAAGCAGTGGCCATGGACCTGGGTACCCTTCTGCAGCATAGAGGACAAGGATGGAAGCCCTATTCAGAAGTGTATCTGTTAATCCCCTTGGCACTAGGGAATCGGGGGAAAACTGCAGTTGCTTTTTGGTTCCCTGAGGCTTACTTACTCCTTTCCCTCTGCACCTCTGAATCCTCCTTCATGGAGGTTACAGGGAAAGTTAGAACAGGTAAAAATATCTTGGCACATTCTGGAGGTTTTGTGACTGATCAATAAGGAGTTTAGAACTCCTCCTTACAAACCTGGTCACTCTTTTCTTCAACTCCCTTCACTTGAGTATTTTTTATTTCACTCTCTCCCACCTGGGAAAGGAAGGGGGCAGGGTCAACAGCTATAGCATGGGCCCCACTGGCAATGGCCTTGGGCCCTAGAGCAACCTTTGCCTGGAAGAATCACCCAGGTTCAGCACATCCTGCTCAAGGTAACGAAGCTAGCCTCCAAACTTGAGTAAGCACGCTCTTTTAAATTTGTAGTTTTAACTGTTAATGATGAGATGTTGATTCTCTATAAAGTAATTTGAAAGTGCATTTAACAAAACTGAAGTCACCTGATTAGTAACAGGTTTGTTTCAAGTTTCAAATTGGTCAACTTTCTGTATCAGTTATGTCAAGCAACTTTTCATAATTTGGTTACCACTAAAATAATTTGGCTATTGTAGGTTATTGTTTTAATGTGTAAACTTGCCAAAAACTTGTTTGGTTTTTGTATAGAAATCTCTAATGATTGTTTTTTTTTTTTTTACACCAGGACAAATTTAAGTTTGAGATGTAAATCCTGGAAAAGTTTTTCCTGAGCAGTGATTAGTAAAACTTGCTGTTTGAGGTAAAAGCTCATAGGATTTTATTTTGAGTTGTCTGATGGATCATAATCCATCGATAATCAATAATCCACCATCTGAGAGAAATGCCACAAGCTACTCAGAGAAGGTGATACTGGTGGGAAGTCAGCATTGGGAAAAGCTGAGAGGACAATTTTAATCTCTGTCTAAGATGAGATCCTCCTGGCTCAGTTTCCCCATTATGTTCCTTTGAAAGGGAATGTTACCCACCTGACTATTCCTGAGCCTGGCTATGAGGTAATAGAATTTCAGGGACCTGGACCAGGTGGCCAAGAGAGAATGGAGCCTAGCTAGGATTAAGGGTGGGAAATGGCTGGAGGCCATAGGGAGGTAAGACAATGGAGGGGAGATTTGGTAGCCACAATGAAAGGCCTGTTGATAGAATTATAGCCTCAGGCAATCACCAGATTTGGCCATGTGGGAAAGTCCAGGGTTTTTCCTTTCTGGGGCCCAGATCCCAACCCCATCAATGACATCACAAGGTAATATCTTAACTGCTGTATAAATTGGACTTAAGGAAGTCAGAGTTGCTCTAAATCCTTAGCCTCACTTTCTCTTCCAGAGTCATCAAAGTCTTGTAGCAAGACAACAGTTAACACAACTGGTGATGGCCCAGGATGTAATAGATTACTTCGGCATCTTCTATATCTGATTAAGCTCTAAGTGCTCCATGATATCTGCTTCAGCCACCTCCATGGTGGGGGAAGGTCTTCACATGCTTGGGGTAGACATTCCCCTAATTCACCAACAGGTTTGTGGCCCCTTAGTTCCCCTCAACCTGGTTTAGCCCATGAGGCTACTGTGCATGCTACAGCTTCTTGGAGCCACAGGTTAGAGTTAAGCATCACAGAGACACTATAAGTAGATTAGGAGCCCTCAAAATGGCTCTGCAGCCCTCAGCACCAGAGGTGCTAGTTCTTCTTGAACATCCATACACTTCACAAAGTCCTTTAGCATAACCATGTACCTAAACCAAAGAAAACATAACCTCTTTACCAGTCAGTTAATTTGCATTCATTAATCTCCTAGTAAGCATCTTATCAAAAGAGAAGGAAGTGAGTTCCTGGAACCATTCAAAGGCTGTGAGTTTTCTTTTGTAATCTTTAAATTGATTGGGGAAAGGGAGATATTGAAGAAGACATTTAGTTGTTGTTGAAGAGACATTTCTCTAAAAGTTTCTTATATCTTGTCTTTATCTCAATTCTCAAACTCCTTTCTAAAAAACCCAAATCTTTTCCCTCACATTAACCTCCATTCACATGATCAGTGCGAAGGCACTCCACCTTTTCACCAATTCTCCTTTCTCTACTTACCTAAGCCTTCTCTCTAGAAACTAACCTTTTATTTTACTTTCTTGATTCCTCACTTGGCTTTTACTTTCACTGCCTTCTTAAATCCATCTCATTTCTCAACCATATTCTAGTCTAACATTCCACCAAATCACTCCTGTACAGATTTCCTTATAGTCTATTTCAAAGGTGAGTTAGCTGTGACTTTAAACAATTAAAGTCTGTTGAATCATTTCAAACTAACTTCAGTTCTGCTTATTCTCTAACTTTTACTATCCACTAAGATGTTTTAGCAGTTACCATAATTTGGAAATTTGCCAAAAGATATTACATTTCAGTTACAAATTTTGGTCTCATGTTTATAATGCTATGAATGTCTACAAAAGAGAAAAAAATTTCCTTCATCTTTCTTTATCTCTATAGATTCCAACCTGGCCAGGGTTGAAAAAGTAGAGGAAGAAAGAATCTCCTGATTTTTCTTTTTATGGATGCCAAAGTGTTCCTCTTCAAAGTTATCCAAGATAAATTAAAGACCTTGTGTGCACAAGAGACCTTTTGAAGTGGAAGCTCCCTCAAACCCCACCCCCCAGTCGTCCTCTTACTGGAGCCCACTAAAATCTGTACTTCCTTCTTCTCTGACTAGTCATAAAAAAGTGGTTTTTCAAGAGTGGGATGGTCCTTCATTTATGTTTTTTTTTTCTTTTTTCTGCTATGTTCGTTTTTACTTCGTTTAATTTTTAACATGTACAGCTAATAATAATAAGAAGTCCCATATTTATCTAGACAGATTTGTTTCTGGACATTCCCTCTCACTGTTGCAGTCTTTCCCCTTTTCCCCAAACTTTTTAACAGCTTACCTGTGCTCCAGAAAGCCATGCTTGCTTGTGGGGAGTTAGAGCAGGTCCCCCCTTGGTGATAGTCATCACAAAAAAAATTTCCTGACACGTGGCTTTGTCAATATTGTTCAAGGGAGAATTTTATGTGTGGGCCTTTCATACTGATAACAGAGGCAAAATTCAGGATAAGAAAATTAAAAGGAGTTTTTGTTAAATAATACCAAAGCAGAAAATGTGTTGGATCACTGAGGATCAGCATAGGATTCAAATTGCCAGCCACTTTTAAAGACAACTTTCATAATAAGAGAAAGACAAATCTGACAGATACAGGTTTACAAAAGGGAATGATGGGCCATTGCAAATCAGTTCTTCACCCATTGCCAAATGATAGGGAAATGAGATTAGAGATAACAGGATGAGATGAACAAGCATGTAACTACATGTGGGCTGGCAGGTAGGACAAAGGGATCAGAAAGTGCACGCTCAGAGTAGCTGACATCTCTCCCCACAAACTAATTAACTATACCTAACAAGTGGCTAAAAGGTACAGACCAACTGGGAACAATGGAGTCACTGAGTCAGCATAAGTTTCAATACATTCATAACAATAGCACATCAACATATAAACATAAAAAGTAAAATGACAAAATAGCAAAATAATTAAGAGATATGCTGTAACTAAATATCTAGATGGTGCAGTGTGGCTCTAAAGTCAGGAAGACCTCATTTCAATAATCTAGCCTCAGATACTTACTAGTTGTGTGACCTGGGCAAGTCACTTGCTTTTTTATGTCTCTTCCTCAGTTCCTCTTTTGTAAAATGAAGATAATAATAGTACCTACCTTTCAGAACTGTTTTCAAGATAAAATGAGATATTGATAAAGCATTTTGCAAACCTTAAAGTACTATATGAATGCTAATTCATATTATTATTATCATTATTATCAATAAACATGATAATACATTTAAGGTATACATTACATGTATCTACAGTCAAAGCTCTAGTAATGAAAGTACTGCTTCTGAGTTCAGTGTTCTCCCTCTGTCTAAACCAATGTTCTCCTTAATTCTAGGGAACGTTTTTATGTTACAGCACATGTCTTAGTCATGTCACTTTCTGAGCCAATGTCTGATACATAACTAGTAGATGGCATTTTCTACTCAGATTCCCCTAGCTAAATATCTATCACTTCTTTCCTTTTGCTTATCTGAGTCTAACGAAATCTCTGATGTGCAATAGGTAGTTGCAGTGAATTGTCTTTACAAGGCCCATGACACTTTTTTGAGACTGTTTTGTAAATGGGCAAATTGCCCAGTATCTAAACAACTTGTATTGAAGTAGCTTTATAGTGATCTGCTAACTTGCGTGTCCCTTGCAAGACATAATTTCTTAGCAAAACTCTTATCTTCTTGCTGAAGGTCTGGACAAGGAATGAAGGAAGGATTTTTTAAGCATTAAGTACCAGACACAGTGCTGAGTGCTAAGGATGCACATATAAGTGAAAAGGAAAATAATCCTTGCCTTCAAACAGCTTACTTTCTAATGGGGGAAGACAATACACAAAAGGGAAATTAAAGAGGAGAGTGGTAATGGGGAAACCAAGGCACCAGATACAAATCCAGGGTTTTGAAATCCAGAGAAAGTCGGGAATAGGAATAGAAACAGAATGAAAGCCAATGCCCAGAACTCTGCCACACAATAGAGGGAATTCTCCAAGTTGGGGGGATGGGGGACCTGGGGGGGAAAGACAAGACTTGTTGGTGATCTATACCATATGTTTGCATAAACATATGCAAAGGTTAATAAGCCATTGGAGTGGTAAGCTATTCCAGGATGAGCTAACAGTAAAGAGTGCACAATTTTGCAATCTAGAAAAAAGTAAAAACAAGGGCAGGAAGGGCCATTTGTTTCTGTCAGAGCTCTTTTTCTTGAGTATAAAGTTGTGGCTAAATGATAGGCTTTCTTCAGCCTCTTGCTAGGCCAAAAGTTGTACTGATTGCTTATATCTTCTCCATCTTCTGAAATTCCAAAAACCAACTCAATAGATAGGTGATCTTGCCCAGATAACAGCAAATATAGTGTAAAACATTTGACATCATTCCTGGTGGAGTTATGCATATGGGCATTTCAACTTAACTCTCATTTCTGTTCTAGTCTCTGTGTTATTAAAATATCCTTCAGTGTGTGATTGAAACAATCAAGCTAAGGGTCTCCTAGAGGAAAATATAATTCTAGATTTCTTGATACCTGCCAAGACCAGCTTTTCCTTAAGTTAATAGCTATCAAATGATCTACATTGGTCATAGTGGATACTATCTGGGAATCAATATATCACAAAATAGTTCTCATACAACGCTTTAGCACCCATGAAGGTTTTCTGCTTCCTGACTTGGTATGCTTGTGCATATCTATGAACTTGCTAGTTCATAAGAAATACTAACTAAAAATTAACTTATGTTCTCACAATTTCTATCTGAACATAATAAATTCAAATGAGTTCCAAAGGTTTATAGTGTTTATATTCTTCTAATTTGGAGCGTAAGTCAATAGCACTTTTTTTTTTTAATACATCAGCACCACCCTTACACTTCTTAATGTTATTTGTTATCATCCTGGACCAGGAAAATTTGTTTCTTACTAGCTCCAGTCACCATGTCCAGAGTCACCATACAGTGCTTCCCTGGGGAAAGAGTCTCTGAAATCTTATTAGTCTTTCTTTTCTAGAAACGTACATGAATTCATAATTGGCTGTCTCTACTACTGATTTCTGACAAATAGCATATAATTTGGCACAGGTCAAAATATGTCAGGGTATTATTTTTAGTCTGGTCCATACTAGGAATTTTCCTCTATACACACAGACTTGGAAGTTTTGGGTGAGGGACTACTTCAAAGCCAATAATTCTAGCTTGTATAAAGAATAGCAAATTTCACTGTCACTTAGCCTACAACCAGGGAAAGCACATGGTTTCTAGTGACCATCCCCTCCTGATATAGATTTAAAGCCCTAGAGACTGGTATTTATATGTAAGATTTATTTGAATCTAAATAAGTCAATACTAGTAAATGAGGCAACTAACTAAGTCTCTAAAAAGTTGTTTGCATTGATATATCAACTGATCTCCAAATGGCTTCACAGATTTTGTATAAATTTAATTTCATTATTATTTTTTAAATTCAGTTAATAATTGTAAACATCTCAAGCTAGAAAGAAAAACAAAGAATAGAATGGTACACAAACTATGAACTTCTAGCACATATTACAGTAATTACAGTATATCCAGCAAATAAGAAATTGCTCTACTTTTAACCCCTTTCTTCTCTCCTTTCTCTTCCCTGTGTACAATTTTTTTTAAACTTCATAAGCCTCTATTAATATAATCATTTGATTTCATTGATTTTAATATTTCCTTTTTTAATTTTCCTGATGTTGAACCATCTTGACAGTCCTGGTAAAAATGCAATCTGATTAGACAAATAGGTAGATAGATAAGAAAGATCTGACTTTAACAATTGGATAATCTTTTGAATACATTGCTGTGTCTTCTTTGGTAACATTTTTCAATATTTTTGTATAAAATTCATTAGTGATATTGGGCTGTAGTTTCCATTTTCTATTTTACATTAAGATGTAAGGGTCATACTTATTTCATAAAAGGAATCTGGTGTGATGACTTCTTTCTCTATTTTTTCCATACAATTTATATAATATTATAATTAATTTTCCCTTCATGGGCTTCACTTATAAATCTACCTTGGCCTAATTTTTTTTTCTGATTGATTATTTGTGACATTTAATTTTTTATTCTGAGATCAGGTTGATTATTTTCTCTATTCCGTGTTCAATTAACCTGGGCATTTTACATTTTATAAATAGTCACTTCTTTCTTTTAAGTTATGATTTTTTTGCCTGTATTTGGGCAAAATGTTTTCTAATAACATCTTTTATTTCTTGTCATCTGATGAAATTTCTCATTTTTGTATGTATTTATTCTTCCTCACTTTTTTATCAAATCAATTAATAGTTTGTCTATTTTATTAGTCTTCTCTGAAAACCAATTTTTATTTTAATTTTATCTTGTTTTTTGCACAATTTATATTTTCATATTTGGGAGCTTTTGGATTTGCTGCTTTCCCAGGTTTTCTTAGCTGTATGCTCAGTTCATTGTTCTCTTGCTTCTCTTTTATTTGTTAAACGTGTTTAGAGATAGAAATTTTCTGATACACACCTCTTTGGCTGCATTTCACAAATTTTGGTATGTTGTCTCACTTATCTCTTTATTTGACTAAACAATCTATTTTTGAAATTTGATCTCTGATTCAAGCATTTTTTCAGATTGAATTCTGAGTTCTTTATTTAAATAACCCTTATTGATTACAATTGTTGTTACATTGTGTTCATTAAAAGATATTTTTAATATTTCTGCTTTTCTTTTTTTTATTTCATTTCTTAGTTTATAAAGTGTCATACATAGTTTAGAAATATGTTGATTTTAATTCAATAATTGCCTGACATTCAATATATCTAACTTCCTAAAATCTTATTTGTACTTCTAACTTCTTTCTTGTTTATCTTTTGTGTGGATTTGTCAAAGTATAAAAGGGGTACATTATGGTCTGGAATTTTTTTTTTTGCCAAATATTTCTCCCTATAGTTCAATTAGATTTTTCTGTAAGTGTTTAGATGTTATTTAATTCATTGCACAGATGTATATTTAATAATGGTATTATTTATAATACATGTGAGCAGAATATAGTTTCCTTATGTTATCTTTTAATTGTGTCTATTTTTTTACCACAACCTTAGCTGAGATTATGATTTGCCAATCTTACTTTTTTCATTCACCTGAATCATAACAGATTTAACTGTTTAATGTTATCTGTTATCATCCTGGACCAGGAAAATTTGTTTCTTACTAGCTCCAGTCACCATGTCTGCATGAATCTTTATGTGTCATGTATGTTCTCTTATAAATAACATATTATTGTATACAGTTTTCTAACCCACTCTACCATCCTCCTATCTTAAGGCGCACCTGTTCACATTCACACTTTTGACTACTAGTTGCCTTTTTTCTTGTATCATATTCTATGCAATAGTTTCCTTTCTTATCTCCTTGCCTCACTCCTTTTACAAATACTTTTTTTAAAAAGGTGGTGAAATCTATATTTGGAGTAGTTCTTCCAAAATGTAGCAAGAAATACCACTAAAATTCAATATACCTGGAAAAAAAATTTTTAATTTGGAGAGTGAGAAAGTCACAGGATAGCTCTTAGTGACACTGAACATTCCCTCTTTAAGGAAGAAGAAAAACAATTCCAAAATTCCAGACAAGCTCCCACATCTAGCCACCAGAAGGAGTTCTTGAACAAGGCCAGAGGCCCTCTAGCTAAGAGCAATGACAGCTAGCCTGCTGGGACCTCACTAAAACTCATGCATACATGAATTGTTTCACTGTCTGCCCTTCCCACCTTTTCCCCAAATTAAAGCAGCTGCTTTCTTTTACACAAATTTTCTCTGTTTGTCCCGTTTGTTTCATACCAAATTCATACAAATAAGTCTTCAGGTTTGTATAGGATTCATTTGCACTCTAGCAGGTGATAAAAATAAGATAATCTGTCTCTGTCTCTGTCTGTCTGTCTCTCTCTCTCAGTCTCTCTCTCTCTGTCTCTCTCACTTCTCTCTTAAAGCTCACTGAGGATAATGTCTCTTGTCCTTTTAAAATGTGTAAGTCTCCTCCCATCACTCCATTCATATTCAATAAGCAAACAACTCCACTTGAAGGTCATTAAATTTTATAACAACAGTTTGCCCCCATATAAGGTGGTCAGTCCAAGCTTTACCAGAAGGACTGTGACAATTTTAAATAACATAAACACTGAAAGAAAGCAGTCAGAGAATTTACCTTTGGTTAGGCAACAAAAGTGCCTTTTCCTTCAGGCACCTCTTCTCCTTTTAATTGGAAAAGTTAAAGCAGGAAATAAAGGATTTACTGAAAAATGGGAAATGGATTCATCTCTGGAGGGACAGAAGACAAGAAAGAAGGATGTTTTTAATGAGTGTAATGCTGTTAACTGACCGCAGAGGCTGTTGTTCATCACTTCATTTCTCCTAAGTTGTGTCTTGTCACCGCTTAGCCTCCCTCAGCATATTATTTCATCTGATCTTCACTGTTCTCTTTCCCTTCTCCTAGTCTCTTCAATCCCTTGGGTTCCACAACCTCAAGTCCTTCAAAAATGGAGCCATCGTGTCGGGGCTAAACAGCACTCAGTTTCCATCTCAGAGAGTCCCTAATTCAGTCCTGGCTGAGGGCCCTCCAGATTCTGATTTCTCTAACTAGCCCCATTGTGACTGCCCTCTTCTCTGTCAAAATAGAAAAATGTGCTTGGAGTGCCCACTGCTCTATCTCAGAAGTCTATACAAGGGAAACGGCAAGAACAAAGAAAGCAATTTATGGAACCCTGGATAGTCAGTTGGCCAAAAGACAGGTACCTAGATCACCAAATTTCTATGGGTTTCCATAATAAAGTCTCTAGAGAGAAGGGGCAAATCTCAGTTACAATTGTTACCTATTAGAATTAGCACCAGATCAGTTTCTAGAGGTGAGGGGAAAACTCTATCTAGTTTACAATTATTACCTATTACAAATTAGTACCAGATCATGTTTCTGGCCATATTTCCCTCTGCTGATACCATAGACACTGGAGCTCTAGAAATAATGGGGGGGGGGGGGGTGAGGAGGGTGGGAGGAGATTATTAGGATTAGATGAAACAACATAAAAGGGACAGGGAGCCATTAGTATTGAAAAGATACTACAACACCCAAGTGGTACTCCTAAAACCCTGAAGGGAAAACATATACTTAATCTGAGAACATTTAGGGTAAGGATGTCCCAAAATAAACAATCTACATGTACAAAATCTTTCACAATTTCCCTAATTCCACACCATCTTCTTGTATCTACTCTGTCACACATGCATGCCCTATGTTCATCTCTCTTTTTCTAGGAACTCTAATCAAATTAATGCATTAAAGATAGCTAAGTGGTGCAATGGATAGAGCACTGGGACTGGGGTTACAAAGACCTAACCTCAAATCTGACCTTAGGCACTTACTAGCTGTGTGACTCCGGGCAAGTCATTTCACCTCTCCCTGATTTAGTTTCCTCAACAGTAAAATGGGGATAATTATAGCACCTAGCTCACAAGGTTGTTTTCAGGACCAAATGAGATAAAATTAGTATTTAGCATGTGAAAATCAACTCCCCTGTGTCTCCACTCACCATGCCTGTGACTTCTCAGACCAAAATACCCTTCTCTAGATATTATTCTTCTCTTTATATTATCTCCTCCTATTAGAATGTAACCTCCCTGAGGGTAGAGGTTGTGTATATTTATGCTAACTCTTAGCATAATAATTGGCACGTGTTGTTCAGTTGTTTCAGTCCTGACTCTTCATGACCTCTTTTGGGTTGGGTTTTTTTTTGTCTTGTTTTGTTTTATTTTATTTTTGTTTGTTTTGGCTACAGTAGTTGTTTTGTTTTGTTTTGTTTTGTTTTTTGATACTAGAATGGTTTGCCATTTCATTTTCGTGATCATTTTACAGATGAGGAAACTGAGGCAAACAGGGTTAAGTGACTTGCCCAGGATCACACAGCTAGTGTCTGAGGCCAAATTTGAACTCAGGAAGATGAGTTTTCCTGACTCCAGGTCCAACATTCTATGCAATGTGCTACCTAACTGCCTCTATTTGGCACATAACACACAATTAATAAGTATTCATTTGCCTTCTCTGAACCTAAATTTCCCTGTCTTTAAAAAGGAGATTTAATTTAGATGTTTTCTGACATCACTTTCAGCTCTAAACCCTACATTGTATTCAAAGTATAGAAAATTAGCCATGCCCTCCCCCCTCATACATACACACTAGGTTTTGTGTGAGTAAACTGGGTAATATGTGCTAAGGTTTGTATGGATTGTTGGCAAGGTGTTGGAGGATAGTGGTGGAAGAAGAGAAGGAGCAGAGAACAAAATTGTACAGATAACTTTTTTTAAATCACTTTGTTAGATGTTACCGCATGTAGAACACAATACTCACCCTCGTGTCATGATGCCCTTAACAAGACTGATTGGCATGCCCTGTCTCCAATCAAAAAGAGAGCTCTGGCTTGTTTGGAGAACCTAAGAGTCTTGTGGAGAACTAAAGAGGGGAAAAAGCAATAAAGAGGATGAAGAAGAGGTCCAGAGAGTTGAGACAAAAGCTGTAGGGGCAGCTGGGTCTACTTGAGCATATTTGACCAGGTGGTACATAAATTCTGACTGACAGGCACCCTGTGAAGCCCTAGCTCCTTATCATAAACCTGCCAAGGAGCTGGCTCTGCCTCTCCCAGCTCCTAGCGAGGCACCAAATGCCAATCTCAATCTGGACTACAGACAACCCTATGGTCAATGCACAGGAAATAGGAGGCAACAATCAGCCTACATCAGGCCAGAAAGGCTGCCCAAGGAGGGGATATTCTGGACCAAAGCACAACAGCCTGGGCAGCCTCTCACTGACCATCACTTCCACCTGACTACTCATTCAGGAGTCTTTCCTCCATAGTCACAAGGAACACATGCCCACCCACAGCTGGCAGTGCTGTCAAAAAATAGCAATGCCAGCCTGCAGTACAGACTGCCTCATGTTCACCAAAGACAGGCAGTGTCAAAAGAGCAATTTCTTCTGATATCAAAGCCAAAATAGATGAAAGAAGAATGAATTTTGAAAGCTGAAAAGAACATTAGAGATCATTTACTTCAAACTGCCCATTTTTTAAAGATGAGGAAACTGAAATCAGAAAGATAATTGACTTTCCCAAAATCAGTGACCCAAGTTTAGTGACAGATCAAGAGTAGAAGTCAAGTTCCTTCAACCCCATTCCAATGCTTTTTCCAAATACTATGATGACCCTTATAGAAGCAGGACTTTGTAAGTGACATAAGAAAAGTCCAGAGCAAGATGCTGACCAAGAATTTCTGGAAGCCATCATTAATGGAATTATATCATTACTAGCATTTTTACAGTCTTTTAAGGTTTGCAAAGAGCTTTGCAATTATTATCTCATTTGATCCTTGGTGCTATTATTAACATCCCTATTTTACAAACAAAAGGACTAAGACAAAAAAGGTTAAATGTTTGTCCAGCATCACACAGATAATAATAATAATAGCTAATATTTATATAGTACTTACTGTGTTCCAGGAACTATGCCAAGCACTTTTACTATTATTGTCTTAATCGATCCTCATAACAACCCTGGGAGGGAGGTACTATTGTTATCCCCATTTTACATATAAGGAAATTGAGGCAAATACTGTTTAAGTGTCTTGCCCAGGGTCACACAGTTAAAAAGTATCTGAGGCAGAGTTTAATTCATATCTTCCTGACTCTGTGATGGTAATTTTGATACCCCTACTCAAATTCATCAGCATTTATTAAGTTTATTGTGATAGATATCAATGATTGTATTAGTGAATTAAACAGAATAGAATCAAGTTTGGGGTAATTATGTCAGTTGTTGCTGTTAGAATAAAAGTTATGAATGATTAATCCACCATGTATTGATGATTATATTAATTGTATTTGACTTATCAGGTAGATTCATACTGTTAAAAATGTAATAAAAATGTAATTCCTGGGGCAGCTAGGTGGTGCAGTGGATAGAGCACCAGCCCTGGATTCAGGAGGACCTGAGTTCAAATCTGACCTCAGACACATAACACTTAATAGCTGTGTGACCCTGGGCAAGTCACTTAACCGTATTGCCTAGCCAAAAAATTTTTTTAAAATGTAATTCCTGCACTACCCCTACCCCACTCCTACTCTGTAATGTGCTGTAATAAAATTCATTTGTCAGTGCAATACCCTCTAACCCTTATGTATCACTACTGTCCACTCACTTGTGACCTTCGCTTCAAACTCATAACTTCCTTGGACCCTAGGATACTGTTGTTCAAACACTAGGGTCTTATGACTTGTGGAAGGGGCTATGATGTTGTTGAAAGGCTCTTATGATCTTTGGAAAGCCCTTCCTGAAATGACGTG
The DNA here is from genome assembly GCF_900497805.2 of Vombatus ursinus. Classification (NCBI taxonomy): domain Eukaryota; kingdom Metazoa; phylum Chordata; class Mammalia; order Diprotodontia; family Vombatidae; genus Vombatus; species Vombatus ursinus. The sequence goes on from NW_020954585.1 coordinate 29,026,495, forward strand.
GAGTTGATGCCCTCTGGAAGGTCTCATGACCTACGAAAGGTCTATTGACAAAGCAGTTATGACTGACAGACATTTCCCTTAGCCAACCATTTTGGACTCTTTTTGCAAACCAGGTCTAAAGCCAGTATCACAATGGTATTGACCACTCTTTAGAAAATCCTCTCCCTCAGACAGTTCTACTGGTTTTGTAATTTGTGTAAGCTATCACTCTGAGAAGTGATCTTTCTGGCTTGTTCTTTTTTTTTTCCATTTCTGTAATATATACATGGCAGATCTATATCATACCATATTCACAGCCTCTCATACCACTTCTCCATAAATACACTAATGGAAAAAATCCTGTTTTAGCAGAATGAAGAGTAGAAAAAAAGATATTCTCAATTTTATATTCAGTTCTATTTTATGAAACTTAAAAAATTATCAAGGACAAGTCACTTGTAAGTTTCTCCAGGAAAATAACCCATAAACTAATAATACCACATTTGCTATGAAGGCTATAAGACATTTGAAAATCAGTTTTATAAACCTGTATGGTTGAAAATTAGATAAATTTCTTGATTCTCTGATTTTACAACTATCTCATTTCTCAATTGATTTCCTCAGTACTTCTTTGACATGTTGGCTATCTGATAGTGGTAATGATATTTTCTTTGCTTAGATACCACCACCACACTTTTGTTCCTTGAGGGTGGTTTTGAACCCCTTTTCACCCTCCCACATCAAAATAATTGGAGTATATATAGTGCATGTGTCCATATCCTCAACTTTACAAAGGTCTCTAGGATCCTGAGGAGATTTAAGCACTGTTTCAGGAGTTCTTTCCAACCCTGTGCCCTGTACCAAATAACTTCAAGAGAAAGCAACCTCTCCAAGGTCCTTTACACAAGTAAAAAGCATCAAAGGTACAATGTGACACTAACTCCAGTGTTTTTGCATTTCCTTCTGCACTACATTTAAAAATATTTGCCTTATACTCAAATCCTCTGAGGCTGTTCCTACTAAGAACTTCCTACAAATACTAATAGGACTTTTCTTGATCAGTTTCCCAACTTTCCCAGTCTCTGCATGGAAAATCCTAAATCAAAAGGCCATAAATGTCAACTAGAATCATTAACTACTTTAAGCCCATGAACATTCCTTTCTCAAGAGTTACTTTTATTATAGCAAGGCCAACACATCTATACCTTTCAACTGTTTTTTTTTTTAAATCAGGCTGTGTGTGATACTTTCAAAAGACTCATATGTATATATATGTGTGTGTGTGTGTGTGTGTGTATATATGTGTGTATATATACATATATATACATATATATATATATAATCTCAAAGATTGCAACCATCATCACAAGGAATACTTGTTCCTCAAAATAGCAGTTGTACTTGCATTTCATGCTCGTTATTAGTCTCCTTGAAGGATAAAATGGAAAGACCTCTTGTTTTAGAAACAAAGGACATGGGTTTGTATCTTAGCTTTGCTACTTACTACCTATGTAACCCTGAGAAAGTAAAACTACTTATGTCTACCTCATCTGTCTGGTAGGATTTTGAAGATTAATGGAAAAATGAAAACAAAAGGATGGAAAACTCATTCCTCATGAGGAATTCCTCCCCCACCAATGTAATATAGGGCTGTTTATTTTTTTCCAAACTTTTCCCTTGGTTCTCTAATCCATCCCCCTCATGGTATGGGTTGTTCAAGGAGGACTGACTTTTATCTTGCCACTGGACTTCAATGGCTTAGAAGAGAGAGTGAGGTGGAAGACTTCGTAAAACTCTTCTTCACTTAAATTCAATTTATCCACAAGTCAAGACATCACTCATTGTGATTCTCTTTGAAAAGGAAGGAAAAACAACAGCACAACCCTCCCAGGCATGGCTCTCCTTTCTTTAATACCTCTACCCTTCCCCTCACCCATAAAGGAGCTTCCAGAAGAAAAGGATTAAGAATAATGAGCTTGGGATTGTGACTACTTGTTTGAGAAAAGCATTCTATTTTTTACTAAGCCTCATGATTACTGGCTGGTGTGGGATAAATTGTCCTGAGTCACATGGTTAAGACCCTCTGCTACTGATTACCTTATCAATAAAAGTCAAACTATAAGATTCATGATTTTACAGCTCAGAGCCCCCACCTAGAGGACAAAACTCTAGGCCAATGTTCAAAATTTTGTCCTACTTAATATCTGTACACAAGTTATTCAGGGGCTCCTTTCATGGAAACCCCATTGTTTGAAATTAAAAGCAAATACAAATCAAATAGGAGCTATTACTAATAATAATCACATTGCTTTTCAGGATCTTTTCAGGATAAAAAAAAATCAGAAATTATAATACCTCAAGAAAATAGAGAAACCATATAGCAAATGCCTGATGTCTGCTGAAGAGAAGTTAAAAGTTCTTCACTGACTTTTCACAAATCAACTCCAGTCTGTCTCACCTTTCTCAAAGGTCTGAATAGGGGGAGAAAATGAACAGGGAGAACATAAGACACCCCAATACCACAGAATTACAATGGCATGGAAATTAACTGGGATAAAGTAAAATAACAGAACTTATTTACATATGCAATCAACCTTAACACTTATTTATTTCCTTTAAAAATTTTTAATATGTATTATGTTCTTTTGTTGTAATCACTTTTTAAATACTATTTGGCATTGAATTCCCAAAATTCCCAAAATTGACACATATTCTTTAATTCTTCATCATGAAATCTTGGCCCTTCAGACTATTTTTAATGAAAAATCATTTTTTCCAAAGCTGTTGCATTATACCCATAGACTTTCTTCTTTAACTATTATTGTTTTTATAAATTTATTTATTTATTTTTAGTTTTCAACTTTCATTTCCATAAGACTTTGAGTTCCAAATTTTCTCACCATCTCTCCCTTCCCCCCACCCCAAGACAGCATGTAAATTGATATAGGCTCAACATATACATTCATATTAAACCTATTTTCACATTAGTCATGTTGTAAAGAAGAATTGGAACCAATGGAGAAACCACAAAAAGAAGAAACAAAAAACAAAAGGAGAGAGAGCAAATAATATGCTTCAATCTGCATTCTGACTCCATGGTTCCAGCATTTTCCATCATAAGTCTTTTGGAATTGTCTTAGATCCTTGAAGAAAAGATAAGAAAAGATAAGTCTATCAAAGTTAGTCATCATACCCACAGACTTTCAATGGAGTGTAAATCAAGTGAGGTCCCAGGCTAAGGAAGTATATTTATTGCTATCTCTTTGATATCTCTTATCCTTGAATGATATGTGACATGGTAAAAGATTGCATTTCAGTTTCTCATCTCCATTTGAGAATTTCTATAATTCTGGAATAATTCTGCTTCTCAGCATATCAATATATTTATCAGAGTTCATTATTTCATTAACAGGATTGACATGCGGGCCAAATGGAAAGAAAAAATCCTCAAAACATTTTTATGTTATCTTACATTCAGATGAAGATGTATAGATTTTACACTCAACTGGACTTATTCTAATCACTGTTTCTAGCATAACCTTGAATTGAAAATGTAAGTTGCAGCAGTAAAAATTATATTTCAACAATCTTCAATGGTATAGTCTTTATCTTGAACATGGTATTTTTTTCTTTATATCCATAGGTAGCAGCTGTTGCTTTGGGTTTTTTATTGGTTTGTTTGTTTATTTTTGGTTTTTTACTAGTCTTCTCACTATTTATCCAAGTTCAAGAAGCTTATACTTTTCTGTAAGGAAATTAATACAATACCCTTCACAGGTTCTTCTAGAGGTCCTTGTTTTTTTTTGTTTTTGTTTTGTTTTTGTTTTTCTAAAGTTTATTCGGCTATTTTGAAGTAATAGTATATTGGTTCTTAATGTTCTTTTTCAAGTGCCTTTTTCCTTTGTACTTTCTTGTCCTTTTACATTATGAACTTTGAATGATTCTCAAAAATCTTAATTTCCCTATACCAATATCTTTAACAATTGTTGAAGTATGCTCTTTATAAGTTAGAACTCCTTAGAGTAATATCTAGGGGCAGCTAGATGACTTAGTGGGTAAAGTGCTGGGCCTGGAGTCAAAAAGGCCTGAGTTCAAATCCAGCCTCCAACATACACTAGCTTTGTGACTCTGAGCAAGTTATTTAATCTCTGTTTGCCTTAATCCACCAAAGAAGAAAATGGCAAACCACTCCAGCACCTTTGACAAGAAAACCACATGGACAGTATAGTCCATGAGATCATAAAGTGTCAAACATGAGTAAACAACAACAGAGTAATACCCATTCTTAAAAATCAGAATTAAAAATACATCAAAAGAGAGCAATGAAATGTGAGTGTGAAGGATTATGCTGGTAAATGTTTAACAACCAGTTTGAGGGGTGGGGGACAAGAGTATACACATGATACACTTTTAAGTTTAACCTGCATTCATTTTCTCCTTCATTTTCTTAAGTTCACACAATAAAAAAAAATCCAATAAATCAAGCCAGATTTGTAGCCTTCACTCATTTTCAATATGTAAATATTCACAATGAAAATTTAATAGGCTTTCATGATTCTGTTGTCAAAAGGAAAAATCCTTGTTCATACCTTGCTGTGATTACTGAGGCAAACTCGGGAAAAGAAAGTTAAAAGGATTTTATTCAGCACACCAAGGCAGCTAGCAGTTGGAGTGCTGGTCAGTCTGAATTCAAACTGTGCGCCTCTTTTATAGGCAGGAGTAAACAACTTCCATATAAGGGCAAAACAATCTTAATTGATATATGTTTCAATGAGGAGCTGGGGTTAGCACCACCTCAGCTCCTCCCCAATTACAGCATCATAGGGAGATGGGATTAGCAATGAGGAGACACTTCTAATAAACCTGCAGGCTGGCAGCACAAAGCAAAAGTCAAGCAAGCTGAAAACATAGGGTCACTTCAGAATGATTCCACATTAGTGACTGATTTTATATACTATAAGGGTTGCTTTCAATGCAACCTGGCACAAAATCCAACACTCAACTAACAGAAAAATAACTGAAAGTGGGGAAACCAGCTCAATCTAATTCGATCTGGTAAAAGTCAGATGTTCTCAGTTGTCCTAGTGTCTAGAGAAGCACACAGGCATGACCACTGCTGTCACAAAAATTAAATCATGTCAAAATTATTGCTTGTCCTAAGTAATTTACATATTACTGTAGTTTCTGGTATTACATCCCAAAATGTTTCCTAGAGCTTTCTCTCTCTCCCTCTCCAATCAGCAGGCCATTCTCCACCAACATGCTCTTATTACCACCCTTACTCCCCCCTCCCCTCTTCTGGAGACTCTGAGACCAAACTCCTTACCCTGTATCCATTAGCCCCATACAATTTGAGATAGTTTCAGTCTCTTTGGAGAAAGATATCTGCAACACTGTCTATTTAAACCTATGTATCCCAGTATTCATTTGGTTAAGTCTTAGAAGCTCTCAGTCTGTCTCCAGACAGAAGGAAAAGCAACCTGTCCTTTTAAGACACAACTCCTCTTTTGTTCAGGGAATAACCTGAATTATGGCCCAACCCCACAGCCTTCATCCTTGGCATGTATTTCCCCTCAGCAGGAGAGGTAGCAAGGGTTATTTCTACTAGGCAGAGAGTTAACAAGGGTTATGATAACAAGGAGTCACTAGCAGTTCTTCATGAGACAAGACCAAGCCTGTGTGGCAGGCTCCATTTACAATCCAACAAGAGACTAAATCTGTCCCTGTCTGTCTAATGCATCTGCAACAGCTGTCTCCTAGAGAGTGTTGATACCCAATGCCTGAATAGGAGCTCTGTTAAAAGGCTACTTGTGACTAGTAGATCCACCCCACTCATATTTCACACATTGATCAAAGGCAGAACAGGAGTGGAGGGGGGAGGTGGAATGTCGACCCGCAGCATATCAGCACTCACAACTGTCAAATAAGGATGACTGGACAGGAGCCAGGGGATCGCTCTTCTAAGAACAACAACTGTTCAATGGCTCCTGGAGACGCAGCCGCCCCTTGCCCACTCTACTATACAATAATATATGTCATTCCACCACCTCCACAAGGCTTAAAATGGAATATGTAGGGTGGAAGGGGTGCAAAGAGACTGACAGTGAACTAGGTGTGCTGCTTAGAGTGGTGGGCTGCACAGATGGAGCTGGTTAGGGGCCATGTGACCTAAACTTGGTGCCTGGATTATTTTGGGCAGCTTTCAAATATCACCTGAGGCAGGGGGTGAGGGGATGACTTATTCTAGTCTTTGCTAAGTTAAAGTAATGCTTTGAGGCTTCTGGGACTTATAATGAAAAGGTATATATTTTCCTCTCATCTGTGCTCAAGGATGCTTGATTCTGTGCTGAGAAGAAAAAATGAAAAAGACAGATGTAAAGCCACCAAATTTGCTTCTGTCTTGAGGAGTTTCAAACAGAATGGTTTCTTTTTTCCCCTGCTTATCATTGTACTGGTGCAGCAGTCAAGGATAATGATTATCTCCAAGATTGTCAGACACTAAATAAGATGTCCCCACTTTCCTGTCACAATGTACACCACTCATTATTAGCTATTTGTGCCTCCTTCTGAAAACTTGAGATCCAATTTGAAAATATCTTGAAAAAGGAAAGTTTTCTTTGAGCAGGCATGATTCTTTTCTTTTACATTCAAAAGCCAAGTTTCATAAATGTGATTTATATATCTACTAATTGAGCGATATGAGAAAGGGAAAAACTTATAGAATCTTCACATCTTATTATACATACTAGTCCCAAATTCATTGATTAATCATTATAAATTCCTGATGTTTTTTGTATCTACCTGATAGATGCTAAATAATTATTTGTTTATTAACTCATTATACATAGATTAAAAGATCCTTTGGCTAAACACAGCTAAAGAAGAACATTAGCAATAAAACTTCACAATTCCCAAAAACCTACTTCTTGGCTATATGCCTCACTATTCATCCAGAACATAAGGGTTTTGGTTCAACTGCAAACCATCTCATCTTTTATTTCCACATGGATATTTTATTCATTACTACTGGTGATAGGCAAACCCCAAAGCTTTCAAGTTGTATCTATACCACAGCAAATTTTTGCCATGGAAATAACCAAACCATCTGGTGTCAGTAATAGTTTCAATCATATCAGCTCATTATTCCACCTCTTTCTACCTTTATTCTTGAGTATAGCTTTCCAGACTAAAAGTCTACTGATGAATTGTCAATGAAACCCACTAGCAGAGCCAAACTTTGGGTTGTTGGCACTGCAGGAAACATGACCAATTCTTCATCTCCACCTCTTAAAATCCCTTGTTTCCTTTAAGACACAAATCAAGCACCACTTTCTATGTGGAATCTTTTCTGATCAGCCAGATGCTAGTGTCTTTCCCTCATTCCCAATAAATCACTATGATAGAACTAATATTGATACTAGGATCCTTTCCTTCCAAACCCCAATATGGATTAGATTAGATTTTCCATAAAAGGTAACAAAATCAAGACTTAATTGACTTTGGGGTTAAGCAAGCCTTAAGCTGTACTTACCTTGACATAGCTAGTAAGTCTGGAAACCTGTGACTATGACTATGACCTGACTTCAGGGTTACCCACAGGCACAAAAAAGCCTACCCACATAGGGTCAGAACTCTCAGATTTGGTGAATACCTTAAGACTACCTGAATCACCACATGCTGTCCTTCTGACTAGAAACATTTCCCAATGGGGGAGGGGGAGGGAAGAAGAGGGGAAGGCCACATGTCTACTACATTTCATTGCTGTTGTACCTCGTTAATCATTATTATTAGAGGCAGCCAGATAGCACAATAGGTAAAATGCTGGGAATGGAGTCCTGGAGTCAGGAGGTTCTGAGTTAAAATCTAGCCTCAAAAACTTACTAACTGTGTGTGACCTTTGTCTGTCTCAGTTTCCTCATCTGCAAAATACAGATAATGATAAGGATAAAATTAATTAGCATATATACAATGCTTTGTAAACCTTAAAGTACTATATAAATATTTGCTATTATTATTATTATCAACATTTTATTATTATATTCTTTCTATGTTAACTTTCAGTGGTTTATGAATGTTGAATAATAGATTGCTGGCCTGAGCTAGGCCTGCCCATAACATTCACCATATATTTATTATGTACATACCTATATATGTATAAGACGTCTCTTCTGATGCAATGTATTCTTGCTCAGAGCAGGGATCCACAGGTATCAGGTATATAGTAGTCAATTAATAAATGCTTTTTGATTGGTTGGGCTATACCATTTGGGGCACTTACCTCCTAACCCATAGTGCCTCAAAGGTTATGAACTAGTTTGCCAAGACTTAACCCAGACCTGCTCACACCAATCACTACCTACCTTCCCAGTTTTCTGCTTATCACCACCAAAGTCCATCCCCTTATATACAGTACCTACTATGAAGAAGACATAAGTATTCAAAGAAGAGTTCTAGCTCAGCTTTCACTACTTTATCACAAGTCAAACTGGAAATCACATCTTTCAAGCTACAAATATTCATATGAACTATTTTTTTCAATAGAAAAGCTATAAACAGAGAGAAACTCATAAATGTAAGTCCCTCCTCTCTGTTTAGTTTAGTTACTTGGTTTGTTCCCTCCCTTTATATGGTAACATCCTTGAAGGGAAACCATTTAGGATTTCGTTCTGAGAATGAGTCCTACATCCTTCTTCTAGCTACAGACTTTTTTTTTTTCAAATCCACAACAAACAGTTGTCCATTGTATCTAGCTGAAGCAAGACAAGGGCTAGGAATAAGAGAGGCCAGCACTTATGTCTGTTTTCCTCTCAAAGCTCTAGTTGCCAGAGAGAGTGCTCCCCAACACACAAACACACACAGAGTCATATATCTCACCACTTGTCCATTTATAGGCCACCTCTCACTGTCCTATGAGACTTGGGTTTGAAAAAAGGACTACAGATATTACTGCCACCAGCTATAGTCTCCCTACTAATCCATATGTCAGGGGAACTGACTTTTACCACCTCCGCCTTCTCTCCTGTCCTCTTCTGAGATCCTCAAAATTCTCAATGTACACTTTGTGGGAGAAAGAAATCCTGCCCTCCATTCTTGATCTTATCTTATTTTCCTCTCTTCCCAAACTGAGATGAAATACAACTCACAGAGTCTTTACTGCCAGTCCAAGCCTTAGTAGTGGGCTGTCACATTATTCTGCATTGGATCAAACATTTGGAAATTAGAAGCCATTTTTTTTCACACTTTAACAGTGCCTACCAATTCAAATCACTAAAAATATAGCATTATTTCTACAAAACATATGCCCCTCCCCAATCTGTTATTGATTGATACAAGAGAAAACTCTCCAACCCTATGTCCTGATTTCATTTGTTTTTCCCTGTATCTTCTTGCTATGGGCTTCACAGTTATATACTGAATTGGAACAGTATTTCCTTTAGAAACATAACACTCTTTCTAAATTTAACACAATTAATTAGCCAGCAGAAATACCTATTGACTTCAGAGCATTACACCACCCCCATCACTTTTAGGTTGCCCGTGGAAAGCAATTTCCACAAATAATGAAACTGGAAACCGAACAGAAGGTCATGGAAAACAGACATATTCCCACAAATTTTTTGATGTTGATATTTCCCCATGTTGTGTCTATAATTAAAGTACCTAGGAAATTTCACTTCTGCTTGGAAGGTCCCAAAATATCCAGTCTTATCTCTTTCATCCTCCTAGTTGTTTTTGAGTAAATGCTAAGTCAGGGAAAAGCAGAGTCAAAAACTCTGCTGTTATCCTGCCGCCTGCTCCAGAAGACAATGATGCCCCAAGTGTAATTCATTTAATGTCTGTCTTGCCTCTCTTATGATTCTGGTCATCTTGAAGGTGTAACTATGATATACCATACTCCACTGGTAGAGAGGAAAAATTATTGAAGAGTTGATTTGAACATTCTGACTGCACTAAAATTATGTTAAATTGTCCCCTCTATGCTATTTTTAAGACATTGCTGATCACATTAGTTCCAGGTTTTAAAAATAAGTTATTTGGTGCCTTAGGATCATGTGTGTGTGTGTGTGTGTATGTGTGTGTGTGTGTGTGTGTGTTGCTGATGTGGGTTCTTTCTAGGCAGAAATGCCACTCCTCTCATAATTATCCTAATCAAGCTATTGATTGAGGTGCCGTTCAGTAGAAGACAAATGAAAACATAAGACTATATCACTCATTGTGGGCTCTCTGAGGTCTTTAAGGACTGGAATTTTACTGTCAATTTTGAAGACCTTTTAGGGAACTATAAAAAAAATGGCAAAAAAAAAAAGTCATATAGCCCTTTCATGTCTGGTAATAAGAGCAGACACAAGACAGACTGGAACCAGGAGCAAAATGAGGCGTTGGGAAAAATTAGCAAAACTACCAGCAATCAAATGGTTAATGTGATGGTGATGACTGGTCTTTTCTTTCCTTGTATCCATTCATTGGCTGAATTCCTTCTGGATAAAAAAAATAGAAAGAGATGAGAATGAGACTGAGAGATATCAAGTAGTAGTAATAAGTTCATCAATTCATTCAACAATCATTTACTTCAGAGTAAATGTATAGTTCACTGTGCTAGATACTGGGAGAGCCAAGGGTAAATAAAATAAGATATAATCCCTGCCTTGAAAAAACATATTGCATGCGGGTGTTGGGGTGGGAGTGATGATAGAGATTCAAAGTTCTCATTGTTAATTATTGCTATCATTGAATCACAAGGCTTATGAGTCTATCCAAGAATCCATTCCCTCTCTTCAGGCAAAACCCCAACTAAATCATTCCAGAATACTGGGGAGCTATTCTGTTTTCAAAGATTGTCAATATAATCTGACTAAGAAAGTGAAAGCATGGGACAGACACTAGAATAGAGATATGGCAAAGTTAAAAGCAGGGATGTGCTGGTAAATGTTTAACAGCCAATTATCCAAAAACCCAGACACACTTTTAAGTTTAATCTGCATTATTAACATTTTCTCCATCACTTTCTTAAGCCTAGAGACAATCAACCCAAAGATAAATCATGCCCTGATTTGTAATTTTTTGCTGATTTCCAAGGTGTAAATGCTCGCACTGAAAATTTAACAATCAGAGTTAGATCCAGTATACCCCAGGTTACAAGGAAACTTTGAAATCATCTATTCTAAACTCCTTTCTGATAAGTGAAGAAAATCAGGACCTGAGAGGCTGTGACTTGTCCAGCATCACACAGCTAGCAAGTGACACACCAAAAAAAGTATCTATCTCTTGACTGATAGATAAAAGCTTTTTTACTAATTTAAGTGTAGGTTACCCACTGGCCATTGAACAAATGTCCTAATACTCTGGAACACCTCAGAACCCTCCAAAATTATCATTTCATTTCATTTCATGTCATCTGTGCCATTTGACCAGAAAGAAAGCACCATTCTCTCTTACAGATACTTACAAGAAACTTGACTTCAGTTTATCTATGTTCTGATAGGCAAGATCTAATTATTGATCTTGTTCCATCTTAAAAAAAAAGTAAATAAAATAAATCACAAACCACCAGAATGTGTGTGTGTGTGTGTGTGTGTGTGTGTGTGTGTGTGTGTGTGTGGTAGTATAATAGAAAAGGCAATGGTTTGTGAGTCAGAATTCCTAGGTTCAAATCCAGAGTTTGTTTTTGTTTTGTTTTGTTTTCTTTAAACTTTCATCCAGTCATGTAAATATGGAAAAGTCCTCTGAGCTTCCACTTCTGCAGCATCAATAAAATGTGGGTAGTGACCCCCAAGCTACTTATTACCCAGAGTTATAATGTTAAAGTATTCTATAAACCTTAAAACTACAGAAATTTGGGTTGCTACTGTTCAATCAACAAACATTGAGTACCTACTATGTGTTAGGTATCCATGAGGCTCTAGAGTTATAAAAACAGAAGTCAAACAAACCCTGTCCTCAAGGAGCTTCTAATTATGACTGTTTTTCAAAGCAGCATTTACACAATTGTATATTTTCTTATTGTCAACAGAAAAAAAAAGCCTTGAACATGACCTTATTTTGAAGGCTAAAAGGTCTACTTTTGTGGGGAAAGATTGCCCTCTTGTGTACTTTCAAGATATTACCATCTTAAACCGTTTCTTTTTTACCTCATGTTGAATTTTCACAACTCTAGGCAGGAATGATTTGTCAAGAAATTCAATCCTTGTTGAATTTCTTCTATACTCTCCAATTTTAGTGTCCATAGCTGGAATTGGGAGTTACCTCATCAATCAATTAATCAATTTCCCCTCCATCTCTCTGCTACTTGGAATAAAAAGCTAAAGTATTTCTTCTTGGTCCTTCTCAATCACTCATGCAATTCCTGGGTGAAGCACTTTTTGAATTTTGAGGGCTTCCAGATCAGAATGACAAAAGAACTGGGATGGAATTGTCCTTTTAATTCTGCATTAGACGACTCTATTACCTTTCAATCACTTTTAGAGCCATATAAATGAAGCCTTTATTCAGCCTTCAGGGTCCCTTTGAAAAGGCAAGATTTCCTCTTAAAGGTACATGAAATTTTATGACACTGAAATCTTCAAATCATCTGAGCTTATGACCACAAAGATGTCTGATTTGGACTGTCATCCTCAGTGAAATGAATGACTAACTTTGCCATGTGCTTTCATTTAATTAGTCTATCACTTGATAAATGATAGTAGTTCACAGCTCTCAGAATGTCATTAAGAGATCTACAATGTCTTGATAAAATATCACATCAAGACAATTAGGACAAAATGTTTCTCAGGCTAAGTGTGGAGAAGGATGGCTCAACACAAATTTCTCTTCACTCTCACTTCCACTTCCGACATAGAAGGGAAATTTTCGTAGGGATTTGAATGGCCTTATTAAAGCAACATTTGATAGGCTGGACATCCCAGGGAATTTCAACATATGTGAGTAACGTTGTCGGAGTACAGAGCAAAGTCATCAGATCCCATGGAATTCAGGAGCAGCATCTCAGTGAGTGTGCCAAGTATCATTTCATATTTATCAACCCATCCTTTGTCTATTAAAAAGAAAGGTATCATGAGTATAGCCAAGTCCTGCCCATTGGCATCTCACTGATTATACTGTACAATTATTCAGCAGTGGGCTGTATGTTCATGTTATCCCAACTATGCATGGGGTACACAACTGATGCTGCAGCTGGTTCTTTTGCATTGGTACATAAGAGAACATGGCTTTTGACACAGCTTTCTATATCAATGTTAAGCTCTCAAAGCAGCCTGGAAACAACATCCACAAAGACATCTGCAAATATCAGTGTGACTAGCAACAGGGCATTCCTTTGGATTTCATGTACCAACCACATAACACTGTTCACTGACAACACCAAAATGTGTTCACTGAATCTAGTTCTGGATTTAAGAAAGAGTGAGATAGCTCATTCTCAGAGGCATCTTATCTTGTAATTTATTTATATCAAAATGAAGAATATTAGAGGATATGTTTCAGTCTCTGATGTAACCACTTGGATTCTTTTTGAGTCAGGACATGCTATAAAGCACATATGAGGCTCATCCAGAAGGTCATCTATCTCTCTATCTATGTATCAATCTCTTAAACATATGTATGTACATGCACATCAATTAAATGTATATATGTACATATATGTTAAACATATATATGGAAAGGGAATTGTAGAATCGTGGCAAGTAGACTCTAAGCACTTTTGAATTTATCAACTATGACTCAGATAGATAAGTATGTTATGCACACTGGGGCTGCTAAAATGGCTTTGGTACTCATTGGTTACATCAAGGGATTAATAAGTCACTATAGCTATCTCGATCCATCTGTGCTCCATGCCTTCCCTTCTAAGGAAAGAGAAAGTTTGACGATATTGTCTCACTGAGGATGGCTTAGAAATTGACTCAAGTTGCTGTCTGCAGCCAAATAAGCAATAAGACAATATTGTACAGTTCTTCTATCACTTAGTACTAGACCCTAAACAAGTTACTTCATCTCCCTCAGCCCCAGTTTCTCATCTCTAAGACCCTCCATCTGTATGGTGAAGGAAGGTGGTTATAACCTATCTTATTCCTCCCTTCTGCTGCTCAGTTGATGAATTAACAGAAGAGTAAGATAAAAAAAAACTTTTTTTTTTTAACCCTTTTACTAGATATGATGTTCTCTTTGATGAAATTAGATGAACACTTTGCCATTGGCTTGCAGAAGATCATCCATGTTCTGGGAGACTGTGAAAAAACAATTTTGCCACCTCTGTGATGCAAATGAGTTAGGAGAACTTTGTAGAGTTAGACTCCTGATAGCAGAAAAGAGAATCACCTACTTTAGGAAGAATCCAGCTCTTGAGAGAGGATAATGCTTTTCTTTTCCCCTTGCTTCTGTACTGGACAAAAGGGAGGAAAGGGGGAGGAAAAGAAGGATGTGTCTTCTCTTCTGAGCCCTTAGCCACGATATCTTACAATGGAGCTACTTACCCATCAGGAAATACCATACACAGAAGGGGCTTATTAGCTTACATAAGGATTGCATGCCAATCATGTATCTTGAAACCTAGGTAACAGTCATCACCCTGGGGAACCAAGCTGTTAGTGTGAGTTAGGGGAGAGGTAATTCCCAGAGAGGGTGCTACATGTAAAATGAGGGAGTTAGAGTATATGATTTTTAGGTTCCTTTCAAATGCAAGATGTTATAATCCTGTAACTATAATCCTCATTCAAATATAATATTAGTTGCTGCTGTGGAGTATGAAGGACCAACTGTCATACTCTCAACAGTACTGTGACATTATTATTATTATTATTATTATTATTATTATTTATTAATTAAGATTAGATCTCTATCTCACCAAGGCTGAAAGGTCAAGGACTGCTCATATCCCACTCTGATATGCACAAGAGCTTTGACCTCCTCCATTTCTAATCTTTTTTTTTAATAATTGCAATCAATTTATTAAAAAAGATGATTGGTTAGGCACCTGCAATGGTGACTTCAACTTCTACACCTGGTTCAATGCTGATAGAAATGATCTGTTTAACAATTTTAGAAGGACTCTGCAAATCAATAAGGCATTTGTGGATTCTCATCTGGAACCGATCCCAAGTCTTTGAAGCTTCACTGCAAGGAGTTTTTCTAGTTGTGATTCGAAGTGTCTTAGTAGGCATTCAAACAGGTCCCTTCACTTTCAAGTTCATTTCTTTGGCTCCTCTAATTAGGTCAGTACACACTTTCTCGAGGGATTTCACATTGGGGCTGGTGAGGGTGATCCGGATCCAGTGAATGGCCACTTCGGGCTCCACAAGGGTCTTTGAATGTCATGGCAGTGGAGCGGCTTCCTGACCAACTTAATCCTCGGTGAGAGCTAACAGCAGTGAGTCAGGAGAAAGAGAGGCAGCGACTGCTGACTCCACATGGCTGAAGCGGCGGTACCTTCACCAAAAAGCCTCCATTTCTAATCTTAATTAGTTTATTTCTCCATAGTTCCCATTGCTCCCAAGGTCTCACTCTATGCCAAACTTAGAATGGATACTGATCAGCATAGCTACTGCAGCTCAGAACTCCTGAGATCAAGAGATCTACCAACCACAGCCTCCCCGGTAGCTGGGATTTTAGGCTCATTGTGCAAACTTGCATCATTTCCACTATCCCTGTGTTCTCTGCTCTGTCAAAATAAAGTCCTACCAGTGAATGGATGAATATGAGGCAGTATACTTTCCAGTGATGTACATATTGATAATAAGGTTGATGCATGCATTGCCAGAGTTAGCTTACTGTATGGGAGGCTCCAAAGGAAAATGTGGGAGAGAAGAGGTATAAGTCTGCCTACTAAACTGAAGGTCTACAGAGTTGTTGTATTGACCTTATTATTGTATGCCTATGAAACCTGGACAATATACTAGCACTGTGCCAGGAAACTGAATTATTTCCATTTAAATTGTCTTAGGAAGAGTTTGAAGATCACCTGGCAAGATAAGATACTGGACATTGAGGTCCTTTCTCAAGCTGAAATGCCAAGCATTCAAACTCTACTGTAGAGAGCTCAACTCTGTTGGGCTGGCCACATTGTTCAAATGCCAAACATATGTTTGCCTAAAAGACTATTTTATGAAAAACTCATGCAAGGAAGGTGCTGGCATGGTGGTCAGAAGAATCACAAGGACATTCTGAATGTCTCTCTGAAGAACTTTGGAATCAATTGCACAACTTGGGAGATTCTAGCAGAGGCCAGCCCAGCATGCTATGCCAGCATCAAAGAAGGCGCTATGCTCTATGAACAAAGCAGAATTGCAATAGCTCAAAAGAAACATGCAAATTTAGAGAGCTCTACACCCCAAATATTCACACCGGCTATTTGCACTTGACCTGTAGCAGAGCCTTCTGAGTTCTTACTGGTCTGATCAGCCACAGTCAGACACACTGAACCTTGACTCCAACATAATGATGTCATTTTGGTCCTCTTAGAGAACAAAGGACAAAATCAAATGAATGAATGAATCCTCAAGCATATACTTATACCTTTAATAGGTTATATGTCTCTGACAGTTTGGGTAGCTAGCTGGCACATTGGATAGAGTTCTGAGCCTGGTGTCGGGAAGACTCATTTTCCTGAGTTCAAATCTGGCCTCATATGCTTACTAGCTATGTGATCCTGGCCAAGTCACTTGATCCAGTTTGCCTAAGTTTTTTTCACCTGTAAAATGAGCTGGAGAAGGAAATGGCAAACCATTATAGTATCTTTGCCAAGAAAACCCCAAATGAGGTCACAAAGAGTTGGACATGACTGAAAATGACTGAACGACATGTAGGATGGATTGGAGAGAGGAGAGATTAGAAGTATTGATGGTAATTAGAAATCTATTGTGATAGTCTAAGCAAGAGGTGATAAAGGCCTGAACAAAGATGGTGGCAAAATGGGAGGAGAGAAAAGATGAATGGTTCCTTGGAGTAAGAAATGAGGAATAATCAGGAATAATTAGAGGAGAAGGGGCATGGAATAAGGAAGAGAGGGGCAAGAGTCAAGAATGACTTCAAGATTGTGAATCTGACTGACCTGAAGGATAGGGATACCCTTGGAAGAAATAGCTCTGACATGAAAATACTTATACATAACTGGATGGAACTAATTTCTATCATTTATTGGAAGGGAAGCAGTGGAGAGGGCCACAGGGAATATAGTATGCTGGCAAATCTCTGTAGAAGAAGGGGATCCCAATATATGCCTCAGGAATAAGCCTGTTGGTCACTTTTCATGTTCCTGCATGAAATTAGTTTGGATAACTAAACAGGTTTTAGATTAGTGCCCTGAATGCAACATTAAGGAATTTAATCTTTATCCTACAGAAAATGAATCAAAACTTTTTAACTTCAAAAGCATCTTAGCTAAATTGTATTCTTTAGTTTTTCCTTTCTAATCCACACACTGCTACTAGAATAAATTGTGGATTATGGTTCAAGTCATCCACCTTTTCAGTAAAGGTATGATCCTCCTCATGAGTTTCTTTGGCAGCCACCAAGGGGAGGAGAAGGGAGAAAGTGGATGGTTACACCATGTGGCAGTGGCTGGTTCCAGCAATGTAGCAGTGCTAGGTCTCATTCTGTCCATCCATGCCTTATCTGGTGACAATAGCCTTTTAATTAGATTCCTTGTCTCAAGTCTCTCCACATTTGAATTCATTCTGCAGAGCAACACCAGAGCAATTTTCCTGAAGCCCAGATATGATCATGTCACACCATCCTCTACTGAAAAAACAAACAAACAACAGTATCTCCCTATTACATCTAGGATTAAACATAAATTCCTCTGTCATTTAAGGCTCTTCACAACTTGGCCCCTTCCAATTTCCATACCGGCTTACTTGTTCTTCACCTTTTCCATTTCTAATCTCCCTGCCTTTCCACTGGCTGTCCCCTATGATAGAATGCTCCACTTCTTCTCCTCCATTTCTTCAATCTCTAATTTCTTCACAATTAAGCTCAAGTCACTTTCTACAAGAGGTCTTTCCCAGTTCTCTCAGCTGCTAGCACCTTTCCTTCTAAGACTACCTCATATCTACTTCAAATATATCTTACATGTACACATTTGTGTGTATATTGCCTTTGAAATTAAAATGTAAGCTCTTTGATAGTAAGGACTATTTTTATTTTTTATTTGGATCACAAGCACCTAGGACAATCCTGGGCACATGGTAAGTGTTTAATAAATGTTTATTGCTTACTTGGTTACTAGCATTCAAAAACCAAGTTTATTGCTTACTGATGAGAATAATTTAGAGTACACATAATTTAGCCATTGAGTACAATGTATGCAAATACGCAAAGGATATATGATTTCTTCAGCATGGGGAACTCTCTGTGTGACAGATTTATTCATAACCTTTCTTTGTTTTACTAGATAAGTCACAAGGAGCTTTCTGTGACTTGTCAGGGTGACACAGCTAATAAATGTTAGAGAAGATTTGAGCTTAGGTCTTCTAGAAGCTAAGCCCAAAGCTCATTCACTATGCAACATTGTCTCTACTCAGTACAATGTCATATGTAAAATAATGATAAACAATCAAAAAATGGAAAAGTTAGGTGAGGTTTCCATCACTGTTGAGCTGGAAAAAGCAGGGACTAGTGCCAGAATCCTTCTATAGGAAAAAGGGAGCAGACTTGACAGATTTCCTACAGCAAATTAAATAACATACCCCAAAGCTATACTGATTGGTAGTACAAAGAAAAGCTAGGCTATCAACCTGGGGACACTTAGTCTACAAATTAATGTAGTTTATTTCCAGCAAGTGACCTGTATTGCTATGGTTTTATGTGTGAGCATCCATCCTTCACAGGCCAAGTTCAATTGTCAGGCACTTTTCCTCTGTGTATTCTTAGATAATGAATTCTTTCTGTTTCAAAGTGACCTCAAGAGTCTGAGACCTCATTTCATTTCAATTTGTGTCAATGAAATACTTGACAAATTGCTCTTTTTAGAGTAATGTATAACTTTGGATTTCAGTCCTAAGCATTGTTACTCTTTTAACAAAGACAAACAATGCAGTAGAATTTGTTTTGTATTTTCATGTCATGGTTGCAATTACAGCTATGAGTCTTCAGTGGTTTCTGGGTGGGATTAAAGTTAAATGTTTCTCAGTGACTCATTTACTTTAAAGACAATTGAGTACAAGTGTCACAAAGCCCTGAGACTAGGGTAAGTCATCAAAACTAAATACAGAGTGAGACCTATTTTTAAAAAGGATTACACATTAAAAATTCCTCTTTAAATGTATCCTTGAAATGCGAACCTTTCTCAAACCCCAAAGAATCTTGTCTTTCTCATCACAGTTCTGATTCAATAAGAAATACTTAAAGAAAAAGATCTCATCTTGGACTTTTGTCAAATACAAATAACCTCCTACTGGAATTTCCTCATGTCCTGATCTCTGAACTGTGATAAAATTTGTATATTGTTTTAAACTAAATATAATAAAATAATATTAGGAATCATCCCTGTCCAAATACCACAGTGGCAAAGCCAGGGCTTTTCAGAACAGCTGTCATTTGCTACATCTCAGCTCAATGCTAAATCATTTGAGCTTCACCTGTTTCTATCTGAAATTATGCTGTAATTTGTTTTCAAATTGTAGGGTGGTGCCAACAGCAGCAACTGTACCAACTGGTACCCAGACTTTAGGGACCCAGAATTGGCTGAGTTTTTTTTTTCTCTCCTCGCTTTGTGTGCTTGGAATGGAATTTACAGAGTCATTACAAGGTTTTCTTTATTACTAGCCATAACACAATGATTAGCACATAGTGGGGACTATATAAATGTTTGATTGATTGGCTAACCCAGAATTAAACAAACAGGATCACATAATTAATTCTTCAATCTTAAGAATTCATGTTAATATACAAATTTTATTTTACAGATGAAACTTCAGTGCCACATTTTGATAGCTGGATAGATAAATATGTAGGTAGGTAAGAATAAAGAGAAATGAAGTGTTGAGTCCGCAATTATAGTGACTCACATGGTCAGAGGGAAGGCATCTTAGAAGTCATCTAGTCCAATCCTACTCCAAAAGGGATAGCCTCTACAACTTTTCAAAAGCTGTCATCTGTGGTAAACTATGAAAGACTTCACTACTCTGATCAAAACAATGATCCAAGAAAATTCCAAAGGACCCATGATAAAAATTCCATCCACCTCCAGAAAGAGAACTGATGAAATCTGAAGGCTGATTGAATCATACTTTTTTTTTACTTTATTTTTATTGCTTTGTTTTATTTGTGTTTTCTTTTGCAACATAACAAAAATGGATTTTTTTTCCATTTTTCACATGATTTCACATGTATAATCAATATCAAATTGCTTGCCTTCTCAAGGAAGGGGGAAGAATGGGAGTGAGGGAGAAAATTTGGAACTCAAATTTTTAAATGGTGTTAAAAATTTTACATGTAATTGAGAAATATTTAACAAAATAAATAAAAGTAATTTTTTAAAACATGATCATCCATCCTCTACTCGAAGGCCTCCTATGAGAGAGAACCCAATGAAATTTGATTGTTCAATAAACAACATTACCTCAATTACATATGCTATAGTCCTATTATGTATTATAGCAAATTAGCAAGATGCTTGGTGAAAGACCTCAAAGATCCTTATCACCCCAATAGCATTTAAGAGATGAAACTTGAAGGATAACAGCAACAATAAAAATAATAGATTTGTCAGCAATTCTGTAACAAATTATTTTGATTCTTGATTATAGTCATATCACCACCTTTGGACTCTAATATATTAGTGCTCAATATGCTATTAAAAAGTAGAAATGTGGGGGTGTCTTCCAGAGGCCAGACCTTCACATGCTTTAGCACAGTCCCAGGCAAAGAAATATATGCCACCCCTAGGGGTGCAAACAGGCAGCCACTAGCCAGCACCAAACCCACCATGCTTCAACATAACCCCAGGCAAGCAAGCAACCTCCACATGCATCAGTGCAGCCACAGGGAAATACAGAAATATCCCATTAGGCCTCAGCTCACATCAGACACCGCCACTAAAACCCCAGCTAAGCACCAGGTAAGCTGCCAGACTTATGGCCTTCAGCAGTGCCAGCCAACCCCCACCACACCCCCTCAGCATAGCACCAGACATGAGGATCCCCTATGGGCCTCAGGGCAATATCCATGCAGCACCAGGTAAACAGCCAGGGCCTGCAGCCACTAGCCCAAGAAGCCTGGGACAGTGCCCCTTACTCCCTGGGAGCAGAGCTCAAATTAACAAAGGGGGGGAAGCCCCCTCCCCCCCC
>NW_020954585.1:29047761-29121256 GCF_900497805.2 Vombatus ursinus
AAAAAAAAAAAAAGAACAAAATGCAAATTTAAATACTGTCATTCAGAAAGGTGTTTCCTTTGTACATGATAAGATCATAGAAGATTTATTTAATATATATAACCACAAATTAAATTTAGTTCAATGATCCTCTGATTATCAATATAATCAAGAGGTAATGCTTATAAGCAAGGTATACTGAGCTGCCAGCATGCTGGGAGGAAGTGGTGAGAGAAAAGAAAAAAATGTATCCCTCTTCCTCTCTTCAGGAAGGTGTAGCTTTCAGCTCAGGAGTAGGAATTTCTTCAAAACCCCACATCATCAAAAATGGTAAAGCCTAGTGATCTGAAAGTGAAAGCAAGAATTCTAGTTAAGATGGTGACCTGATAGGTCATACAAGAGCCCAACTCTTTCACATTTGCTCCAGCAATAAGCTACAAAGAACAATGGGTTGAATAAACACCAAGAAATACAAAGAGAAAAATCAAAAAACTCCTTCATCCACTCCAGAACTGCACCAAAAAAAAAAAAAAATAATAACCCGAAGCTATGGATACTGGAAGAGGGTTTCCGGCAAAGGAGCTAACCCACAAAAAAGCCAGAAATCTGTAGTATTACTCCGAACAGAAAAACCAGTAGGGTAACAGAAACCACTCACCACCCTGAACCAGAAAGTCTCAAGTGGGGACAGAAGATAACCCAACACACTGACTAAATAAACTTCAGAAGGGACAGAAAACCACCTAATAGCCATACTAGGGAAGCACCAGAGGGAGGAGGGAAAAAGATCACCATTGCCCAGATCAGGAAAGCTCCAGAGGGAACAGAAGTAGCAGTACCCTGACCAGGAAAGATCTAAGGGAAACAAACCACCCAGAACACTGATTGGGGAAATACTATCCAAGAGAATTGCTTTTGACCACCTAATGTCCTAGTCAAGGAATCTCCAGGAAGGGACAAAAGAAAACTCAGTACTCTGATCATGTATAGCCAATAGCAGAGATTCAACTAGAGTCACCGAATCCAGACATTCTTCTGAGCACAGACCCACCAAGAGAAGTGGAAGCCAGAGGCAAGAAACAAACAGGATCTGACCACAGCATCAAAGAATATGGAAGGGGATGGAGCCTGGCCCTGGTGCAAAGTTCCAAATCAAGAACAGAGGCTGGAAACATGAGTAAACAGAAGACACTAAACACCATGAGAAGAACAGACAGCAAAGCTTTACAGGAGGAAAAAATGTCTTGTCCACAAAGATGGCAAGAGTACCTGAAGAAATGAAACAAGAGTTTAAAAAATGGCATTTTAAATGACAACGACAGCCATGGAGGAGAAAATTGGAAGAAGAATTAATAGCTTAGAACAGAAAGTGATAAACCTTCCCTAAGAAAGAGACTCCCTAAAAATCAGGATGGACCAAAAAGAAATCAATTATTCCATGAGACAATAAAAAATATTAGACTGAAACCAAAAGATTGAAAAAGAGAGAAAACATAAACTATTTACTATTAAAAACAAGGGATCTGAAAAAAAAAATTAATGAGAAATGATCTAAAAATCATCAGACTCCCTAAAAACTATGACTAAAAAAATGTGGATACTATATTTCAAGAAATCATAAATGATAACTTTCTGGATTCATTAAAACCTGAGGGCAAATCTCCCAATTCTCTGTTACGCTTAACCTAGCCCAGCCCTCCATTGTCCATTACCTCACAAGGGCCCCTGGCTACTTCCCACCTTGACCCTATCTACACCCCATTCTCAGACCTCCCAGTCACTCCCATCAAGATCCTTCCTAGATCCCTCCCACAGTCTTTCTGTATATAAAGTCCATCTTGTCTCCACTAGGGTGCACAGATTCCTTAAGAACCTAGCCAATAGCTCACAATGTTCAGATTCCTTAAGAGTCTGTCCAATATGTGGATCTTTAATAAACCTTGTCTTTGACTGGAAAAAAAAAACTGAGGGCAATTGAAAATAGAAAGAACAAAATAATCACTTCATGAAAGAAATTCCCAAATTAAAGCATCACTGACCTAGAATCCAGAGATTCTACCTCAAATAAAAAAATACTGCAGGCAGTAAGAAAGAAAAGGTTCAAGTACCAAGTAACCATAGTCAAGATCACAGACTTTGGAAGAGGAAATCTTCTCAAAAGGCCAAAAATAAAAGCTTACAATTAAGAATAGCTTAACTAAGGCAAGCTAGGTGGTGCACCAACCCTGGAATCAGTTCAAATCGGGCCTCAGACTCATAATACTTACTAGCTGTATGACTCTGGGCACATCACTTAACCCCAATTGCCTCTCCAAAAAACAAAAAAAAAAGAATAGCTTAACCAGTAAAGGTAAATATCCCTACAGGGAAAAAAAAATAAATTGACCTTTCACGGAAAATAAGGCTTTCAAACATTCCTGATGAAGAGACAAGAGATGAGTAGAAACTTTGAAAAGGGAGAAAAGAAGAGAGAAGGGAATAAGCATTTTTATAATACCTATGGAATAGGCACTGGGCTAAGTATTTTAATGCATACCCAGGAATAAAAAGAAACTTAGAAAAGTAAATGCATTTGAGCACATGGAAGAAGTATACAATGATAAAGAATATATTCTATTAGAAAGAAGCAAGTATTCTTTCAGAACTTGTTTTGAAAGGTCTTGGAGTGAGTTAAATAAGAAAAAGGACATTCAAGTGAGTCAGCTCTGTTTTGATGGTTTTAAGAGACGAAATAAAAAGTACAGGGAGAAGGAATGTACAAGGGAAGAGAGGAGAACAGTAGTTAAACCTACTATTTCTCATAATAATGTGCTTAAGAAGAAAAGCATACAAATATGGTGAAAAAAGTGGGAAAATCAGGCGTCATATGAACCCTATTCTTAACTGAACAGAGCAAAGGAGGGTTTGACACATATACAATCCCATGAACACATGTGCACATGTACACACAAATATACACAGAAAAAATAAGTTAAAGTCAACAGAAAAAAGGAAAACAGGTGAGAACAGAAGAGGGGAGAAGTGGGTTTAAAATGAAAGAAAATGTGATAGATGGAATAGTCAGACAAAACCAACATCAACTTTAGCAAGTTGGGGATTAAAAGGAAAAAAAAGAAGGAGTAAGAACCGGTCATCATGGTCTGTATAAGAAGAGAAAAAGCAAAGGAGAAGCAAAGAACTTCCATTATAAATCAATAGAATCAATCACACTCTTTCTCCCATATCATCTTTTTGAAGGAAAGAGTAGGGGTAAAATGTGATAGAAAATTAAATAGGTTTGAATGGACAGAAATTCACAATTAACAACCATAACCATCAATATGAATGGGATGAATTCACAAACAAAATAAGAGAATAGCAGAATGGTTTAGAAAGTGAAACTGAATAACATATTATTTACAAGAAACATACTTGAAACATAAAGATTCAAAGAGAGAGACTTTATTAAGGGACTGGATTAGTATTCATTATGGCTGGACTCAGGTGAACTTACCACATCAGGGATAATGATCATGATTTCAGAAAAGACTACTGTAAAAATAGATGTGATTAAAAGAGATAAAGAAATTACAGTATGCTTAAATGCATCATAGATAATGAAATATCAACATTTAATATTTATGCACTGAATGACATAGCATCTAAGCACTTAAAGAAAAATTCATCAAAATAGAAAGATAGATAGCAAAATTATAATAAAACTTCAATAGTATATTGAAGACCTCAATGTAATTCCAGAAAAACTGAAGAAAAATAAACAAGAAAGAAGACTGAAGTAATACATCTCTGGCAATTGCTAAATAGAATAGTGAGTACATATTTCTCCATGTTGCATTTCATATTTACAAAATCCAAACATGTGCTATGGCATAAAAAAATATAAATTAATTCAGAAAAGCAGAAATATTAAAGACATCTTTTACTGACCACAACATGATATCTAAACCAGGAAGAGACAAAACAGAGAAAGAAAACTTTAGATCACTATTCCCTAATGAACACTGATACACACACAAAATTATATATTAGTGAATATGCTATAACAATATATTAAAAGAGTACACAGCCTGGCCAGGAAAGCAGAATTAGTTCAATATAAGGAAAACTATAAGCATAAAAATCATAGCAATAGCAAAAATGATAAAATAACAAGATGAAGAAAAATTGAATCCTGCAGCTGTATGAATTTATTGCTCTCCACTGTTGGAGAGAGGAAACTCTCTTAGGGCCCCTGATTGCCTTTTACTGCCCTCTATTATTTGAGAAAGACAAACAGAGAGAGGACTGAGGCAGTCAGGCTTTATATCTGTTTTAATCTGAGCTATACTAAGTGGAGAAGTGAGGCTTTATTTTGTTAGAAACTGATTGGAAAAAGCAGAATCTTATTGAGTAAAGAAGAGAATAGACTTAAAAATGCTCTCCACCTCCAGATAAAAACAGAATAGACTCAAAGTACAGATAGAAGCCTATTGTCTTTTCCTTAGTTTTCTTTTCTTTCTTCCTTTGGACATGGCTAATGAGGGAATTTGTTTTGCATGACTATATACAAATATACACATATATACATGTATACATATATATAGTCATGCAAAACAAATATATATATGGTTTTTTTTCTTCTCAATAGATGGGAGAGGGATAAAAGTGAAAATTTGGAACTGAAAATGAAATAAAATTGAATTAGAGCAAAAAAAAGTGGCTAGGTTTATCTTCATAGTACAGAGAACCAAACTGAGTAGCTTTGTGGCTCTATGGCTTAAGGGAACTGTTTGTCCCTGAAGAGTTGCAAGATTGATTTTTTTTTTTTAGCTAAAATAACTTAATACTTTCTCAGTGTTATATTGAGCTTAGAAGTGAGCTAAAAGAGTTTCTCTGCATTTCATTGGCTCCAGAGCAGAAGAGGAGTGGTTTTATCTAGTAGAAGAGCAATGAGAATCAGAAGGGGAACAGCTAGCATAAAGTTTTCATACAGTAGTGCTTGCTCCTGAAGGGAACAAGGACACCAGACCCTGTTTTTCAGAGTACCAAGTTGTCCTAGACATAAGAGTTTTTGCTTATAGATTTCTGTAAATGTGTGTCCCCTCTCTCTTAAAGATAGTATATACATTTGTGGAAGAGTGTGAACTACAATTTTTTTTATTTTTTTTTATTTTTAACAAGTGTTTATAAAGCTTTGGGTTACAAATTTTTTCCCTTCCTCCCTCCCTACCCACCCTCATTGAAAAGGCAAGCATCTCGATGCAGGTTATAGATGTGTAGTCATGCAAAACACTTCCATAGTAGTCCTGTTGTGAAAAACTAAGTATATTTCCCTTCATCCTATCCTACCCCCCATTTATTCTATTCTCTCTTTTGACCCTGTTCCTCCTCAGAATTGTTTGCTTTTGATTATCCCCTCCCTCAATCTGCCCTCCCCTCTATCAACCCCCTGCTCTTGTCCCCTTTCCCCCTTATTTTCCTGTAGAGTAAGATAGATTTCCATACCCCATTGTGTATGTTATTCCCTCCTTAAGCCAAATCCTATGAGAATAAGATTCACTCATTCCCTCTCACATTCCCCCATTTCCCCTCCACTGTAAAAGCTTTTTCTTGTCTGTTTCATGTGAGATATTTTACCTCATTCCACTTCTCCCTTTCTCCTTCTCCCAGTATAATCTTCTCCCACCCCTTAATTTTATTTTCTAGATATTCCTTCATCTTCAACTTCCCTTGTGTCCTCTATCTATCTATACAAACATATAATTTTCCCTCCCACTACTCTAATACTGACAAAGGACTCATGAGTTACAAATATCATCTTTTCCTGCAGGAATATAAACAGTTCAACCTTAATAAGTCTCTTATGATTTCTTTTTCCTGTTTACCTCTTCCCTGTTTCACTTGAGTCTTGTATTTGAAGGTCAAATCTTCTATTCAGGTCTGGTCTTTTCCACAGGAATGCTTGAAAGTCCTCTATTTCATTGAATGACCATTTTTTACCCTGAAGGATTATACTCAGTTTTGCTGGGTAGGTGATTCTTGGTTGGAGTCCTAATTCCTTTGCCCTCTGGAATATCATATTCCATGCCCTCTGGACCCTTAATGTAGAAGCTGCTAAATCATGTGTTATCCTGATTGTGTTTCCACAATACTTGAATTGTTTCCTTCTGGCTGCTTGCAATATCTTCTCCTTGACCTGGGAATTCTGGAATTTGGCTACAACATTCCTAGGAGTCTTCCTTTGGGCATCTCTTTCAGGAGGTGATCGATGGATTCTTTCAATTTCTATTTTGCCCTCTGATTCTAAAATATCAGGGCAGTTTTCCTTGATAATTTCTTGAAAGATAATGTCTAGGCTCTTTTTTTGATCATGGCTTTCAGATAGTCCAATAATTTTTAAGTTCTCTCTCCTGGATCTATTTTCCAGGTCAGTTGTTTTTCCAATGAGATATTTCACATTCTCTTCTATTTTTTCATTCCTTTTGATTAGTGTTACAGTGCCTTGATTTCTCAAATTGTCCCTCTCTTCCAATTTCTGCATTCTAATTTTTAAGGAATTATTTTCTTCAGTAAGCTTTTGGACTTCCTTTTCCATTTGGCTAATTTTGCTTTTAAGGGCATTCTTCTCCTCATTGGCTTTTTGGACCTCTTTTGTCATTTCAATTAGGCTGTTTTTTAAGGTGTTATTTTCTTCAGTATTTTCTTGAGTCTCCTTTAGCATCACTCTCAGTTTTTCCTCTACTTCTCTTACTTGCTTCTCAAAGTTCTTTTTGAGTTTTTCCATGGCCTAGGACCAATTCATATTTTTCTTGGAGGCTTTGGATGTAGGAACTTTGGCTTTGTTGTCTTCTTCTGGTTGTGTGTTTTGATCTTCTTTGTCATCAAAGTAAGATAATATAGTCTGACTCTTTTTGCACTGTTTGCTCATGATCCCAGCCAATTACTTGAGTTATAAACTCTTTGTTAAGGTAAGAGTCTGTTTCCAGTGTGGAGAATGTACTGTCCCAAGCTTCAGGGGTTTTGTGCAGTTGTGTTCAGAAATACTTCTAGGGACCTGTAAATTTTCAGTTCTTCTAAGGTGGTATGATCAAGGGCGAGGTGTTTACTCCTTTCCTGGTCTGTGCTCTGGTCTATGAGCACTCTTTTCTGTCTTGGAACTGTGAGGAGGGTTTCCTTTCCACAGCCACTACAAGCTCCACCACACCAGCGCTCCTCCTCACCCTAGGACCACTACCCAGAACTGTGACCCAGATCCAAGCACGAGAAGCAAAGCAAGAGAATCTTGCACCAGTAGAGAGATCCCTGCAATCCCCCTCTGATCAGCCACTTGATTCCCCCTCTGTCTGTGGGCGGGAGCTCAGGAGGCAGCCGCTGCCCCGAGGGCACACTTGGGACTTGTGGCTCAAACCTAGCTCCTTCTCTCACCACAGGCACAGACTTTTCCCACTGACCTTCTAAGTTGTCTTTGGCATTCGTGGGTTGAGAAGTTTGGAAACCGCCACAGCTGCCCGCGATTCAGTCCTCTGAGGCTTACTCCGGGGTCTCTGCGGCCTGCGTGCCCACACCAAACTGCGCTCCTCTCCCAGCCCAGCACGATATACTTTTCCAATCAACCATTTAGGCTGTCTTGGGCTAGAAATTTGTTTCACTCTGTCTTTTTGTGGGTTCTGCTGCTTTAGAATTTGTTTAGAGCCATTTTTTATAGGTATTTGGAGGGGTTTGGGGGAGAGCTTAAGCTTTACTCCACCATCTTGGCTCCACCCCCCTCAACTACAATGTTTTAATTATTCCTGATTTTGCCTTCTGTTGTTTCCTTTTTATCTGAACCTTAAGCCATCAGAATGGCTTGAATCAAATCTGGTTCAAAATGGATGTATATCTGTAAATGACTGTGATGTAAAAACAAAAAGCATCATTAAAACTTTTTTAAAGGTAAAATAAGATTTATTATTCAATTTTACTGTTATACCAAGTATGTTTTACTGTTAAGTATGGCATAGTGAACATGATGGCCCCAGCACCATATTCTAAAAACCAGAATGTGAGCAACACTATAAAACAATGACTTGTTTTCTGCACCTTCAGTGTTTCCTTCCTGTGCCCACTTCTTCCTTCAAGTGCCCAATGCTTTCACACTGGCTTCTCCCTTCTACATACTGATAAATTCATTCTCACCAGGGTATTCAATCAATCAATAAATATTTATTAAGCTCCTAGTATGGCCCAGGAACTGTACTAGGTAAATGAAACAACATGATGAACTTAGCATTTCAGTGAAGGAGACGAGTACATATAAAAACATATACAGCACAAATGTAAAGTGAATAATACAAATATATACACAATAGTTAAGAACACGGTGGTTTAGAGGGAGGGCACCAGCAGTTGTGGGAATCAGGAATGGCGCCACACAGAAAATTGTCCTAGAACTGTGTCTTAGAAGAAAGCTATGCTATGAAATAAAGGAAAGGGAAGAGTGCGTTCCTAACATGTGAGATGGACAAAACAAAGGCACAGAGATGGAAGATGGGAGTGTAATGTGTGACCATTTTGGCCCTTCTCAGGGGTATTCATTTTTAAAAGGGGACCAGACAGAGAAGTAATGCTGAATTTAAAAGAAAGAATTTATAAAGGTGGAATTTCAAGCATGAGTGACAGGACCATCAGGGAA
This sequence comes from Vombatus ursinus, assembly GCF_900497805.2. NCBI lineage: Eukaryota > Metazoa > Chordata > Mammalia > Diprotodontia > Vombatidae > Vombatus > Vombatus ursinus. The sequence goes on from NW_020954585.1 coordinate 29,056,391, forward strand.
GCAATTTGGAGAGTGAGGCTTCTGCAGGGCCCTTAAATAATGCCACATAAACAAGTACCTGACCTTTCACTCCCTCTTGCTCTCTCAAACATCAGTTATCATCCTTTTGCTTGGCAATTTCATCCACATGGCTTCAATTATTGCCTTTATGCAGATACTTCCCAAATTTATATATCCACCCCTGATCCCCCTGTCCTCCAGCCCTGTACTTCCGACTGTCTGCTAGAAAGCTCTACTTAGCTATCTTACTGGCATCTCAAACTTAGTATGCAGAAAAATATACTCATTATCTTTTCCCCAACACCAGTTTCTGCTATTGGCTTCATTATTCGTTAATAACACCATCGTCTCGGGCACCTAGACTCAATGTCAAAAAAATCTTTGATTTTTTTCCCTCTCTCTCACCCCCCTGCATCCAGTCAGTTGCCAAAAACTGTCAATTCCTTCTCCATAATATTTCACACATTTATTTTCTCCTTTCCACTGTCACTGATAATTATATCTCAGGTAGACCATGATAATAGTTTTCTGTTTTCATGCCACTAGTCTTTTCCTTCTCCAATCAATCCTTTAAGCAGCTGCCAAAGTCATCTTCCTAACACACAGGTCCAATAAAGTGAGATAAAGTCATGCCTTTGAACAAAGACCTTTAATAGCTCCCTGTTGCTTGCCAAACAAAATAAAAACTCTTTAGTCACACTAAGACTCTCCATGATATGGTTCCAACCTACCTTTCCAACCTTATCTCACATTCCTCCCTTTTCTACACTCTGAGTTTTAGCCAAACTGTAGTACAGGCTATTCTTCCTTAGTTTCCCTGCACAAACATCTGTCAGTAGCTAACTCTGTTCTCTGAAGATCCAAATCTGAAAGTTCTTTGTAGTTACATACTCTAGTAAAGATTACTGTTGGACTCACTGCTATAGATTAAACTTGGCTCTGTAAACAGAAATTACTTTGAATAACAAAAATTCTTAAAAATCTTTTCTCAGGAGCAGTTAGGTTGCACAGTGGGTAGAGCACTGGCCCTGAAGTCAGGAGGACCTGAGTTCAAATCCGGCCTCATACCAAACACTTCACACTTACTAACTGTATGACCCTGGGCAAGTCACTTAACCCCAATTGCCAAAAAAAAAAAAAATTTAAAAAAAGCTTTTTTCCTACTAAACATTTACAAACACAATTTTTTAAGATGTTAAAAGAGGTTTAGAATCAGAGTTTGACACTGTGCTTTCCTTACAATGGGGAGCCCATCAGTGAGGCTCTGGTTAATTGAGATGTCTCTGTTGTGGTAAAATTTAGAAAGTTTTACTCTTTGCTCTTTACCCTGAAAGACTCACTCCTTACTTGTTCTTCAAGTCATGCAAGTCACATTAGTTTGAAAAGGGTATTGGGAAAAGTGCAAACTTGTTCCATTCCTTTTTCTGACAAGATTAAGAAGAAAATATTTATTAAAGTCAACATTATTAGTCCATACAAAGCCATGGAAGAGAGTTTCTTTCCCATAAAAATCATCCTTTTTAAAGTGTTTGCTATCTGATCAGATAAGCTTTGCAATCCCTACTTTTGTAGTATCTTTGGAGAGGAGAAAGGAAAAAGCTATTTTTTTTAGAATGAGTCTCTGAGAATATGTGTTATTATATATGTATTTTTGGGTTTAGATTCAGGGTTTAGAAATTATATTAAAATAAAAATGGAGCAAAAGGCCAGATGTTGTAGGCAGGATCACAAATCAAATATAGCTTGGGTAATGTGTTCCATGCCTTGCTCAATGGTAAGTAATGACTATAACATTAGCTTTACAGTGTTTAAACAACCATTTCATTATATTTTTTTCCTACGCTGATTAAATTTTCTCTGTTTATAATGCATCATTACATCTGCCTTGCACTTAGATAACACAAGCCCTGCTACTCATTAAAAATTCCCCACTCTCTTTCATCACTTTAATAAATCTAATTTGGCTACATTTGCATAAAGTTTGCTAAGAGTGATGTTTTTTTCTAAATAGCATACCTTTGATTGAAAGTATCCTATTCATCACTTGGCAAAAACAGTTGTTTATAGGCTTTTGAATGGATCCCAGAGCATCAGAAACAGGAAGTTTGGGAGGGAAAAATGAACTGTTGTCACAAACTCTCATAAATTGAACCCACTGCTTCTGCGGCTGTTACCACTGCAGGGCAATCCAAGCCATTTTGTTTCCTGTTCCTAAATATATTGTCCACGGAATCATAACAGAGCATAAAAACAACAACAACAATAAGCTCATAAACCTCGCCTTCTGTTTCAATATTCACAGTCAGCCTAACCACTTAGAGATTGAGGACATTTTAGTTCTTGCCCAAGTAAATGAACTGCAAAGTGATCTTAGGAAGAGACATTACTAGCTATGATGAAAAGTTATTTTAGAGTATCAAATATGTCAGCTAATATTTTCTTTGGGCTCAGGCTGTGTATAACACATATGAAACCTCCTTAAATGTTGCAAATAAATGAATCATTTTGGTATAGTAACACAAACTTCTCCTATTTAACTTCACGTCTAGGTAACTGAGACTCAATCTTGTTAAAGTACCCTAGGAAATTGAGAGGAGGGCAGAGCTTATGGTTAAGAAATTAAATAGAATAAAAGTATTGTTATCCCAATTTTATAGGTGAGGAAACTCAGAAGGGTTAAGTGACTTGCCTAAGGCCAAACAGCAAGCATTAAGTCAGGACATGAATGCAGGTCTTTCCACTACATATTGCCTGAACCCCATGTTATGGATTCACTCACAAGACGTAGACATAAAGAGTGCTATTTTTCCATTCTAATACCATAATAAGGTATTGCAAAATGAGATTCCACATGTTTTTTTTTTCCCCGTTAACTTTTGAGATTTCTTACTCACTTTATATTTCTATATGGATCACTATGGTCCAAAGATAACCTACCTAGATATTCTCTCTTCCAAATTTGATGAAATAAGCAAGCACATGGGAATTGCTAGAAATCTATGGTCCAACCAGTCAACTACCAGTAGATGTTTACAAGTCAATATAGTCTGGTAAAGAGAATAGAACTTGGAATCAGAAGATCTGAGCTTGTCTAACATAGAATCACAAAATCAAAGAATCAAGCAAATAACATTGTACATATTAAGTCATAGTCATTTGAGGAAAATAAGGGATAAGAAGAGAAAAAGCATTAGTGAAGTGAATTTAGGTAAAATCTATGAAAGAACAAAAAGTAGCAATTTTGTCATCCAAATATACTACAGACCACCCAGACAAAAGAAGAAATAGATGAGGAATTCAGAAAATGGATAAAAAGCCTAATACAGAGGTGTGATATGCTAGAGATAGAAGGCTTTAATTATTAAGACCTCTTTTGGCATTTGGTAACCTCTCTGTCTCTGTCTTTGTCCTCTCTCCATTTCTATCTCTGTCTTTTTCGATCTCTCATCTCTCTCTGACAAAAGTAGAGTAGTTAATGACTGCTTGAGTTGCCTTAATGATGATCTCATCTTTCCAAAAGTGAAGGAATAAACAACAGGAAATTCTATTCTAGATATGATTCTCACTAATAGTGAAGAATTGGTTACTGTGGTGGAAATGGTGAGAACCTTAGAGGGAAATGATCATTTTCTCATAAAGTTTGTGATACTAGGAGGGAAAGTTGAAAGTAATCTGGTATGCATGCTGCATTTCATATATGCAATATATGTATGTATGCATGTGTATGTGTGTGTACATATATATATATTTCAAATATATATATTTCAAAGGGTTAGAGTAGGGGTGGGGAACCTATGACCTCAAGGCTCCTGGGTGAGGCCTTTTGACTGAGTCCAAGTTTTACAGAACAAATCCTTTATTAACGGGATTTGTTCTGTGAAGTTTGAATTCGGTCAAAGAGTCATACTTGAGGCCCTACAGGGCCACATGTGGCCTAGAGGCAGTAGGTTCCCTACCCCTGATTTAGAAGAAAAATCAATCAGATCTCAAGCAGGAAAATTGACTGAGGAAGGATGGGAAATTCTCAAAAATTAGTCTTCTTACAAAGAAAAATAATTCTGATTACAAAGAGGAAAAAGTTATCTTAAAAAACTGTGGCTACTATGTTAGTGCTTATCCTAGGCCTGAACAGATGTTAACTGTGAGAGGTAAGAAACAATTATATTTTCATATAAGGAAATTGAGAGAAAAGGTAGCTTTAGGTCAGAGGTTCTAGAACCAGCATTTGAATGAAATTGGTTGTTTGGTTAAAGAAGCTGGAAGTGGGACAAGGGTTAAGCTTTACTTGGAGTGCCCATGTGTAATAGGCTCATTAATACTAACTTCTCCACCCAGAGGGGAACAATAGCACAAAACCAGCCACATTTCATATGTTAACGGGAAGTGGGGGACACGTTGTGAAGTGGGAGTATCAGGAAGACTGTAACCTGGAAGAGCAGGGACCAACCCTGGCTCTGAAGGGAGGGACCAGAAGGAACTAACTGCATAAAAGGCTTGCTCTGGCATCTGTAGGAGTATGTGTGTCTTTTTTTGGGGTACCACACACACACACACACACACACAAAACCACTTCTTGAAAGAAGTATAAATAAATGTCTCCTTCACTCACTTCAGTTTAAGTTTTGTTTCTTAAGGGAGGACAGAATTGCACATGGTATGTTTCCAGGGGAGCAGTGAGTTGCTGCTGCACTACCAAAGAGTGACTGAACCCCACTTCTCACATTAACTATGCTCATCTATCTCATATGAGCAAGATGCCCTCATATATGAAGTACTGTACGATAAATCCTGAGTGAATGTTAACCTGATTGTTGTAACTGTGAGATGCTGTGGGGTCAGAAGACTGGCTCAGTAGATTTAAGAGTAAAATCAGAAATTTAGGCCATGAATAAGCTTAATTGTACTTTTGTTCTTCATTGCTTACATTAGATTCACTGAGCCTTGAAGCCCTAACGAGCTATAGCTGTCTCTGTGAAGAAGTCAGGCAGTGGTTTTGAGAAATTTATGCTCTACAAAGCACAGCCAAAGCTATGAGAAGAGGCCCAATAAATACACAAAATCAAAAATAAGGGAAGGCATACTTTCCTCCCTTAAAAAATCTCAACCAATTACATTGCTCATTTAAAGCCTTTCAGAACCTGAGCCTTTCCTACCTTTCTAGTCTTCTTATACCTTGCTCCCCTCCACATACTCTGAAATTCAGTGACACTTGCCTGTGCTTCAAACTAGACACTCCATTTTTTAACTCCAGAAACTTTCACTGACTGTCCCTCATGTCTAGATCACTCTCCCTCCTCATTTCTACCTCCTTGTTTCCCTAGCTCTCTTCATGTCTCAGCTGAAAATCTCACCTTCTGCAAAAAGTCTTTCCCAGTCTTTCTTAAGCTTAATGCCTTCCTTCTAAGATTCTCTCCAATTTATTATATTTTACATAGATAGATAGACAGACAGACAGACAGATAGATATCTTGTTTGTGTGTAGCTGATTGAATGTTGACTTCTCCAATTAGACTGTGAGCTCCTTGAGGGAAGTGACTAAAAGGTTTTGGGTCGGGGGAAGGGTGTTTTTTGTTTTGTTTTGTTTTGTTTTTGCCTTTCTTTCTATCCTCAGTGCTTAGCCAAGTGCCTGGAGTATAGGAGGTGTTAAATAAATATTTATTGACTTGATATGACCCAAAGATCCCAAGGTATAGATCTAATACCTTTTTTTCCACACAAATCATGGCTATAGAAGTCTTGGTAAGCAAAAAAAAAAAAAAAAAACCAAAACTTACATATATCACTGACATCAGAGATAGAGCCTTTCCTATATAAAAAGGGAAAGCTCTTTTTTTTAACTCCCTTAAACCATTGCTTACCACAAGTGGCTGCCCAAATAGCTAGCAAAAAGTCAATTCAAGAAACAAATCTAAAAACTTACAATACCCTCTGTCTCTAGCCCTCCAGGGTAAAATCTGATAAATCTTAAAGAATATTCTTCATTAAATATCACATCAATATAAATGTTATGCATAGGTTCTCTCTCTTACTCTCCTACGGCTGATGAATTGTCACAAAAATAGAAAAGCATTCACTGTTAAATAATAGGGAAATATGGACAGGAAAAACTGATGACCTTTTTCCAGTTATCACTACTAATTAATATGCCAAGAATGCACAAACCAACTTAGATATTTTAAAGTTATGCTCAGAAGTTGGAAGTATAGAAATGGTTACAGATGATTAAAAAAAAACTGTAGCATGGCCTTCCAAGAATAGTGTCAGGAAGGTTAAAACTCAAAATTAACTGAAAGAGACAAGGAAAGTTTTGGACAATTATAATGTTCATTTGTTCCTTAAAGTTATGTTGAGGGAAAGAGGAAGATTAAATAAGGATTAGAAAAACTGGAATGAGAACAATAATAATTGATGATAACTTGTTCTAAAACCTCCAATTCCACCATCTCTCAGTACTCTCTGAGGCCACCACCCTTGTTCTCTGAATCTTAGCTTATGATTAAATGTTTCAGTCTTTCATAAATTCCTTGAATAAAGACAGGCAAAGAGGAGTCAAAATTATTCCTGTTGACTGATTTCCAGGAATGTTTACTTAGAAAATCTTAGGGAATTAGCAAAGAAATTAATTGAGGCAATTAGTAGCTTCAATAAAGTAGTTGGTTAAAAAATTAAATCATGAAAATCAAAACATTTTTATGTAGCAAAAACCCAGGAGACAGGAAGCAGAGCCAAGACGTCAGATTAAAGGCAGCAACTCAGCCAAATTCTTCAAACATTTTCCTCTAAACAACTTTAAAATAATGCCTCAAATCGAATTTTGGAGTGATAGAGTCAACAAAAGGTCAGAGTAACCCATTTTTCAAGTCTAAGACAACTTAGAAGGTCAGCAGAAAAGGTCTGTAACAGCAGGGTTGGGTAGCCCAGAGCTCACACTAGTGGCAGGACTTGGAGATTGCGGAAATAGTGCCAGCTTTAGGAACTCTCAGCCCAGAAATGATAAAAGGGTGGGACAATTCATCAGAAGGAGATTACCTGGGACTCTTTCTTGGCAGTGGGTGCAACTGGCACTAATTGGCAACTCTATAGTCCATGCACAATTACAGATCACAGTCCCAGGGTAGAGAGGAGAGCTTGTGGTCTATCACAAGGCAGCAGAGGTTTTGGTCACAGTTCCAAGGCAGAGAGGAGCACTAGTGCTTGCAGCTCCTGGAGAGCAAGAAACCTGGTCACAATTCCAGGGCCAGTGTTATTGCTTGTAGCCACAGAGGAGCAGAGGCCTTCCTGGTAAAGACCAGAGAGCAGACCAGGAGAACAGTGACCATACCTCTCCCCATATTATACCACCTTCAAAGTGCCAAAAAATTACAGATCCCCAGAACAAGCTCTGAAAACAGCAGCATGAAAAAGCCTGAAGCTTAGGACAGTCTCACCCCACCTCCAACTTCAAAATCCCACCATGGGAACAAAGTCCAACTTTAATATAAATTTCAAAGCCAAGAAATAGGCTAAAAAATGAGGGGGGAAAAACTTGATCACAAAAAGCTACTACAGTGGCAGAGAAGACCAAGACACAAACTCAGAAGGAGACAACAATGTGAAAACAGCTAAAAGCAAAGCCTCAAAGGAAAATAGTAATTGGACCCAAGCCCAACAAGAAGAGTTAAAGAAATAGATAAGAAAGGTAGAGGAAAAATTGGGGAAAGAAATGAGAATGATGCAAGCAAATTATGAAAAGTGAATTGAAAGCTTTGTAAAAGAGGCACAGAAAATATTGAAGGAAAAACACTTTTAAAAACAAAATTGTCCTAACACTAAAAAGAGATACAAAAATTCACTGAAGAAAAGAACTCCTTAAAAAGGAGAATTGGCCAAATGGCAAAAGAGCTACAAAAGCTCACTGTAGAATTAAAAATTAGAATTGAACAAGTAAAAGCTAATGACTCCATAAGACATCAGGAAACAATAAAATAAAGTCAAAAGAATGAAAAAAAAGAAGAAAATGTGAAATATCATATTGAAAAAACAACTAATGAAGACACATAATTTAAGAATTATTGTACCACCTGAGAGCTATTATCAAAGATATATCAAAAAAAATCAAAGATCATTTCAAGAAATTATCAAGGAAAACTACCCCTAATATCTTAGATACAGAAGATAAAATAGAAATTGAAAGAACACACTTATCAGTTCCTGAAAGAGATCTCAAAGTGAAAACTCACAGGAATATTATAGCCAAATTCCAAAACTCTGAAGTCAAGGACAAAATATTGCAAGCAACCACAAAGAAACAATTCATGGCTAACAAGACAAAAAAGGAAAATGATAAATGTTGGAGAAGATGTGGGAAAATTGGAACATTAATGCATTGTTGGTAGAGTTGTGAACTGATCCAATCATTTTGGAAAGCAATTTGGCACTATGTCCAAAGGGCTATAAAAATGTGCATAACTTTTGACCCAGTAATACTACTTCTAGGGCTGTATCCCAAAGAGATCATCAAAAATGGGAAAAAGACCCACACGTACAAAAATACTTATAGCAGCTCTTTCTGTGGTGGCAAAGAATTGGAAATTGAGGGGATGCCCATTAAATTGGAGAATGGCTGAACAAGTTGTGGTATATGGATATAATGGAATATTATTGTGCTATAAGAAATGATAAGCAAGCAGACTTCAGAAAAACCTGGAAAGACTTGTATGGTCTGATGCTGAGTGAAGTGAGCAGAACCAGAAGACCACAGTAACAACCATGTTGTGTGATGACTAACTTTGATAGACTTAGCTCTTCTCAGCAATGTAAGGATCTAAAACATCTCCAAAAGTCCCATGATGGAAAATTTTATCTACATCCAGAGAAAGAAGAATGGAGTTGGAATGCAGAGCTAAGCATACTATTTGCTCTTTTTTTTTCTCTTCTGTTTTGTTTTGTTTCTTCTCTCTTGTGGTTCCTCTGATTGGTTCTAATTCTTCTTTACAACATGACTAATGTGAAAATATGTTTAATAGGAATGTATATGTAAAGCCTATATCAGATTGCACACTGTCTTGGGGAGGGAGGTAGGGATTGAGGGGGAGAAAATTTAAAACTCAAAAGCAAAAACTAAAATTAAATTAATAATTTTTTTTTAAATTTTAAAAGAAAAAAACAATTCAAATATCATGGAGCCACAGTCAGGATCAAACAAGATTTTGAAGCTTCCACATTAAAGGAGTAGAAGGTTTGGAAATGTTTTGTTTGTCCTTAATTCTCAAAGAGGACCATAACATCAGGAAGGTGATGCCATGACTTGCAAGTGAATTGGATTTAAGTGAGGGAGGACTGTGAAAAGTCACCAGCCTCATTCTCTCCTCCAGAGCCATCTTGGTCCAGTAGCAATACATAAGTCAGGACAACTAGTTATGGCCCCAGATACAGTGGGAGATCTTGGCCTTTTTAAGTTAAGGTCTTTCCCAGGTCTCAGTTTGACTAAGTAATTAATGTTAGGTAGGAAATGAAGCAAAGAACGGCCTCTTTTACCTAGTTTAAAAAAAAATCAATCTGGGAGGGAAAGACCCTCAGGGTTTCTAGCCAAAACATAAACAATTGTTATTTACACTCTCTCTGAGTAATAAGGACCCAAACAATGACCAAGTGAGGCTTGGACTGGAACCTATTGTTAGCCAATCTTATCTATAGAGATATAGATCTGGACAACTGGAGATGACTCCAGATGCAGTAGGAGACCTTGATCTTTTTATGTTATCTTTCCCAGGTCTAGAAGGCTTGGAATATGATGTCCTGGAAGGCAAAGAAGCTAGGATTATAACCAAGAATAATCTACCCAGCAAAAAAATACATATTTAATTAAAATAGAGGATTTTCAAGCATTCTTGATGAAAAGACCAGAGCTGAATAGAAAATTTGGCATTCAAACAAAAGACTCAAAAGAAGTATAAATAGGTAAACATGAAAGAAAAATAATGAGACTAATAAAATTAAACTGTTTACATTCCTATATGGGCAGGTAATACATGTAATTCCTAACAACTTTATTATTATTATTATTGTTAGGACAGTTAAAAGCAGCCTACATAGACAGAAGGCAGATTTAAGCTGACTATGTTCTCATGATCTAGACAGATAGATAGATAGATGAGATGAGAAAGAGATATGTACTGGGAGAAGGGGGAAGAGAGAGGTAAAATGGGGAAAATTATCTCATGTGAAAGAGGCATGCAAGGAAGAGCTTTTACAGTGGAAAGGCAAACAAGGGGAACAGTGATAGGCATTGCAAGAACCTCACGTTCATCAGAACTGGTTCAAAGAAGTAATAATATATGTATGTATGTATGTATGTATGTATGAATGTACACACAACATGCATTTATACAGCCACACATGATAGATTTATATATATGACTACATATACATATATAATAGATTTTTACACACAACTGAATGTGTGCATGTATTGGTCCAAAGAGGGAAGAATATACATGTTCTATATATGTGTGTGTTATATATTATAATAGATTATAATATGTGTGTGGAACAGAAAAAATTTTCTAAAAATGTGAAAAAATAATGAATATGAAAAGAAAACAAAAAAGAAGAGAAATAATAATTTTAAAAAAGCTATTCCTATTCAAAATAACTATAAAATATCTTGGAATCAATTTACCAAAGCACACTAAATACCTGTATAGATAAAATTTCAAAATACTCCTTAAAGAAATAAAGAACAACTTAAATAATTGGACAAATATTCAATGCTCATGAGTAGGCCATGCCAATAAAAGAAAAATGACCGTACAAGATTTAATGCTGTATCGATCAATGCACTGAGAATATACTTATTGAGATAGAAAAAAAGATTAAATAAATTGGGAGAAACAAAATATGAAAGCATCCAAAGAAATAAGGGAAAAAATAGAAATGAGGGGAGAATAGCACATCCAGACATCAAACTATATGATAAAGTAATAATCATGAAAACTTTCTTGTACTAGTTCAAAAAATACAAAAGTCGATCAATGGAAGAGATTAGATGAAAAGAAGTATTAAAAATAATTGAATTCAATAATCCAGTGTTCAGTAAACACAGAAACATAAATTGCCCAAGAAAAAATTTGGCATATTTGACAAGAATGTCTGGAAAACCTGAAAAGCAGTCTTGCAGAAATTACCATAGGACCAGTTAGGGATTTTTAGTCTGGTGTCCATGGACTTGTTTCTTAAATATTTTGATAACTGAATTTCAATATACTTTGCTCCGTTTGTAATTCTATGTATTTTATGTACAATTTTAAAAGTATTATTCTGACAAGGAGTCCATAGGTTTTACCAGATTGCCCATGGGGTCCACAACACACAAAAAGGCTAAGAACCCCTGCTCTACACCAACATCTTGTACTTTATAATAACAACCATATAATACAACTCGAAGTTGATATGTGACCTAAATTTCAAAGTTCATACTACTAAAAATAATTTTTAATCACTAGATCACGTGCTTTTCAAATTTATAGCTGGCAGACAAGCAGGAAGGAGGGGAGAATTTTTGACCAAACAAATAAAGATGATAACAGAAGAAAATTTTTGAATCAATGTATAAAATTGACAAGCTTTTAAGTGAACAAAATTAATGCAACTAGGGCAAGAAAGTGGTTGACTGAAAAAAAATCTTTATATAAAATATCTCTGATAAAGTTTTGATATCTAAGATATATAAGCAACTAACAGAAATATATGACTAAAATCTACTGTCCAATAAATTATTGGTCAAATCAGAACAAAGTGCTCAAGAATTGCAAACTATTAACAACCACATGAAAGAAAACTCTGCTTTCTCTACCAGTGCTTTCTTTTAAAGAACTAATGTAAATGGATAATAATAAGACATAGGCAAATCCAAACAACTCTGAGGTTTCACCTCACTCCTAGCAAATGGGCAAAGATGACAAAAGATAGAAATAGTGTTGCATAGGGAGGTGTGGTTAGATGTAGGCACTAATGAACTTAGTGGAGCTGTGAGTTGTTTCAAATATTCTAGAAAACAATTTAGAATTATGCAAAGAAAATGCCTAAAATGCTCATAACTTTTGATTAAAGGATGTTATTATTAGGTATGTAGCCTAAGGTGGTCAATGACAAAATGAAAGTTTCCATGTACACTGAAATATTTATAGCAGCACTTCTTCTCCTAGAAAAGAAATGGAAATGAAGGAATCATTCATTCATTGGGATAATGGCTAAAAAAAGTTGTGCTATATGAACTACACTATAAGGAACAATGAAGATAATGAATACAGAGAAGTATGAACTAATGCAAATTGGAGAAAGCAGAAACAACAAAAGAACATACAATAGGATTACAACAATGTAAAAAAAATAACAAAAGCAAAGTAATAGAAAAATAGAGTGCTGAAAAATGATAATCATCAAACTTGGCCTTAAGGAAAAGGCATGAGAAGATACTTTCTTCTGCTTCTTTGCAGAGGTAGGGGACTATGCTTGTGAAACATTGCATACAATGTCAGACTCTTTAAATACATTGGTTAGTTTTGAAGTTGCTTTTTTTCTTCTCTTTTTTAATTTATTCTATTTTTCATTCTTTGTTATATAGGCAAAGGAGAAACAAAAGATACAATTAAAATGTATTTTTTTAAAGAATTATAGCAATAACCTTGGAACTGTTTCTATCTAAACTCCAACATAAAATATCAAAAGAATGAGACAAAAGTGATGATGATGATGATGATAACCCCCTCAAAGTCCAATCCATCCTGTAGATGACAGGGGAAGGAGTATGACAATACAGTTGGGGAATGCATAGTGATTTAGGGTTGGCAAAGCTCTTTGCCTATATTGTGTCATATGATCTTTATAACCCAGTGAAGTATATGTTATATTTGCCCTACTTTACAAATGAGGAAACTAAGGCTGAAAAGGATTAAGTGACTTACTTAGGGTCATATTAAATTAATGTCACACTAAGTGTCCAGGATTTTAATTTAGGTCATCGTGACTCCCAAGTCCAGTACTATATCCACAGTGCCACATAGCTTCCTAACTGTACCACAAGAGGACAAGCTAAACCAGAAATAATCAGAAATGCCAAAATTCCACACACTGGAAATGTTTCAGTGCTGATGAAACTCACCACTAATGAAGACAAACCACAAGTGTGGATTAGATGGACATGAATATGTTCATTCTGTAATAATATTTTATCACAACAAAATTGGAAACATCTTAACCAAAGTGGGCAAAAACTTCACACTGCTTTTTGTCAACAGTAGTCTCAGTTCAAAGTCATACAATATATTGCCAACAAGTGTAAGGCAACAATAAGAAATAGCATCATCCTTAAGCCTAAATCAGATTAAAAAAAAAAAACAGGTGAAATTCATGAAGTATTAAAATCTAAAGAGAGTAAAGTGAAAGAACATGATATCATTTAAAATTTTCACTTAACAAAACCTTTTAAGAGTTACTTCTAATTAAAAAGCAGATAGTAAAACAGTACTAATTTCTCCAAGGCTTTTGAAAAGGAAATAAGCCTATTTAAAATGGAATTTTGAAAAGCCCTTTGTGAGTTTGATGGTATAAATCCAACTAGCAGATATACCAAAACAACATGATTTTTTTTAAATCTAGCATTTGCTAGAACTGTGAACAAACCACTCTTCAAAATATTTGACAGAATGTAAAAAAAAAAACATTTTAGGAGTTGCACACAAGAATTTATATGGTAGCCATTAACATAGTAAGAATCATAAGACAAAAGGTATGATTACAGAGGAATGTCTTTAAAGAGAAATCAAATACAGCTATGGTAGCAGCAACTCAGGGGAGCTATTGAAGGGAAAGGCATTAGAAGAATACAACAATACCTAGCTTGTTCATATAGTAGGAAGGAAAATTACATTAGCTAATGAAAGACAACAAAAAAGAAACATTTGGAATGGCATATGGAAAACAAAAGTAAAATAGAAATTCTAGATTCCCATAATCATCATCACCATCTTCACATTTATATAGAACTTACTATGTGTCAGGCACTGCATTAAGTGCTTTGCAAATATTATCTTATTTTATCTTCACAACAGCTTGGAAAGTAGGTTATATTGTTATCTCCATTTTATAAATGAGAAAACTGATGCAAACAGAGGTTAAGTGACTTGACCAAGGACACACAGCTAGTATCTGAGGTCATATTTGAACTCAGGTCTTCTTTACGTTAGACCAAGTGCTCTATCTACTGCATCACCTAGCTGTAATTGAAAGTGGTTTGCTTCAAGATAGAACCCATGAGGTCAGAGCCTGCAAGATGGCAGAGTAAAAACAGTGACTTGCTTGAGCTCTCCCCCAAACCCCTTAAAATACCTGTAAAAATAACTCTAAACAAATTCTAAAGTAGCGGAACCCACAAAAAAACAGAGTGAAACAAATTTCCAGCTCAAGACAATCTGAAAGGTTGATCAGAAAGGTTTATCACACTGGGCAGGGAGAGTAACACAGTTTGGCCTGGACATGCAGGGAAAACAGGCCTCAGGGAATCTGGAGCAGGCCTCAGAGGACTGAATCACAGGCAGCTATGATGGTTTCCTGACTTCTTCACCCACAAATTCCAAAGACAACTTAGCAGGTCAGTAGGAAAAATCTGTGTCTGCAATGAGAAAGAAACTCAGTCCCAGCCCCAGATCCTGAGTTCAGGGTGGTGGCTGTTTCCAGAGCTTCTGGCCCATAGACTGAGGGGAAATCCAGTGGCTGATCAGAGGGGGATTGCAAGGATCTCTTTTCTGGTGCAGGATTCTCTTGCTTTGCCCATGCTTGGATCTGGGTCACAGTTCTAGGTGACTGTCCTGGGGTGAGGAGGAGTGCTGGCATGGTGGAGCTCACAGTGGTGGTGGAGAGGAAATCCTCCTCACAGTTCCAAAGCAGAAAATAATGCTTATGGTCACTCATAGACCAGAGCACAGGCCAGGAAAGGAGTAACACCTCACTCCTGATCATACCACTTCGGAAGAACTGAAAATTTATAGGTCCCTAGAAGTATCTCTGAAAATAGCTGCACAAAACTCCTGAAGCTTGGGACAGTACATTCTCCACACTGGAAGCAGACCCCTACCTTAACAAAGAGTTTATAACTCAAGTAATTGGCTGGGAACATGGACAAACTGCGCAAAAAGAGTCAGGCCATAGAATCTTACTTTGGTGACAAAGAAGACCAAAACATACAACCAGAAGACAACAAAATCAAAACTCCTACATCCAAAGCCTCCAAGAAAAAGATGAATCAGTCCCAGGTCTTGGAAGAGCTCAAAAAGAATTTTGAGAAGCAAGTAAGAGAAGTAGAGGAAAAACTGGGAAGAGAAATGAGAGGGATGCAAGAAAATCATGCAAAACAAGTCAATAGCTTCCTAAAGGAGACCCAAAAAAATACTGAAGAAAATAACACCTTAAAAAATAGCCTAACCCAAATGACAAAAGAGGTCCAAAAAGCCAATGAGGAGAAGAATGCCTTAAAAAGCAAAATTGGCCAAATGGAAAAGGAAGTCCAAAAGCTTACTGAAGAAAATACTTCCTTAAAAATTAGAATGCAGAAATTGGAAGAGAGGGACAATTTGAGAAATCAAGGCACTGTAACACTAATCAAAAGGAATGAAAAAATAGAAGAGAATGTGAAATATCTCACTGGAAAAACAACTGACCTGGAAAATAGATCCAGGAGAGAGAATTTAAAAATTATTGGACTATCTGAAAGCCATGATTGAAAAAAGAGCCTAGACATCATCTTTCAAGAAATTATCAAGAAAAACTGCCCTGATATTTTAGAACCAGAGGGCAAAATAAAAATTTAAAGAATCCACCTATCACCTCCTGAAAGAGATCCCCAAAGGAAAACTCCTAGGAATATTGTAGTCAAATTCCAGAGTTCCCAGGTCAAGGAGAAAATACTACAAGCAGCCAGAAGGAAACAATTCAAGTATTGTGGAAACACAATCAGGATAACACAGGATTTAGCAGCTTCTACATTAAGGGACCTCAGGGCATGGAATATAATATTCCAGAGGGCAAAGGAGATAGGATTACAACCAAGAATCACCTACCCAGCAAAACTGAGTATAATCCTTCAGGGGAAAAAATGGTCATTCAGTGAAATAGAAGACTTTCAAGCATTCTTGATGAAAAGACTAGAGCTGAATAGAAAATTTGACTTTCAGATACAAGACTCAAGTGAAACATGAAGAAGTAAACAGGAAAGAGAAGTCATAAGAGACTTATTAAGGTTGAACTGTTTACATTCTGCATGGAAAGATAATATTTGTAACTCATGAGTCTTTTGTCAGTATTAGAGTAGTTGGAGGGAAAAAATTATATGTATGTAGATAGATAGATAGATAGATAGATAGATAGATAGATAGATAGATAGATAGATAGATAGATAGAGGGCACGGGGTGAGTTGAAGATGAAAGGGTGATATCTGGAGAATAAAATTAAGGGATAAGAGAGGATTGCACTGTGAGAAGGAGAAAGGGAGAGGTAGAATGGGGTAAATTATCTCAGATGAAATAGACAAAAAAAGGCTTTTACAGTGGAGGGGAAGTGGGGGAAGGTGAGAGGGAATGAGTGAATCTTATTCTCATTGGATTTGGCTTAAGGAGGCAATAACATACACACTCAATTGGGTATAGAAATCTATCTTACCCTACAGGAAAATGAGGTGAAGGGGACAAGAGAGCAGGAGGATGATAGAGGGGAGGGCAGATTGGGGGAGGGGGTAATCCGAAGCAAACACTTCTAAGGAGGGACAGGGTCAAAAGAAAGAATAGAATAAATGGGGGGCAGGATAGGATTAAGCAAAATATACTTAGTTTTTCACAACATGACTACTATGGAAGTAGTTCACAACATGACTATACATGTATAACCTGTATTAAGTTGCTTGCTTCTCAATAAGGGTGGGTGGGGAGGGAGGAAGGGAGAAAATTTGGAACCCAAAGTTTTAAAAACAAAAGTTAAAAAAAAATTGTTTTCACATGCAACTGGAAAATAAGATATATAGGAAATGGGGTATAGAAATCTATGCCCTACAGGAAAATTGAAGGGTAAGGGGATAAGAGAAGTGAGTTGGTGGGGGGAGAGAAAGAAAGGAGGGCAGATTAGGGGAAGAGGTATTCAGACTGCATGCCATCTTGGAGTAGGGGGAGGGATGAGATGGGGAGAAAATTTCGAACTCAAAATCTTGTGGAAGTGAATGTTGAAAACTGAAAATAAATAAATTTTAAAAAAAGATAGAACCCATGAAACAGCTGAGATTCAAGAATATAATCAAAAAGCCATCCATAAGCAATGTCCGAATGACCTCAAATATCAATACATGCGGACAAAGACTCAGCAAAGAAATGACTGAATAGAATTTGTTGTGGAAACAAAGGGGTTTATGATAACAATTCAAGGCCAGGTCATCACCACCAGAAATTATACAAAATGTTCTTCTCAGACTTAGTAACTAATGCAGATTATACAAGGAATAGAAATATAGCAATATATTAATGCAGCTGCAAATATTTAGCTCTTGACCAAATATGTAGCAAGACATGACCTTGTGGCTACATTTATAAATCAGAAGCTTGGAATCTTTCATGGACTGACAGATGACAAATTCCTATGCTACAAATGTAGAATTCAAAATATCCTTGAGAACTCAGTCAATAAACTGTACTAGAACCAGATAATTATCACCCACTAACTTTGTCAACCACAATCCACTGGAGTTAACATTGATCCATAAATATTTAAGAACATCTTTAATAAATGTTACCATGAGAAATATTACGAAAATCTCTAATCTGTATCAAAGAAATTCTTAGATCAAGGGCAGCTAGGTGGTGCAGTGGATAGAGCACAGGCCCTGAAGTCAAGAGGACCAGAGTTTGAATCCGGCCTCAGACCAAAACACTTGACACTTACTAGCTGTGTGACCCTGGGCAAGTCACTTAACCCCAATTGCTTTAAAAAAAAAATTCTTAGAACATTGATTCCTAGCAGAAAAAAAAATAAAATTACATACAAAATGGACAAATAATGAACAAAATAAGGTATATATCACCCCTGTCATCTTGTCTACTGAGGATGCTTTCAACATTAGCTTATTTGTTGTTGTTCAGTTATTTTTTCAGTCATGTCCAACTCTTTGTGATTCTGTTTGGGGTTTTCTTGCAAAGATATTGGAGTGGTTTGCCATTTCCTTCTCCAGATCATTTTACAGATAAGAAAACCGAGGCAAACAGGATTAAGTTACTTGCCCAAGTCTCTGGGCACACAGCTAGCAAGTTTCTAAGGCTGAATTTGAACTTAGGTCTTGTGGACTCCAGGCCTGGCGCTCATCCACTGCGCCACCTAGCTGCTCATTTACTTATAACATATTACTTTTATTCAACTTTAAAAAACAGTCATTTTATCCAACTCTGCAATAATTCACAGAGTATTAAAAATAAAGAAATAGCAAGATAGCAGGATAACTTGTCTTGGGATTGTTTCTATATGAGCTCTGTTGAACAAGATGAAAAGAATGATTTTTCCAAATAATGATGATGATGGTGATGATGAATGCAAATTATACAAGGAAACTGCAAACACTAGGCAATATCGCTGTAAGCTGAAAAAAAATTAGTACCTAACAAATACCTAAAAAGTCATGACCTGGTGGCTAGAATTTTGCATCAGACGCTCTCCAGCTTTCATGGATAGAGAGATGACAAAACTCCATACCACAGATTTGGACTTTAAAATATCCTTGACTGTACATGTATAGCCTATATCAGATTGCATGCCATCTTGGGGAAGGAAGAGGAGAGGGAGAGGGAAAAAATTTGGAACTCAAAATCTTATAAAAGTGAATGTTGAAAACTACAAATAAATAAATATTTTTAAAATAAAAAGAAATAAAAGATCCCTGAGAACTCAATCAATAAAATGTACTGAAACATGAATATTATCACAGACGGAACTGTTGCCTGCAGTCACCCAGGCATAATAATGAGCTGTAAAAACTTAAGAAGGACATTCTTAACAAATATCACCACAACAAACATTCATAATCTCCAAGCTATGTGAAATGAAACATTTTCAAAATATAGAGATCAACTAAAAGAAATAAAAACAGGTGGATGTGGGGTAAAATATGTATATCCCTGTCATCCTGTCTGCTACTGGAGTTGTCCTTTCTAAAGAATTTTTTAGTGAGTGTGTGGAAGATAAGCTTACATCCCAATTCTCTTATGCAATTACAACAAGCAGTCAATAATTCCACCTGTACAATAGAACAGAACAGCTGAAATAGCTAACATTTATATAGGGTCTTAAGTTTTACAAAGCACAGTACATATGTTACTTACTTTAATCCTCACGATAACTCTGTAAGGTAATTGCTCTTACTATCCCCATTCCAAAAATCAAAAGAAAAAAAAAAAAAAAAAACAGAAACTGAGAGGAGTTATGTGACTTACCCAGGGTCATGCAGCTAGTAAATGTCTGAGGTGGGATTTGAACTCAGGACTTTCTGATTCCAGGCCTAGCCTTCTATCTACTGTGAGTCAGTCAGTAAACATTTACTAAGCACCTGCTATCTGCCAGGCTCTGTGCTAAGTTCAGTGGATACAAAGAGAGGTAACAGACATTCCTTGTTCTCAAGGAGCTCACATTTTAATGGGGAAGATAACTTGCAAATAACTATGTACAACCATACAGGAAAAATTGGAAATAATCAAAACAGGGAAGGCATTAGAAGTAAGGGGATCTAGAAAGTCTTCCTGGATAAGGTAGAATTTTAGCTGAAACTTGAAGGAAGCCAGTAGGCAGAGATAAGGAGGGAGAAGCTAGCCAGTGAAAATACATGGAGTCAGGAAATGAGACCTTGTTTGAAGAACGGCAAGGAGGCCAGTCAATGGATCAAAAGCACAGTGAGCAATGTAAGGTATAAGAAGACTAGAAAGGCAGGGAGGGGGAGTAGGTTAGGAAGGACTTTGAGAGCTGTACAGAGGATTTTGTATTTGTTCCCGGACATTCCCGGATGTTCCAGGAAGCCACTGGAGTTTATTGAGTAGGGGGATTAGTATGTTCAGACCTTGGCTTTAAAAAGATAGCTAAGTGAAGGGCAGACTAGAGTTGGCAGGCAGACCAATAAGTAGACTATTGCAAAGTCCAGGTGTGAGGCGATGAGAGCCTACAGCAGAACAGTGGCCATGTGCCACTGAGCTGCAATAGTCCATGAAACATTAAATACAAAAGAATAATAGCAGGAAAGTGACATCCTCAAATTCTTTCTATCTGAACATCACCCAAAAAGATGGGGGAAATGCCGTAATAATGTAATAAGGACTCACTTTTATACAGAGTTTTAACATTTTAAGAAATACTTTATTCGTAGCAATTCTGTTAGGTAGGTAGTGCAAGAATTATTATCCTCATTTTATAGATAACAAAACTGAGGTTCAGAAATATTTTGGTGACTTACCCAAGTCTTAAAGCAGGGCACTGAACCCAAGGATTCTGCCTCCCAAGAGTATTTTCACTAAAGCGTATTATCTAAACTTGGGTAGTAACCATAACTGGGAATAGAAAGAAAGGGACTTATTTAATAGATATTGGAAAAAGAAACAAAGGATTTGGCCACTGACTAATTTGAGGAATAAAGGTTAGAGAGAAGTCAAGGGTGATCCAAATGCTGGGAGCTTGCTTTCCTAGGAAGTTAATGGTCCCATGCAGATCTAGCACCATCCCTGGCACATAGTAAATGCTTAATAAATTATTGTTGGTTTATTTACTGATAGGCAAGTAGGTAGTACAGTGGATAGACACTTGGCCTGAAATAAGGAAAACTTGAGTTAAAATACAACCTCAGATCACATGTGTGACCCTGGGCACGTCTCTTGACCTTTGCCTCAGTTTCCTCAACTGCAAAATGGGGATAATAATAGCACCTGCTTCCCAGGCTTGTTGTGGAGATGAAATGAGGTAACAATTTTTAAATGTTGCACAGTACCTGGCACAAAATAGACACTATATGAATACTAGCTTTGATGGTGATAATGAAAATGACAGTGATGATGATAAACAGAAATAGGAAAAGCATAAATTGGCATTCATTTGAGGAGAGATGAGTTAATTTATATGTGTTTATATTTCACTTGCCTTTTATTTCTTTGTATTCCCCTTGGTACCTAGCTCAGTTACTCAGTACGTGGAAGTATTTCTTAAAAATATGTCAATTTGTTGATTATTTTAAAACAAAACTTGAATTGTGACCAAGAAAGGGTTGATGTTTTTGCATTACTGTGTTGTCTATCTCCTGACACAGATGTTTGCGTTTTTAACATGAATATTTAAATGTAGCTGTCATTTACATGAGCCAGGGCAGTAAAATAATGACAAATGTTCCTTGCTAGTTGTTCATGCTGAATCCCTATCAAAGAACATTAGAACACTTCACACACATTGAAGGAAAACAGTCAAGACAGTGGTATATTTTCTCCCTATGTCCCTGTTTCTCTTTTCATCCTGTCATTCACTCCACCTTGAAAGCAGAGAAAACAATGCCAAGCTAGAGGCTGAGGACTCAAAAGCCCAGAGCAACATGAGTTTTTCAGTTTCATGGGAATAATCTTTAGTACTTCAGGGTTTAAAGACTCACATTTATAGCCCTTGGCCTTCTTAGGCTGCATATTACAAATTAGTTGGACTCTAGTGTTTTCACTAACAAGTAATTCAGTGAGTTTCACTTCATTATCATTTTAGTAATGGCTAGAAGGGGTGGCATGATTTTTCTTGATGTTATTTTGTTTTGTTATGGGCTCAATCAAACTCTTGGACCTAATTTGAAGTGAGAAATAGCATAAAATCACCTTATTCAGTACCAAGTTAGAAGAATTCTGTCAAAGAGAAGAACTGGTACTTTTTCCATTCTTTAACAGTAGTTTTAAGGCCTCTCCCATCAATATTTCCCCTTTTTTTGCTAAACTTACATGAGCACAGATATTAGAGCTAGGAATCTGGATGTGACTTTGGCTATAGACAGTTAGAAGTGGCCTTGGAGATGATCTATTCCATTCATTCATTTCACAAATGAGAAAACTGAGGCTTAGAGAGGTTAAGTAATTTGGTCCCAATCAAGGTAAGTAAGTAGTGAAGAATGGATTCAAACCCGGATCTTCTTACCCCAAATTCAGTGTTCTTTTGACTATATTTTATGGAGACATTCTCATACTCTAATTGAAGATATGTGTTACTGCATAGGACCCATAATATGTTTCTAGATCAGTCCTAAGAAGCTAAATTTTTTTAAAAGTTTTTTTTCTATAAAGCAAAATCATGCATAGTTATTTTCAATGCGGATTTTTCCCTCACCATTGGTCCCCAATATAATTTGGCAAATGTTTCTGACTTGATGAAAAGAGAGTGTTCCTATATAGCATTAAATTAAAATAATTCCCAAATCAATAACAGGATAGTTTTCAATGTACATTACGATTTAAGTGCAGGCTAATATAAAGGAGACTTTCTTTCATACTGACATTTTACTGGTATTGTTTTTGGCAGTAAACATGGGATACTCTGGCTCTGAAGAATTAATGTATGAGTGTCACTCAAAGGGAAATGGAGGCATGCATGGTGGGGGAGGGGGGGAGAGAGTAGACTGCAACATATAGCCAATGAGGTACTGAAGGGAAGGGGAAGAGAATAAGCTTTTATATAGTATCTACTATATGTCAGGCACTGTGCTAAGCACTTTACAAATATAATTTCATTTGATCCTAATAACCATGAAGGAGACAGAGGTTAAGTGCCTTGCTCAAGGTCACACACCTTGTATGTATCTGAGGTTGCATTTGAACTCAAGCTTCCTGACTCCAGGCCAAGTATTCTATCCACTGCGCCACTTAGCTGCCTCATGAAGCATAACTGGAGTAAAGTGTGTCATTAAACAATAGTGTGACTGGAAGAGAAGATAGACCAGACATGTGTCAGGAAAAAGGAATGAGAGGGGGACTGCTAGTGTGCTCCCTTGCTAACCCTCACCCTCTGGTTTCTCCTTTTCTGGGAGAAAGCAAGGAAGAAACCTGTGTTGAATTTTTGGGACAACACAAACAAGTCACACCAAATAGGTAGGGACAGATGGAGTATGACCTATTTGTTGAAGGGAAATCCTGAATCAGTGACATGACTAATCCCTTTGAATATCTGAGTGATTATTTCTTTAGTGAATCTGAAACTTTTATTACTTTTGACTACCTTCTTGTGAAGTCCATTTTTTTTTGTTTCAGTCAGAGATGTCAGTTCAGTAGTGCTTATTGAGCATCTACTATTCACAAAGCATTGTCCTATACCTTGTTGTTTTTGTAAGGGTGACTGAGACATTATACCTACCCTCCACAACATATGTGATATGTGTTGCATTATCATATGTGATGAATATATGATGCATTATCATACATAGATATGTAGCATTCCCTTGGGGATACACATGGAAAGGCCTTCTTCCCACCTTCCCCACTTAAGCAATCCTACCTGTTAGTTAGCAAAATGGATTGGTCTTGGGTTTGGTAAGACCTGAGTTAAAAATCCCATCTCAGACACTGACAACTTGTGTTACTTAACCTGTTTCCCTGTTTCTGTAAAAATGGCAATAGTAATATCACCTAACTCTTAGGATTGTTGTGAGGATCAAAGTAGATATTTGTAAAGTGCTTTAAAAACCTGAAAAACCCTACATAACTGAAAATCTAAATGAAATGCATAAATATCTGCAAAACTATAAGTTACCCAGTTTAACAGAGGAAGAAATAAAGTGTTTAAGTAACCGAATCTTAAAAAAAGAAATTGAACAAGCCATCAATGACAAAATAATCTTACTAAGCACTAAGTGACAATGTCACACCTCCCCTCAAGAACTTTCCAAGGTTCCCAATTGCCTCTAAAATATAAAACAAACTTCAATTCTGCTTTGTTCAGAGAGCAGAGCACATTCTCTGATGTGGGCATGCCATGATGAGCAGTCCTGTGTCAGTGTCTTCTATGACACACAATTGATTCCAAAGTTCTTAAGAGAGACTTTGAGAGTGTCTTTCATTGCTTCTTCTGATCACCATGTGAACACTTGTCCTATGTGAGTTCTCCATAAAATAGTCTTTTTGGCAGGCATACATTTTACACTAGAACAATGTGGCCAGCCCATCAGAGTTTCACTCTCTGAAGTAGAGCTTGAATGCTTGCCAGTTTAGTTTGAGGAAGGATCTCAGTGTCTGTTATCTTACCCTGCCATGTGATCTGTCCTGGCATGGCACTGGTATACTGTCCAGGTTTCACAGGCATACGACAATAAGGTCAGCACAACAGCTCTGTAGACCTTCAGTTCAGTAGTCAGTCTAATACCTTTTCTCACCCACACTTTCCTTCAGGACCTCCCAAACACTGAGCGAGCTCTGGCAATGTGTGCATCAACTTCATCATCAATGTGTACATCCCTGGAAAGTACACTACCAAAGTAAGTGAATTTATCCACAGCATTTGAAACTTCTCCATTTGCTGTAACCAATGTGGTTCCATGTATGGATGGTATGGCAGTGGCTGATGGAGTACCTGTGTTTTCTTGGTGTTAGTTGTTAGGCCAAAATTAGCACGAGCAGCAGAAAATAGATCCATACTTTGTTGCATCTCAGCTTCAGAGACTGCATTGAGTGCAGAGTCATCTGCAAACAGAAAATCATGCACCAACATTCCTTCCATTTTGGTCTTGGCTTGTAGATTTTTCAAGTTGAAAAATTTACCATCAGTGTGGTAGCTGACCTTGATGCTATGTTCGTCCTCACTGAAGGAATTTGATAACATGGCTGAAAACATTATGCTAAAAAGCAAGGGAGCAAGCAAACAACTTTGTTTCACTCCACTGGTGACTGGGAAAGCACAAGAGCATTGTCTATTATCCAGAACCTAGGTAAGCATGCCATCATGAAACTGATGTACAATGCTGATGAACTTCTCCAGGCAACAAAATTTTGACATAATTTTCCATAAGATCTCATGACTGACAGTATCAAAGGCTTCAGTCAGATCTACAAACATTATGTACAGACCTCTGTTCTGTTCTTGGTATTTCTCCTGGAGTTGTCAGGCAGCAAACACTATATCTACCATTCCTTGGTCCTTTCTGAAGTCACATTGCTTCTCATCTGAAGTCACCATCTTCCGGGTGAAGGATCAGCCTATTGAGAAAGACTCCGGCAAGAATCTTGCCATCAATGATTAAGAAATAGACCCCACTGTGATCGTCACAGGACAATCTATTTCCTTTACCTAAAGGTAAAGAGATGAACAATGAAGGCATACTTGAACTCCTGGAGGATAACCTCCTCTTGCCATATAACCTGGACAATTTCAGTCAGCTTTTGTATGAGCAATGGACCCCCTACCTTGTAAATATCCACTTTAATAGAATCAGCACCTGGTGCTTTGCCACAAGAAAGGAGCCTAAAGGCATTCAAAACTTCTTCAGTTGGAACTTCAGCTAGGGAGGGACTAACTTCAACCTGAGGTAAACCATCAATGGCCTCAGCATTGACTGATGATGGTCTGTTGAGAACACTACGGAAGTGTTCAGCCCATCTCTCTAGGATCATGTTCTTATCGCTAATCAATGTGGCTCCATCAGCACTGAGTAGTTGAGATGCACCCGTAGGTCTTTGGCCCATAAATAGCCTTCAGGACATCATAAAAGTGCTTTGGATTGTTACTATCATCATAAAACTAAATTTCATCTGCCTTCTTACTAAACCAAGAATCCTGACTCTCTCTAAGCTTTGCTTGTACTTTACTTTTGATGGAATTAATTGCTGCTTTCTTAAAGATGAACTATTCTGCTAGTAAACCCTGTAGAGTTCTCCTTTTTCATTTAGTAGCTTCTGAATTTCTCTATCATTTTTGTCAAATCAGTCTTCATGTTTGCAAGTGCTCTGACTCAGATGAGCATATGCAGTGCTATACATCAAATCTCTGAAAGCCAACCACTCCTTTTCTGTTCCACTTTGCACTTTTCCTCCAAGTCAGCTCAGAGAAGAGTTCTAATCTGTTGTCATTAATTCTTTTGCTAGTCATTTTGCCTTGGAGCTGCCACTTTTGCGAAGCTATTTTTTAGCTTGGAGAGGATAAGTCTATGATCAGTCCAGCATTCTGCACCACACATTGCCTTTGTCATTCTCGCATTCTGTCTGTCTCTTCTCCTTACAATCACATAGTCTATTAAATGCCAATGTTTGCTACAAGGGTGCTTCTACAAAGTTTTATTGCATTTAGGTAAATGGAAGACAGTGTTGGTGATGAGAAGGTCATAAGATGCAAAAGTTTTCAGCAGTAAGTGACCATTGCTGTTGCTATTTCCTACTCCATTCCTCACTAGGACTCCCTGCCAAGTCTGGTAGTCTGAGCCTACTCTAGCATTAAAGTCACCCAGAATTATAAGCTTGTCCTCTTTCAGCACATTGATTATAAGGGTCTCCAAGTCTTCATAAAATTTTTCTTTCCCCTCATCAGGGTTTGTCATGGGAGCATAGGCACTGATGATGGTGGTGTGATATTTTGCTCCAAGTAGCAATCACATTGTCATGACCCTGTCATTCAGTCTCTTTGGTAGGCATACAAGTTTGTCGACTAGATTAGTTTTGACTGCAAAACCTACACCAGCTTCAACGTGCTCCCTTTCACTGAGGTCACTCCAGGAAAACATGTATCCAGCTACAACTTCAGTAAGCTGGCCTTCATTTGCCAACCTTGTTTCATTCAGAGCTGTTATTTGGATGCGATTCTTGCAACAAGAGTTGCTCATCTTTCAGGTCTATTGGACTTTGTATTGTCTACATAAGTGTGTGCACATTCCATGTGCCAATAGTGAGTGGAATTGTCTTTGCTGATGTTTTTGTACATTTTTTGGTGTTTCAACCACAGGGTGGGATCCCTGCCTGCCATGGTAATCAGGCCAGGGTTGGGTAAGCGACAATTTTTAGTACATTTTTTCTAGCCCCTTCCTCACACCAGGAGATGAGCAGTGTGATCCTTAAAAGGCTGCTCAGACCCCCAGGGGTCTGCCAAATCCCACTGCTGCTTCCAGTGCGAAAATGACCCTATGGCCTGGGCCATCTGTGTGCTGAATTGTGACTACAGCTCCCAGTGTTTCCACACCTGCTGCTTCATCACTTGTTTGTCATCATAAGCCTTTGAAATAGGTAAAAATGGTGAAATGGTATGGGTGATGTCTTTTGATTCAAGCATGAATTGGGTTTAAGTGAGGTAGAGTTGCATGAAGTCCTCAGTCTCACTCTTTCCTCCAGAGTCATCACAGCCCAGTGACAAGACAGAATCAAGATGACTGGCTCAAGATGCCATAGATGACGTTGGAATCTTCTATGTCTAACTAAGCTCTAAGCACTTTACAATGCCTGCTTCAGCTGCCATCATGGCTGCTGGAACAATCGGTTCTCTTTTGTTCATTCCATCAGGCGAAGTCTTCACATGGTTGGGGTAAACACTCCCTAACTCACCAATGGGTTTGAGACCCCTCAGTTACCCTCAAACTGGTTTAGCCCACCTGCCAAAACAGTTTACCAGAGTGTGGTCACTGAACATGCTACAGCTTCTTGGAGCCCACAAGTGAGAATTAGGTTGATCAGGTGGACACCAAAGGTAGAAAGATATGGATACAGATATATACATGCACATACATACATATATAGACATATACTTTCCCTGACAAATTCTATTTCTGATCTTTGTTTTTGTGTTTGTATGTATCTCTTATTTCCTATCCCTCAAGACTCTTCTGCTTTACTTCTCCCTGCCACCTTGCTCTCCTATTAGTTAATCCATCCCCCACCCAGGATCCCTCCCTTATCCTCCCATTCACATTCATTTAAACACGCTTCTATACCCCCTTTAAACTATTCCCTTACCCTCCCCTCTAGAGATGCCTCCCTTATCCCCTCCCCTTCCCTATCCCCTTAATGTTTTATTTATGTATTTAGAATTTATACACTTCTAGGTATATATGTATTGTTCCCTCTTAAACCCATTCCCCATGAAAGGAGGTTTCCAGAACTAACTGCCCTCCTCACTTATCCAATTCCTCTGTGTTGGTTCTTTCTCTTACACTTCATTTGTGTAAGATAATTATTCTTTTTAACTATTCCTAAATGGTTTTACTTTTTAAAGTCATATCATACTCAGGTCTACCCCAATCTTTCTTACAAACTACCCAATTACTAATAACAGTCTTAGGCATATGTTTTACATTTTACATACATAAAAGGTAAACAGTCTGTGCTTATTGAGTCCCTTGTAATTAATCTTTGGTATGTACCTTATATTTCTCTTGGTTTTTGTATGCCAAATCTTCTATTAATTTCATGTTTGTTTTTTTAACAAAGTCCTAAAAGTTTAACAATTCATTAAATATCCATTTTTTTCATTCTAGATTATGCTTAGTTTTGTTGGGTATGATACTTTTGGCCAGAATCCCAGCTCTTTTGCTCTTCAATATATACTGTTCCAAGACTTGCAATCTTTTAGTGTCACTGCTGCTAGGTCTTGTGTGATTCTCATTGTGATGCCACCATATTTAAATTGTTTTTTTCTTCTTGCTTGTAATATTTTATGCTTAAGCTGGGGGTTTCAGGATTTGACTACAATATTCCTGTGGGTTTTCCTTATGGGATCTCCTTCAGGTGGTGATGGGTGGATTTTTTTTTATTTCTACTTTCCCCTCTTGTTCTAATTCTTCAAGATAATTTTCTTTAATTATTTCTTGTATTATTATATCAAGATTCTTCTTTTGATCATAGCTCTCAGGTAGTCCAGTTATTCTTATGTTTTCTTTTCTTGATCTGTTCTCCAAATCAGTTGTTTTTCTTATGAGATGTTTTGCATTGACTTCTGTTTTTTTTATTCTTTATATTTTGTTTTATTATTTTTTTATCTCTTATAACTTCGTTGGCTTCCCCTTGCCCAATTCTGATTTTCAAGATGTCATTTTCTTCCTTAAAATTATGGATCTCCTTTTCTAATTGATTGACTTTCTTTTAATATTTTTTTTTGTTTGTTTGGTTTTTGGTTTTTGGTTTGTTTTTGTTTTGTTTTGTTTTGTTTGTTTTGTTTTTCCTCAATATCTCTCACTTGATTCTTAAAGTCTTTTTAAAGTTCCTCTATGAATTCATTTTGGGCAGGTCTCAATTTGGCATTACTCTTTGGGGTAGAAGAGAGTTTCTTTGCTTCAGTATCCTCCTCAGAAGACAAACTCCAGTCTTCTCTGTTCCCACAATAACTCTCTAAGTTAGATTCTTTCTCCTTTGCCTGTGCATTTTTTTATTTGTAGTCACCTCTAGTCCTGGGGTATAAAGGATGGTGCCTCTGGCCTTAGATCCTCATTCAGTTCTCCCCTCTGGCCTGGAACCTAAACCAAGACCTCCAACCTCCTATAAGTGCCCAGAGCTAGCAGCATCCCCGCCCCTTTTCTTCTACACTCACCAAGATTGTGCTGGCCACAGCACAAGTGGGTCTGGCATTACTTGTCAGCAGAGATTCCCTTGGGCTTCCCTGGCTCAGACACCCAACTTCCCTCACTAAACCCTGGGTAAAAGTTCCTGTGACTGGGGCCAGCAGCCTCCCAACCCAGCTGGCCCCAGGGCTTGCCACTTGTTATTTAAGCAGTCCCTAGCCTGGAGGTAATTACTCTTCACAGGGGCTAAACCTTGTCCAGAGATTTTTCTTCAGATCTTCTCTGGTTTTCCCAGGAGGACCCCTGTTCTGCCACTGCTCTTATTAATTTTAATGTTCTATGTTCACCCTAAGGCACTATTTTATCTCTTTTGTGGGGGAAAATCTCAAGAGTTTGAAATTTTCTGACCTACTCCACCATTTTTCCAGAATCCTTTCCCTAGAAGAAGTTTATTAAAGACTACACAGAATTAGGTAGAAATTAGGCACCCCTATGATCTGCCCCAATTACTCCTGAAATAAAAGTATAACTAATCCTAACCTTCAACTTCTTTCACTATTAAGCTTTCTGCAAGCCCCAGTAATCAAAGGGGCATGTTAGTGAGCAGATCATTGCCCTCATGCTGAGCAGCCCATCCCATTCTAAAGCTGATACTTCAAAGGAAGAAAGAATGGAAAAGCACTGACTCTCATATGCCCTAATGACCTTCATTCAGTTTATTGATACATTATTTTCCAGACAACCTTGTAAACAGCCCAAGTAGCAACTGAGAAGATGATTCCTGGGAAACAGGAACTTAAAAAATGAGGCATGTGACTACCTTGCTTCCACACTGGTGGTCATCAAGTTTTTACAGACCTTCTGAGTCAGTGAATGGGGATATAAGTCTACTGCAGTCCTTCTGCAAGTGACATATGAAACAAAGTATTTAAGTTAAAAGGACACCAAACCCATCTGGATGTGTGTTTATGCATAAATAAATTCATTTTTTAAATATTTCATTAAGCTTTAAATCTAAATAAGTAAATGTTCAAATGTTCATCACCAAATTGCATAGAATTTTGATAAATATATACATATGTGTGTATGTATGTATAGAGAGACATATAGACATACATTTATATGATACTATAATTTCTCTTTGTCATTCACATCATCCAGGAAATTTAGTGTCCAGATTGAATTTCAGATTCAATATTTATTAGGTACTTACTATCAGGTTACTGTGCTAACCACTGGGAGAAATTCAAAGATGTAAATGAGATATAGTCTCATGGAATTGTCTCAGCAATGAGATACTGAAATGTTCCTGTGCATTAATGGTTAAGTTTACAATTTCTTATCTACAATATCTGTTCCATTCTCCTCAGTAATACTTTCAAGTTTCAAGCTACACTCTAAAATCTACCTCCCAGACTTCAGGAGATAGTCGATAGAAGAGACTGGTATACTCTGATCCTCAGGGTCACAAACAATCAGACATTACTGGACAAATGAACAACAAAAAATCTACCTCCATTGCTCAAATATCAAATGTTGTTTCTCTGTTTTGAACGTGTTTTTTTTTTCTATCCATATTACAACTGGAATTATTATCTAGCACAACACTATTGATAACTGTTGTTTTTGTTGTTCAGTCATTTCAGATTTTCTTGGCAAAGTCACTGGAGTGGCTTTACAAATGAGATGAGACAAATAAGATTAAGTGACTTGCCCAGGGTCACACAACTAGCACGTGTCTGAGGCCAGATTTTATAACTGTTGTATTATTAGACAATAATATGACTTCATTTTTCCACATTCATTTGCAAGTGTATCATCAGAGTTCACTCTATGTGTAGTAGCATTCTCTCTGGGGTCACAATCCCAACTTTCATTGGCTTTCAGAGATTGGATTACCAGCAAGGCATCTGCTATCTAGGGTTCCAGGGATACTATTCTGAGTATTGTTGACAGTAAGGACTGAGTCCCCACTAGTGTAGATCTTATTAACAATTATCTAGTAGGTTTTCAGGATACTGCACTCTCCTGATTTTCCTCCTACATTTGACTGATCCTTCTCTATGTCCTTTACTGTCCTCCTCCATATCATGCCCTCGTACTGTAGGTGTCCCACAGGGTTCTGCCCTTTGCCCTTTTCTCTTCTTCCTTTATATCAGGGGTGGGGAATCTGTGGCCTCAAGGCCACATGTGGCCTTCTAAGTCTTTGGGTGCAGCCTTTTGACTGAGTCCAAATTTTACAGAACAAATACTTCTGTGAACTTTGGATTCAGTCAAAGGGCCACACTTGAGGACCTCAAGGGTCACATGTGGCCTCGAGGTCACAGGTTCTCCACCCCTGCTCTATGCTATCTCATGTGGTGATTTCATCAGCAACACAGATTTAATTACCCTCTCTATATTGATATGGACAGTTAAGTGGCACAGAGCATAGAGCACCAGTCTGGGAGTCAGGAAGATCTGAATTCAAATCTAGCCTCAGACATTTACTAGCTATGTGATCCTAAGCAAGTCACCTAACCCTCTTTGCCTCAGTTTCCTCATCTGTAAATGAGCTGGAGAAGGAAATGGCAAACCACTTCAGTGTCCTTGCCAAGAAAACGCCAAATGGAGTCACAAAGAGTTGGACGTGACTGAAAAACAACTGAACCAATGCATCCCTTAATTGTTCATCCTTTAGTCCTTCCTCATCCTTGTTATAAAACTAGTTCACTTTCCATTCTAGTTATCCATATCTTAGATGATATGAAAAGTCATGAAGTCATAAAGAGTTGGATGTGACTGAAATGATTGAACAGTAACAATACTAATAATTCTCAAACATACCTTTCTTGCTTCAATCTTTGCTGACTTCCAATCTCTCATCTTCAACTGCCTTTCTGACATTTTGAACTGGATATCCAATAGACATCTTGAAACTCAATGTTCAAAACAGAACTCATCATTTTCCCCCAACCCCTCCCCCTACCTTCTACCTGCCCTACTATAAGTAGAGGGCAACACCATCCTCCCAGTCCATCAAGCTCATAATCTTGGAGTCATCCTGGATTCTTCATTATCTCTCACACACACTCCCCACACACATCATATCCAAGCTATTGCCAAGGCCTATCAATCTGAGTTTGCAACATGTCTCAAATATGTCCCGTTCTCTCTTCTGACACTGCCATCCTCCACTGCAAGCCTTCATCATCTTCACACCTGGATTATTACAATAACTTGTTGATGGATATGCCTGCCTTAAGTCTATCCTCACTCCAATCCATTCTTCATTCAGCCACTAAGGTAATTTTCCTAAACCTCAGGTCTGGTCATGTCACACCCCCTACTCAATAAACTCCAGTAGCTTTTTATTGCCTCCAGGAACAAATAAAAAATGTTCTGACATTCAAAGCCCTTCATTATCTAGCCCCCTTCTATCTTTCCAGTCTTCTTACATATTAATCCCCACTAGCTTCCTGGCTATTCCACAAACAAGACACTCAATCTTTCAACTTCAAGCATTTTCTCTGACTGTCCTCCATATCAGGAATGCTCTCCCTCCTCTGTTCCAGCTACTGAACTCTCTGGCTTCCTTTAAGTGTCAACTAAAATAATATCTTCTACGGGAAGCCTTCCCCAATCCCTCTTAATTTCAGTGCCTGCCTTCTGCTATTTCCTGTTTATCCTATATGGAGCTTGCTTTGTGTATACTTGTTTGAATGTTGTCTCTCCATTACATTGTAAGTTCCTTGAGAACAGGGACTGTCTTTTGCCTCTTTTTGTATCCCCAGTGCTGAGCACAGTGCCTGACATAAACACTTAATGTTACTTGATTGATTAGTTGATTGATTCAATTAGCCCTTAGAAAAGGCATTTACTCAAATGCTATAGCAAGAACCACAATTACAAGTCATCCCTAGGGTGTACTTTCCCACAAGTACACACAGAGGTCATGGAGGCAGGAGAGAATGGGTACAAGGCTCAGAGTGCACAGCTCTAGAACTGCAGGGTCTCATTGTCCTTTCTCTCTCTGGAAAGTCCTCAGAAAGTTCATTGCATGGTATGACACGAGTGGCTCTGTTGTTCGGGTGGGCTGGCTCGCAACATGGTGCTACAAAAAGATGGGCCGATGTCTCACAGGGAGTGGCATTTGTGCCCTAGACAGCTATAATCTCCACTTCTTCTAGCTTGGTTGGATGTTTCTGGGGTCTTGCATTGTTTTGTTTTTCAGCTGGAGTATATTGTGTTCTTTCAGAA
The DNA here is from genome assembly GCF_900497805.2 of Vombatus ursinus. Lineage (NCBI taxonomy): Eukaryota > Metazoa > Chordata > Mammalia > Diprotodontia > Vombatidae > Vombatus > Vombatus ursinus. Next base: position 29,090,155 of record NW_020954585.1, read on the forward strand.
AAGGCAGAGCCTCTTAAAGCTGTTATTGACAGAAGTCTTTCTGGTTCTGCTCCCCCAGGGCCTCAGTTCAGAGGTTTCTAATTTCCCAAGCAGTGGGTAGGAGAGGTAGAACCTCTCCTATTTGATAATTCTTCCTAATTCAGAGTTGTATCCTTGTGGTGAACATCCAGTTAAGATTTCCCAAATTCCTGTTGGGTCTCATTCAAATGAGTGGTTGGTGACCACAGTAAGACAATAAGGTTGGCCTTTTCATATGGAAGTTAATTACTGAAAGCCTCAGAATCCATTCTATGGTATGGAATGCTTCATTTGTACCTGACAGGTCATTGTACCTGAGCATTCCATACTCTCTGTCTTTGCCAGATCTGACCTTCAACTAGGATGAAATTTAAACAAGGCACAGCCTTATGTATATAAGCATTGAATAGTATATACATTAGAAACATCAAGCATATATAGTATCCAAACCCTGATTGTTAATGAAGGTAGAGAGCTCCAAGGATGGTATCACAGTGAATGAGAATGAAATGAGTCAAGAACCAGAAGCTGAAAAGTCCAACAAGCCTTAAAGAACCTATGGCATCCATTCCTAGTGCTCACTATTCCTAGTTGTATAAATTCCTATCCCTTACCTTGTTGACAAATGTTTGTGTATTAACAATCAGGTTTCTCTGCAGACAGATATGCCTGATGAAGAATTTGAGCTAGGTGAATAAAGAATAATAATTATGTCTCCTTAGCTTACCTTTTGCTCTGGCTCAAATTAATTAAGTCACAGAGGATCTTGGGAATATTTATACTGAAATCAGATAGTTATCTATAACAAGGCTTTAATCTCTATCAAGATAAAAGGATCAAAAAATAATAATCTTAGCCTAAAGACATTATGTCTGGCTTTTGTTATTATTATTAACAATAAACAGCATTAATATAGTGGCAGACACTATATTATAAATACTGGCTCATTTGATCTTCACAACAACTCTGGTAAGTGCTGTTGTTGTTCAGTCATTTTTAATCACATCTTACTCTTTGTGACACCATTTGGGGTTTTCTTTGGCAAAAATACTAGAGTAGTTTGCCATTTCTTTCTCTAACTCATTTTACAGATGAGAAAACAGGATTAAGTGACTTGTTCACAGTCACACAACTAAATAAGGATCTGAGGCCAGATCTGAATCAACAAGGTGAGTTCTCCTGACTCCAGGCTCACACTCTATCCATTGTGCCACTTAGTTGACCTGAGGAAAGTAAGTGCTATTATTATTATTATTATTATTATTATTATTATTATTATTATTCCCATTTTACAGTTGAAGAAACTGAAGTAAACAGAGGTTAAGTGACTTGCCCAAGGTCACATAACTTGTAAGGATCTGAGGTAGAATTTGAACTCAAGCATTCTTTGCTCTAGGCTCCAAGTTCTATCTATTGTACTACCTAACTGCCTCTGTTAGCTGGGCATGGTGTTTAGTCTATGACTAAAAAGTTAACAGCCTATCATTATCAGTCTAGCCACCATACCCATAACAGATGGAGCTGAGATTTACTTTTGTGTTTCTGAAGAGATAAACCCAGAAGCTAGAAACAGAAGAGCAACTCTCCAGGCAAAGATGCCATGGAACTAGCAAAGCAATGCACCAGTGGAGAGCATGTGCCCAGAAATTACATAGGACCAGCAGGCACTAGCACAGCAATTGCCATGAGACCAGCCTAGGCCAACACACAAACTCACTGAATAGAGACCCCTATATTGTGTATGGAATAGGCCCAGGAAAAATTATACTATGATATCACCAGAAATTTATGGGGGATTATCTCTTGAAAACATTCTTATTACGGTATTTCATTAAATACTTTTTATTTTATCCAATTACAACCTCTGGCTGACTAGAGAAAAATAAATACATTGCTAGAAGATTGGGAGCTACAGCTTAGATCTTATATAGATTTAAAAAGTACCTTGAATCCAGGATAGTCATTCTGGTGGCTCCATGTATGAGAGAGGAGTGTTTCCAGGTTCTACATATAAATAGTCCAGAGACTAACTTGTGATTTCATTACTATAAGGACCACCCAGGTAAGAAAATCCCACAACTAAAGATCAACATTCTCTGCCACTTAGTCTTAAGAGAGTTGCCTAAAGCAGTTCTCTAAAACTGTTAGAGAAACTGAGTGATTAAACCCTTGGGCCTCATCTAAACTTGAGAAAACAAGTATTATTATTATCAATGTCTTCTATTGTATTTTTATTTACTTTGTTAAGTATTTTCCAACTACATTTTAATTTACATGTATTTAAGTATAGCAATGTTCTGAGGCAAGCTGCCTAGTTGACATCTGGGCAGTTACTATGTGTCAATGGTGGCACTTCTTGGGCCTGAGACTGGTTCTCTAATCATTACACCACTTTATACAACATAGTTCCTAACATATACTAGGTGCTTAATAAATGTTTGATTTATTGAAACATAATCAACTTCAAGGTTAACAAATATGTCCAATGCTGAGATTAATAAATACAGCCTTTCCTACAATCAGATTCTTTTGCTTCTCCACCCAAAGCCTTCTTCAGGATCACTGACCAGGACACTGGGAAAAGTCAGGGGCCAGGGCTAGCTCCTGAAGTAGCTGCTCTTCTTTTCATAGTTCTCTAGTGGCCAGCAACCTCCTATTCCTCTCTTTCAACTACTTCTCAGTCCAATTGGTTCAATCAGATAAGCTGTTTGGGACTGCTCAAAACTCTTTGCCTATTCATCACCAAGGAAACTGTGAAGGACAGTCAACAGCAGGTCAGGAAGAGAAAAAGAGTGCTCCAGGTGCCAACCTTCCCTCTCAGCCTTGAACCACCAGTCTTCCAATGCACACACTGGGGATTTACTTCATTTCTAGCCTTAAATCAATCTTCAGCTCTTTTCATATGGTCTCAGCTTTATAAACAGGGTCAACCCAAAACAGGGAATTGAAGACCTGTTAGATGGGATAGATATAGCATTCAATATGTCTTACCCCAAATGGACTATTTGCTGTCCCAAGAAATTACAAGGTATACAAATGAATGTCTGTGAACTCCCATCTTCAGAATCTTAACTTGGCCTAATGATGCGTAATTATCCCAACTACAAAGTATAATCAATCATTAAACAACTATTAACAACTATAAACAACTATGTGTCAGACACCATGCATACAAATTCAAAGGATGAAACAATTCCTATATTGAATATACAAGTGCCTAAAATATAACATTTACATTAGAACTATACGCCATCTAAAAATAGTTCAAGCAACAAACATAATACATAGCACATAATTAATAGCAAACATAACAACGTTGAAACAGTATGGTATAATGGATAGCCAACCTTAGAGTCAGAAAGACCTGGATTCACATCTCATTATTAACATATCTATATACTGGCTGCATGACCTTCAGAAAGTCACTTAACCTGTTGGTGCCACAAAAACCTCTAAGGCTGTAAGTTCTAAAGATAATGTTTTTGATAGGTGTTTCTTCACCTGTTGTCCCTAAATCAATTAAATCTAAGGTCTGCTTCTTATATTTAGTCGTATTACAACATTGCATATAGTAAAGTAAGCACGCAAATCTCATGAAATACAAATATGTGGTATTATATGATAGAGTTAAATACAGTGACCAAATCCATGGATCACATATAGAAACTTAATATTTGTTCATTAAATATTAGCAAAAGAATAGCGTGTCATTCTATGAAATTGTTAATTAATTTTTTAAAAATATGAAATGGGGCAGGCATGTTTAATTCTTTGTTGTTCAATTGTTTCAGTCATGTCTGACTCTTCTTTATTTCATTTGGGGTTTTCTTGGCAAAAGTATTGAAACCGTTTGCCATTTCCTTCTCCAGCTCATTTTTATAGAACATAGATAGTTGTGTCTGAGACTGGATCTGAACTCAAGTGTTCCTGACTCCTGGTCCCGCACTCTATCCACTGTGTCTTCTAGTTGCCCCTTCAATTCTTTAGGTACTCACAGAATGGCAGGGGGAAGCATGGCTGAAATCTTTACTTTAATACTTTAATAAGGCAGAATGCATAAGGGCAAACACCAGAGAAAATAAAGTGAAAAACAGTGAAAAGTCATAGAGGCAGACAGGATAGCATCAAGGATAGGATAGTGAAGGAAGGCAGGCAGCATAAAGAAGGAGAATGCGGAGGGGGAGAGACAGATAATCAGTCATATAATCATGGATTACATTTGGGAGCAGTCAGCGGCATGGACCCAGATGGAGATGGAAATGTGCTGGGGGTAGAGGGTGAGAGGGTGATTAAGGTCAAATTTTATAGAGATTTGCTGGCTGGAATAAACTAACTCTTATCCATGCCACTTTCGTGTTAATTAATGTATCCAAATCATCTCAAAGTTGTCAGTAAAACTTTAAACTTAATGTATCCACATCATCTAAAAGACATCAGGTGTTTTGCTGGTCTTATTGCAGATACCTGAAGCTTATCTGACATTTACATGTCATAGAACCAAAATCCCCTGACAGCAATGCCTAGATGGCTTCCCCTGGTTTAGCACATATCACCAGGATGTGATTTTTTATAAATATATGATACAGTTTGCAAATTATGCTCCTTTAATCTTTGGAATGGTCTGTACATGAGTTCTACTTCTACTGTACATGCAAAGGTTCACCTTTGCAATCTTGCTTCCTGCTATTATTACTTTATCCTAGCTGCCTATAAACTTATTTACTATACTGATCAGAAGGATGGATAGTCTGGAGTACCAGAACAAGTTATAATTTTAATATAACTATATCATGTAGCAAAGAAGTATAACACAATATAAAAGCAATTATGTAGCCAACATAAAGGTGTCACGTAACACACAATAGCCCATGTTGCAGTTATATACAAAACCCACATTACTTTTGTTCCAGCAACAGAATTCTAGCTATATGAGTAACCATTTTTCCTAAAGCATCATAAATAAACTTGGTCACAGTCCTAATACTCCTAGAGCTTCTATCATGTTCTTCTGGGCTTGTGGATGGCTCACATTACCATAATCTTACGGTTCTATGAATGCTTTCAGCTGCCTAAGTGTCTCCACAGCTGGAGTATTGCTGGAAAGGGGCTTCCTCTCAATTCATCTCTTTCCCTCCTTTAGTGAACAGAGGTTACCCTAGGACCAAGAAAAACTGGTACTTGGTGACACTAGTACAAAGTCATGATTGGAGATGGGTGATGAAGTGTCTTGTGTGAGGAATAGAGACAAGGCTAATTGACTGGACCATAGATTATGAGAAGGAAAATAATGTATGAAGTTAGAAAGATAGGATAGTACCAGACTGTGAAAGTCTTTAAAAGTTATACAGATCTTGTATTAATATAATAAAATTTCTTGATAAGGTCATTCCATTTCAGCTCTCTCCATCCCAAGTCCCTATCCTGCTCCGCCATTTCCTTTCATTGCATCTCTAGAACTGCCATTTTATTAACAAACTGCCCTTTTGGATTAGATCTCTTCCTCTCAGACACCTTCCTGAAGCTTATTTTTGTATCCTGAGTTAAAAGAGCACTAGAGATGTGACATGGTAAGATATTCACTTAAGGAAAATTGCTTTGGCAATTGTGTGGAAGATAGATTGAAATGGAGAAAGGCATGGAGACCAATTAAAAGTCTGTTGCAATAGACTTGGTGAGAGTGGAGAGAAAGAAATGATTGTATTATAGAAGTCTCAGGCTCTCAATTCCATTTAGTTGTGATAAAGGTTCATCTACCTGCATATAACAGATCACCACCACCACCACCACCACCACCACATACTGTTCAATCTGGCAATACTGGCTTTTCTTACTGTTCCACAAACAAGACAATCTATCTCTTGGCTCTAGGCATGTTCACATTGTCCCCCAAGCCTATAATGCTCTCTCCTTTCCTCTCTACCTCCTAGCTTCCCCAGCTTCTTTCAAGTCCCAGTCAAAATCTTATTTTCTACAGGAAGCTGCTCCCAAACCATCTTAATTCTAGTGCCTTTTCTCTATTATTTCCTATTTATCCTGTGTATAGCTTGTTCATAATATTTGTTTGCTCCTCATCTTCCTCATTAGATTGTGTACTCCTTAAGAGTAGGGACTGTCTTTTGCTTCTTTTTTTAATTCCCACTGTTCAGCAGTATCTGGCACATAGTAGCAACTTAATGTAATGCAATGATGTTCATTGACTAACTGAATGACCATCATCTCTTCTATATTTATCACCATAGTTTTGAACTCACATTAGTCTTAACTGACCTATACTACAGACTGAACTCATTGCTAACTAATGTTACTACCCATCTCTACCATGCTAAGCATTAGTCAAAATGTCAAGTCAGTGGATTGTTGACTCTCCATATTTGAAATTGAACTCCATACACATAATCTCAAAACTTCTAAGGGACAGCTTATTTCAAAGCCAATCTTACCATCAGCAAGCCATCTATAGGCAAAATTCAATGTGTTTCGGATGACTATCATTCTCCTAGTATATGATTGCTCCCAAGCTTTCTAGGTTAGCATCCATACTCAACAGAAAGTGTTTCCTTGGATCTGTATAAGCTAATACTAATATACGCTTGAGGTACTTGACAAAATCTTTCTTTGTTCAAACTTGAGATCAGGTCAGATTGTCCTTTACCCAATATACACCCAAGATTTCAATCACTTAATGACTTAACAATGATAGCATTACTCAATTCAAATATTGAAATGGTTCATTGATTTAGACATTCCCTCCAGTAATGAAAACAACAATCCCATCTTACTTATCTATCCTGTGTGACTCTTGCCCATGACCTCCCAAAAGATGAATTGGGAAGTTGGGGTGTTTAAAGGACATTTATATGGCCCTTTAAGTTCCCAAAAAGGAAGACATTACAGCAGGTGAGGAATTCCTTGATATAAAAAAGAGAGGAAATGATGTAGAGCTAGAAAAGTGCTGGTATAGAAATGACAGTAAAAGGCAAGAAATATGTCTACTACTATTCCTAGCTAATCTGTAAAGGTACATAAAGGAAAATTATTCCAGTACTGGAGAGGATGGCCAGAAAGGTGATATTTTCTGGTAGGAGTCAGATTTCTGAGTGCAAGATGATAGAAAGAGTGAGATCTAATGAGGAGGGTAGTTTATTAATAAAACGACAGTTCTAGAGAGCACAACAGAAGGGAAAGGCAGAGCAGGACAGGGACTGGGATGGAGAGGGATAAAGTGGGTGAGGGTGAGTGTACACTCTTGAGGTTCTTATTCTGGGTAGGGTCTGATGGTAGTTATGGTGTCAAGAGGACTGGTATATCTCTTCATTTCTAAAAAAATCCTAATCCAATTCTCCTCTGCCTAGCATATGACTGCACACCACAGACTTTCTTTTCCAGGCTATTCCCTTTACCCCTACTTGGTCACTGTTTGGGCCCTGATTGGCTTAGAATGAATGTAAATAACAATTGTTTCTGTTTTGGCCAGAAACCCTGAGGGTCTTCCCCTCCAAAATCTATTTTTTTTTAAAGAGGCCATTGTTTACCTCATTTTTTTTATTAAGCCTTAATCACTGAGTGGCTGCCCCCTCAGTCAAACTGATACCTGTTTAAGACTTTAACTTGAAACAGCCAAGGTCCCCCACTGCATCCTGGGCCTTCTCCAGTTGTTCTGATCCATATCTGGCCACTGGACCCAGATGGCTCAGGAGAAGGTGAAGCTGGTGACTTTGCACAACTTCCCTCATTTAAATCCGATTCACTTGCATGTCATGGCATCACTTCCCTGATGTCACAGTCCTCTTTGAGAACAAAGGACAAACAGTAACCCTTTAACATCTTTTCTCTTTTGAGAACCAAGTTCAATAAACTATATGCTGTAAAAATCCTGTATCCTGTTTACACTCTAGTCTGTAATTTTTCACCTGTGTTGAGAATTATACTGCATAAATACCACATCTATCATGTCCAGTCTTCAGTAACTAGATAAAGTGGGCACTTGGTAGGTTATGGTTTGACATTAGCTGTAATCCTTTGGGCAGGAGGCCAATGATGGCTACTCCAACATCTTTATCTGAGGGAAGCTTCTATTTTTACAATCTCTGTGTGGAGGATCCTTTCAAGCAATTTTGGTGATATAAAAATCTTTAAAAAAAAAAAGGAGCAGATATGTTAACTTGAATTAAAGAGGATTACCAAAGTAGCAACAGAGTCTGTTAATTGAGGCAATGGGGTTGCGATCCAGGTTCACCACACAGCACCAGGGTTCAAGAGTGCCCACGAGGGGCAGGGGGGACAGAACTTAAATACATTTCAACAGGTAGAAGTGAATGAATGAATGAAAAAAAAAGAATTCATCATAATGGTCAGTTGGTAAGAGCTAAAAATTATTCTCATGGAAGAATAATAATAATGACAATAATAAGAATAAATTGACATTTATATAGCTCATGAAAGGCACAGCCTTGTGAAACTGTTACATAAGTTGTTTTGCATAACAACCAAAAGTCCTTAGACAAGGTTAGGGAAGCTTGGGAGTGGTAACATCTGGAGAGAACTGTGGGCTCCTTTTCTTTTTTTAACTGGTTTTGATCACCCTCAGGCTCTATGATCTGGAAAGGTCAGTTTATAGTCAGTTGAATTCAGCAAAGTGTACTGAAGATAGTTTTTAAGTTTCTTGGCAAAAGAAAAAAAAAGGATTAATTTTTTTAAAAAGATTACCATGAGAAAGCTATATTCACAAAGAGGAAACAGTGTGTTTTAGGAGGTGCTAAAGGAGGAACAGAGGAAGAAAAACAAAAAGCAACGATGACCACAGCAAGGAAGGAAGCTCTGACTGATTTACTTTATATAACTCCCCTAGCCCCCCAAGTGTAATGAGGATGCAACATGCAAAGAGACAGCTGTTTTTCTGTGGCTGAAAGGAAGGCAGAATAGACATCTCTAGTCTCTTCCTTCTTCCCTTGCCCACTGTCCTTCTCCAGAAAGACTTTCATTCTTCCAAGGGGATGGAGTGGAGGGGGTGGAGCAAGAGGTTGGAGCCTGAGGCCACCATTCTGCAACCCTCCGAGGAGGAGGGGGTATCAGACTAGAAGTCTATCTATCTGCTCCCTTAAATATTATTAGTCCAGGAGATAAGATCAAGTTCAAGCTAAATTTTGATCACCTTGTCATTTGGTGGGGTGGAGAAAGAGGGACCCCAAGCTCTATATCTAAGGACTACCAAATATCATTTCCTCAGTAAAAACACATAGAGAATAGCAAAGAAGTCATTTATCCAAATCATTGTAAAACAGAAATCAGAGAAAGTATACACAGGAGAATATATACCAGACAACATGGAGTGAAAGCTCTCCTAGTGGCAGTACCAAGAGAGAAGGTCCCAGGTCTCACCCAAGGGAAAAACTCCTTTAAGTCTCTGGAATAGCAAGCTGAGAATAGGGACATGATGGAAATTGTCAGCTCCTCTCATGCCTTCCCAGAGTCTTTCCTTCATCAATTTCAAGTGAGGTTGTCCTCTTTCATCTTTTCTCTCAAAGCTGGAATCCAAAGAAGACTTACACTTAATGAGTACCCCAAGGAGGGATTGCAAGGGTGCTGGCAAAAGTTAGAGCTCTCTTGGGTTTTACAACAGGGGCTACACTTGATTATAAAATTCTGGAGAAAAAGAATCAACTTTCTTTCTGGGCTAATTCTTATGTCCTTTAAAGAACCTTTGCCCAATGGTGGCCAGGCTGGCTGAGTTGGGTACCAACATTTAGGGTAAAGTGCTAAAGGTATTTCATCTCACATCAGCGTACCCAAAAATGCTAGGCAGATAGCTTTCATTCAATGAAAAAAAAAAAGAAAGAATTCATCATAATGGCCAGTTGGTAGGAGCTAAAAATTATTCTCATGGAAGAATAATAATAATGACAATAACAAGAATAAATTGACATTTATATAGCACTTTACTGATTCTATATTTGCAAAGTACTTTACACACCTTATCTCATTTGAGTTTCATAGCAACTCTATGAGGTACATACTACAGCATTATTTCCATTTTACAAGCATTCTTATCCAGATCTTATAGTACAAGGAACCCAGTCACAGAGAGGTGAAATGTCTTTTGCTAATCACATAGTTAATATGTCAGTGGCAAGATATGAATCCAGGTCTTCCTGACTCTAAGTCTGGCACCACTCAACAGGAGAAAGAAATACAATTTGATAGGTGGGCCTGTAGCATTTGCGTATGTGTACAACAGCAACAAACACTTATTAAATGCTTGATCTGTGAAGAGCATCTTGCAAAGGTTTTGGAAAGATAAAAATTAAGGAAGACTGCTCTCAGTAAGATTACAGACTCAATCCACAATGCACTGTTTTTACATAAACAGAAGTGCTTCTGTAAAATGAAGTTCATTTGCAATCCCCCATGCTGTATTAAATGGCCATGGTTATATACACAGTCATTTCATATCACATCTGGGTCTTAGTTTCTCCATCTGTAAAATGAGTGGTTTGGACTGGGTGACCTTAAAGGTTCATTCAAGCTCTAAATCCCATAACCATTCCTACACCAAAATTAAAAGTCAACAGTTCATCAAATATGCTAGCAAAAGTTCAGGATTTTAATTAGGTGAAGCTCCAGGGCTTTCTAGTAAATAGCATCAATTTTGCAAATTTAATAAACAAGTCAACTATGCAAAGCAGGCAGTATACTATAATTCATCCACACTCATGGGGTGCCATTTTAACAGATGGATGGAGGTCTTCAGGTCCTGTGGTTCCATCTACATATTCTGTACTGGTTTTAACCCTCAGCCCAAGGCATGAATGCCCAAACAGTGAGACATGATGTTAGACTTGAAGTCAGAAAGACCTGAACTAATATTTCATCTCTAGCTCTCATTGTGTGACCATAGACAAGTTGCTTAATGTCTGTGAGCCTCAATTTGCTCACCTTCAAAATGGAGACAATAATAATTACAGTATGTACTTCACATAGCTGTCATGAGGCTCAAGTAAGATAATATACCTAAAGTATTTTGCAAATTTTAAAGCTCAATGTAAATGTCAGCTATTATTATGAGCTCCCATTTCCTCATTCCACTTCCAATTTCTTTATGACAAATTACCAGTAGCATGGCATGAAAATAAGGAAGAAAGCTGAGCATGAAGTCCTGTGCATGGGCCCATTATATTCAACTTTTAACAAAGTTAATTGTAATAGGACCTTAGACTTTGAGATGATAGAGACCTAGAAGGCATCTTTTCTAACTCTTTCATTTTACAAATGAGGAAAACTGAGGTCCAGAGAAATTCAATGATTGGCAAAGCAAGAATTCAAACTCATTTTCTCAGACTACAAACCCATTCTTTTTTCAACACCACACTGCCTCAAATGTTAAGATTTATGAGGGCTAGAAATAATGCAACTTTTCTAGCTATGTGACCCTGGGCAACCTTGACTGCCACCCCACTCCCCAAAAAAGAATGCAACCTATATTCTGGATTAGTATACTATTAAGAACAATAACAATAATACTAACTAATAGTTCTATAGTTCTTCAAGCTTTGCAAAACACTTTACATGTATTTTCTCATTGGATCTTCAAAACAACCCTATAAGGTAGATGCTGTTATTATCCCCATTTTCAATAGGAGAAAATGGAGGCTGGAACCATTTCAATGACTTTCCCAGTCACACAGCCAGTAAGTGCCTGAGGTAGGACTGATGTTCAGGTCATTCTGGCTATATGAATATTATATTTTTATTTATATTGTTAAATATTTCTCAATTATATTTAAATCTGGTCACACAAGGCAATGTTGTGGGCTGCATGAAAGTCTGGGGTGAATTTTTGACAGCTTTGCACTATGCCCTCTTACTACCTAATACTGGCCCAAATGAGCTTCTAGCCTATAAGACTATTTTGCTGTGTGTCAGGGTTATACATAAACATTCAGGCAGAAAATTTTGGGCAACAGGGTCAGAAGACCATAAAATAAACACTTCAGCCATATCTGCAAATCAGCTCAGATATCAATCCCTGCTCCAGCTATGTAGGAATTCTCAACACTCTTTTTAGAGAGATCACAATCCAAAAAGTTAATTAGATGTTGGGCTGCATTGAGAAATAGAATTTCTAGGAATGAGGTGATAGTTCCCCTGCACTCTCACATAGTCAGCCCACATCTAGAGTATTGTGTTCAGCTCTGAACACTACAGTTTACAAAAGATATGGATAAGCTTAGAGAGTGCCTAGACCACTGATGGGTTATAATTTGCATTTTGTGTGTTTATTTAGAAAATGTAATCACTATGACTTCAACTCTGTTACACAACAGATGAAACGTGCAGATGATTTTTCAAAATTTTCTTCTATTCTTTCCTTATGCTTCCGCTGCCCTCTTATTTTTATTCAACCCCCTCCATTTGCACCCAAGGCTACTACTGCCCCCCTCATTGTTCCAGTACCCCCTGGGAGCAGCATTCAGTGGAGAAAAGTAACCAGTATTGTGAAGGACCTTAAGTTCACATCATATAGGAAATGGTAAAGTAACTGGTGGTAGTTAGCCTGTAGAATGCTCAGAAAAAAAAAAAAACAACAAAAAAATTGTCTTAAAGTTCTTAAAGAACTTTCATGGGAAAGGGGATAACTTGTTCTGATTAGCTCCAGAAGGCAGGCTCCAGAGCAATCCCAGAAGCTGCAGAAAAGGCAAATTTAGGTTTGGTGGCAGGAAAGACTGCTTAACAATTGGAACTGTCCAAAAGTTTTGTCATAAGAGGTGTGTTCTCCCTCACTAGAAGTCTTCAAAAAGAGGCTGGATGATTATTCCCAGATATTTCGTAGAAATGATTCCTGTTGGGGTGTGGATTGGACTAGATGGTCTCCAAGGCCCCTTCCAACTCTCTCCATGATTTAATTTTCCAAATTGTTCCTCAAGGAACTAGGAGTTTAAAGTGGAGTGTTTTAGTACTCCACCCTTTTTTGCAAATGAGTTGTTAGTTCTGGAGTCTGTAAGGGAATCACTGAAAAGCGGAATTGATCATATTCCCCTGGGCATCTTACTTCCTACATTTAGCAGCAATTGCTCTCTAAGTAGGTGATTTTATGATAAACTAGCAGCCATACTCAAGAAGAAAAGAAACAGGTCACATACAGAAGTTATATATACAATTGAGATTTATCCAAGTCATTCTTTGCAACCAGAGGGCTGGAAAATGTATGTGAATGCTAGAGATAGGATGGGAGTACTGTGGTTCCAAAGATCACAAAATGTTTAGACAGAGACTATCAGCTACAACACCAAATATGAGGTGCCAGCACCAAAGAAGGCTCATCGCCTTTTTTTCCTTTTATACCAAAGATAGGCCCATCTCTGATGCATCCCAAAAAAAAGTTTGTCTTAACATGTTATCCACCTCCAGAGAAAGAACTGATATTGTCTGAATATAGACCATAGTATACAATTTCTCACTTTCTTTCATTCATTCTTTTTTTTTTTGGTTTTGATTCTTCTTATACAAAATGGCTATTATGGAAATGTTGTACATAATTGCACATATATAACCTCTCTCAGATTGCTTGCTATCTCAGGGAAAGGGTGGGGGAGAAGAGAATTTGGAACTCAAAAAATTGTTAAGAATTGTTTCAACATGTAATTGGGGGAAAATAAAATATTACTTAGACAAAAAAGAAAAAAATCTTTCAGTTTCTAGTTCCTAGGAATTCCAGGGCAATGATTTACCTAGTGGGATGGCATACATAAGATGTTGTAGAAACTGTTATCTATAGTGCTATAAACTAGGTACCATAGATAACAAAAATAAAAATCTACTTCAACAGAGCCAAGATAAGCATTATTGTAATATTGAAAATAGGGAGAGATCTTTCAAGCAGTTTGGAGGTATAAGGCAAAATGGTGATGAGTAACAGTTTACATAAGTGATAAGAATAAACCACTAGTAGGAGCTGAACTCCTAATAGAGGTTTGTTTTGTTTTGGTTTGGTTTTAATTTCTAAATAATGTGACCCCTGCCAAGGTGAATGGTCTTGAGCCATTTTCTTTTGGTATTTGCTTTAAGGAGTGACAGCTTTCTCTTGGTAGAATGTAATGAATACTGCCTCTGTTATTCAGAGGACCTGGGTTCAAATCCTGTCTTTAATGCTTATTACCTGTATAATCTTGAGCAAATCACTTAACCACCCTGAGCCTCAATTTCTTCAACTATAAAATGAAGGGGTTGAACTAAATGGCTTCTAATGTCTCTCCCAGCTCTAGAAATGTGATCCTTTGTATTTCTTGCATTCAATGTCAATTCATTCAATTGAATGTTAATTCAATTCACTAGAAATGCAATTGCATCTTTTAAAATTTTGACTAAAATCTATTCTTCTTTCTATACTATGGAAAAGTATAGACCTACAAGTGAGCCATTATGGAAATAGATTGCAACAGTCATGCTTTAGTTGACCCTATCATATGGAGGCAGTATTATACCATTTGGATTCAAATATTACATCATTGAACTTGAAAATTAGACTGATACCTTTTCTCTAACAAGAAAAGGAAAGAAGAACTTAAGTATTTATTTAAACAAGATTTTATTCAAATTGAACAGGCTGCCTCATAAGATAGGCTCCACAACCCTAGAAGTGCTCAAGAAGAAACTGGGTGACCACTTTTCAGGAATGTTGTGAGAAAGATTCCTCCATCAGGCAAGGGACTGAATTAAATGACCTCCAAGGTACAATGATTTTATTTTCTGAACCACTTTCCTGTACCCTTTAGGTTGAACCAATTATGCCAAGACTGAAACCTAATGGTAAGGAAGAATTTTTTTGTGGTGATTATAAGTTGACTGTTAAAAAGGTACTTATAAGCAATAATCATATGCAGTGCCTTCATTCAATCAAATGCTTGCTATTTCAGCCATAAAATTCTAAAACCTAAACTTGCCAAAGGTTATCAACAATTAATTTTTTTTTGATGAGGCAATTGGGGTTAAGTGACTTGCCCAAGGTCACACAGCTAGTAAGTGTCAGAGTGTCTGAGGTCAAATTTGAACTCAGGTCCTCCTGACTCCAAGGCCAGAACCTTATCCACTGCACCATCTACCTGCCCCAACAATTAATTATTAATGATGCTACTTAAGACACCACAAGATTGATCATTGATTAAGGGACACTACAACCTAAGCACCTTCAGTTCAGAATGTCTATTACACCTGGAATTTTCTAGTATTTTATAAAGATGCTGATTGCTAGAATTCTAATTGCAGTTCCATATTTTTATTATATCTTATTCACAAATTAAATACTAGAAGAATTCTGAAGAAAACTTAAAAGAAACACTATATTTTTAATATTTTTCCAATAAAACAGATATCTGAGTGGAAAAAAGAGAAATATGACATCAGAGATTTCAGTGTCATCTTCCCATGTTAATACACCAGTACTGTTGGTTTTCATCTCACCTATGGTTTATGTAATTTATATGCACTCCAAACTTCAGGCCCAACTAAGGCTGCTTATTTTCCAGGATTTCTTTATTTTAAAAGCACACGAATCTAGGCCACTCTAATATGTCCTTTAAAAAGATATCCCATAGCATTTGACTTTCTACCATAAGAAAACTTTCAAGGATATCCAGAAATTATTGATTTCAGGGTGTATGGCTACTTCACAATGAAGAACATAAACTACTGCTTCTTATCATTAACTTTTCACCTTACAGCATTGGAGCTGTGCTTAGTCACAAAGTGCATGATGTGGCTGAGGCAACATTTTCCTGTAACTCAAGGACAATATCATCTGAAGAATGGAATTGTTCACAAATTGACAAAATGATTGTGGAAGCCAAGAAATTCTTTTGTCTTTAAAATTTATACTCATCTCAAACCTTTTGCAGAACTCTTTCAAAGGGCATCTTTTGTCATCTTTTCCTTACATCAAGCTAAAATTTACTTCTATGCAATTTAAACCCACTGCTTCTCATTCTGTCATCTAGATCCAAGCAGAACTAACCTAATCCTGCTTCCACATGACAGTCCTTTAAATACCCAAAGATAGTTATCCTGCTCCTAGCTCCAAGTCTTCTTATCTCCAGACTAAACAATCCTAGCTCCTTTCACCAGTCCCCAAATGGAATGATATCGAGTCCCCTCATCAATCTTCCTTGCCCTCCTCTGGACAATCTAGTTTATCAATGTTCTTCTAAAGATATTGTCATTGTTATTACCCTGTGAATATAGCCTGGGAGTCTTTTACTCAGCATTCATGACCGACCTTGTCTGTAAGCCTAGAAAATGTAGTATCAATTACTGATATCCACTATGTCACTAGAAGTCCCAGACTGTGCTGTGCCAGTTCTGTTGAAAGTTGTAATATTAAAAAAAAAAGAAAGTTGTAATATTAAAAGATCTCATGATTGATTAATCAAGATCTCATTTTGTCCCTTGTTTTTAATTGTAAGTGAAGAGGTCTAAGGACTCCAGTTATCTTCCCATTTTTCCAAACAAAGAAATTCTGGAGAAATTCAAATACTCTGAGAGACCCTATCAAATAAAATCAACAGACTCTGGAATTTCTCCCCCTCCCCAGCTAGCACGAATCAGCACCATTCCCCAAATCTGAGCGTCTTGCTTCCTCCCTGCAATGCCTGGTCTGACA
The DNA here is from genome assembly GCF_900497805.2 of Vombatus ursinus. Taxonomy (NCBI): domain Eukaryota; kingdom Metazoa; phylum Chordata; class Mammalia; order Diprotodontia; family Vombatidae; genus Vombatus; species Vombatus ursinus. The sequence goes on from NW_020954585.1 coordinate 29,106,821, forward strand.
TCACTAAGTTAAGAATTCTATAAAAAAAAAACAAATTTTCCCAGGTTTGTGTGTCCAATTCCATCTGAGGTTCCAGCAGATCTGACGTGTTTCAACACTCCTCCTGGACTGCCCTTCATTTTGTGAGTATGTCCCCTCAACAAAGCTGGCTTACTTTACAGTCTCATTGTGTGCCCCACATTTCTTTATACTGAACTACTGGTAAATTAAATCTTATTTATCCTGTATGGAAACAAGGGGGTGTCCAACAGAAAAACTCCCTAAGTAATTCAAGTCAACTTGAAATTATTAATGATTAATAATTATATATAATTAATTATATTAATGATATAATTAATGAAATTATTCATTTAAATCGTCTGCCTATTACAAATATGTCTTATGGAAAAATCACATCATTGTTCCAGCCTCCATTAGAAACTGTTTCATGGCCTAAAATGGATTGTGATATTTAAAAAGCTGCAAGAGAGTTTAGCACATGCCAAGTTACTTGGCATAACCTACTCAGACCTTAAACTGACTGAACAATTTGGTTGTTTGGGCTTCACAGAATAAAAGTTTGAGCTTCAACCTCAGTAAGTTACCTCAATCACACAGAAAATCAGTAGTATATGGTGGAACCCTGATCTTTTGACTTTTCAAGCCCACTTATCACAATGCTACTGAACCATAACCATTTCTCAATCAAAACTGTAATCAGCAAGAACTCTGATGATGCATTCATTTTACCCAAACAGTATACTCAGTGAGACTTGATAAGCAGCATCAAATAATAGATGTACTTATAAGAGGAGAATAGGAGGAAAAACAATCTATTATGAGAAAAAAAACCAACCAAGTCCATTCTAAGAAAAAAGGTACTTGTCTTGTTTTGTTATTTGGGCTATTTTGGTTTCCTATAACTTCTTATAAAGGAGTACTATCTACAAAACTTGCTATATCAGGGGCTCCCAAACATGTCAGAATAGTGGTATAGCAGAGTCTTGGAATGTTGGTGCATCACAGAAAAACCTACACCAAAACCCTTTCACCCCAGTCATCACATCCTGCCATGAGAAAGGTACCTAGTATAAGTAACTACAGCAAAAACTATCAAAGGAAGGGAAAATGTAAACACAATACACATCCTCAGCACTCCTTCCCACAGGTTAGTTTCAGTAGATGGTTGGGTCAGGAAAGTCTCCTGGGGATTTCCCAAAATTCAGATATGTCCTTCCCATGCCTGGGAGGCTTGCCTAGGTCTAAATCACTCCCCATAAACAAATGGATTGACAAACAAGTATTCTAAAAATTACTGAAGCAGCTAGGTGGTGCAGTGCTGGACCTGGTGTCAGGAAGACCTGAGTTTGAATCCTACCTCTGGCACTTATATAGTTGTGTAACTATGGTCAAGTCACTTAACTTGTCTCAGGGGAAAATACTTTATTTTTTATTAATATTTTTTTAAACTAACTAGCTTCACATGGCTAGATATTGTTTAATTAGGGATATGTAGGTCATGCTGATCCCAGAAACTCTCCAGGGGAACCTGGATATTGTTGGGAGGAATTTTTTGACCCCCACCCAGGTTTTTGTGTTGAGATCTCACACAAAATCTTGTGTTTTGACTTCACTCAATTTTTATTGATTGTTTAGACTTACCTGATGATACACGTCTCAAGCAACCCATATGTTTGAATTCTATATAACGTAAAACTAACAGAGACTTGGGGGGGAGCCAACCACATCTTTTTCTAGCTCTTTCTTCTGCAGAGTTGACTTAATAGAATTCTTTCCAAAAAAAAATTTTTTTTAATTTTAGGCTTGTTTTGATACAGCCTCAGTTTCTTCATCCGTAAAATGAGGATAATAACAAAAATAGGACCTCTCTTGCAGAATTGTCAGGAAGATCAAATGAGATAATGTAAGCAAAGTGTTTTGTAAGACTTAAAGCACTATATAAAAGCCAACTATTAATATTACTGGCCAGAGGCACCACTCATCCTTAAATTTCCCTATTACAAACTATATGCCCAAAATTACCTTACAAGACAGTCCCTGTATAGCCAGTCCTGCACACACTCTAGTTATGATTCTAACAAAGCTAGTTATTGCTCAGTATCACTACTACCAGTAGCTATTTGGCTAACAATTTATGTTATTGTGTTGGGGGATTGGGAGGAACAACTGCCATATATGCATTAAATTTAACCCAGTTTGTCCAGCCCCTGACTGGAGTAATCTAAATAATAGGTTTTGGAAAGGGAAATGCTACAGTCTCTGAAGGTCTGACTTACTTTATTTTTTCACTGAACTTTTGGAAAGACTGGAGATAAGATGGAAACACAGTCCAAAGAACTATGACTATGGTTGGCAGACTAGAGGCTCTGGAAGTCAGTACAGGCAACCACACCAGGGATCAGATGTTAACACTATGTACAAGGGTACCTGCAAAAATAATGGAAGAGAAGGGGCTCAAGGAGGTATTGGTATCTACTGGGGACCAAAACATGATCTAAACATAAGTGCTACATGTTCTAGATGACAGATTAATAGATTATAAAAAGGATCATCCAAAGAGCATAATTAGAAGCAGCTACCAAAGGGATTGAGCAAGCAAAAGTCCAAAATAAGGACAGATTTATTGTATGCACAGATAACCAACTTATCACCAAAGGTATGAATGAATGGATTAGCAACTGGAAAGAAAATTGCTGGAAAACAAGTAAAAAGAAAGATGTTGTCCACAGAGACCAATTCACAAAGCTGGATAATATGACTCAGGACATGAATGTTGAGTGGAAGTATGTACCTGCTCATTCAAAAGTTGAAGGCAATGCTGAAGTTCAAAGATTAGCCAGAGAAGCAACGAAAAAGAAGTGAGAAGATTCAATCAATACTTGGAGATGGTGTTAAAGTGTCATTCTCTTTAATCCTGTAATATAATCTCCAAATCATTTTCTCTTTATCCTTCCCCCCTCACCCTTGTGTTGGAGGTGTCTTCCATGGTTATCTTTGGCAATTTTTTCCTTCATATCCTTTCTCAATTTTTCTATGTGCTATTTTTCTTCAATAATATAAAAAAATTACTATATACTATACTATAAACAACTGTAGAAATTGTTCACAGGTACTGACAATAAGAGAAAGGCAGGTATCTTCATCTCTGTCATATCCAACTGAACTCTGACTTGCTTAATTCTTGCTCCATATCACCTAGAAACCAATCCAGACTGCTTCACTGCTCACATCACTTAGTGTAATGGGAGTCACCAACTTTTCCTTCAGGTAAAATGGACTGTGAAACAAACCTTGCTGTCGGTGTTTTCTAAGGACTTCCTGGCTTTACCATTTGCCCTGCTTGCATGCCCTATGGTATCCCAATATCATCTGACCCTCTGACAATCTAAAGATGCCATGCAATCTGCTCCTCTGGTACATTCTTACAACTTTTAGGACTCAGAATTTTTAAAAGTCTTTTCATTCACCCAGCAACTGAGCTCTCTAATATGTTGTCTTCCCTCCCCCACCCAAGTGTGAACTTGACCATAGATTGTCTTTCTATAGTTGTCATCCATCCCCAGTACTGAGCATAGCACTTGGAACTTAGTAGGAATTGGAATTCAATTAATGCTTTTCCTTAATTCATAATGTCTGGTTTATGGTTCCCCTGACCCTTCTGATAAGTGCCATTTTTACTTTATGAAACAAATACCCCTTTTTCCATTTAAGAAAAATCTTAAGTATTTGACAAAGGTAGAAAAAAATCAACAACAAGGAGGGATTTGGGGAAGAGACCCAAAATGGGTGTTCAGTGATATTCTGATCAATAATGATGTTGAATATTTCACATTTAAAATTTATTTTTCCTTTTTTTGGTAAAATATGCTTTTTTTACTTTTACAATTCTGGGTATTGGTTGCTCTTAAAAGTTTATAGAAGTTTCTTATGGATTCTGGATGCCAAAGTCAAATAATTAAATTGTTCCTATTTAAAAAAAAAAGAAAGAGAAATGCCTATGGTAATGTTTTTACTGATCAAAAAGACATTTGATGACAAAGAGAAGAGATGAATGCAGATGCATGCTATATTTCAAGATTCATAAAAAACTTGAGGCAGGATGTGGTAGTACATACCTATAATCTCTGCTACTAGAAGAGGATAAATTTGAAATATCACTTAAGCTGGGTTATCCTGAGCTACAGTAGGTCTAAAGTTCATCAGGTTTCCATACTGAGTATGACATCTACGTAGAAAGTTCCTGGAGTGAAAGGATATCAGGTTGAAAGATGAACTGGCCCAAGTCAAAAAGGAATAGTCAAAATTTCTGTGCAGTATTGAAATCTGGTCCATGAATGGCTGCTGCCCTTTCAGCCTGAGCAATATAGAAAGACCCATTGGGTACCAATGGAAAGCAATGGAAGAGAGGAGAAGAGGAGGGGAATAGAAGAGAAGGAATAAAATGTGGGACCTGCAGAAAGCATATAACATCGGTTGGCTATTCTTCTCTAAACAATTGTCCTAGGCGATTGGCCAACCTATTTCAGAGAAACTATGTGGCCATAATTCACAGAAGTTGCTGAGTAAATATTCAGGTGGCTGTAAAGAGAGTACTTTTGTCCTGGAATAAAAGGATGGACCTGGGGGCCAGACAAAAAGAATCTTGTGTACTCAGGGAGCAGAAGAATTATGAGACCAAAAACTTTGCCAAGGCTTTGTACGACAGTTAAACTGTTGTTATTTACTTCACAGTGTCTGGCTTGTGGTTTTCTCATAATCTATTAAGCAATCAATAAGAATTTATTAAGCATTTACTATGTGCCAGGCACTGTATGTACTAAGCGCTGAGGTGAAAAAGACAAAAGTGAAACAATACCTTCCCTAAAGGAGATTATATTCCAAACAAGAAGATAATATGTACAAGATTAGTCTAGCCCCCACTGCCTCAAGATTAGATCTTTCCATCTCCCCCAAGGTTGTCCAGTACCCTTAAAGGGGTGGGAGGTCTCTTATCTCTGCCATTTACTTAAACCACCACCAGTTGTGTTCCTCCAATTTTAGGAAAGCCAAGAACTCCAGTTCCATTTAACCACTTAATAGTCCAGTTGTTCATCCGTTTCAGTCACGTCCAACACTTCATTACCCCATTTGAGGTTCGCTTAGCAAAGATACTGGCATGGTTTGCCATTTCCTTCTCCAACTCATTTTACAGATGAGGAAACTGAGGAAAACAGGGTTATGTGATTTGCCCAGAGTCACGCAGCTAGTAAGTGTCTGAAGCCAAATTTGAACTCAGGAAGATGAGTCTTCCCATCTCCAGACCCAGCATTTCTATCCACTGGACCACCTAGCTGAGCCAACAGTCAGATTAGCCTTTATGAATGAATACTTACTTCAAATGTATAATAAGAAGAAACCTACAACATTTTCCCCAACACCTTGAGATCCTGTATCTTAGACCTCACCTCTGTAACTAGAATGCCAAAAGACAAACAAATAAAACAAAAACAAAACCTCAAGCCTATTTCTCCCGGCTACCAGGCATAAGGGGAAGGGGAAGATAACTTTTCCCTGCCTAGCTTATAGCATGAAGTCAGTGAGTCCTCCTTTGGATGTCATAGAAAAGAGTGAGCAACCATGCTTTAGTCAGAGAGGTTTAAAGACCAGTTCCAGTTTCATCTACATAGTCAATGAAAAAAGGCTGCTCCTACCCACATGGCAGAGCAATGCAAAATGTCTTCCCCAGAAGAAGGTCCCTGGCATCTCCCACATGGGTGCCTTTATCTTAGGTGGTCTGAGCATGCACCAAAGTTCTGCTATATGAGTATATATATATAACATATAAAAAATAACAGATATTTGTTTAGAAAGGGAAAGATGTGTATAAAGATAAGTTTGCTCTTTAGAATTTTGTGACTGCAACTGCCACCATTCCTCTGAAGGATGTGAATGAATTGATATTTCTTGCTAGAGAATATTTACAAGCATATATAGCTATATGAATAACAGAGGGTTTTTTCCCTTGTTGGAATCTTTTGTTTATTGAAAGTTTGTTTCCCTTCTTCTATAGAATGTGAATCAGCATTCATACATAAAATCCCAGATGAAAAAGCTATAAGTAACTCCATAGGAGGGCCTTTGATCCTCACTTGAGAGAACAGCGCAAAATCATTATATAATCGTAAAATCATTATTGCTGGAGCTAGGAGGAAACTTATAGGATATGTCGAGTTTAACTCCTTAGCCCCCTCCCACTTTACAGATGAGAAAACTGAGGCCTATGAAGATTAAGTGTCTTCACCAAGGTCACACTAGTAGAAAATGTTAGGGGTGGATTTGAACCCAGGTCTTCGGACTCCATCATCAATGTTTTTTTTTTCCATTGTACCACAATACTTCTACTGTACAGAATTCCCTGGGAAGACTCATGCTCATAATTGGAAAATATCTTGCATACTTATATAGTTTTGTCTTTCACTATCTTTTGCTTTCATTCTGATAATTAGCTTAGAAGGTTTCTCTTGTATCTCTAAATATGATTCATAAATAAGTATTCACCTAGGTGTAAAGAGCCCCCAAAGCACCAATGATTTAAGATAAGGTCTTTCACATTCCCCTTGATATCAAGTAGAGGGATGGAGGAAGAAAAAGTGACATTTCAATCCAATGCCTCTCATCCCCCCCCCACCAATTACAGTGCTCAAGGATCCCAAAGTGTAGCTCTGAAAAAAGGAGGTGCAACAGTGGTTTCTCTGACCCCACTTCCTGAAAGCCAGGTATGTTACATTTCACCCCTCCCCCAAGGTTTTCCAGTGCCCTTAAGGGGTTGGGGGAGTCTCTATTTTCTGCCATTGGTTAGATTCTCCACCTATTGCGTTCTAATTTTATGTGTGCAAGCACCCTAGCTCCATTTAACTGCTTAACAGTCAGATGGACTTCAACAAACACATATTTGCTGAAAAAAACATAGAAAGAACAAACATACGAACATTTCCTCCAACACTTGGTGCATAATCCACCACCACCACCACCCCCATGTTATCTCTGTCTCTAAGAAGAGGAGAAGGATTAGGTTCATAGCTTAAATAAATTCATACATAGCCTTAGTCCCACCAACTTCAGGTCCAAAGCCCTACTGAGATAGCATCTCAGACCCTGACTTCTCAGGGCTTCTCTGCTGGGCTGGTTATAACATCGAGCCAAAATCTTGAGCTTCAAGATATCCATGGTTCATGCTCCCCATTCAGGGATTGTCCTCCCTAATCCTAAAATAAAAGGATCAACAAAACAGACCCAAACTCCATGCCTGTTTCTAGGGCCAAATGACCTAAGTAGAGGGGAAGATGGTCTTCAGGCCTCTTCCTCTACTTACTACATGGTGCCCATTTGGGGCCATCTCCAGTTGTCATGATCTATATCTTGCCACTGGGTCCAGATGGCTCCAGAGGAGAAATTGAGGCTGGTGACTTTGCACAGCCCTCGCTCACTTAACTACAATTCACTTGCAAATCATGGTATCACCTTTCTGACTTCTACGTCCTCTTCTTGAATGAAGGACAAACAACAACAACATGGTGAATGAGTTCTTTACCCCTGGACATACTGGAAAGAAAGCAACTCTGTGCAGTTTATTTTAAAAATATAAGCAGTTTAATCATGGAAAGAGGCTGTTTCCAACCATATGGTAGGACAATGCAAATGTCCACAACTATTTCAATCTCCCAGGAGCAGGCACCTCGTGTTTCCCATATAAATGCCTCCATCTTAGTTGATCTGGGCATATGCCAAATTCCCATTATAGAAGGTAACAAGTAACACATTGATTCCTCACCAATAACCACCCTCCAATTCAGAAAAGCAAAAATCTACTATTGATTGAGCATCCCTAACACGTCAAAGGTGGAAATTTTCCTGTACAAAAAGGAAAAAAATTTGTAAGTCACCTTGGGAGCTGCCATACTCCCATGTCAATCTGAAATAAGATTTAGAGGAATACATCATCCTTCCTATCTCCAGCTCTCCTGAGAGTTCAATTGGCTGTGCTCAATATCTTTTAACAAATCTCATGGGTCTTATCTGAAAGTTTTCTTCTCTTCCTTAGGGTAGATAGTGAGTTACCACATATACATAATTACTCATTTGTAGAGTCCTTTGTTGCCAAAGCAGAAGTTGAAATTAGGAGGAGAAACTGATCAAAACTCCTTTTTTTTTAAAGCCCTAGAACTCACACAAAGTCATCATTCAAACTGCTGTAGTGATTGACCCTAATCCACATGACTGAGCATAGAATTGCAGAAGCACAAGCCTTCTGTTGAGGGAATGTGCTGTGCTTACATTTCATCACAAAAGAGGTCTTTGTTTTGCACTTCCCTGTAGTACCAACCATGTATCACTGTATATATAGCATCTACTTCCCAGGTTTTCTGTGAGAATCAAATAAAATAATATTTGTAAAGCACAGTGTCAGCACATAGTAGGCACTTAATAAATACTTATTTACTTACTATATTATAATTATCTAGATTGGTATCATGTCACTAGGAGACTATACACTCCTTGAAGAGAGGGAGCATGTCTCATCTAATCTTATATCTTCCCAGAAGCTGGCACACTCTACTACATATTTAATAAATGTATTGTTGTGAAGTTCTTTGCAACTCTTAAAGCAATACAGAAATGTGTTTTCATTGTGACTATTGCAGCTACAAATATCCTGTCCTGTCTTCCTCTCCAGCTTCAGTATCTATCAGAGCAGGAGGTGAACAGTACATAGGTGAATAAATACATAACTGATTCATTAGTAATGGTACTTAATAACCAAATGGCAGATGCCAAAGCCTGTAGGCATGTTTTAGCTCCAAGGTCTAGAGTCTCCTGGGTTCATCCATCCCCTTGCAAAAAGAAGGAGAATCCAAATTCCATCAATCAAACTCCCTTATTTAACCACTCACATGACAGATTGGCTGGATACTCAGTCTGGAAAGGACATCACCTGCTCCTATTTAAATGATGTTGGTTTTTTTTGACTGTTTGCAGCACACTGGCTCCAGAGCCAGGCTTGTTTCACAAACCCCATCATCATTCCTGTCACACTGGCTTCGATGTGGGGACATAAATGTATGCTAGGTTTTGAATCTTTAAAAACATGTATAAAAGATTTTTCAGGGCATGTACATCATTCCTGATGAAGGCTTATCCCAGCTGACTTTATGGGGCCACCCACAGCAGACAATTTGCATACATTTATTCCATCAGTAAAAGCTCATGAGACTCTCCTTTTCAACATGAATCAGGTAGAACTTACCTGGCTCTGAGATCAGGCAAACAGATCCAAAAGAGACCATTGTCAAATACAGCACATCCAAATGATCTGGGGCATACACCCCACCTAACGCATGGGCTTATCATTTAAGAAGTCAGTCATTAAGAAGAAGGCATAGAAGCCAGGGTGCTACCCTCACCCCTTTCCTTTGTTCTCCTGGACTCATTGGATGATGATTATGATGAAGATGGTGATGATGATGATGATGATGATGATGATGGCAATAATAATAACTAGCATTTATATGTAAGCTTAAGGTTTGTGAAACACTTTACAAATATTATATCATTCTACCCTCATAAGCATGGGAGGTAAGTACTATTATTATCTCCATTTTACAGATGAAAAGTTAGTGACTTGTCCAAGATCACACAGCTAAGTAAATTCTGAGGTCAGATTTGAACTCCCATGTCCCTGACTCCAGACCTACAGCTCTATCTGCTGTGCCACCTAGGTGCCTGGCCTCAAGTCCCTGCTTCCCAAGACTATATCTCAGAATAAGGGCCAAACGCTGTCTCTGGAACTCACCCTAACAAAGCTGTCTCTGGCTCCATCTCCAAACTGGAGGAACCTCACCAAATCAAACGGTCTGTCTCTTGAGAATTGAAATGACATCAGAGGGCCTAGGCTGCCAGCCCACCTAGCCCCATTTCCAAACAACTATGTAGTCTGCAGATAGAGTCTTCATGGACAATCTGATGGAAATTGATGAGGTCTTCATTACTGCTTATTTCAGAGCACATAAAAAAGAAACTGAATCCTCTTCCCCCAGTACAAGCTAGGGGTTATATTCTCTAATCTTACTATATATGATGCAAATGTAAATGGTCCTGATACTTAACCAAAAGTTAGAGGGAAAGGTTGGGAAAAGTATGGATGGATGATGAGTGGGACCCATCTCTCAGTATGTTCATATATCTAGAATCAATTATGTGGTCCTACAAATCTGCTATACTGATATGAAAACCCCACCTCCAAAACACACACACACACACACACACACACACACACACTTCCCTTCCACCAGGAAGGGAATAATGGATCACTGGGTCTTCCTACTGTTGTTGTTGTTGGATTTTTTGTTTACGTTGTGTTTTTCGCTATTATCTTGTCTCTTCTCATACAGGTGATGTGGTATAATGGGAAAAAATGTTGGATTTGGCATCAATAAGGCCTAGTTGTAAATCCTACCTCTGAAATTAGTTTTAAATAATTTTTTAAACTCATTGAAGCACAAAAATTCTAGCTTACAAAATCCACATGAGCTCTGCCAACAGGTACTACTACCACCCTCTCCCCTTTCCCGTCCACACCTTTCTATAGTTGTCCATCTCATTCTAAGTACACTCTCTGTAGCTCAGGACTCTCAACACCAAGAAAGATGTCCATGGAAATGGAAGAGAGAAGTAACATATTGAATTCTTCATTAAGCTCTCTTTGATTTATCTTGTGCCCAAAGCAAGTGGGACAGTGCCTATTATCATACTTTATCTAATCATTCCTCTATCTTCGGGCCAGAATCTACCTAAGTCCTCTGATCCAGATGAAATTTATCCTAATTTTTAAAGGGCTCCAGGACAGGAGATTATACAACTGATCTCTCCATAAACTGTTAGCAATGTTTATTAATTACCAATAGTCAGGAAAGTCTTCTTAATATAAAACCTAAATCCCCAATGCTGTTGCATAAGGCAGTTTTCTCTTGCTTTGTATTTGAGGCAAATGCGTAACTATGCCCTGGATACATGAAGGGTATTAAGTAATACACTGTGATTATTCAGGAAATGTTATGAATAATAACAAACACATTCAAGGAGTCTATGACCGCTAACACTATTAGCCCTTTATTGATCTAGGTTCAGCATGTACTTGACTAGGGGATAGGGACAGGAACCCAACTATTGGTATATGGTTCAGCACTTACTTCACTAAGTCTATCAAATAGGGCAGAGCACTACTGAGAAGGAAGCAGAATTTTACAATAGAAAGTACACTAATTCAAGTATCAGAAGACCTAGGTTCAAACCCCACCTTTGGCACTTACTATACGAGTGACCTTGAGCAAATCATTTAATTTTCCTGGGCTTCAGTTTCCTCATCCTTAAAAGAAGGGAATTGGAGTGCATGGACTCTGAGATCCCATCTCACTTCAGTTCTATGATCCTGTTTCCATGCAATATAGGAAGCCCTAAGTTGCCAGGATTTAAAGCCAATTTTTATATTTCATAGCCCTCTCTACAATGTAAGTCTGGGAGGTTCAGGATGATATGAACAATCTCATGGCAATTTAGTGGTTTCTGCTTCTTCAAAGAGTTCACCCTTTCTTCTTTGGCAAAGGCCATGCTTGTTACACAAGATACAAAGCTGCTGACTTTATATATCAGTCATTATAATTGTCATTTCTCCAATATGGAAAAATATAATAAAAGACATACTAAATTCTATATTCAGGAGAAACCATATTCATTTAGAAGCAACATATGTCCACATTTTGTTTGGGTAGGTAATATCTTATTGCAAAGATTCATGCTGCCTGGGACTGAGAGAGGTGGACATAATTCCTAGAGCTTCCCAAAATAAAACCCCTTTCATTGTTCTGGTTTCTTTGATGATCCAAGAAGCTGGGAAATCTTAATAGGCAAAATGAAGATCACAAAGAAAGAAGATCTGAAGGACCACCAGATATTGTCCTTTTCAAGGAAAGGAAAGAAAGGAGAAAAGAAGGAAGGAGGGAAGGAAGGAAGGAAGGAAGGAAGGAAGGAAAGAAGGAAGGAAGGAAGGAAACAAAGAAGGAAGAAAGGAAGGAAAGAAGGAAGGAGGGAGGAAAGGAAGGAAGGAGGGAAGAAAGGAAGAGAGAGAGAGAGAGAGAGAGAGAGAGAGAGAGAGAAAGAGAGAGAGAGAGAGAGAGAATGAGGATTTATCTCTGCAAATTGGAAGACCAAAAAGAGAAAGAAGCTCTGAGTATCTGATATATTCCCTTGGGTATGTCAAGCACAGGCTACAGAGCACAAAGCAGTGGGTACCAAATGTGCTAACAGAATTTTAAATCATTACAGTTTTTTTAAAGAAATTCACATTTAAGAAAAAAATCAAACTAAACATTACTACAGAGAGGAAAAGTTATCCCTAGAGAGAGTTATTATCCAGATCTATAAATCATTCTGTCAATTAGTGCTTTAATTCTTCAAAATTTCTCAAGCTTCTTCATATCCTGCAGCACTCATAATTTATTAAACCATCCCATACTCCATGGCTCTGTCTGTTTTTTATGGATATGAAAGCTCTGTGTGTGTCTATGCCTGTGTGCACATCTGTGTGTGTGCACTAGCCCATGAATTGAAAACAACTCCTAAAGATGTGATTAACAGAAAAACCCCAAATTTCTATATAAAAGAAGAAAGTAATAATCTTCAAATATCTATACGTATGAAGCAGATAAATTAGTAAGCATCTTCACTAAAGGAAGGATTCTTCATTTTACGAAAAGGTTTGCTGCAGCATTCTTCTGAATAAAGAGCTCCCCTGAAGCCTTTAAAAATATGCTTCAATTTACAGAAACTCAAGCTCCTCATAACTTTGCAGAAACACATCTGTTGCATAAAGCAAAGAACTCCTTTATTGTATCAGAGTGACAATCACAGAAAATATGTTGGCAAGCAGGAGGCCAACAAAAACTGACTGCAATTTGCTGGAAATGTCTTTTGATTAAAGGAGGGTTCATGACTGAACCCAAGATACCCATCAACACCATTTGTTTGACTTTCTGAACAAAATACCAAGCCAGAAAGCAAGGGTTTAAAGACAATAGAAATGTGTCTACCTAGGTTGCCTTCAACAAAAATGCACACCAGCTCCTGAGCCTATAAAATTCATCTTTCATTCTACCTTTCATGGTACCCTAAATGTACCCAGATGAAATCAAATTCATTTTTGCAAAATACCAAGTTTGTCTTTTAATAGGAATTCTGAACTTCATTATGAAGACTGACCATACTGGCTTTGGATTAGTTCACTTTGAGAGTAGACTCTTTTACACATACATGCTTGGTTTTTCTTTTTGACACAGATTCCAATCAATCAGTCAACTAATATGTGTCAGTCACTGGGGATACAAAGATAAAAATCAAACAGCCCCAGCCCTCAAGGAGGCTATTCTCCCATCAGTGGAACCAATGTATTTATGTGTAAATTAATATAAAGTACATAGGATGCAAATGCAAAGAAATGGGATGGGGGCATATAAATAGGAGTTGGGGAAATCAGGAAAGCCTTTATGTAGAATCATAGATTTAGAGATGAAGGGGATCTTAAAATCCATCAAGTCCAACCCCCTCATTTTGTAGATGAGGAGGCAAAGGCACAGATAGTTAAGTTGAATGGCACAGTGGATGGGTCACCAGACCTGGAGTCAGAAAGACTAGAGTTAAATCCAACCTCAGATAACTTACTAGCTATGTGACCCCAGGCAAGTCACTTAACTTCTGCTTGGTTCAGTCTCTTCATCTGTAAAATGGGAATAATAATAGTACCTACCTCCCAGGTTTGTTGTGAAGATCAAATTAGATAATAATTTTAAAGACTTTAGCACAGCGTCTGTCACATATTAAGTGCTATAGAAATATTAGCTATTATTGTCCGAGGACATACAATTGATAAGTATCTGAGATTTGAACATAGGTCTTTCTTATTATAAGTCCAAGGCCCTATCCACTATACCATGTTCCCTATTGGTGGCACTTTGGGTAAGTTTTGATTAAATGACTTGCCCAGGGTCCCATAACTATTCCATCAGTCTTCGCTCATCAATATTCTCTCTCTTTGTCTCATTTCTAATTTCTTCCTATCTAATGGTTCTTTGCCTTCTTTGTACAAACATATCCAGGTCTCCTCTATCCATTATGGTTATCCTCCAGGATTGAAAGTTGCCTAAAAGAGGGGTATGGCAGCTCAGGACAGAAAAACTGACCAGGTTAAATAAAGCTTCTGTGCTCACCAGTATTGGGATTGGACCCTGTGAATGAGAGCTGGACTTCCAGCCTAGGCAAGATAAGGCAACCCAGTCACAAATAAACAGATAGATAGATAGATGATAGATAGATAGATAGATAGATAGATAGATAGATAGATAGATAGAT